>NC_134016.1:46386985-47097485 GCF_040712315.1 Castanea sativa
TACAACCAGCTAGTCTATATATATATATAGCTAAAACTGAGAAAAAATCTAATTAAATTTTAAATTGAAGTCTAATTTTGTGCCATGTGTCTCATCTAATTTTTAAATTTGAATGTCAAATAAATTATAAGGTGTAAAAATCGAAGAGTCTAAATTCAATTAGATTCTAAGTTGAATTTTAATTTTTTTTAGTGGAAAAATTAAATTTTAATTAAAGTTCAATTTTGTACCATATGCCATCTAATTTTTTAATTTTTGTGGCAAATGAATTATTTGATGTAAAAATCAAAGAGTCTAAATTTAATTTGATTATAAATTTTATATATATATATATATATATATATGATTGAGATTAGTTTTAAATGTACTCTGTGCCCTATGGAGTTACACACTAGTTTAATTAATTACACCTCATTATTTTTATTTTTAATGGTCACTATATACATGGCAAAGAACTAGACAAAGGTTAATTACAACTTTCCTTAAGGTATTAGCATTGCCAGTCCACTGCAGGCATAGGGTACTAACCAATTTAGTAATAAGGTTAAACTGTGAGTCCTGAATTTTAAGTCTTTTTTTCAGATCAGAAGCATGTCTGCATAGTTGATTAGAATCTTGATTATCGGTTAATCTAACCAACTACGTACCATAATAATTAATGTACTTTTTTATTTCTTTTGAAAGCGTAATGATTAATGTATTAGAGATTTAAGATCTCATAATATTTAATAACAAAATATATACTACTAGCAAGACCTCAAAAAAAAAGAAAAGAAGAAGAAGATATAATAGTAACAATATTATATAAAATATAAAAGAGTAAATCACATCTTCCTCCCTTAAGATTTCATAAATAACACCCTCTCTAGCTCCTAAAATATATAAGCGAGATGATACTGTAAAAGCAACAGAGAAGTTTATATATACCTCCTCACCTCATAACATTTTTTTTTTTGTTGAGAACCATAACATAATATATTTTTTTTAAAGATGATTCCTAAAAAATATATATATATTTAAAAAATAGAATATTTCGTATGTATTTCAAGAAACATAGCGTTACTTGCTGTGGGGAGTAAAATGACCCAAGTGGGCATATGGGCCTTTGGACTATAGCATGGAGGGCCGACCTGCTCCAGAATTAAACTCTACGAATTGGCCCATACGCCGAGGATCCGAGGATACAGCCGAGGGTGAGCTTCTCCTCGGACAGGTCCAAGAGAACTCAAAGCTTCATTATGAAGGTCAAGGCACAACTCTGGAAAGACTAATGGTTAAAGGGGGAAACCCTGAATCTTCAAGGTACACCGGTGTTAGAAAAATACCAAAAGAAAAGGCTGCCACCACCACATTAAAGACTCTGCACCTACCTCCCTGGCCGCATTAATGGGGAAGTGACCCCTGAACAGTAGAACTGAAACTTCTGGTCACTATTCAAAGGTACTAAGAAAAAGAAATATCTAGGGGGAAGGGGGTTAGAGCAACACGTGAATAAAGCATCAGAGAAAGAAGTATTTAAAGGGGATGAACGCCAGAGAAAAAAGGGGGAGATCGGTAGCTAAGAAAGAAATTAAGAATTGTAATCTTTAAGGAAGAAAGAGAAATAGTAAAGAAATAGTCCTCAGCTCTAGTCCGAGGAGACCCATTTGCAATTATCATTCATTATTTATAAGTGTTTGCTTATAAAAGCCCGTTATCAAGTTCTCAGTACCTTTAATCTAGATTTCGAACCCACACTCTACAAATTTCATTGTTTAAGGCTCATTGGGCCTGAGCCCATAACCTTCTTTGGGTCCAGGTGCAATTGTGCACTTACAATTGGCGCCGTCTGTGGGAAATCTAGTCTAGAAGGAGTTGGGATACTATGGCAGGCCTGGGTTCTCACCATGCAGAGTCACAGGGATCACAACCGGAGGATCTTTTCGAGCGTCTTGAGCGTCGAATGGACCATGAGGGAAGTGTCCATACAGAATACCCCGGGGCTAGCCATACTCATGGTGGGGGTAGTACCACCCATGAGGATGGTGCTAAAGCCATGCAGAAGGAGAATAATCGTTTGAAGAGGAAGCTACGCCGCGCCAGACGTAGGTCTTTGCCGTCTTCATCTAATCCTTCCTCAGAGGAGGTCCGGGGAGGTAGCTACAGCTCAAGGTCATGCTCACCCCCCAGTGCAATGTCCTCTGGTGAGGAGGACGACCAGCCATCTCGCAAACGCAAGAAGCTTCCTTCTAGAGGCTTAGGGAACGATGCTATGAGTCGAGCGTTGCATCAACTCTCCAAATCTCCGTTTTCACAGAGGATTGAGAAAGGGAGGCTTCCCAGGAGGTTTACCCAGTCCACATTTACCATCTACAATGGCCGAACTGATCTGGTGGAGCATGTGAGTCACTTTAACCAGAGGATGGCGGTGCACTCTCACAACGAGACCCTGATGTGTAAAGTTTTCCCCTCTCGCTTGGGACCTGTTGCTATGAGGTGGTTCAACGGCCTTAAATCGGGGTCTATAGGTTCGTTTGGGGAGCTCACTAGAGCATTCATTTCGCGGTTCATTACGTGTAGCAGAGTACCTCGGCCATTGGACTCGCTGCTATCCATGACCATGAGGGAAGGGGAGACGTTGAAAGCATATTCTGACCGGTACTGGGAAATGTTTAATGAAATAGATGGTGACTTTGATGAGGTGGCGCTCAATACTTTTAAGGTAGGCCTTCCTACTGATCATGACTTGAGAAAGTCTTTGACTAAAAAGCCCATCCGCAGCGTACGTCGCCTCATGGACCGTATTGACGAGTACAAGAGAGTGGAGGAAGACCAGCAGCAAGGAAAGGGTAAGGAGAAGGTTATCCCGCAGGAGAGAAGGGATTTTAGGTCGGACAGGTACCACAACAACAAGCCGAGGAGAGATTATGTTGGGCAGTCCAGCTCGGTAGCACCTCAGACCGTGAACACTGTGTTCCGAGAACCAGTACATCAGTTGCTGGAGAAAGTTCGTAAGGATCCCCTCTTCAGATGGCCCGGTAAGATGGCAGGAGACCCTGCGAAGAGGAATCAGAACCTCTTTTGTCAGTACCACCAGGATGTGGGCCACACTACCGAGAACTGTCGGACCCTTTGGAACCACTTGGAGCAGCTGGTCAGTGAAGGGAAACTAAAGCAGCACTTGTGTCAACCTAGTGGACAGGGCAGTCAATCTGGCTCGAACAATCAGAAGAATGATCCATCTCGGCCCGCATTGGGAACGATTAATGTTATCTTCGCTGCACCTGGCAGGATTGGCTCAGGTCCCACTAGGGTGATGGCGGTTTCCCATTCTCAGGCCGAGGAACCAAGCTGCAGGCCGAAGAGGTTGAAGGTGACCTTACCCGTCTTGGGATTTTCGGAGGAAGATAAGGTTGGTACCATTCAACCCCATAACGATGCTCTTGTGGTCACTCTCAGGATAGGGAGTTTTGATGTCAAGAGAGTTATGATTGATCAGGGCAGCGGTGCAGATATCATGTACCCTGATTTATTTAAGGGGCTAAGGCTGAAGTTGGAAGATCTTACTCCTTATGACTCGCCACTCATAAGCTTCGAAGGAAGGGCCGTTGTGCCGAAAGGACAAATTCGTTTACCCGTCCAATCCGGCTCAGAAACGGTTGAGGTGGATTTCATTGTGGTCGACGCGTACTCCCCATATACAGCCATCCTCGCCAGGCCATGGCTGCACGCTCTGGGAGCTGTCTCCTCTACCTTGCATGTTAAGGTTAAGTTTCCCTCGGGGGAGTATGTTGAGGAAATCCTCGGCAGCCAATCGGTGGCCAGGCAATGCATATCGGCCGTGAAGGCTTCATCAGTCAGAAGCCGAGTCATCAGCTTTGCCCATCCAAGAGTCATAGCAATTAACAGCTCCGGATGCACCTGGAGCGGTGACAAGAGATGAGGTTGTTTGTGAGGAGTTAGAGAAGTTTTTAATAGCAGATGACCCAGAGAGGTTCTTCCAGGTCGGCATACGCTTGCCGCACCAGGAGAAGATGGAGTTGTTGCAATTTCTGAAAGACAATATCGATGTTTTTGCGTGGAATCCTTATGAGGCTCCAGGTGTAGATCCGAGCTTCATTTGTCATCGTTTAAACGTCAACCCTGCCATTGTCCCGAGAAGGCAGCCACCTCGGCGTTCCTCCAAAGAACATTCTGAGGCTGTGAAGGAAGAGGTGCTCAAACTCAAGAGGGCCGGGGCTATTAAAGAAGTTTTCTACCCCGAGTGGTTGGCGCATACGGTTGTGGTTAAAAAGAAGAATGGAATGTGGAGAGTATGTGTGGACTTTACGGATTTAAACAAGGCCTGCCCCAAGGATTCATTCCCAATGCCGCGTATTGACCAGCTTGTGGATGCCACTGTCGGGCATCCTCGTATGGGTTTTTTGGATGTCTTCCAGGGTTACCATCAGATTCCATTAGCATTGGAGGATCAAGAGAAGACTGCTTTTATTACTCCAACAGGGAACTACCACTATAAGGTCATGCCATTTGGTTTGAAGAATGCTGGGGCTACCTACCAAAGAATGATGACCAGAATGTTTGAACAGCAACTAGTGAAGACCATTGAGGTATATGTGGATGATATGGTGGTGAAGAGTAAAACAATACCTTCACACGTGAAAGATCTGGCCGACACCTTTCAGGTGCTAAGAAAGTACAAGCTGCGCCTTAACGCCTCAAAGTGCTCTTTTGGCGTGGGGTCCGGAAAGTTCTTGGGATACATGATTACTCACAGAGGCATAGAGGTGAACCCAGCGCAGGTCACGGCTATTCAGGATTTGCAGCCGCCTCGGAACCCAAAAGAGATCCAGAAATTGACCGGAATGATTGCTGCATTGAATAGGTTTATCTCCCGGTCAGCTGACCGATGTCGTCCTTTCTTCCAATTGTTGAATAAGTGGAAAGGGTTTCAATGGACCGAGGACTGCGTGTTAGCTTTCCAACAGCTTAAGCAATATCTTTCTCGGCCACCCATTTTGTCTCGCCCCGAGGCGGACGAGGTCTTGTTTGCTTATCTGGCAGTGGCCATCCACGCGGTCAGCCTTGTCCTTATAAGGAATGAAAGCAGGGTGCAAAGACTGGTCTACTACGTTAGTAAGTCTTTGAATGAGGCCGAGGTGCGCTATTGGCTCTTGGAGAAAGCGCTTCTGGCCATAGTTCACGCCACGCGCAAGCTTCCTCATTATTTCCAGTCTCACACTGTGGTGGTCCTAACCCAATTGCCTCTTAAGGCGGTGTTACGCAAGGTCGATTACTCGGTAGGTGGCAAAATGGGGAACCATTTTGGGAGCCTTTTGATGTTAAATACAAGCCTCGCACCTCGGTGAAGTGGCCAGTCCTTGCCGACTTGGTAGGGAGTTTACCGAACCATTGCTAGAAGAAACCCTGAAAGAGGCACACATGGATGAAAAACCAGTTGGTGTGATCACAGCTGCAGTACCTCCGACTTGGAAAGTGTATGTGGATGGGGCAGCTAATCAGAGAGATTCTGGTGTTGGACTTGTCCTAATGTCCCCTTAGGGGATTGTCTTCGAAAAATCATTGAGATTGGCGTTCTCGGCTACTAATAATGAGGCCGAGTATGAAGCGGTCTTGGTGGGCATGAAGATGGTACGTAGGATGGGTGGAAAGGAAATCCATGTGTTCTCGGACTCTCAGTTAGTGGTCGGCCAAGTCATGGGGACCATGGAGGCTAGAGACCCCAGAATGCAGGAATATTTGGCCCAGGTCAAGCGTCAGCAAGCTGAATTTGACTCCTTCGTCTTAGCTCATATTTCTAGGAGTGGAAACACCCATGCAGATTCTTTGGCAACGTTAGCGACGTCCTCGGCTCAGGGTTTGCCCAGGATTATCCTCGTGGAGGATTTGCTAGAGCCAACTCTTACCATTGTTAGCACAGTTCGCATTCATCTGATAAGGCCGGGACCTAGTTGGATTGACCCAGTTATATCTTTTCTTAAAAATGACATCCTTCCTCAGGACAAATCTGAAGCAGATAAGATACGTCGAAAGGCGCCACGTTTCTGGTTGTCCGAGGACCAGAAACTGTATAAACGATCCTTCTCAAGACCGTACTTGTTGTGTGTGCATCCTGAATCAACGGAAGCACTTTTGGAGGAATTGCATAAGGGAATTTGTGGAAGCCACACTGGGGGAAGGTCCTTAGCCCATAGAGCCCTGACTCAGGGTTATTGGTGGCCCAATATGCAGAGAGAGGCTCAGGACTATGCCAGAAAATGTGATCAATGCTAGAGGTTCGCCCCTAATATTCATCAACCTGGAGGGGTTCTTAACCCTCTCTCCAGTCCTTGGCCTTTTGCGCAGTGGGGATTGGACATAGTGGGGCCATTTCCTAGAGCTGCAGGAAACAAAAGATGGCTTCTCGTGGGGACAGACTATTTCACTAAATGGGTTGAGGCCGAGCCCTTAGCAAATATCAGAGACGTTGACTCCAAGAAATTTGTCTGGAAAAACATCGTCACTAGATTCGGTATTCCACACACACTTATCTCAGACAATGGCGTTCAATTCGACAGCAAGGCTTTTAGGAAATAGTATGGTGATATGGGCATCATAAATAGATACTCCACCCCAGCTTATCCTCAGGGAAATGGGCAAGCCGAGGCTGTTAACAAGGTCATAGTTAGTGGGCTCAAGAAAAGGTTGGACGATGCGAAAGGCAGATGGGTAGAAGAACTCCCACATGTTCTGTGGACGTATCGGACTACGCCGCGCAGGTCCACAGGAGAAACACCATTCTCTATGACTTATGGAGCCGAGGCGGTTATACCCCTGGAATTTAGTTTTCCCACCCTGAAGACGAGTTCTTTTAGCCCGGAGAATAACAATGGACTCCTGGAGAAAGGTCTTGATTTACTTGAGGAACGACGCGAGGCAGCTATGGTCCAAATGGCTTATTATCAACAGAAGCTAAAACGGGGATATAATGCCCACGTGAAGCTAAGGCCGCTCACACCTGGTGATCTTGTACTAAGAAAAGTTGTGAGCACTTCTAAGAACCCAGCTTGGGGTAAGCTAGGACCCAACTGTGAAGGCCCCTATCACATTGTTTCAGTAGCAGGCATAGGGTCATATCGGCTAGCTGACCTAGATGAAAGAATTGTACCACGCCCATGGAATGTAAATAATCTTAGAAGGTATTATTATTAATAAAATGTGCTTTTGTTAGTTAACATTTCAAAGTTATAAGTACCTCTGGCATTTGAAGCTACTGTTCTTAAGAGTCAAACAGAAACTTGGTTAAATGTAGTCCTTGGACCACAAACCTTGTGGAAAGTGATATCTTATCATTTGTTAAACAGAACCTTAGTTATGCCAGGTCCTCGGACCTCCTATTTTGGGAAAATTAACATTTGAAATTACTGTTCTTAAGAGTCAAACAGAAACTTGGTTAAGTGTAGTCCTCGAACCACAAACCTTGTAGAAATTGATATCTTGTCATTTGTTAAACAGAACCTTAGTTATGCCGGGTCCTCGGACCTCCTACTTTGGGAAAATTAACATTTGAAATTACTGTTCTTAAGAGTCAAACAGAAACTTGGTTAAGTGTAGTCCTCGGACCACAAACCTTGTGGAAATTGATATCTTGTCATTTGTTAAACAGAACCTTAGTTATGTCGGGTCCTTGGACCTCCTACTTTGGGAAAATTAACATTTGAAATTACTGTTCTTAAGAGTCAAACAGAAACTTGGTTAAGTGTAGTCCTCGGACTACAAACCTTATGAAAATTGATATCTTATCATTTGTTAAACAGAACCTTAGTTATGCCGGGTCCTCGAACCTCCTACTTTGGAAATATTAACATTTGAAATTACTGTTCTTAAGAGTCAAACAGAAACTTGGTTAAGTGTAGTCCTCGGACCACAAACCTTGTGGAAATTGATATCTTGTCATTTGTTAAACAGAACCTTAGGTATGTCGGACCCTCGGACCTCCTAATTTGGGAAAATTAACAGTTAAAGTTACTATTCTTAATATCTTGTCACTGTTCTCATTCCTATTACACGTTTTGTGGAAATCAGTATCTTACCATTCATTAATTCGGATTTTTAAGTTCTATGTCTTTAGGTGTTAAGCAAATTTTTGTAAGGAATGGTCCTCGGACCTTACATCCTATTAAAAGCAATACCACAGATTACAAGGCATTGTTTAACTAAGGCATTGTTTGATATCCAAACTAAGTTACTCTCTGTCAGGTTCTTAAGTATTCTACTTTGCCAAGCAAATCTGCGCATGGTTGTGTGGAGGTTATAATTGTGCAACCCCTGGAGTTAGATTTGTTTGTTCTGACCTACCTTTAACTATGTATTCATGAGAACTTTTACGACAAGTCCAAAAATAATAAAGTAAAACAAATGCAACATAAAAGAAAGTTGTACAAAAATTGTCTTTCATTAATAATTCTGGCATACATTACATGCTAAGTTCTGATTACAAAGAAAGAGAAGTCCTAGGCTGGTCCCTAAACTCTTGGAGGGGGGTTTTTGCTGAGAAGTCTTTGCCGGTTGCCTCTGTGTTTCTTAGCTCCAACTCAAAGGAAGACAGAACTTGCTTCCCTTTGTCTGCTGCATTTGTTGGAGGGACATTGGGCTCCACAGTCTGGCTCAAGCCTTTCTCGGCATCCCCACCCCCTTACATCTCTTTGTTGGAACCTGAAGGTTCGTAGGATCCGGAACGAGCTTTGGGGCCATAGGGGAAGAGCGGGGAAGAGTTGCCTCGTGCGGGAGCAAATGTGCGGGGAGTCTCTTCTATCTCCCGTATGTCCGGGGGAAGCCAAACGTTCTCGGACTTCCTCAACTCCGAGGCCGAAGGAACCCCGCTACATTTAGAGCTTCCCCCGACTTGCCGAGCGGTACTCCCCGGCACAAGGCCGCGAAAGCCTCCGTCACCGCTCCTCCGTCGGGCAGCCTACCCCTTCCTCATAACTCGCCCCGCTTGGTGGCCTGCAGAGCGTTTGAATGCGCCGGCTTCCTCCTTCATTCGCGCAAGCTCCCTCTCCAAATCCGAGCGCTCCCTTTGGGCTTGGGCTAGCTCGTCATCTTTTTCACGGAGAAGCTTGCGCTGCCCTTCTATTTGAGTCTTCATAGTCTTCGGCCGGCTCGGCAAGATCGTCTCTCTTTCTCTTTTGAGATCAGCCACACGAGAGACGAGTTTCTCATTTTCTGCGAGGGCTTGTATTAGGGACTTCTCAGTCTCCATTCGAATGTCAAGCTCCAGTCTGGCCTTCTTCCGAGAGTCCTCTACAAACTTCTCGGCTACAAAGACTTCTTGAACGGCCTACATAAAGTGTTAGAGAATTAGATATAGCAGGACAATCATTAATAATCCAAGATATTATGAAGAAGGGAATATTCATAAAAAAAATTAAACTTACCAGGGGCTAATTCCCTTTTAAAGACTGTGAATAGTTGAGGTTGGCTCATTCTCTCCAAGGTTTCTACGTCCTTGGGCAGCGTTGGCACAGGCGCTCCAACGCATCGGCTAGGTGGTGGGCGTGGCCTTGTTGGATTGCCCCGATACTAGATCGGCAGGGAAATTGGTGCACCGTCCAGTCTTAGGTCAGGAGACCAGGTGGCCGGTGCTCGGCGCACTTCGGCCACATCTCGGATCTCCCCACTCTTGACTGAACGAGCCTTGCCTTTGCCCTTATCTAGCTTCTGCTGCTGAGTTGGCTGCGGCTGTTGTCTTGGTCTTTTTTGTTTTTCGCCAACAGTCTCCTCGGCCTCCCCCTTTCTTTTCTTTTTCGGCTCCTCAGCTGGAAGCTTGGGTTCGGCTGGAGGAGGGGGAGGCGGCAAGGATGGAAGAGCTTGGGACCCTCCTGTCTTCTTTTGGGCGACTTTTTCGCCTCTCTTGGTCAGAAGGCTGTGAAGTCTGTCCATGTCCTCCTCGGAGTTGTCTAGGGGGTGGGCAACAACGAACCCTTCAATTCCGGAGGCCTCGGTGGGCTCTTCTTCCTCGTCAGAAAGTACGACGAATTGGTTTCCTTGGGGTCTTTCAATGTCCTCGAGTTGAAAGTTATCTATTTCGTCGTCTAGTGTGTGTGAAGAGGACACCTGCTCCTCCGGGATAGCAGTTGCTTGGGAGTGTGTTGAGAGGGGGGTTGCCGCGATAGGACGGTTGTACAGAATGGTGTTGGGGTCGTCGGGAAGGTCTTGGTCAGCTAAGAAGTGCGGCCTGGCCACATGAATCCTTCTTCGCCTCCGGTCACCCGCAATTATTGCGTTCTCGATCTCCTGAAAGTCCTAGGAGATAGGTTTGTATCCTAGAATCAAATGAGCCGCCCTAAGTTGTAAGTCTTCGCTGACGAACACTTCGGAGCGTAGCACTCGATTCAAATCTGCAACGTTGCAGCGGCTTAAGCGGGGGCGCACGTTTTGCTTATCTGCAAAGAAAAACATCCAAATAAACAAACATGGTCAGATGCGTAGAACATATAATAAATTAAAGTTAGACGCTCAAGTAAATGCGAATGCACATTCCTGGATGATTTAGGGAGTTATGGGGTGGGAAGTTAAATCCTAAGGTGTCGCACCTGGATCTCCCCACTCAACAGGGCAGTGGGGGCCGTCGTGCCAGTTGCCAGAGACGATGAGGTAGTCATCCTTCATGCCTTTATTGGACTTGGGCAAACAGGAGATCAACCTAACTACGCTAGAATGGGATTAGATGTAATAACCTACTCCAGTGAGTTTGTGGCATTCGTACATAAAGACGACATCATGCCAAGTGAGGTTCAGACCCATTTGCTCGTTTAGAGCATCGATGCTTCCTAAAACTCTAAAAACGTTTGGAGCGCACTGATCGGGACACAACCGGTGGTTGCGGAGGTACTCCCTGGTTACGGGTTTCATTGGGAGGGTCATCCCACCTTCTATGAAGGCGACCATGGGAATGATGACCTCTCCGGTTTTCCTAGAACCGGCCACGGCTTTCGCCGGGCAGTATTTTAGACCTACGTCGCTGGGAATATGATACTTGGCTCTAAAACCTTCCATCCCAGCGGCGGTATCAACTAGACACTTAAACTTTTCCATCGGAAAGGAACGAAAGGTTAAGTTCTAAGAGGGAGAATGGTTATAAGGGGAGCCGAGGATAGGGTCCGAGGAGAAAGGGTTAAGAAAAAAAGAATAAGAACTTACAAATTTCAAGTTGTACGAATTTTCACGGATTTCTGCAGACAAAAGGTGATTACTAATGTTTTGATGGGATTAGCCTCTGAGGAAATAAATGAGAGCGCAAGTTCCCGAAGCGTCACGACGTGCGGGAAGCGGCCTCGAAATTGCATTTGTCCCGCCTAAATTTTCATGGAGTAACAAGGGCCGTTGGATGCTCATCTCACCGTTGAACGTGGGGGACAAGGTGTAACTTACGGTAATAAATGCGCGCGTTTTTGAAAATAAAACCGCCAAGTGGCATCCTCTGGAACACGAAACAGTTTCCACACGTGCAGTTATTTACAAAACGTGTGGGGTAAGTCCTCGTTGAATCAAAACCCTATTTTTTCTCCTCGGATGATGAAAATAGAGTTTTGAGGGGCTATTGTGGGGAGTAAAAGGACTCAAGTGGGCATATGGGCCTTTGGACTGTAGCATGGAGGGCCGACCTGCTCCAGAATTAAACTCTACGAATTGGCCCATACGCCGAGGATCCGAGGATACAGCCGAGGGTGAGCTTCTCCTCGGACAGGTCCAAGAGAACTCAAAGCTTCATTATGAAGGTCAAGGCACAACTCTGGAAAGACTAATGGTTAAAGGGGGAAACCCTGAATCTTCAAGGTACACTAGTGTTAGAAAAATACCAAAAGAAAAGGCTGCCACCACCACATTAAAGACTCTGCACCTACCTCCCTGGCCGCATTAATGGGGAAGTGACCCCTGAACAGTAGAACTGAAACTTCTGGTCACTATTCAAAGGTACTAAGAAAAAGAAATATCTAGGGGGAAGGGGATTAGAGCAACACGTGGATAAAGCATCAGAGAAAGAAGTATTTAAAGGGGATGAACGCCAGAGAAAAAAGGGGGAGATCGGTAGCTAAGAAAGAAATTAAGAATTGTAATCTTTAAGGAAGAAAGAGAAATAGTAAAGAAATAGTCCTCAGCTCTAGTCCGAGGAGACCCATTTGCAATTATCATTCATTATTTACAAGTTTTTGCTTATAAAAGCCCGTTATCAAGTTCTCAGTACCTTTAATCTAGATTTCGAACCCACACTCTACAAATTTCATTGTTTAAGGCTCATTGGGCCTGAGCCCATAACCTTCTTTGGGTCCAGGTGCAATTGTGCACTTACGCTTACCATATTTTAAATAATTTTAGTAGAACCGACTTACCTAGTTACCAAAATTCGTATCCTATTGGGTTTATAATCCGAATCCCAGAAGGAATAGTTAAGCTCTTACTATATATTAAGCCCTAGCAGTGCGTTTGTTTTGTCTATCAAAAATCTTTGTTAAGAAAACCAAAGCATTGTCTTCCCTATCAACGCTAATGATTGCAGGTTTTGATCCTTATTTGACTGCTTTTGATTTTAATCCTTTGGATTACCATCTGCACTTTGGAATTGAGTCGTTCAAGTCTGAAGAACCGACCCCGGAAGCCGGAGTTTTGGAACTCCGATTGAGAAGAAGGCATCAAGTTGAAGTTGTTGGGACTGGTAGCAATGGCATAGTAGAGTCATTGGGCTTTACGGAAGACACAGTCAGTTTGGATGTCATTGAAGGGTTTAACATTCATTACCATATCTTGAAGTCACCCAAGTCGCTGAAAATAGAAGTTGATCAGATTCTCGACTATTTGGAGCTTAACCCTTTTCATTGTGACTGCATCAGGCCCTTGATCGTGTCCCATCTTATCGATGCCTCTAAACAGTATGGGTTCAACAACTTTGTGGTGGCAGCTAAAGTAGACCTCGTAAGGACTAAAGTGGTTCGTAACAATTCTCTTGCTTAATCGTTTGCCTTTGGATGCGAATTCCAAAAAGAAAAGCTGATGATGATTGCAGTGAATCTCTTGCTCCTTTACTTTTGGATATGGATTCAGAAATTGAAGCCATGTCTCTACCCATACAGTGTTCTTAGGGTTTTCGTTTTTCTTTTTTGCTCATTTGCTTTTGGATACAGATTTGGAAACTGAAGCTGTACAGTGTTCCTAGGGTTTTTGTTTGCTTTTTTTTTTTAATTTAAAATTTTTTTATTCAAGATTCCTATTCTGATGTGGATAGTTCTAGTTTGTACTCCTTGCTACTATGGGTTTATTAATTTATTTATCTATCATGGGCTTATTATTTATTGATTTATTGTTAGTTTTCTCGGTAAACTTTCAAAAGAAATAATTGAATTTGGAATCATGGATAAATTGGAAATAATTGTTCAAGCATCTTACACAAAATATTGGTTATTTGAACCAAGTTGTTTATAAACTGTTCGAGCTTAGTTTGATAAAAAAAAGTATGCTCGTGTTTGTTTATTATAAATAATTCAAACTTGAGCCTTAGTTTTAAGATTATTTAATAAACGAGCTGAGCTGAGCCCAAGCAAAAAATTACAAATAAAAATTAAAAGTATATTGTAAACAAAAAATTGTTCATGAGCATGCTCGAAAATATTAGGGCACGATTAAAAAACAAGTTGAGCCTAAGCTCATTAATTTATAGGGTTTGTAATACCCTTGATTTGATCCACTTGAGAAATGAACTCATAGATTACTATTTCTAAGACTTAAATTAATTATTTTATGTTTGTTTTTTTATCACGTGACAGTTTTTAGATGCCTTCTTTGTGTTATTATGATTCATCTAATTAGTTTTCCTATTTTAGGTTTTAGGTTTGTAGATTTGATACACATAACATGATATTCTATGTCTTTAATTACAATCAGTCCACACAACTAGAAGAATCAATTCAACATGGGACATTTAATAGTATATATCATGTTAGATTATTATCCTCCTTTTGATCAAGTAGAAACAGTAGAACACCAAGAAGGGTGGTCTAGTAGTCTTGTCATGAATGCAATAGTACAGCATTGCTTGATGTCCCATGTTCAAACCCCAATGGCCGGAACATGGGAGTTCCCTTCTACAGCTTGCTCAAGGTATTAGCCTCTCGTGGGGTTAAAGTGAGTTTTGTTGTCACTCTAGACAACAGTAGTTATGATTCAATCCAATATTCTCTAGTGGGTGAGTGTCCCAATGATCATGCCCATGGGAGTCTGCCACAATAGTCGCTCTTGCTCACCCATTCAAGTTCATCCAAAAAAAAAAAAAACAGTAGAATGCATTTCACCGAAACCCCAAAACATAACACACATAACACATTGCATTAATTTCCCACAACATGATTAGACAAAAGGTAGACACAACTTTTCTCTAGTTAATCTTATGCACTTATAATTTTAAATTTTGGAAAGCTGATTATAGAAATAAATAAATAATAGCACCAATCACGAAAATAAAAATATTGCTACTGTTAATGTGTTGATCAAATATCAAAGGAAACAAGCCAAAATTCTCTTAATGTTGTGAATATTATTTGTTTGAAATAGTTGAACCTCATGTTATTATCATTGGCATTTTACATTTTACATTGATGATTAGGATGATATTATAGATAACTTTATATTTGATTTGTGGATGTGGAAGTACATAATTAAAGCAATGGTAACATAGCATCCCATGCAGATAGCAACTTCAAGGTCTCATTAACCTTCCTTGTTCTTCCATATTTAACCAGTTAGTTTAATTACAAATCTTGATAGTCACTGTGAGACAAAGAACTAGAAAAAGGTTAATTACAACTTTCCTTATGGTATTAGCATTACCAGTCCAGACCACCGCAGACATAGGGTACTAAGGATCAGGATGTCTGCATGTCTGCATAGTTTATTAAAATCTTGATTATCGGTTGATCCAACCAACTACCATAATAACTAATGTATTAGAGATTTAAGATTTCATAAATTTATTTTAATAAAAAAAGATATATCACTAGAAAGATCTCCAAAAAAAAAAATGAAGAAGATATAATAGTAACAATATTGTATAGAATATAAAAGAGTAAATCACATCATCAAGATTTCACAAATAACACTCTCATTCCAAATATGAGTGAAATGATAATCTCCTTTGAAATTTGTATAAAAGCAACAAAAAAGTTCATACCTCCTCACTTCCGTAACATAATATATTTTTTATTTATTGTTTTTTTAGAAGAAGATTCCTGTTAATTTATACCAACAACAAGGAGGTGGTAGGATCTTGCTCCATAAATAATTTTCCTTCAAGGGTGTCATTTTATCTATATCCCCTTAAGGAGAGGAAATATTTGAGGAAAAACAAATAGAGTATTTCAATAAGAAAGTCAATCATGACTTTATTTTTCACATTTATCTAAAACTCAAAAGAGGATATTATTTTATCCATGATTAAGGGTGTCATCCCATGAAAACTCAAAGGAGAGGTTGTAATTTATATATTATAAATTAGATAAAATTTGGTTACAAACTTGGTTGTAGCCATTGACTATAACTTCTACACACAAAAAAATAAAAATAATAATCATAATAATAATAACATAACTACATATTTTGGAAATTAAATTATTGGATTTGCTTGTTCTCATGTTTTTAACACATATATCAAATTTGGTGCTATTGAGTGTTATTTACTATTCGATCTATAAATTTATTTTTTATACATAATTTTAGATTAAAAAACCTTGAAATTTAAACATTCGATTAATGAAATAATTATTGATCTTTGATTTTTGAGAAATTTTGCAAGCATAAAAGTTATGAGAAAAAAATTTAATCCAATGGCAGGTTTGTCAAAATTCACATCTAATAAAAAGATATTATGTAGAGTTGTAGCCACTAACTACAACTAAGTTTATAGTCAAATTTTGTCCTTATAAATTTACCATGTGATTTCTAACTATATTTATAGACCCTATTTAGTTATTAATTTAAGTATTTTGTATATTGCCAAGAGCATTGTAATTCAAGTTTATTCCACTTTTTGTAATAGGGAGAGCATGACCTATATTTTTTTATTTAACTTTTCGAGCATATGGTGTCTTCTTTTCTTATTTTTTTGGAATTATTAAACTAGTAAACCATTAAAATTTCAAATCCATCCTCCCTAATATTATAACACAAAAAGTAGTTTGTATGATATTGTTGACTACGGTGTTTGTTAGAATTGGACCAAAATCAATTAAACAAGAGTACAAGACCCGTCTTTAGCTCCACATTAATTTATGCCTTCCTCACGCCGATAACTGCTCTCTACTGGTATATAATATTAATCAACTGATTAAGATGGTAGTGCATGTGACACTTCTGCTTTCTTCTGAAATAGTATATTAGATAAGTAATATGTGTGGCGAGTAGCGAAAAAATTCTAACTTTTATTTTAATCAATTGCTTCTGTGATGGTTTTCTTTGTTAGAGATTTAAACAAAAAAACAACAAAAGGTTGGTTGAGACAACGAATGTTTTAAGTGCAATGTCTGGTAAACGAAAATCAATTACGATCTTGGACATATTTGTAAATTTTTCTTTTTACAAATATTTTTTTAAATAACATAAAACTAGTCTCTGAGCATGCGCACGGTTAGAGGCTAGTTTTAATAACTATTTAGTTTTTTTTATATATATTTAGATTTGTTTTTGGATAAATGTGGGGTGTTTAACTTACTTTTATATTTTAAAAAAATAAACTATATAGTTGCTTTGAAGAAGTGAGTTAGTGGAAGGGTGTTCCTATTTTGTAGGCAATGTTTTAGTGCAAGTTAGACATGTATTTTTACCAGATTATTCTTTAGTTGTGTCTATACTTTAACCTAGGGGAGTACGGGCATTTTGGAACAAAAAAAATCCGGTCCAAATAAGGAAAGCCGCTTAAATAATAGTACTAGTCTCATCACACGCACTTCGTGTGTGAGATGAGAGTTTTTTTTTTTTTTTTTTTTCAGTGGTAGTAGCAAAAAAAGATATATATATATATTTTTTTATTTTATATATATATATATAATTTTTATTTTGAGAACCATCAGGAGAGTGGTATTGTTTTGTAGACAATATTTTAGTGGGAGTTAAAAATGTATCTACTTAAAAAAAAAGTGTTTTTATCTATTTAATTTAGTTTTTGCATAAACATGGGGTTTTTTTTTTTTTAAGGAAAAAAACAGCAGTGGGTTCTGGGTTTTTTTTAGAGATAGTAGCAAAAAAAAAAATCTGTGTTTTTTTTTTAAAGGAAAAAAACAGCAGCAAACGTGGGTTGTTTAACTCATTTTTCTATTCAAAAAAAAAACAATAAACCTATAGTTACTTTGAAGAAGTTGGTTAGTGGAAGAGTGTTCCTATTTTATAGGCAATATTTTAGTGCAAGTTAAATATGTATTTTTACTGAACTATCCTTTGGTTTTGTCTCTACTTAAACCTAGGTATAGGGGTAGCCCCTTAAATAGTAATATAGATAAATAAAATAAGTTTAAGAATACAACATTTTTCACAATTTTGTAATTATTAACATAACTTATGGTAATTAGTGTATAATAAAAAGGGTGTAAATTGTAGGCCAATATGAAAGTGATATTACTCTAATCACAACAAAATATGTCAATAATTATGAACAAAATTTATGTTAAAATTATTGTGCCCATAATATATATATATATATATATAAAGTTGTATCCACATTTGTCATGGAGAATAAGACATGCATATCCTCAAGTGGTCAAATTCTACATCTAAGAATAAAGAAAGAAATAAAAGAATTTGTTGAATAGTACTTTTGAATGCCAGGTTAGTTGATGTAGAAAAGCAGCTTTGGTGCGCCATCTTTCTCAATGTGTATAATGCCTCGTGTCACTAAGCTGAGATTGATTTTGACAACCTCCTCATTTGTTAGAAACGCAAGTAGAACTTACTATTGAAAATTGGCTTGTAAAAGAAGGGTGTCCAAAAACTTACACTTAATTTATATGGGATACTAGGATTATAACGTCATTGTGACAATGAACATGAGTCTTTTAGCAATATGTGGAGATTTATTTTTAGTTTAGGAATGCTTTGATAGACCATGATATTGAATTCTCTTTTTAAGTAATGTTAAAGACATAACATTTTTTACAACTGTTTATATGACCAATTATGATTGGAATAATATTACTTTTATCTTAATCCACCACTTTTATCTGGATTCATTACTTTTATTATGAATCAATCACAATAGGCCATATTGGTAATGTAAAAGATATTGTGTCCTTAAAGCCAATTCTTACTCTTTGAAGGGTAACGAGCTATTTGTAAACTTTAAAACAATTGTTCCCTTCGAATTTTATTTCATAAAAAGAGAATTCCTATGGTATCAGTTGCGAAGTACCATGTCAGAAGATGTACATCTTTCTCCACAATGAACATTCATTTTTGGCCCAATTCTTTTTAATGTTTCTCAATTTACCATGTTCTCTGTTCCGACTTCCAACTGAGATATTGACACCAAGACAAAATATCTAAGTTTTGGAACTTCCTTCCAGATCTTCACATCTAGCATGTGTACCTAATCAAGGTCTTAAACTTTCATTTTAAGTACAATCTTAGTAGTTCATGAAGAAGAATAAATTCAAGGACTAAGCGAAGAGATGAAAGATCATTGACTCTCAATCATTTACTTGCAGAGAGTAATTTTATCTTGGACAATACTACTATCAGTTATCAGTATGCTACATTGGCATTATACCACATATGTATGATCTTTGCCTCATGATATTCACTTCTTGCCATTCATGTAGATGTGCCCAGTTCATTACTAGAATTCCTAATTAATCTAGCAAAATGCTCATTAGAAGACACTAATAATACTAAAATGCTAGCCTGCCTAATTCTGCAGGTAGATGATTATGGTTACAGATGCTTGAAATCTGTGTTGGAGTGGATGGGATTGCATTCTTTAAGCATCTTTGTTCCAATAACTTTTTAAGGATGGGCCTGATAACAACTCTATGGGAAAGGAGAGAGAAACTGAAGAAGAAAAAAATCTGTTTTATTAGGGTATTGGACTAAGGATTTGGCCCAGCAAGCCCACTCAAAAATTATCGGCTTCCATTTTGTCTTCTTGATCCAAAATAGCTCATCATATTAAAATTTTCTTAGCCCAAGTATTACACAAATAAATTGATAATGGACTCTTTAAAAACAGGATTCACTTGTCTTCTTCCATTTAGTCTTCTTGATCCAAAAAAACACATCAAATTAAAACTTTCTTAGCCCAAGTATTACTCAAGTAAGTTGATAATGGACTCTTAAAAAGAAGGATTCACTTATTAATTTTAAGTGTAGTGTACTTATACTAGAATGGATTTATAAAATTATAAAATTCGTTTTTATGATGTGCTAAGTATGTAATTAAGAGAATAATGATTATTATGTTTGAATTTGGGGGTGTTAACATATATTGTTCATATATACATACATACATATATATATATATATATATATATAAAGTTTAGGAACTTCCATAAGTAGCCTAGAGACTAAAAGGAAATTTAAAGCTAGTAAGAAAATAAGTTATGAATACAACTTGAAATGGATAGCCCTTTTATAGGTAAAATAAGCATTATTTGCATAGTGGGGAGCAACTGGAATCAACACTCGTGGAGAGCAACAAGAATCATTTAGGAAGTAATAGTAGTAAGAATCAGCTTTTACCATTCAATTGGAATCAACTCTAGTGGGGAGCAACATGAATCATTAAGGAAGTAATAGTAGCAAAAACTAACTTTTACTAATCAATTGTCATCTAAAAGTAGTTGAAAGCACAAAACCATTTTGGCATTATTTGCATTAGTGTGTGTGTGTGTATATGTGTGTGTGTGTGTGTGTGTGTGTGTGTGTGTGTATAGAGAGAGAGAGAGAGAGAGAGGGCCTACAAAATCTGAAATTTGATAGAGCTTTTGAATTTTGCATATAAATAGTGTCCCAGTACTTCCTTATTATTCCATTTATAATATCTTAATAAACAATTTGCATCAATTGTTTTTCAATAAGTTCTTCATTTCCTTTTACAATAAATTGTTCATTGCATTGATCTGTGCACTGCATAGAGATAAGATATGCTGGGCCTTTTGGATGATGCTTTAGTTCGCTAGTGCAATATTCAAAACTCTTAATAATACGTCTTGCATAAAATTAAATGCTTATCTTCTTTTAGAAACTCTACACAACTCTCAAGCTCTCTTGCAATAAACCACTTATGAAATGGTGTTTGAAAATGTTTAAACCAAATGAGCATGCAAGATTGGAGGTGAATCCCAATGACAATAAATAGTGGTCATTAGCTAGCACTTTAACGAGGATAAGGAGGCGCAAATGGCTCACTACCACTGTTTCACGAAAAAATTAGTAATATACCACTGTTTTGAAAATATGTATGATGTAGGGAACTATCACCTTTTTTTGAAACTCGAGTACCATTAAAAATTTTCAAAATTTTTCCATGGTACTCGAGTTCCATAAACTCGAGTACCATGGAAAACTTGATTTTGCCACACTCGAGCACCCAAAAAGTGGTAGATCTTTACATATTTTCGAAACAGTGGTAGATTGCAACATAATTTGTAAAAATGTGCTATTTGGCTATTTTCGCCAGGATAAGGATAACCAATTCTACAGTGATGTGGTTAGAATTTATTTAATTATTTAAGATTTTATCTTTGTTATTAAGAGTTGGGTAATCAAATAATGAATAGGATAAATTTTTAGCTTAGTATTTGAATAAATCTTATCTACTTTTTAATTTGTTAATAAAGATTAGGTTTCTTCTGAATTTAAATGTTAGACTATTTATATGGCTTGATGTTGACTAATAAAGAAAGCTAAAAAAATATTATTATTGAGTGAGTATTTACTTTGGAGGTCTAGACTCCCTTGAAGTAGTTTATTTATCAATTGGGAGGTCTTGGTTCTCTCGAAGTAACCAACAAATTCAGTTGGGTCAATTGGATTTGTAACAATTGGTATCAGAGCCAAGTTTGAAGGAACCATGGTTGGAACAATTGTTGGAATGCAACCATGGTCAAAACAATTGTTGGAATGTATGGACAAATTGAAAGTGATACAAACTCTAGAAGTTGAAGGCAACCAAAAAACAAAAATGTAAGTGATATACAAGTACTTGCGTTTGGCTAGATATGAACAACCAACTAAAGAGAGTGGTGGGCAATGCGCAACCAAAGTGAGGAATTTGGCTCTCTATGAACAAGAGAAGCTAACTAGGAAAATGATGGGGCCATATGAGCTCCACAAAATCAAATCATTCCACCTTCACACTATTTAAGCATGCAACAACTTTTAAATAGATAGTTTTGCAGCGTCAAATAGCCCAAGAAGCGATCGAGTAGATGAGAAGTAACTTGGGAAGATCGTGCTCTTATGCAACAATCATTTTCAAATTAACAGTCATTTTCAAATTAAACCCTTGAGGACAAGGGCTGATTAAGGCATAAGGAATGTTATGTGCTTAATTAATTTTTATTCAATTATTTAAGATTTTATTTTTGTTATTAGGAGTCGAATAATCAGATAATGAACAAGATAAATTGTTAGCATGTTTTTTTTTTTGTTTTTTTTTTTTAAATGTTAGCTTTATCTTGTAAAGCCATCTATTTACATGGCTTGATGTTTTTTTTTTTTTTTTAGGGGGATATGGCTTGATGTTTATTAACAAAGAAAGGCCCTTGAAGTAGCCTATCTATCAATTAGGAGGTCAATCTTCCCTCGAGTTGTAACATCTATCTTTACAACTAGCAGCTTTTTCATAAAATTTTTAGCCATTAATTTTCTCCGCTTTAGAAATTTTGCTATTTTAGCAGTAATCTCAAACCAACAATCAAGTCTTAAACTAGCATGCCTTATATAAATATGAATGATTAAATACGTTTAATAAAAAAAAATTAATAAAAAGAAGTGTTGATTATTTTTTAAGTTAAATCTTCTAAATCAAATAAGGACTACGTGAAAACCAATAAAAAATTGGTCACATTAACAGTTTGTAAAAATATTGTAAAATAGTTTGTGGCAGTAGTATTACTTTTTCTTTTTTGAACACGTGTTTGAAAGTGGTGTAGTAATATAGAAAAAAGTTTGGGGTAGAAAAAATAATATGAACATGTAGGGAAAGAAGGCTAAATTTTAGGAGTTTTCTTAGTTTTTTATTTTTTTAAATCAAGGTATTTTACTATTATTTGGATGAAAAAGGAATAAAAAGGCAAGATTTTAGGGAATAAAAAGATGAACGGAAAAAAAAATAATCCTAAATTTCAGGAGTTTGCCTTTTGAGCAACAAACATTGCATTTCTGTTTCGTGTAATATGATGACATGATTTTTTGAGGTCTTATATATCTAAGCCAGTGAAGGTGGTTGATTGGTGATGGATGGTTATGTTGCACGGGATTGGTTCTGTGCCTTACTTGGAATGTCATAGCTGTTAGTACAGTCTCATGGGTGATGGTGCCGTTACTGGCTCATGGGGTTGTTAGGAATAATGTTTCTGAGGAGGAGAGAGAGTTCTGAGAGCAACCAGATGAGTAGGAGTACGAACCATGATTGAATTATAGTATTGGGTATAGGAAAGTGTCTCCAAAGATTTCAGAGGAGAAGAGGAGGTTCTTGGTGGTGGTGGCCTCGGGGACTAAACCAGCAGAGAAATCAGATTGTTGATGCTGTTGTTATTGCAAGAATTCTTGAGGCTGCATTGGTTGTGCCAGTCTTGCAGGTTAAACTGATATGGGGAGATGAAAGGTAAAAGAGAAAGATGTGACTAAATTTTTGCTGTGTTTAATTTGTACTTCAGTCCTTTGAATGTATATATTTCCAGCACTCTCATTTATATGGACATATGAATAGTAACATGAGTAGATTAAAGTATTGGTCACCTCTTAATCTCTAGTGGAATTCATGGTTCATAATTTTTTTCCTAATGAAATTATCTCATCAAAGCAGCTAAAATTTTGATGTTTCTAGCTTCTATCACACATTTGACCAGTTCAACAAATTTTCCATTAATTTGTTAGAATTGTCCTGCATTGAAGGAAATTATGTATGGAAATCAATTAGTCAATTTGTATTTGTAATAACTGCAGTGAGTTTTTTTGGGAGAAACTTGATGTAAAACATTTCAAGAGGACTTTACAAGCTGATGTAAGTGTTGTATCATCTCTTCCTTCCAGGCATTTGATGTCAAGGCAGACCATTGAAGTCAAGATTCCTTATGAGGCTGTGATTCAGCTCCAGAATAGTAGAAGTAGAATCCTTGTCATTGAACAGACTACTCTGTGTATTCCCATGTACAAGAGATAGTTCCGTTTTTTCAATCAAATCTCATTATTTATATAAAAAAAGATTCCTTGTCATTAAAAGTTTGGTTGTTCTCTCCCTCCATGTAGCCCACGGCCCACCTTAAACAAGGTGGGTGGCATTCCACGCAAAAGAGCTTCTATGTTTACACACTGCATTTTTACATGACAAGGTCAAATTTTAGCCCCTCAGCTTGGGGTTTCCAATGTTTTTTTTATTTTGTTTGTCTGCTACATTTTCTTTTCGAAGGAGAGCACAAGTGCACAACTGTCTCCTGATTTTAATGCATTAATCTTTTGCAACAAGACTGTATTAGGGTCTAAAGTTTGTATTTAAATTAGGTTGAGTTGAATCAGGTTTGGTCTGAACCTTAAATCATCTTGCTGGATGTTTTTACTTGTGTCGACTCATCTAAATTTTGATTGCTGTGTGTCAATTTTTTTTTAAATTCTATGTTAATGAGGTTGAATTCCTTAATCCTTATCTACCACGTGTCTCAGATAATGGATTATTCTGTAAAAACCGCTGGCTGTAAATCTTGTGGATGAAAGAGGGTGTTTGCTTAAAATTATGTCAAATGATAGCAATCAGTTGGTATATTGTTTGATGGAACCATGAGTATCTATTAGGATTCAAAGTCTTATGATCACTAATTCATCCATTTATTATTATTTTTTTAAGCTATCCTATTTGGTTGTGCTTAATTCAGGATTGCTGATGCTGAGCTAAACTTGTATTTTATTCAAATTGGTGACAAGGTACATAATTTTCTTAACTTATTTCTCTTGAAAGCATTGTGACATTTGTCTGCTTACATTGGAATTTGACATCTAACTCCCCCTCCCGACCTACCCTGAACCCAGGAGAAAGCAATGGAACAACTCAAGGTGACAGAAAGCAAAACAGTTGCAGTTGGGCAAAAGATGGACTTGGTGTTCCACAAACTACAGCTTCGATTTTTCTACATGGATTTTGTTCTAATTTCCGGAAGTATTGATAGAGAAAAGAGGTAAGCAATGCCACGGAAATTCCCAACAACAATCTGTGCCTGTGTCTTTTTGAAAGTTGGCCCGCATGAGTAATTGAATTATAACTGTTTGTACAATGATGTCAGCTTGTTTGAAGAGGAAGGAGACTGGGAAAGGAAGAATCGTTTGAAGGTGTGTGAAGGCTTGTACTGCATGTCCACTCAAAACTTCAAGAAGGCAGCCGGTCTATTTTTGGATTCTATATCAACCTTCACAATTTATGAACTTTTCCCTTATGACACCTTCATATTTTACACTGTCCTTACAAGCATTATAGCCTTGGATAGAGTTTCCCTGAAGCAGAAGGTATTCAGGTTTTCCCCGCTGGATGGTTCAAATTTATCCAACTTACGTAATCTTATATTTTTCTCTCTTTAGGTTGTTGATGCTTAAGAGATATTGACAATTATTGAAAAAATCCCATATCTTTCAGAGTTTTTGAACTCCTTGTACTAGTGTCAATGTAAATCATTTTTCGTGGCTTTTGGTAAGTTGAGATCTAATATAACCCATAATCTTATACATATCAATAAAATGTTAAAAGAAATATGTTCTTTTGGTTTCTCTGCAATCTGCATGGTCTGATTTCTTGCAACACTCTGAGCTCCTTGATGTTTGCTTATGTGATATGGTATAGCTATAAGAGCTAGTCCTACCAATACCAATTAATTTATTTATAACTTGTTCAATTCTATATATAACTTGTATATTCTATTACATTTTCATTTTCAGCTGGCCTTACGGAGCAAAAAAAATTGGACCACTATTTGCATCTGCACTTTCACTACTATAAGAGGAGGTCAGAACTGTGGTTTATTCCCAGTTTTTGGAATCCTATAAGAGTGTTACAATTGAAGCAATGGCTAAGGCATTTGGAGTTACTGTGGAGTTTATTGATTTGTAAGTACATAAATTTTATTGATGCTCTATTTTAGATTCTATCTAGCAGTATGTTTGTGCCATACACAGATTCAATAAAAATTATACGGAAATTGAAAATAGATTTCACTTTTTTTTTTCTTTTTTATATAAAGGGATCAAACATATATATTAAGCTTAAAGAAAGAGCTACAAACAAAGTTTAGCCGATATTAGACACGATTTGATGTAAGCAGTGGACTGGGAATCTAGTAGTTCTAACTGCAATATCTAAAACGTGAGCGATCACTACTTTAGTTACAAACAAAAATTGAGTGATCACCCCCTGCTGGTGAAAATTGTGGAGATCCATTAGTAAGGCTTGGTCCTGCCATGCTATCTTTCTGTATTTGTTGCAAATATCTACCAACCTCTTATCAGCACTCACAATGACAACTCGATAAAATCCCAATTCTGTTGACTTGATCAGTGCCTCCACAAGTGCTTCCTGAACTGCAAGATGTTGAGTTTGTCTTCCACTACTAGCTCCCCCTCTGAATAGAAGAGTACCATCCATCTTCCTTGCTTCAAATGCATAGCCACATCTTTTTGTTCTTCTATTCCTGGATGCTGCCACCTTGATAAGTATTTGCCAGCTCTGATTAAGGATAGGTATTTTAGGCTTTGGTTTCTGACTTTGTCTCTGCTCATGTGATTGTTGAAAGGCATCCCTGTACCTTTGTGATCTAGTAATATCAGTGAAATTGAATAATCAAAATATATTTTATGATAGGGCTTGAGATTTTCTTGTCCAATGCATTTTTCGTGTTCATTATGTATAGTATATTTTTAATAGGGTTTGAGATTTAATGGTGTGTTTAATTGTGTTTTTAATCCAGCTTTTCTCTATTTCTCTATTACAGGGAGCTCTCACGTTTTATTGCTCTCGTGTATTTGTAAAGTATTATTTGATTTTCATTTTGAAAATGGTGCTGAAAACTGCATATTTCAGAGGAACATAGAGCATGAGGAAGTTCAATTGGATGCCTTTTATTCGTGAATCTGATATTAACTTATCTGTACCTATTTGTTTTCCAAACTTACCAAGCGTTGAACATACTGATTCAGAATTCAATTCAGTTTTCAGTTTTCTTGAGTTTAAGACTGCTTGCTGAGGTTATAAGATGTCACACAACATGTCTCTGCGGCCCTCTAAACAAATTAAAAATCATCTACTGTTATTTATGACGGATAAGTGTGCGTGTGAATATTGTAGATTTAGTTTTGTGCAAAACTTAGGTACCGTTTCTTAGTTGATATAACTGATAAGTCAGGTTTCCTCAGGTTCCCGATTAAAATACACATGGCTGCATCAATGCAGTATAATGTTATTTTTAAAGAATAATGATGAAAGGGAATAGTAGTGATCCTACCATAATGGCCCAGAAGGCCAGGTTGTTATTACTTATTAGTAGATTACAAAATACATAATCAACCAACTAGCACAGACACTCATAAAAGAGAGCTGATTAACATTCAGTGGCAGCTACCTCCTCCAGGAGCTGTCAAAATAAATTTTGATGGAACTGTATTTGAATCTCTGTAAGCTATTGGTATCGGTGTAATCATTTGTGATCAAGCCAGTAAAGCCGGAGCAGCTATTAGTCGAAAAGAGAACATGTTTGGCAATGCAGAAGAAATTAGAGCAGTAAGAAGGGCTATAGGTTTAGCAGAGGATATGGGCATTACAAGATTAATACTTGAAGGTGACTCAATTAATGTGATAAGAGCAATTCACAGAGTAGTTGAGAATTTATCAGGATTGCTTCATCTAGTGGAGGAGATTCAAATTAAGTTCTTGAACTTTGAATGTTGGGAGGTCAAATATGAAACTAGGGAGGGTAATCAAGCTGCAGATAAATTAGAAAAAGATAACAATGTGTATGAAACTGTATCTGTGTAGACTCAGTCCCAGTATCAATTGCAAACCTGCTTTGTAGCAGATAATTGTAACAGAGATTTGCATGAGTGAATAAATTGTTTTTTTCCCATAGGTTCATAAAACATACGCATAAACTTATGCATGTTCTGCCAAAATGAAAATGTACGAGATCGCCAAATGCCACACATGAAAGATAATGTACGAGATCGCCAAATGCCACACATGAAAGATATATAACGTAAGATTTACACCAAATAAAAATGAAACCATTCACATTGGCCAAGCTAATAATAACTTTTTTTTTGTATTTTAGTTAACTGTTTTTTTATTTTTGAGAAAGGTAAATTGTATTTGAGCTGACTATTTTGCATAATACATATATCCAATTTACTATTCTTAACCCTATTCTACTAAATATGTTTTTATTCATTCATTTTTTTTTATAATTATTTCCCACCATGGTCATTATATTTTTCATGCGATTCTCTTCTTTATTTTCTTCAGTTTTCATTTGTTTTCTTAACAAACAGATCGACTTTAAGAAGTTAGAGACAGGTTAGTATGGCATCTTAAGCAACATTTTTTAATTTTTAATAAATATTATACATTTTTTTATACATATTTTTTACTCATACATATTTTTTTTAAATACCAACAATAAACGACCCTATAATTGCCGCAATCAAATCAACTCCACAGCTCAATCAAAAACCACAAGCCAACTTGTCTCAAAAATGACGTTGCCTTAGTTAAAACCAAAGTCGCTGCCTCTGCCACTGTCAAAATTATCATTAATAATCGGTACTCTACTCTGTACTCAACCACTCAATATTGATCTTAAAAAGTAAAAACTTGACAGCCATCAAAATCATCATCAGTTTTCTTGTGGAGCCAACGTCGTCGTCAACATATTGGGTGAAGAGAGAGTCATTGAGAGAAAAAGTCACAGGAAGAAAAGAGACTGTGGTGGGGGAGAGAGTGTGTGAACAAGGATTGGGTACAAAGAAAGAGGAAAAAATGATAATCACTTACCTATACTACATTATTTTTAAGGGTAAAATATTGTTAAGGTATTTGAGATTCGAGCTCATGATAATCAAGTTTAGGATTCAGATCCTCTAGAGTTTTTAGGGTAAGAATTTTTAGCCCATTTAGTTGGTGGTTTAAATACATATTTTTAGTTTTTAAATAATATTACATATATTTTTATACATTTTTTTATTCACAAGTATTTTAAAAAATTACAAATAACATTACTCAAACTCTTTTACCAAATGGACCCTTTAAAACTTATCAATTTGATTTTTAAACTCAATTTGACTTTTAATTTTTACTCATTTTTTTCTTCTTTGTCATGGTATTTACGGCTTAAATTGGCCAGTTTTGAAATATTTTAAATTAGTTAGCATTAGCCTAAATCTCAATGTAGCATTTAGTACGGGATAATACTTTAGGATCCTTAAAAATGTTTAAAGATTCTCATATTTTGGTTGCAAATCAGACTAATGATTCAGATGCTAGGAGAATTTGAATTTCCCTTTTAACCCCCTTTCAGTAGGAATGTGGATTCCCTTTAAAACAGGTGGGTATTTACATTCCCAAGTTCAAAGGAAATTTTCTCAAAAAAAAAGTTTAAAGGAAATTGTATTTTTTATAAATTGACAATTTTAACAATTTTTCCTTATCATTTGAGCAATTGAGATAAAATATAAAACAAATCATCAGTATCTTTTCCTTTATCTTTATCTCTTTCTGCCAAAATAATATTATCTCTTTCCACAAAAACAACATAAACAGGATAGCCAACTTTATTGATATATTCATCTTTTCTTTTTTTAGACGATAGTTTTAAGGAATTTGTCATAATTTATATTTTATATTTTGTTTTTCATTATTTATTTAGAGAAAGATTATTATTATTATTGTGGGGAATAAAAGGACCTAAGTAAGTATTTGGGCCTTGGGCTTTATTGATGGGCGCTAGTTCGTTTTAGACTAAAAGCCTCTAGAGCTGTAGGTCGGCCCATAGGTCGGGAGTCCGAGGATTCGTCCGAGGACGAATCTCTCCTCGGATAGACCCGCGAAGACCTTGGGATTCGCCAAAAAGATCAAGGCCGAGTTCTGGAAAAACCGTTGGTTAAGAGGAGGATTCAAGTATCCTCTAGACGCAACGGTGTGAGGGAAATATCTCAGAAAAAGGCTGCTACCTCCACATTAAAGATCCTGCACCTACTTCCCTGACCACATTAATGGGGAAGTGACCCCTGAATAGTAGAGGGGGCCTTCTGGCCATTGCTGAAGGACTTCGAGAAGGTGGTGGAAAGAGGAGAGAGGATCTAAGGGTAAGATTTGTGTGACACGTGGATGAAGAGGGAAGGAGAAGAAGTATTTAAAGAGGGAAGGGAGTAAAGAAGGAGGAGGTTTTTTTTGGGAAAAAAAGAACTAGACAATGACTAAGAACTGTAATTTTTGAAAGGAAAAAGAAAAATAATATACATAAATCGTCCTCGGCTTACGTCCGAGGAGGTTCATTTGCCCTATTTGTCCATTGTTTGTAAATACTGTAACATTCTAGCCTGTTCATCAAGCTTCGAACACCACTAAACTAGATTGTGAACCCACACTCTACAAATTTAATTGTTTAAGGCTCATTGGGCCTGAGCCCACGTGTGTTTTTGGGTCCAGGTGCAATTGTGCACTTACAATTGGCGCCGTCTGTGGGAATCTAGCGTTGGAAGAACTCAAACACTATGGCAAGCTTAGGCTCGTACCATGCAGAATCTCAGGGATCGCAACCTGAGGATCCTTTCGAACGTCTTGAACGCCGGGAGGATCGAGAGGGTAGCGTTCACATCGAATATCCTAGAGCAAGTCATACTCACGGTAGAGGCAGTACCACCCGTGAAGATAGTGCCAAGGCCATGCATAAGGAGATTAATCACCTTAAGAGGAAGCTACGCCGCGTCAGACGGAGGCGCTCGCCATCCTCATCTAATACCTCTTCAAGGGAATCCTGGGGAAGTAGTTACAGTTCGAGGTCATGGTTGCCCCCAACAAAACATCCTCTTGCGAAGAGGATGACCCACCATGTCATAGGAACAAGAAGCTCCCCTTCAGGGGCTTAGGGAATAATGCCACGAGCCGGGCGTTGCACCAACTCTCCAAATCGCCATTCTCACGCAGGATTGAGAATGAGAGGCTCCCTAGGAGGTTCACCCAGCCCACCTTCACCATTTATAACGGCCGGACCGACCCGGTGGAACATGTGAGCCACTTTAACCAGAGAATGGCGGTGCATTCTCACAATGAGACCCTGATGTGCAAAGTCTTCCCTTCTAGCTTGGGACCTGTTGCTATGAGGTGGTTCAACAGTCTTAAATCAGGGTCCGTAGGTTTGTTCGGGAAACTGACTAAAGCATTTGCGTCACAGTTCATTACATGCAACAGAGTTCCTCGACCGTTGGACTCACTGTTGTCTATGGCTATGAAGGAGGGCAAGACGTTGAAAGCATACTCCGACAGGTATTGGGAGATGTTTAACGAGATAGATGGTGATTTTGATGAGGTGGCGATCAATACCTTTAAAGTGGGCCTTCCAACTGATCATGACTTGAGGAAGTCGTTGACCAAAAAACCCGTACGGAGTGTACGCCGCCTCATGGACCGTATTGACGAATACAAAAGGGTCGAGGAAGACCAACAGCAGGGGAAGGGTAAGGCGAAGGTTATCCCGCAGGAGAAAAGGGATTTTAGGTCGGACAGATATCACAACAACAAGCCGATAAGAGATTACTCCGGGCAGTCTGGCTCAGCGGCACCTCAAACTGTTAATATTGTATTCCGAGAACCGGTGCACCAGCTACTAGAGAAGGTCCGCAAGGAACCCTACTTCAGATGGCCCAGTAAGATGGCGGGGGATCTTGCCAGGAGGAATCAGAATCTCTTTTGTCAGTACCATCAAGACGTGGGTCATACTACCGAGAACTATCAAACCCTCTGGAACCACTTGGAGCAACTTGTCAGCGAAGGAAAATTAAAGCAGCACCTGTACCAACCTAGCGGACAGGGAAGTCAGTCTGGCTCGAATAATTAGAGGAATAATTCATCTCGGCCTCCTTTAGGAATGATCAACGTTATCTTCGCTGCGCCTGGCAGGACTGGCTCATGTCCCACCAGGGTGATGGCAGTTTCGCACTCGCAAGCCGAGGAGGGGGCTCCAAGCTGAAGAGATTAAAGCTGAATATGCCCGTCTTGGGATTTTCAGAGGAAGATAAGGTTGGGACTATCCAACCCCATGACGACGCCCTAGTGGTCACTCTGAGGATAGGGAATTATGATATGAGAAGGGTAATGATTGGTTAAGGCAGCGGTGCGGATATCATGTATCCTGACTTATTTAAGGGGCTGAAGTTGAAATTGGAGGACCTCACCCGTTACGACTCGCCGTTAATAAGTTTTGAAGGGAGGGCCGTTATACCAAAGGGATAGGTCTGGTTGGCCGTGCAATCTGGCTCGAAGACGGTTGAAGTGGATTTTATTGTGGTCGATGCATATTCCCCATACACAGTTATCCTTGCTCGGCCCTGGCTGCACGCTCTGGGGGCTGTCTCCTCCACCTTGCATGTTAAGGTTAAGTTCCCTTCAGGGGAGTACATTGAAGAGATTCTCGGCAGCCAATTGGTGGCCAGGCAATGCATATCGGCCGCAGTGCTGCATCAGACCAAAGCAAAGTCCTCAACCTCGGCTGTGAAAGACTTATAGCAATTAATGACTCTGGATGCGCTCGATGTGGTGACAGTAGAGAAGGCCATATGCGAAGACCTGGAGAAGTTTCTGATATTGGATGATCCTGAAAGGTTCTTCCAAGTTGGGGTATGTTTACCACACCAAGAGAAGATGGAATTGGTGGAGTTTCTAAAGAACAACATCGATGTTTTTGCCTAGGACCCCTACGAGGCTCCGGGGGTTGACCCAAGCTTTATTTGTCATCATTTGAACGTCAATCCTGCTATTCCTCCTAGAAGGCAGCCCCTCGGTGTTCCTCTAAGGAGCACTCTGAAACCGTTAAAGAAGAGGTGCTCAAGCTCAAAAGGGCTGGGGCTATTAAGGAAGTTTTCTATCCGGAGTGGTTGGCGCACACGGTTGTGGTTAAAAAGAAAAATGGAAAATGGCGGGTATGTGTGGACTTCACAGATTTAAACAAAACCTGCCCAAAGGACTCGTTCTCGATGCCGCACATCGACCAGCTAGTGGACGCCACCGTCGGACATCCTCGGATGAGTTTTTTGGATGCCTTCCAGGGTTATCACCAAATTCTACTGGCGGCAGAATATCAGGAGAAAACTATCTTTATTACTCCAACAAGGAATTATCACTATAAAGTGATGCCGTTCGGATTGAAAAATGCTGCGGCTACTTACCAAATGATGATGACCAGAATGTTTGAGTTGCAGCTTGGAAAGACCATTGAGATATACGTGGATGACATGGTAGTGAAAAGTAAGACGATATCTGTACACGTGAAAGATTTGGACGACACTTTTCAAGTACTTAGAAAGTACAAGTTGCGTCTTAATGCCTCGAAGTGTTCTTTTGGTGTGAGTTCTGGGAAGTTCTTGGGTTATATGGTTATTCATAGAGGGATAGAGGTGAATCCAGTACAAGTTAGAGCTATTCAAACCTTACAGCCACCTCGGAATCCAAAGGAAGTTCAAAAATTGACCAGAATGATCGCTGCTCTCAGCAGGTTCATCTCTCGGTCAGTTGACCGATGCAAGCCTTTCTTCCAACTTTTGAATAAGTGGAGGGGGTTCCAATGGTCCGAGGAATGCGTTGTACCCTTCCAACAACTTAAGGAATATCTTTCCCAGCCACCCATTATGTCTCGGCCTGAAGTAGATGAGGTTTTGTTTGCGTATCTGGCAGTGGCCGTCCATGCGGTCAGCCTGGTCCTCATAAGAGACAACGGTGGGGTGCAAAGACCGGTCTACTACGTCAGTAAAACTCTGAATGATGCCGAGGTGCGTTACCTACTTTTGGAGAAAACACTTCTAGCCGTAGTTTATGCCACGCGGAGGCTTCCTCATTATTTCCAGTCTCACATCGTTGTAGTTTTGACCCAACTGCCTCTCAAGTCAGTTTTGCGCAGCGCTGACTACTCTGCAAGGGTGGCTAAATGAGAAACTATTTTGGAAGCTTTTGATATCAAATACATGTTGCGCACCTCAATAAAGGGCCAGGTTCTTGCAGATTTGATGGCGGAGTTCGCGGAACCATTGTTGGAGGAAGCTATGAAGGAATCACACATGGACGAAAAATCAGTTGGCGTGATCACGGGCATAGGACCTCCCACTTGGGAAGTGTACGTTGATGGGGCAGTTAACCAGAAAGGGTCTGGCATCGGACTTATCCTGGTATCCCCCGAGGGAATTGTCTTTGAAAAATCTCTAAGGTTGGCGTTCTCGGCTACTAATAATGAGGCCGAGTACAAAGTAGTCTTGGTCGGTATGAACATGGTGCATAAGATGGGCGGAAAGGGAGTTCATATGCGCTCGGATTTTCAGTTAGTGGTCGGCCAGGTGACAGGGACCATGGAGGCTAGGGACCCAAGAATGCAAGAATACTTGACCCAGGTCAAACGTTTACAATCTAAATTCGATTCCTTCATCCTGTCTCACGTTTCAAGAAGTGGAAATACGCACGCAGATTTTTTGGCTACCTTAGCGACATCCTCGGCTTAGGGATTGCCTAGGATTATCCTTGTCGAAGATCTGCTAGGGCCAGCTCTTGCCATCGTTGGTGCACCCCGTGTCCATTTAATAAGGTTTGAACCTAGTTGGATCGACCCTGTGATATCCTTTCTGAAAAACGATATTCTTCCCGACGACAAATCTGAAGCAGACAAGATCCGTCGAAAGGCACCGCGTTTCCGGTTGTCAGAGGATCAGAAATTGTATAAACGATCCTTCTCCGGACCATATTTGTTGTGCGTGCACCCCGAATCAACGGAGGCGCTTTTGGAAGAACTACATAAGGGAATTTGTGGGAGCCATACTGGGGGAAGGTCCCTAGCTCATAGGGCCCTGACTCAAGGATATTGGTGACCCAATATGCAGAGGGAAGCTCAGGACTATGCAAGAAAGTGTGACCAATGCCAGAGGTTCGCTCCTAACATTCATCAGCCTAGAGGAGTCCTTAATCCTCTCTCCAGTCCTTGGCCTTTCGCTCAATGGGGATTGAACATAGTAGGACCATTTCTGAGGGCTGTAGGAAACAAAAAGTGGCTGCTTGTGGGGATCGACTACTTCACCAAATGGGTAGAGGCTGAGCCCTTGGCAAATATTAGGGACGTCGATTCCAAGAAGTTCATCTGGAAAAACATCATCAATAAATTTGGGGTACCACATACACTCATTTCGGACAATGGCGTTCAATTTGATAGTAGAGCTTTTAGGAAGTATTGTGGTGACATGGGCATCATAAATAGATACTCCACTCCAGCTTATCCTCAGGGAAACGAGCAAGCCGAGGCCGTTAACAAGGTTATAGTTAATGGACTCAAGAAAAGGCTGGACGATGCGAAGTGCAGATGGGTAGAAGAACTACCACATGTTCTATGGACGTATCGAACTACGCCGCGCAAATCCACAGGAGAAACGCCATTCTCTATGACTTATGGGGCCGAGGCAGTGATACCTTTTGAATCTGGTTTCCCCACATTAAGGACGAGTTCATTTAATCCAGAAAACATCAACGGCCTTTTGGAGAAAGGCCTGGATTTAGTTGAGGAACGGCGAGAGACAACTATGGTCCAAATGGCTTATTATCAGCAGAAGCTTAAACGAGGGTATGATGCCCATATTAAGCTAAGGCCACTTGCGCCTGGGGATCTGGTGCTGAGAAAAGTTGTGGGTACTGCTAGAAACCCAGCTTGGGGTAAACTAGGACCGAACTGGGAAGGACCATATCGGATTATTTTTGTAGCAGGCATAGGATCATATCGACTAGCTGATCTAGATGAAAAAATTGTACAACGCCCGTGGAATGTAAACAACCTACGAAGGTATTATTATTAATGTAAGATACATTTGTCGTTCGTGGTCTAAATTCTGAATGTATGCGGGCTTATAAATTGCAACTCTTAAAATGTCAAACAGAAACTTGGTAATGGATGGTCCTCGGACCACATACCTTGTGGAAATTGATATGTTCTAAAGTATCAAACAGAAACTTGGTAATGCATGGTCCTCGGACCAAATACCTTGTGGAAATTGATATGTTCTAAAGTATCAAACAGAAACTTGGTAATGCATGGTCCTCGGACCACATACCTTGTGGAAATTGATATGTTCTAAAGTATCAAACAGAAACTTGGTAATGCATGGTCCTCGGACCACATACCTTGTGAAAATTGATATGTTCTAAAATATCAAACAGAAACTTGGTAATGGATGGTCCTCGGACCACATGCCTTGTGGAAATTGATATGTTCTAAAATATCAAACAGAAATTTGGTAATGCATGTTCCTCGGACCACATACCTTGTGGAAATTGATATGTTCTAAAATATCAAATAGAAACATAGTAATGGATGGTCCTCGGACCACATACCTTGTGAAAATTGATATGTTTCTATGTGTCAGACAGAAACTTGGTAATGCATAGTTCTCGGACCACATACCTTGTGGAAATTGATGTCTTATCATTTGTTAAACAGAACCTTAGTTATGCTGGGTCTACAGACCTTCTACTTTGGGGAAATTAACATCTTAAGTTACTATTACTAAACGTCAAACAGAAATTTGGTTAAGTATGGTCCTCGGACCACATACCCTGTGAAAATTGATATCTTATCATTTGTTAAACAGAACCATGGTTAAATAGAGTTTTAAGTTATGCATCTTTAAGTATCAAGCAGAAATTGGGTAAGGTAGGGTCCTCGGACCCCACACTTTACTAAAATTAGCATTCCAGGTTACAAATTCTAAGTATCATATGGGTTTGCAAAGTGTGGCATTACTTACCATTTAAACCAAGTTTGTTTTGGGCAGGTTCTTGAACACTTTACTTTTCAAATGTTTTCAAGTGTTTAGGCGTTCGTTATTACTTCATGCTTGATATACTCCTAAGATGTAGTTTGAGAAGAATTCTTGTGGTAAACGCAAAGATAAAATAAATACAAGTTAAATGAAAATCAACGAAAATGTCTTTCATTAATTGTTTTGACATACATTACAGGCAAAATCTTAATTACAAAGAGAAAGAAGCCCTAGGCTCGGCCCAAAACTTTTGGAGGGGGGTATTGCTGAGAAGTACTGGTAGCTTCAGTGTTTTTTAACTCCAACTCAAAGGAAGACAAAGTTTGTTTTCCTCTGTCTGCTGTAGTTGTTGGAGGGACGATGGGCTCCACACTTTAACTTGGGTCCTTCTCGGCACCTCCATGCCCTTCCTTCTCTTTATTGGAACCTGAAGGTTTTGTAGGATCCAGAATGGGCTCTGGGATCACAAGAGGGAGAGCAGAAAGAGTCGTCTCAGGGGCAGGTGTGACAACAGGAGCCTCTTCTATCTCCTGTATGTCAAGGGGAAGCCAAACGTTCTCGGGCTTCCTCAGCTCGGAAGCTGAAGGAACCCCTGCTACGTTTAGGGCTTCGCCCCAGACCTGCTGACAGTATTCTCGGCACAAGGCCGCGAACGCCTTTGTCAGCCGGTCTTCTGTCACCGTCACCCCTTCCTTGTAGCTAGCCTTCTTCGCAGCCTCTAGTGAATCCTTGAAGGTGCGAGCTTCCTTCTTCATCTGCGCAAGCTCCTTCTCCAAGTCAGAGCGTTCCTTCTGTGCTTTGGAGAGCTCATCATCCTTTTGATGAAGAAGCTTGCACTGCCCCTCCACTTGAGTCCTCATCGTTCTCAGGCTGGCCTCGACGCCGTCTCTTTCCCTTTTTAGATTGGCCAGCTGAGAGGAAAGTTTCTCATTTTCTGCGAGGGCCTGGCCTAGGGACTTCTCAGTCTCCATCCGGATCTCCAGCTCCATTCTAGCCTTCTTTTGAGGGTCCTCCACGAACTTCTCGGCAGCAAAGACCTCTTGAACAGCCTGTGACAAAGTATCAGAGGGTTAGACATAGGAAGACATTCATTAATAGTCAGATATCAAGAAAATGAAATGTACATAAGGAGTGAAACTTACTAGGGCTAATTCCCTTTTCAAAGAAAGGAACAGCTGAGGCCGGCTCATTTTTTCCAAGGCTTCCATATCCTTGGGCAGCAGAAGGGGACATTCCAATGCATCGGCCAGGTGGTGGGCGTGGCCTTGTTGGACTGCCCTAATGCTAGACTGGCAAGAGATTAGTGCTCCGTCCAGTCTTAACTCGGGAGACCAGGTAGCCGGTGCTCGGCGCACTTCGGCCAAGTCCCTAATCTCCCCTCTTTCAACTGAACGAGCACGTCCCTTGCCTTTGTCCAGCTTCTGCTGCTGAGCTTGCTGTGACTGCTGTTTTAGTTTCTTCTATTTTTCACCACCAGCCTCCTCGGCCTCCCCATTTCTTTTCTTCTTGGGCTCCTTAACCAGAGGCTTAGGATCGGCTGGAGGAGGGGGTGGTGGCAAGGACGGAGGAACTTAGGACCCTCCCGCTCCTTTTTGGGCGACTCTCTCGCCTCTCTTAGTCAGAAGGCCTTTGAGCACGTCCATTTCATCCTTCTCGGAATCATCGTCAAGACGGGCAACTATTAAACCTGCAACTCCGGAGGCTTCGGCGGGCTCGTCTTCCTCGTCAGTGAGTACGACAAACTGGCTTCCTCGGGGTCTTTCGACGTCCTCGAGTCGGAATTGGTCTATCTTCTCGTCCAACGAGTGCGACGAGGACACTTGCTCCTCCGGGGCAGCGGTTGTCTGAGAGTGCGTTGAGAGAGGTATCGCCGCGATGGGTCGCATGTATAGGATGGTGTTGGGCTCGTCAGGAATGTCATGGTCGGCGAGAAAGTGTGGCCTTGCTACGTTTATTCTCTGGCGTCGCCTGTCCCCCGCGATAATCGCGTTCTCTATCTCTTGGAAATCCGAGGATATGGGGTCGTATCCTAATATTAGGTGAGCCGCTCTTACTTGCAAGTCTTCGCTCACAAAGACTTCTGAACGGAGGACGCGGTTTAAGTCAGCGACGTTACAGTGGCTCAAGCGTGGGCGAACGAGCTGTTTATTTGCGGAAAGCAACACCCGAGGAGACAAATATGGTTAGATTTGTGATAAGCGCGAAAAATCAGAAATAACAGCGGGCAAAAAAAGAATAAAATATTTAAAGGGGTTGAGATTGAGTTATGAGGAAGGGAAATTAACTCTTGAGGAGTCACACCTGGATCTCCCCATACGACTGGGCAGTGAGGGTCGTCGTGCCAGTTGCCTGAGGCGATGAGGTAGTCGTCCTTCATGCCTTTATTGGACTTGAGCAGACAAGAAATTAACCTAACTACACTAGAACGTGATTTAATGTAATAACCTACGCCCCTAAGTTTATGGCATTCGTACATAAAGGCAACATCGTGCCATGTGAGGTTCAAGCCCATCTGCTCGTTTAGAGCGTCGACACTCCCTAAGACCCTAAATACATTGGGTGCGCATTGGTCTGGGCATAATCTATGGCTGCGAAGGTATTCCCTAGTTACACTTCTCATAGGAAGGGTCATCCCACCTTCTATGAAGGCAATCATAGGGATGATAACCTCTCCCATCTTCCTAGAACCACCTATGGCTTTCGCTGGACAGTACTTCAAACCTATGTCATTGGGAATCTGATATTTGGCCCTAAAGTCTTCCATCCCAGCGGCGGTATCAACTAAACACTTAAATCTACCCATCTAAGAGAAATGAAAGGGCAAGTTTCAAGAGGAAAGTGGTTAAGGAGGAAGCCGATGACAGAATCCGAGGAGAAAGGAGTAAAGAAAGTAAGAACTTACAAATTTGTAGTTATGCGAAGTTCCACGGGTTTCTGGATAGAAAAGATGATGACTGATGCTCTGATGTGATTGAATTCTGAAGAAATGAATGAAGGCGCAAATTTCCAAATGTCATGACGTGCGGGAGGTGGCCTCGAAATTGGATTCGTCCCGCCCAAATTTTCAAGAGGCGACAAGGACCGTTAGATATTCATCTCACCGTTGAACATGGGGAACAGGGTGTAACTTGCGGTCATAAATGCGTGCGTTTTGGAATTCGAAGCGCCAAACAGCATTTTTTAGGAACGAAACGGTCTTCACACGCGTGGTCATGTAAGAAACGTGTGGAGGGAGCTCTGGTCGAATCAAAACTCTATTTTTCTCCTCGGATGAGGAAAAATAAAGTTTTGAGGGGCTATTGTGGGGAATAAATGGACCTAAGTAAGTATTTGGGCCTTGGGCTTTATTGATGGGTGCTAGTTCGTTTTAGACTAAAAGCCTCTAGAGCTGTAGGTCAGCCCATAGGTCGAGAGTTCAAGGATTCGTCCGAGGACGAATCTCTCATCGGATTGACCCGCGAAGACCCTGGGATTAACCCGCGAAGACCCTGGGATTTGCCAAAAAGATCAAGGCCGAGTTTTGGAAAAACCGTTGGTTAAGAGGGGGATTCAAGTACCCTTTAGACGCAACGGTGTGAGGAAAATATCTCAGAAAAAGGCTGTTACCTCCACATTAAAGATCCTGCACCTACTTCCCTGGCCGCATTAATGGGGAAGTGACTCCTGAACAGTAGAAGGGGCCTTCTGGCCATTGCTGAAGGACTTCGAGAAGGTGGTGGAAAGATGAGAGAGGATCTAAGGGTAAGATTTGTGTGACACGTGGATGAAGAGGGAAGGAGAAGAAGTATTTAAAGAGGGAAGGGAGTAAAGAAGGAGGAGGTTTTTTTTTGGGAAAAAAAGAACTAGACAAGGACTAAGAACTGTAATCTTTGAAAGGAAAAAGAGAAATAATATACATAAATTGTCCTCGGCTTACGTCCGAGGAGGTTCATTTGCCCTATTTGTCCATTGTTTGTAAATACTGTAACATTCTAGCCTGTTCATCAAGCTTTGAACACCACTAAACTAGATTGCGAACCCACACTCTACAAATTTAATTGTTTAAGGCTCATTAGGCTTGAGCCCACGTGTGTTTTTTGGTCCAGGTGCAATTGTGCACTTACAATTATTATTATTATTATTATTATTATTATTATTATTATTATTATTATTATTATTATTATTATTATTATTATTTTAAAAGAATTATTAGATTTACAAATCTAATGATAGAATGGGAAAAATAAATAATCCAGTTAAGATTTCTAAGAATAAACCAAATATTATAATCTCACATTCTTAAGAATCTTATTAGATTCTCAATTAAACTAAACCTAAGAATAGTTACATTTCTAGATATCTAGATTGCAAAACATCACATTATCAAAATTTTGAATGACAGGAGTAATATAAATGCCGACTTGAGTGTTAATTGTATTTTACTTTATTTTTTATTTTTTATTAAATACTATTACTGTATGGCATTTTAGAAAATTGATTGATAATGTAATGTGTATGTTTTTGAGGTTTATTAGACATGTTTAGACTAAAATGCTAATGAACATTCTTAGAATATTTGCATTAACTCGTGTAAAAATTATTGTCAATTCTCACATAAGAACTTATATATTTTTTTATAAATATTTTTAAAAAAACACCTACATCGAAAATCCAAGAGTTTATCATCGAAGGCAATCCTTTTATTGTTTCACATGTGTTGGTAGAGTAAACCCATACCCCTTCCTTTGTAGTGGTATGTTGTTTTTATCCATGAGTAATAGACTATTTCTATGTTCTCATTAATAAACTATATTTCTACTTGGATTGAAAAGAGTCTATATTTCATTAAATAAGTTCTTTACCAAAGACGTAGTGTGTGTTTGGATACTAATAAAAAATTAAAATTATTTTACTATTTAGCTTATTTTTACTACTATTTAACTTATTTTTGCTACTATTTATGGGCTCTATTGTACTTTTGGTATTATTCATAAACCCTACTGTACTATTTCAATTAATTTTTACCTTTATCTACAGTACTTTCAGCAATAAATTTTTATTTTCAACAAAATAAGCAGTATCCAAACAGACCATAATTTCAGCCTTTCATTGAAAAAATTATTTATTTTACTGTATATTTCATTAAAGCAATATTTATTTATTAATTTGTTATTACTCTTATCTTTTTTCTTTTTTTTTGAGAAGCTGTTATTACTCTTATCTATTTTAATATAGCAATCTATATATATATTATTTTATTTTATTTTTTTTCTTTTAAAACAATGACTTATCAAAATCAAACCTCGGAATCCAAGTGCTTATCAATACGATCTGATCTTGGTGTGTACTCAGGGCCCAATACTATCTTTCAGAGACAAGTACTGATGGAAACTTTACACTGACATTACGAGTTCACATTTCAAATTTGCAGTGTACGACCCATTTACTATTACTTAGAAGAAGATGTATCAACTCCTAAAGTTATGTACACCGACTCTTCGGTGAAGATATTTAGAATTGTTTTATTAATCTTAAAATTATAAATTAAATAAAATTATAACTATATATTTATAAAAGGTTTTGCTAAGGGTGTCTGTAAAATATTATACAAACTGACTAACTCTCAAAGGGCCTGAAGATGAGGATGGATCTGTTATTGGATATACACATAAGGGTAGAGGGATTATTGTGGTATGGAGGACTGGAGGCTTTCTAGAAAGGTAGTCAGTGATAAGGTTATCTGTACCTTTGATGTGCTTGACTTGGAAGGACCATTGTGAAAACCAATTTGATTCTCTAAGTTTCTTTAAATTTTTCTTTTAAAAAAAAAAAAGTTTTTTCAGATTTTACTTTTGTTCATTTCAGTCCTCTAACTTTCAAGTTTATTCAAGTAAGGTATTTTCATTAACTTTTATTATATATTGTGATTAACTTTTCAATTTTATAAATTTTTCTTCAAATTTTTTAAATTAAAATAATTCAATTAATGATTGAAACATATTTTTCAGATTTTAACGGAAATGTTTTAATTGAATAAATTTGAAACTTAGAGGACTAAAATGAATGAAAGTAAAGTTAGAGGATTGAAATGAAATCTGAAGAAAGTGAGAAGATTAATTTTGCATTTTAGGTATTTTTTTTTATGAAAAAATGACAACTTTTTTGATTGGTTTTTTTTTTTTTTTTAACCAGACCCATTTATAAAATGTAAAGTTTTAAACAATTCCATATAAATAAAATGAATAAATTGGGAAAAAAAGCTTAGATAAAATCCAAACATCCTTCTAATGCTTTCAATAATATCGTTGCCTTGCCACTACACCATAATTTTGCTTAAGCTAAAATATAAAGGTTTTTTTTTTCTTTTTTTCTTTTGTCACTAGAAAATATTGGAAATACAAGAAAAGTTCATGATTTTAAAAACTTTTGTGTTCCTAGATTTATTGTTTACAATTTTGTATAGTTACATCATAATTGACTATCTCGATACAATTATTCAATGTTGTACCATATATTCTATACATTTCCTCCATATGGATCTCACACATAGAATATACATTTATATGAGATGAAGTACAATCTTATTAGTATACCAAAAAAAGTATAATTTTATTATGGTTACGTCTTTCACTTTTTTTTCTATCTCTTTTTATTCATTAAACAAAAATTCTAACAAGCCAAACTAGGGTCCCGCAAAAGTAGGCATTGTGAAGAGGGTACGGCTTATGTTTTCCTTTGAATCTGATTGCTTTACAAGGGGACAAATTGTTTCAAAAAGAAGCTTGGGCAAGCACAAGAAGATTCCCATAAACTAAACTTAAAATGGTATTTGAAACCGACACTGCAAATATATGTCAAAACTTTGTATAAAAACCAAACTTTTTTTTGTTTGATGAGAGAGTTATCAAATCGGAAAAATCTCTCATGCGCTAGATCCATTTTTCTATTTTTATCTACCTCTGATAGTCTCATTATTTTGATAATCTCATGAAAGCATGATTATATATACCCAAAAATAAGAAAGGTTTATATTTTTAATAATTATAATTAAAAAATTCTAACATAATTAATTCATGGAATTCATTTTTTTTCTCACACCAACCTCTCCACAGCTGTATCTTTTTAAAATTGATGGAAAGAACACTCTTCATTAAAAAAATTCTGACATAATTCATGGAATTCATTTCTAGGTCTAGGTTTGGCTGCTACATCTTTCTCTAGCTGTGGCTGTGCTTCTATCAGGGTTGGTGTGTCTTCCGGCCATAATTCCATATGATATCATCCACCTTGCTAGCATATTTTTTAATCTATGCTAATTATTGGTAGGGCTGCTTGGTAGTGAGTAGTGACTATTGAGTAGGTGCAAAGTACCCACTATTTTTTTATAAAATGTTTATTACTTTATATGGAAAAAATAATATAAAATAGATAAAAAATAAGTTTATGAATCAAATAGTAAAAATATATGATCTGAACAAACTTTGACATACAAATTATGTAACAATGCTATTTTGTTTAGTGGGAGCTTATAGCCATTGTCCCATTATCTACAAACTAGTTTATAAGCAAATTTAGTCCTTTATAAAATTTATGGACAAATAAATAAAAAGATAAAGAAAAATAGTGTTTTTCTCGTTTTATATGTGATAAATAAAAGGCCACCATTTCTATTTTTATTTTTTGCCACTATGAAAATTGTCCCAAAAACTCCATTGGATTAGAGAGAAATGAGGGGAGAGTAGAGTGGAAGGTATGCCAAACATATAAAATTTAGTACATTCCAATCATTTCCCCTTCTTGTTTCTCTCTTTATCTCCTTTCATCCAAAACATAGGATAAGGTTTTTTTTTTTGGGGGTGTTTTCTGCATAACCTTAATAAGGTATCATATGTTAAAAGTCTAAAACAAGAGAGACAAAAATAGAAAAATAAAAAACAAAGAATAGGAGGGAAAATAAGGTTTATAAGAAAAGATTGCGGTGCAATATTATTTAATTTTGAATAGTAGATTTAGTAGATATATATTGGTTTAAGTAGTGATAAGTCTAGTGGACTTTAAAAATTAGACCAAGATTTATATCATATTTCCTTTTTAGAAAATAAAAACATGAAATTGTACATATTTTTAAAGTATTGTCATTAATTAAATTATAACTTTTGATAGCATGGTACGGTTTTTTTTTTTTTTTTTGGTTGAGAAAGAAGAAGCATGGTAAGTGGTAACTAGGCAATCCTGCAATACTTTTAGACTATAAAAACTTATTAATTATTATTTAATTTAGTTGAAGTTTGCATTAGGAGAATAAATATAACAAATTATTAATTTCAAATAAAAAAAATTACTGTAAAAAAAGAGCTCCAATCATGCTTCTAAATTTCATTTATTTAGTTTTTTTTTTTTTTGATGAACTTCATTCATTTATTTAGTTGAAGTTTGCACTAGCTAGGGACATAATTCTGAATCCACCACTATTGTTTTTTTTTTTTTCTTTCTTATTTTTCTTTATTTTTAAAATCATTATTTTTTTTTGGGATAATCATTGTAGGTGCACAATTGCACCTGAACCCAAGAACAGCTACGGGCTCAGGCCCAATGAGCCTTCAACAATATAAATTTCTAGAGTGTGGGCTTGAAACCCAGGTTAGAAGTATTGAGGATTTGATAACAATTCCAAAGCTAAAAACACTTATTAACAACAAACAATTATTGCAAATAAACCTCATCGGATGTAAGCCGAGAATTCCTTTTCTATTATTTCTATTTTCTTTCTTTTTTCTGTTCCCAAAAGAAGATCCCCCTCTATTGTTCTAAGTTCCCCTTTAAATACTTCTCTTTTTGATACTTTTCCCACGTGTTGTTCTCACCCCCTTCCCCCTAGATATTTTTCTCCTTAGTGCCTCTGGATAGTGACCAGAAGTTTTTTTTTTCACTGTTCAGGGGTCACTTCCCCATTAATACGGCCAGGGAGGTAGGTGCAGAGTCTTTAATGTGGAAGTGGCAGCCTTTATCTTTGGTATTTCTCAAATATCGGTGCTTCTAGGACATTCAAGGATTCACCCCTTTTAACCATTGATCTTCACCGAGTCGTCCCTTAACCTTTATAATGAAGTCCCTGGTTCTCCCATATCCGTCCGAGGAGCAAATCACCCCTCGGATGAATCCTCGGATCCTCAGCGTATGGGCCGACCCGTAGTACTAACAAAATCTTAACCCAGGAGCAGGTCGGCCCTCCTTAGCATGGCCCAAAGGCCCATACACCCACCGGGGTCGTTTCACTCCCCACAATAGCCCCTCAAAACTCTAATTTTCAACATCCGAGGAGAAAAATAGGGTTTTGATCCGATGAGAACTAACTCTGCATACTTTGTGAATGATTGCACGTGTGGAAACCGTTTCGCATTCCAGAAGACGCCACTTGGCGGTTTTATTTTCAAAAACGCGCGCATTTATTACTATAAGTTACACCTTGTCCCCCACGTTCAACGGTGAGATGGGCATCCAACGGTCCTCGTTATTTCACGAAAATTTGGGCGGGACAAATATAATTCCGAGGCCGCTTTCTGCACACCATGATGCTTCGGGAACCTGCGCCTTCATTTAATTCATCAGGGACTAATCCCATCAAAACATCAATAAACATACTTTACCCGCAGAAAACCGTGGAAATTTGCACAACTTGAGATTCGTAAGTTTTTTATTCTTCTTTTCTTAACCTTTTCTCCTCGGATCTTGTCCTCGGCTATCCTTGTAGACATTTTCCCTTTTAGAGTTTAGTCTTTCGTCCCTATCTGATGGGAAAATTTAAGTGTCTAGTTGATACCGCCGTTGGAATGGAAGGCTTCAGAGCCAAGTATTACATTCCCGGCGATGTAGGTTTAAAATATTGCCTGGCGGAAGCCGTGGTCGGCTCTAGAAAGGCTGGAGAGGTTATCATCCCAATGGTAGCCTTTGTAGAGGGTGGGATGACCCTCCCAATGAAGCCTGTAACTAGGGAGTACCTCCACAACCACCGGTTGTGTCCCGATCAGTGCACCTCAAACGTTTTTAGAGTTTTGGGTAGCGTCGATACTCTGAACGAGCAAATGGGTCTAAACCTCACCTGGCACGATGTCGTCTTTCTGTACGAGTGCCATAAACTCACCAATGTAGGTTACTACATTAAATCCCGCTCCAGCGTCGTTAGGCTAATCTCCTGTCTGCCCAAATCCAACAAAGGCATGAAGGATGACTACACGATCGTCTGGGAAGCGGCACGACGGCCCTCGCGGCTGCCCGGTTAGTGGGGAGATCCGGGTGCGACACCTTAGGATTAACCTCCCACCGCACAACTTCCTCTAACACTCACAAAAATGCGTATTCACATGTATTCATGTTTATTTAAGTTTATTATATGTTGTGTGAATCTGACCATGTTCGTTTGCTTTGATGTCTTTCTTTGCAGATAAGCAACACGTGTGCCCACGCTTGAGCCACTGCAACGTTGCAGATCTAAACCGAGTACTGCGCTCCGAGGTGTTTGTCAGCGAGGCCCTACAACTCAGGGCTGCTCATCTGATTTTGGGGTACGATCCCATTTCTTCGGACTTCCAGGAGATAGAAAACGCCATAGTCGCGGGTGACCGAAGGCGAAAGAGGATGAACGTAGCCCGGCCCCACTTTTTGGACGACCACGATCTCCCTGACGCACCTCATACCGTTTTGTACACACAGCCCATAGCGGCGATCCCCCTCACTGTGCACTCTCAGGGCATTGCTGTCCCAGAGGAGCGAGTGTCCTCTTCAAACACTTTGGACGAGGAGATAGAACACTTCCAGCTCGAGGACTCTCCACGACCTCGCGGAAACCCATTTGTTATCCTCTCCAACGAGGAGGAAGAAGAAGCCGAGGCCTCTGAGATCGCGGGTCTAGTGATAGCGCGTCCAGACGACAGTTCAATCGAAGAAGAAATGGACAAGCTCAAGGATCTCATGACCGATAGAGGGGCCCGAGTGGCATAGAAAGGAGCGGGGCCCCGAGAAGCTCCCGCTGCCACCACCCCTCCTCCGGCCCGAGACAAAACCTCCCACGAGATGATTCTAAGAAGAAGAGAAAGGTGGACGCCTAGGGGGCTTGGTGGGGAGAAAGCAAAGAAACTAAAAACGGCAACCGCCGTGGCCCAACAACGAAGCCGGACAAAGGCAAGGGCGCGCTCGCTCAGTTGAGAGTGGGGAGATCAGGGAAGTGGCCAAGGTGCGACGAGTACCAGCCACCGGTCTCACGACTTGAGGCTGGACGGCGCCCTATTCCCCTGCCACTCCGACGCCGGGCGGTCCAAGCGCGCTCGCTCGGTTGAGAGTGGGGAGATCGTGGGAAGTGGCCAAGGTGCGACGAGTACCGGCCACCCGGGTCTCCTCGACTTGGTGGACGGCGCCCCATTCCACTGCCACTCCGGCATCGGGGCGATCCAACAAGGCCACGCCCACCATCTAGCCGAGGTGTTGAAGCGTCCTCTTACATTTGCCCAAGGATATGGAATCCTTGGAGAAGATGGGTCAGCCCGCGGTTGTTCCTCGCGAAAAGGGGTTTAGCTGCGGTAAGTTCCACCTCGCACTTATATTCTGTATTTATTTATAAACACTTTACTGCATTGACCCTCCTAACATTTTTGCAGTCCATCCAAGAGGTTTTTGCGGTCGAGAAGTTCGTGGAGGATTCTCGAAAGTGCGCTAGGATGGAGCAGGAGTTAAGACAAGAGGCGAGAAGGTCTACCGAGACCCGAGGCCACCGGCGAGAGAAAGGGAAGCTCACTTCACGGGTGGCCGACTCGAAAAGAGAGAGACGGCGACAAGGCCAGCTTGAAGACGATGGGGAGTCAAGTGGAGGGGCAGCGTAACCTCCTCCGTCAAAAGGATGACGAGCTTGCCCAAGTCCAACAGGCACGCTCCGACTTGGAAAAGGAGCTTACACGGGCGAAAAAGGAAGCTCACGCCCACAAGCACGCCCTGGAGGCCGCGAAAAAGGCCAGTTATCAGGAGGGGATTATCAAAACGCAAGAGGAGCTGACAGAGGCTTTTGCGGCCTTGTGCCGTGAATACTGTCAACAGGTCTGGGGGGAGGCCATGAATGCAACAGGGGTTCCTCAAGTTTCCGAACTGAGGAAGCCCGAGAACATTTGGCTTCCCCTAGACATACGGAAGTGAAGACCCTCCTGTTCCTCTCTCCTGCTCTTCCTCCTGTGGTGCAAGAGCTTGCTCCTACTCCTACAGAACCTGAAGGTTCCCATAAAGAGAAGAACAAGTGTGACGGTGCCGAAAAGGAGGAAGTCCCCAGCGTGGAGCCCTTCATTCCTTCAACAGACAAAGGGAAACAGGCCTTGTCGACCTTTGAATTGGAATTGAAGAGTACCGAGGCTGGTAGCAGCTCCCTTCAAAACCCCCCTTCCCTAGTTTAGGGCCTAGTCTAGGAATTTTTTTGTACTCCCCTTCCTTGTATATAATTAATGAAAAACATTTTTATTCGGCTTTCAATATTGTTGCCTTTGTTTTGCTTTATTCTTCTTGTGTTTGCCACGAAAGTTCACAATAACAAATAGTTAACAGGGAAAACATAATAAATATGACTCCACCATGCAAACCATTAGGACTTCTAAGTTGCCACATAACCTTAGATATTAAATAATGTCACAGTGTAGATAACTCACATAACCTTAGATGTTAAACCTTTGTAACCTGACGTATTACTTTCAGTAGGGCGTAAGGTCCAAAGACCATTCCTCACAAGAATTGATTTGTCACTCAAAAATGAAGAACTTAAGATCCAAATTAACGAATGGAGAGATAATAATTTCCCTATAACATGTGATAAGAATAAGAACAGTGACAAGATTTGCGGTCTGAGGACTGTACTTAGACAAGTTCCTGTTTGATTCTTAACAGTTGTAACTTCAAACGTAAATTTTCCCAAAGTAGGAGGTCCGAGGACCCGGCATAACTAAGGTTCCGTTTAACAAATGAAAAGATATCACTTTTCACAAGGTTTGTGGTCCGAGGACTACACTTAACCAAGTTTCTATTTGATTCTTAAAAGTAGTAACTTCAAATGTTAATTTTCCCAAAGTAGGAGGTCCGAGGACCCGGCATAACTAAGGTTCTGTTTAACAAATGAAAAGATATCACTTTTCACAAGGTTTGTGGTCCGAGGACTACACTTAACCAAGTTTCTGTTTGATTCTTAAGAGTAGTAACTTCAAATGTTAATTTTCCCAAAGTAGGAGGTCCGAGGACCCGGCATAACTAAGGTTCTGTTTGACAAATGAAAAGATATCAATTTCCACAAGGTTTGTGGTCCGAAGACTACACTTAACCAAGTTTCTGTTTGATTCTTAAGAGTAGTAACTTCAAATGTTAATTTTCCCATAGTAGGAGGTCCGAGGACCCGGCATAACTAAGGTTCTGTTTAACAAATGAAAAGATATCAATTTCCACAAGGTTTGTGGTCCGATGACTACACTTAACCAAGTTTCTGTTTGATTCTTAAGAGTTGTAACTTCAAATGTTAATTTTCCCAAAGTAGGAGGTCCGAGGACCCGGCATAACTAAGGTTCTGTTTAACAAATGAAAAGATATCAATTTCCACAAGGTTTGTGGTCCGAGGACAACACTTAACCAAGTTTCTGTTTGATTCTTATGGATAGTAGTTGGAAACTCCTGCGGTATTTACAACTTTGAACTGATTACAAACAAAAACACACTTTATTAATAATAATACCTTCGCAGGTTATTTACATTCCATGGGCGTGGTACAATTCTTTCATCTAGATCAGCTAGCCGATACGACCCTATACCTGCTACTGAAACAATTCGATAGGGGCCTTCCCAGTTTGGTCCGAGCTTACCCCAAGCTGGGTTCCTTGAAGTGCCCACAACCTTTCTTAATACGAGATCCCCAAGCGCTAGTGGCCTTAGCTTCACGTGGGCATCATATCCCCGTTTAAGTTTTTGTTGATAATAAGCCATCTGGACCATAGCTGCCTCGCGTCGTTCTTCAAGTAAGTCAAGATCTTTCTCCAGGAGTACATCGTTGATCTGGGGGTTAAAAGAACTCGTCTTCAGGGTGGGAAAGCCAAATTCTAAGGGTATCACCGCCCCGGCTCCATAAGTCATAGAGAATGGTGTTTCTCCAGTGGACCTACGCGGTGTGGTCCGATACGTCCACAGGACATGTGGGAGTTCTTCCACCCATCTGCCTTTCGCGTCGTCTAACCTTTTCTTCAGCCCACTGACTATGACCTTATTAACGGCCTCGACTTGTCCATTTTCCTGAGGATAAGCTGGGGTGGAATATCTGTTTATGATGCCCATATCACCGCAATACTTCCTAAAAGCTTTGCTGTCAAATTGAACACCATTGTCTGATATAAGTGTATGTGGTATTCCAAATCTAGTGACGATGTTCTTCCACACAAACTTCTTGGAATCAACGTCTCTAATGTTTGCCAAGGGCTCCGCCTCGACCCATTTAGTAAAGTAATCCGTTCCTACAAGCAGCCATCTTTTGTTACCTGTTGCCCTCGAAAATGGCCCAACTATGTCCAATCCCCACTGTGCGAAAGGCCAAGGACTGGAAAGGGGGTTAAGAACTCCTCTAGGTTGATGAATGTTAGGGGCGAACCTTTGGCATTGATCACATTTCCTAGCGTAGTCTTGAGCCTCCCTTTGCATATTGGGCCACCAATAACCCTGAGTCAAAACTCTGTGGGCTAAGGATCTTTCCCTAGTGTGGCTGCCACAAATCCCTTCATGCAGTTCTTCCAGAAGCCCTTCTGTTAAGTCAGGGTGCACACATAACAAGTACGGTCCTGAAAAGGAGCGTTTATACAATTTCTGATCCTCGGACAACCAGAAGCGTGGTGCCTTTCGACGTATCTTATCAGCTTCAGATTTGTCCTCGGGAAGGATGTCATTCTTAAGAAAAGACACGACCGGGTCTATCCAACTAGGCCCAGGCCTTATCAGATGAATGTGAGGCGCGTTGACAACGGTAAGAGTGGGTTCTAGCAAATCCTCGACGAGGATAACCCTGGGCACGCCTTGAGCCAAAGACGTTGCCAGCGTGGCTAAGGAGTCTGCATGGGTATTTCCGCTTCGAGAGATGTGAGCTAAGACGAAGGAGTCAAATTCAGTTTGCTGACGCTTGACCTGGGCCAAATATTCCTGCATCCGTGGATCTCTAGCCTCCATGGTCCCCGTGACCTGGCCGACCACCAACTGAGAGTCCGAGAACACATGAATTTCCTTGCCACCCATCTTGCATACCATTTTCATGCCTAATAAGACTGCTTCATACTCGGCTTCATTATTGGTAGCCAAGAATGCCAATCTCAGATATTTTTCGAAGACAATTTCCTCAGGGGACATCAAGACGAGCCCAACACCTGACCCTTTTTGATTAGCTGCCCCGTCCACATACACTTTCCAAGTCGAAGGAACTGTAGCTGTGATCACACCAACTGTTTCTCATCAGCATGCGCCTCTTTCAGAGTTTCTTCCAGCAATGGTTCGGTAAACTCTGCCACTAAGTCAGCGAGAACCTGGCCCTTCACAGAGGTGCGAGGCTTGTATTTAACGTCAAAAGCCCCCAGGATGGTCCCCCACTTTGCTACCCTGCCCGAGTAATCAGCGCTACGTAGCACTGCCTTGAGAGGCAATTGGGTAAGAACCACCACAGTATGGGACTGAAAATAATGAGGAAGCTTTCGTGTGGCATGAACTACAGCCAAAAGCGCTTTCTCCAAGGGTAGATAACGCACCTCGGCATCATTTAAAGACTTACTAACGTAATATACCGGTCTTTGCACACCGTTATCATCCCTTATGAGGACAAGGCTGACCGCGTGGACGGCCACGGCCAAATAAGCAGACAAAATCTCATGTGCCTCCGGGCGAGAGAGAATGGGTGGCCGAGAGAGATATCGCTTAAGCTGTTGGAAAGCTAACTCGCAGTCCTCGGTCCATTGAAACCCTTTCCACCTGTTCAACAACTGAAAGAAAGGACAACATCGGTCAGCTGACCGAGATATAAATCTGTTCAAGGCGGCAATCATTTCGGTTAATTTCTGGATTCTTTTGGGTTCCGAGGAGGCTGCAAGTCCCGAATAGCCTTAACCTGTGCTGGGTTTACCTCTATGCCTCTATGAGTGATCATGTACCCCCAAAAATTTCCAGACCCAACGCCGAAAGAGCATTTTGAGGCATTAAGGCGCAGCTTGTACTTTCTTAACACCTGAAAGGTGTCAGCCAGGTCTCTCACGTGTGAGGGTATTGTTTTGCTCTTAACCACCATATCATCCACATATACTTCAACGGTCTTCCCCAGTTGCTATTCGAACATTCTAGTCATCATCCTTTGGTAGGTAGCCCCAGCATTCTTCAAACCAAATGGCATGACCTTATAATGATAATTCCCCGTCGGAGTAATGAAGGCAGTCTTCTCTTGATCCTCCAATGCCAAGGGAATCTGGTGGTAACCCTGGAAGGCGTCCAAAAAACTCATCCGAGGATGTCCGACAGTGGCATCCACCAGTTGATCAATACGCGGCATTGGGAACGAATCTTTGGGACATGCCTTGTTCAGATTAGTAAAGTCCACACATACCTTCCACGTTCCATTCTTCTTTTTAACAACAACTGTATGGGCCAACCACTCGGGGTAGAAAACTTCTTTGATAGCCCCAGTCCTCTTGAGTTTAAGCACCTCTTCCTTCACAGCCTCGGAATGTTCTCTGGAAGAACGCCGAGGTGGCTGCCTTTTCGGAACAATAGTTGGGTTGACATTTAAATGATGACAAATGAAGCTCGAATCGACGCCTGGAGCTTCGTAAGGATCCCACGTAAAAACATCAATATTGTCCTTCAGAAATTCTAACAATTCGATCTTCTCTTGGTGTGGCAAAAGTACGCCGACTTGGAAGAACCTCTCTGGGTCATCGGCTACTGGAAACTTCTCTAACTCCTCACAATGTGTCTCCTCTCCTGTCACCATCCCAAATGAATCGAAGTTACATTCGCTGCTATAAGTCTTTGGTGATTAAAGCGAAGACTCGGCTTCTGCGATGCGATCAGAGCCGATATTGCACCCCGGCCATGATCGAGGGATTTCCTCGAACACATTCCCCAGGGGAATTAACTTTAACATGCAAGGTAGAGGAGACGGCCCTAGAGCGTGCGGCCAAGGTCCGGCAGCGAGGATGGCCGTGTATGGAGAGTACGCATCGACGACAATGAAATCCACTTCCACCGTTTCTAATCCGGGCCCGAACGGGCAACGAAATCTGTCCCTCGGCACGACGACTCTCCTTCGAAGCTTATAAGTGGCGAGTCATAGGGAGTAAGATCCTCCGGCAGTCTTAACCCCTTGTAAATAGATCGGGGTACATGATATCTGCACCGGCGCACCGATCTATCATCACCTTCTTCACATCATAATTCCCTATCCTAAGAGTGACCACAAGAGCATCATCATGAGGTTGAATGGTACCAGCCTTATCCTCCTCGGAGAATCCCAAGACGGGCAAAATGGCCTTCAACCTCTTTGGCTTGCAGCCTCCTCGGCTTTGAGAATGGAAAAGCTTGCCATCACCCTAGTGGAAGCCGAGCAGGTCTGCCCAGGTGCGGCAAAAATAACATTAATTGTTCCTAAAGCCGGCCGAGATGAATTATTCCTCGATTGTTTGAGCCAGTAATTTTTGCCCAGGCCCGCTAGGTTGGCACAAGTGTTGCTTCAGTTTTCCTTCATTGATAAGCTGCTCCAAGTGGCTCCAAAGGGTCCGACAATTCTCGGTAGTGTGGCCCACATCCTGATGGTATTGGTAGAAAAGGTTCTGATTCCTCTTCGCGGGTCTCTGCCATCTACCAGGCCATTTGAAGAAGGGTTCCTTACGAACTTTCTCCGGCAGTGATGTCTTGGTTCTCGGAACACGATGTTCACGGCCTGAGATGCTGCCGAGGCGGACCCAATGTAATCTATCCTCGGCCTAGTATTGTGGTACCTGTCCGACCTGAAATCCCTTCTCTCATGAGGGATAACCTTCTCCACCCTTTCACTTCTGTTAGTCTTCCCTCCACTCTCTTGTACTCGTCAATACGGTCCGTAGGCGACGTACTGCTGCGGACGGGCTTTTTAGTCAAAGACTTTCTCAGGTCGTGATCAGTAGGAAGGCCTACCTTAAAGGTATTAAGCGCCACCTCATCAAAGTCGCCATCTATTTCATTAAACATCTCCCAATAACGGTCGGAGTATGCTTTCAACGTCTCCCCTTCCCTCATGGTCATGGATAACAGCGAGTCCAATGGCCGAGGTACTCTACTACACGTAATGAATCGCGAAGTGAATGCTCTAGTAAGCTCCCCAAACGAACCTATAGACCCCGATTTAAGGTCGTTGAACCACCTCATAGCAACAGGTCCTAGGCTAGAGGGGAAAACTTTACACATCAGGGTCTCGTTGTGAGAGTGCACCGCCATCCTCTGGTTAAAGTGACTCACGTGCTCCACCGGATCAGTCTGGCCATTGTAGATGGTAAAAGTGGGCTGGGTAAACCTCTTGGGGAGCCTTCCTTTCTCAATCCTCCGTGTAAACGGAGATTTGGAGAGTTGGTGCAACGCCCTACTCATAGCATCGTTGCCTAAGCCCCTAGAATGAAGCTTCTTACGTCTGCGAGTTAGCTGGTCGTCCTCCTCACCGGAGGACGTTGCACTGGTGGGGGAGCGCGACCTTGAGCTGTAGCCACCTCCCCTATCCTCCTCTGAGGAAGGATTAGATGAGGATGGTGAAAACCTACGTTTAGCACGGCGTAACTTTCTCTTCAAATGATTGATTTTCTTCTGCATGGATTTAGAACCCTCCTCGTGGGTGGTGCTACCCCCACCATGAGTATGGCTAGCGCCTGGGTATTCTGTATGGACACTTCCCTCACGATCCTTTCGACGTTCAAGACGTTCGAAATGATCTTCCGGTTGTGATCCCTGTGATTCTGCATGGTGAGAACCTAAGCCTGCCATCCTATCCCCACCTCTTCTAGACTAGGTTTCCCACAGACGGCGCCAATTGTAGGTGCACAATTGCACCTGAACCCAAGAACAGCTATGGGCTCAGGCCCAATGAGCCTTCAACAATATAAATTTCTAGAGTGTGGGCTTGAAACCCAGGTTAGAAGTATTGAGGATTTGATAACAATTCCAAAGCTAAAAACACTTATTAACAACAAACAATTATTGCAAATAAACCTCCTCGGACGTAAGCCGAGAATTCCTTTTCTATTATTTCTCTTTTCTTTCTTTTTTCTGTTCCCAAAAGAAGATCCCCCTCTATTGTTCTAAGTTCCCCTTTAAATACTTCTCTTTCTGATACTTTTCCCACGTGTTGTTCTCACCCCCTTCCCCCTAGATATTTTTCTCCTTAGTGCCTCTGGATAGTGACCAGAAGTTTTTTTTTGTTCAGATGAAGTCACTTCCCCATTAATGCGGCTAGGGAGGTAGGTGCAGAGTCTTTAATGTGGAAGTGGCAGCCTTTATCTTTGGTATTTCTCAAATATCGGTGCTTCTAGGACATTCAAGGATTCACCCCTTTTAACCATTGGTCTTCACCAAGTCGTCCCTTAACCTTTATAATGAAGTCCCTGGTTCTCCCATATCCGTCCGAGGAGCAAATCACCCCTCGGATGAATCCTCGGATCCTCGGCTGAATCCTTGGATCCTTGGCGTATGGGCCGACCCGTAGTACTAACAAAATCTTAACCCAGAGCAGGTCGGCCCTCCTTAGCATGACCCAAAGGCCCATACACCCACTGGGGTCGTTTCACTCCCCACAATCACTATTGTTAGTAAATACTAAATAGTAATACTATGAGATATTTATTTGAAACCAATTAATGTGTCTTTAAAGTGAATCTATTTTAACTTTTAATACAATAAAATAATATAAATATCATAATAAAATAATATATCTATTACAATAAAATAATATATTTATTACAATAAACAACAATCATAACTACCTGCAACCGCTATATCTCTACCGCTGCAAGAAGATTTTTTATGTTTTGGTGGAGTTAAAATAACTATATAGTTATTTAGCACCATTGCTGCAAGTACTCTAAAGACCAAAGAGCGGTAAAAATGATGGCTTGGACTTAGAAGCAACAAAGTGTAAAGCAAAAGAAAGTAAAACGCATAAAGATAAAGAAAGAAAAAGACTAAAGAAAAAAAAATTGTCCGATTCAACTGACATGGGGCTTTCTTTTGGGCACACAAGCCTTACAATCCAAGCAATATACCCAGATTCTTCATTCTTCACCCTTTTCACATTTCAGTGAGCTCAGACTTCTTTGCCTTCAAATATAAAAATATTTTTTTTCTAAACAAATATAAAGTATAAAACGATTTGTTTATAATTATTAATGTAATTTAAATATTCATTTATAATTATTGATATAATTTATTATGGCTAAAGCAACTTGCTTGTGTGCTGCCAAGGCCTTAGTTGCGTGCCCACAAAGGCTGTCCTGACCTTGGGAAAGTGCATGTGAGTATAACATGCTTGGTTGCGGTGCGCCCAACCTTTGACACAATCTTTGTGTCCCCACATGGCCACTGATATACTTTTATCAATTATATGTCGCCATGTAGCGAATTGTGACACAAAATTATGTTAAATATTGTGTCTGTAACATAATTCTACTAGCCTACCATGGTAACATCACTCTAATTCGGATCCATTATGGCATCACCCATCAAGAAAAAAAAAAAGACGTAATAAAAAATATAGTGACACTGAGTTTGTTGAATATAAAAGGCAAAAAATTCTTTAAAAAAAAAATTGAAGGCAAAAAAATGTAAATATATATATATGGCACTACTTCTGGTAATTAATATATATAAAAAAAGAGAAAGCACTACATTTTGGTTTCTCAGCCAGACACATCTCATTCACAAATGGCATAAAGTAAAAAAACAGATATTCTCTCCTTCCCTCTCAAACTGCTTCATCCAAACCATGTACTGGTGTTTTTACTCTCTGTGTGTCACACTATTGGTACTTGTGTCATAAATTTCAGACACAGACAACTTAAAAGTTATAAGAGCCGCTTCTCAAAAAAAAAAAAAGTTATAAGAGCCTCTCTCTAACACACACACACAGATTTCACAGCCCAATAAGGAAATTAAGCGCTATGCTGCCTCCTGTGGATTTCAAGGATATTCAAGAAAAGCTGTCCACCCATTTCAGACCTTGGAATCGCTCCTTTCAGTTCTGGGTACGAGCTGTTGATATCTACACTGGCTACAAGGTCTCTCTCTCTCTCTCTCTCTCTCTCTGTGTATGTATGTAAAGTTTGTGTCTTTTTTCTGTATTCATGTAAAGTTGGTGTCTTTCTTTAAGAATTTCGATTGGGTTTATTTTGGTTTTGGTTGGAATTGCTTAGGTGTTTCAAGTTAGAGTGAGTTTTGTGAAGGATGCGCTAAAGCAAGAGGCAATGTGGGAAAGACAGCATGAAGTTGCGGCTGAGAAGATATATTCTATGTGCTCTGACCTTGGTGGATTTTTCCTTAAGGTATATGAAACTTTCTCATCTAATTTCAATTGGGTATTTGTTTTTGTGCTTCTTACTTTGAATTATGTTGAAGTAATGGTCTAATTAAAATGGGGTTTTAGCCTTTTTGCATTTCTAGCTCGATATGTATTAGGTACTTGTCAAATTCAGTGTCTGAATTTTTGCGCTGCTTAAGATTTTACTTTTATGTTGATGAAATATCTTAAAGTGCCTAATGGGATTTCATTATTGAATTTATAGCTTGAAGTCATGGAGGGGGAAAGTGGACAGCTTGAATTTATTTCGGTTGCTTTTGGATTTGAGGATTTGAAATAAAGGGAATTTGAAGAACAAATGCTAGTATAAGTTGTTTGATATAAATTTACAACACTTATGATGTAAATTGTTTGATATTAATAGATTTGAAATGATATCCTGCACCTAGTTATTTTTTTGATAAGTATATCCTACACCTAGTTATTTGAAATTTACGTATAAACAAAGCTCAAATCCCTCCATAAATTTAATCAATAGAAAAAATTCTTTTCTTGATAGGTATTAGTAGTAAAAATTCTATAATTTCATACTATATTCAAGTCATTTAAACTAAAGATTGGAATCCAAATCTTTCTCTTTCGTTTTCTTAATCCAAACAAAGCATTGGTTTATGGTATTTTTTTTATAATGTTTTTTCCTTAAGATTATGAGCATTTCCATCTCTATTTATTATCCAATTGGGGTTTTGGTTTGTGGTTGCTATTATGATAGGAGTTTTGGAGAATTTTACAGATAATTGATGAGTTTGGATTTAGATTTTGTTTTCTGGGCTCTACTTATATATATTGGATATGTGGTTCAAATCAGATTGCTCAAATTATTGGGAAGCCTGACTTGGCCCCAGCAGCATGGGTGAAAAGGCTTGTGACCCTATGTGATCGGGCTCCCGCAACCCCCTTTGGTGACATTCAACTTATGCTGGAGAAGGAGTTGGGAAAAAGTATTGGCGAAATGTTTGAAAGATTTGAAATGGATCCTCTTGGTTCTGCCTCAATTGCCCAGGTACCTACTCAGACAATTGACACTCCCATAGAGAGAAATATATATGTGTTATTCACACCATTACTTTTCAAAGGAAATGTTTAATTTTCCAATCATGGCAGCTGATAATTTATGTAAAGGGGGAAGCACTTTGAATTCAAATGTTAATATTCCTAGCCAGTTTTTGGTCAATGAATTTGGAATTGAAGAGCGGGTGAGTCAAAACGAACATGGCTTTATTAAAAAATGAAGTGATACTGTTTCTCCATGGTCTAAACCAACTTTAGTGCCATATATCTGATCTTATTATAAAATACTGAAAGAATTGAGCTGCCTTGATTACATTGACAAGGCACTCTTTGTAACTTCTAGTTGGAGTTTGAAACACCCTATGTTTTTTATTTAATTTTAGTCTTTCTCCAAAACTTATATATTTTCATAAATTATTTCTCGTCATTCTGATGTCGAATTTAATTCGGCTCCAAATTGAATTCAATGTGGCTTGTCTAGAATTTCCAATCGTTCACTGTTGCAATCCATTTTATTCTCTTTTTTCACATTTCACTTGCTGTCAAGATGGCTCTTCAGCAGGAAGTGAATCATATTGGAATGATGCTTGTAAAGACTCATGACTTTGAACCTTATTTGTATTTTATGCTCAAATTAGGTACATCGAGCAAGATTGAGAGGTGATAAGAATGATGTTGCTGTCAAGGTGAGGGAAAGTGGACTACTTTGCGGCTCCATATTTCTGCAGTAATTTAACTTTTTGTGGCATATAATAGGTGCAACATCCAGGAATCCAGGATCTGATGATGACAGATATTCGTAATGTACAAGCTTTTGCTTTGTACATTCAAAAGACAGATGTCAAATTTGATCTGTACTCAATAACCAAGGAAATGGAGACACAGGTGCATTTTGTTTCTGTATTTCTTTTTGTCATAGAGCCTTTTCTTTTTTCCTCTCTCTCTCTCTCTCTCTCTCTCTCTCTCGTATCTAGTTCTGATATTGGTTTGATTTTTCGCTCTACACCTGAGGATGATAGTGTCTTGAAAAGATTAGACGTTAGTTGTTGAGTGTGGTTCTTAGTTGTGGATGACTTCAATTCTATTTGTTGAATACTTGAATTTATGCTATAACTGTAATTCTTTTCAGATTAAAATGAAATAGATGTATTGCTTCTTCCTGCATGACCATTCAGATTACTGCATACTGGATACTTATTCTTTTTTGTTTATGCCATTCAGATTGGATATGAATTTGACTTCATCAGGGAGGCTAATGCTATGGAAAAGATTCGACGTTTCCTATATGAGAATAACAAAAAGACACCTGTTTTGGTGCCACGAGTGATACGGGATATGGTCAGCAGGTACGTAATGCTACACCCCATTTTTATGTGGTCAGGACTTGCAAAAATGGATTAAGATGATAATAGGTTATTTTGATAGCATGAGGCTGTTTATTATTTTTATTTTGAAAGTTAGTATAAGGTTGTTTCAATTGAGAAACATCTTATGTAAAAAAACACCTACTTAGCCATAGAAAAGGCTTAAACTTGTTTCAATCTAAAAATCACAATACCTTTGTCCCAATGCTGCATTTTGCAAGTTCACTTTGTCAATTTTTTTACTGCTGCATTTCTGGTGCTATATTTCATTTGACAAACCTTTTGTTAATCAAGTATTTCTTTGTTTGGTTAGGAGGGTCTTAGTGATGGAATATATGGATGGAATTCCAATCCTTAATCTTGGTGATGAAATAGCAAAAAGAGGAATAAATCCTGGTGGTAAGATTGCAGCAGCGGCAAAGCAGTAAGCGTCTAGACTATCCCTGAGAGTATGGGTTACTTTTACCATATATTGTTTATATAAGTAGCTGTTACATGCACATAAAGTTTTATCATGTTTTTACTAATATTTATTTACTTTTGAGTCCTTCATTTAAACATGGAGACATTAAATTCCATTTTTTTTAAGTAATAAAAGTGTAACTCTCTTTAAATCCCTTATTTCTCTTGTAAAGTTACTTCTAGGTTCCTTTATACCTTGGTGGCATACTTTTTAAAAAAAAAAAAAAAAAAAAAAAAATTGATGGCTGGTCTTTTTAGTCACTCCTTAATTGTTTAGATATTTCTTACTAGATTTTTTTCTCTAAATTTGTTACCAATATTTTCCTGAAATCAGTTTTCTTGTTCTTTAGATTTATATATATTTTTAGATAAAATTTGCTCTGTTGTAATTCTTTACAATCACAGAGTAATGAATCCCTTTTTCTGGTTGCCTTTCTAATGATGTAGTAGATATTATCTTCTAAAAAAAATGGTGCAGGATACTTATATTAAACTTTCTGTAACTGTAGGAAAATCCTTGAAAGTTTGACACTAGCATATGGGCAAATGATTCTGAAGAGTGGTTTCTTCCATGCTGATCCCCATCCGGGAAATGTACTTATCTGTAAAGGTTCAGAGGTAATTGGGCAATCAATATCTGCTTCCTTAAGGTTTATTTCTTTTTTTATTTTTAGATTTTATTTATGCATATTATTATTTGAATGCTGCTTACAATTCTCTTTTAAATGAATAGCTTAAATTGTAGGTTGCACAATATGAAGAGACAGAATACTAATTAAACCTGTGGTTTTGTAATGTTAGATTTGCATGCCAGACCAACCTATAAGCTCTACTTGTGTCTTTTCTTTTTCCCGCAACAGGTTGCCTTACTAGACTATGGGCAAGTGAAGGATCTCCCAGAGAATTTGAGGCTTGGTTATGCTAATCTTGTTCTTGCCATTGCTGATAACGACCCTATAAGAGCTGCAGAGAGCTACAGGTACTAATCATTGCCTATAAGTCAATTTGGTCCTTCGCTTCTAATGAATTGCTAGTTGGTTTGCCAAGAACTATCATGGAGATTCAAATGGAAGAAAAAAAAAAGAAAGATATTTGATGCTCTATTTGTTTATTGCTAGATTTTAACTGACTAGTAGATTTGGTAAAATGCAGGTCATATATATGTATCCGATATAATTTTATGTGAAATATTGCTTGGTTTAAGAAGTTCTGATGATGTCCCAGAATTTTTTGAGGTTTATTGGTTTTGACTGTTAATATTTTGTATCAAATTGATTTCTCCTATTTCATAGGGAGCTGGGAATTGATACCTTAAGCCAATGTGAAAACGAACAACAGGAAATGCTGAGGTTGGCACAGACAATGTTTGATACAAAGCTACCCCCTGGAGTGGTGATGCTGCAACCTTTCTCGGAAGAATCTTCAATTAAAAAGATTGCTGTTCGGGTATGCTTTAGAATCATCAACTATTAAATTTGCTTACTTTGTGGACAATTCCGCTAGACGCACATACATATAATTTTTGCTTAGATGTTTATGTACCGGTTTTCCCATATTATTTCAAATGTTTGGTTGCATTTGTAAAACAGACTGAAGTAAAACCTCTCTACTGTAATATATGTAGCATTTGAAACAAGTCTTGGAAGGGTTTCCTCCACAACCAAAAGTTTATTAACAGGGAATTCAATCCCACTGATGTGGAATAGGGGATTAGTCATGTTTCACATGAAGTTCTTCTGATCTACCCAGGGTACCAAATTTTAAAAGATGCATAGGGAAGTTTTTATTATTAATTTGGCATGCCAAAATGCATAAATGAATTAATAGATATGTTCAAAGCTATTCACTTTGAGAAACTAGACAAATGAAATGCTGTATTTTCATTACAATATTGAGGATATGTGAAATAGGATATAGAAGATACTGTTACTTTCATTTCCCATGAGTTCCTATAGCTTTTTATTTGAATATATCAACTTTGATGGCAATATGTTGGTTCTAAATAATAATACAAAATGTTCGTACTTGGTACACAAAATTCCCATGTCAACGGGGTCTGGGAGAGAGAATAATATGATCATCCAAAATAATTTACTTGAAAGAGTGGGCTTGGACTCTGGACATTAGGGGAACAAGTAGGAAGTTTGATGTGGGCACCTACCTTATGCTGTTACATTTTCTTCTGCTGAATTACATATTGCTTCCTTATTGGGACTTGGCTATGTTAGGCTTTTCCTGAGGAGCTATTTTCTGTACTTCGGACGGTGCATCTCTTGAGAGGGCTTAGTGTTGGTCTAGGAATCAACTACTCTTGTGCAGAACAGTGGAGATCCATTGCAGAAGAAGCTTTGTATAGTGCCGGCAGGTTAAAAGGTGACCCTTCTTAACTCTTTTAAGTTTAAGAAAATAGGGACATTGTGATATTGCATAACAAAGAGATAATTAAGATTGCTTTTACGTGCATTCACTTTCTCTTGCTAAATGAGGTCTTTTGCATTTTCTTGCCATTGCTTGCGTGCATCCACTTTCTCATGCTAAATGATCTCTTCTGCTGTTTAAAATCACATTTTATCTTACCTTGAGTGGAATCATTTTTCTGTGAGGGATGTCTCAATGCCTCCAGTCTTTGAGAAATTATTCTATAAACCCCACTGCGCCTCCCTTTCACATTAGGGTGGATTACATTTGTGGGAGCTACAGGTGGGGCCCACTGATATGTGAGAAAAAGGTGTAGCACACCAAGTGCACTGACTAATTTCACCTAGCCTAAATCTATATCTAACTTTTGTTTACATGCCTAACTTTCTGATTGGTATTATTTCAGTTAAGGATATGAAGAGTAGAGTTCGTAGACGTGGTTTAATAAGAAGATTTTTTTGAAGAGTAGGCATACATCAGTTTGGAGCTATTTATGTTTCTTGTTTGCTAATGTACCAATCAAACATTCAAACCTCTTTTATTTTTATACTTAGAAAAAGGAGAAAAAAGAAGAAGAAGGAAGTCTGATCCATTTGTTGTATATATTCAATTATTTGACATCATTTATGATCACCACAAGCTCTTGTAGCCTTCAGATACAGTTTCAAGTTGTAAAAGTTCTCTATTGGCTTTTCACAATTGTTATTACTTTTTTTTTTCCATTGACATCATGTGTGTAATCCAACAAAGTACTGTGAACCAGTTGATTGAAGCTATTGAGTCCATGTCAAACTCAAGCTTGGAAAGCCACCTCCCCTACTTGCCCATAGTCCGAATGAAACAGACTATAGCTTGTTCCAAGTTTTACCTAACAGATATGTTTTGCTCCTTACAACATTATAATTATAATTTATTTAGGGCCATTCTGTTTATATAATACCGTGGCGACAAATGAACATGCACTCAGTGTAGCTAGTGCGTTAGGAACAACTTATTTGGAGTAGCTTATGCATGGTGTTTATTAAAAGATATAGTTTTTGGTAATTTTTTATGTTAAATGCATGACAAAAAAAAAAAAAAGAAAAAAAAAAAGCAAAAAAGCTTTTCCCAAACACACTCACCTGAATATGATTGAATGAAGTTGACAACAGCATATTTTCATTGTAAAGCATTCTTTATCTTGGTGGATTCTTTAGTTTTAGTTTGGTATGACATATTTTCATTGGCCTGGGCAAAAGTATAATTGTATCTAGAATGTATATAATTCCAATAAGCTAAAGTATTAAAAAAAAAAAAAAAAAAGCAATCAAACAGTCATTTTCAGCATCCACACTGAGCAGTAGGAGAAGAACTTGTAATTGATGAGGGTAACCACTTTAATGGCCTTGATTGGTTAGAAGCTTCCACTATTGGGCTTGGCCCAAATAAAACCCACTTACAGGGCCCTCTTTTGAGGCCATCCAATCAATCAGCCTTTCTATTTTTTTGTTTTCAGAATGTTGGATCTATCTGTATGTAAACAATCACTTGGACTTTAGCTCTTAAATAAAAATATTATCAAGCCCTGGAAACCCAATAGGCCCAAAAATTAGAACAACGCTGAATGTTAGTAGAATGGGCTTGGGCCCAATAGTTCGGTTGATACTTGATAGTTGAGCATCCGACTATGTCAAAGTGTAGTGAAATTATAAATTATTCAGTGTAGCTGATGTATTACACCCTCCTCTTATATAACTATATAAATGTGGGATATATATAGAACCCTTGCTCATTCTTACTAAAATGATTGTACAAATAATTTCTTTGAAGTTGGAACAAGGATAAATGTTTGAATAATGTTGAATGTATATGGATCTTTACTATGAATTGTATATGTGTACATATATACAAACACACAACAATAAGGGAGGGTAGGTTTGAACATCAGTTCTCCTTGTAAAAAAAGAAAAGAAAAGAAGAAGAAGCAAACAATGTCACTAAACTATTGGACTCTACAAGGTACATTATTCATGTGGCCAAAAACGATATACGAAAAAGTTTGTATTATCGTGTAAACAATTTACAATTTGAAAAATTGTAATATTCCCACACTAGAAAATTATTTGTTTACCTTTAAAAATCCCAAATTTTTTTTTTGAGGAAATATCATTTAATGTATTGTCTTTGAAACAAATTTTCTTTTTTTATATAAAAAAAACTCCCATGAATTTAAACTCAAATAAACTAAATGGGAAAAGAGTGTTGAGTACATTTTTCAAAAAGTAGAAATATTGTTAAGTGGGCCTGAGTAGGGCCTACTTGAGTGAGTTAGTAATTGGGCCATGAGTCCATGACTGAACATAAACCCCGCCCATCCGCAATATCAGTTCCAACAAAAAAACAAAGGTCAAAACAAAAGGTGTAGAGTACGATTCCCGCTATTCTTTGATGAAACTCCCGCGTCACTCAGATTAATATTTAAGAGACAGAAAATTTCTCATTTTCAAACCTCAGATTAGAGAGAGAGAGAGAGAAATGTTTGGGAAAATCAGAGGAGCTTCGACTTCGTCACTGGACAGCTTGGAGTTAGAGAGATCAACTTCCAAGATTTTCAGAGACGACCCTCTCTCCATCTATGGTACTCTCTCTCTCTCTCTCTCTAGCGGAATACTAGGATCATTGATTGGTTCATTGAATATATGTTTCACAACCATTTACATTAGATTTTTCTATGTTGTCTTAAAAAAGAAAATTTCGACGACCTCGTTCGATGTTTTCATTCGACTAATAATGTTTTCAAGTTCCGTGTTGAAAACATTATCGGTAAGCTGATGGGTTGGAATTTTTTTTTTTTGGGTTTAAAGCTCGGGTTGGGTCAGGATTCGGGTAGACCAAAGTTTCAGAACTGACCCAAAATTTGACAGTTTGATTTGTTTTATGTTTTGGGATTTATTTGTTTAAATTTGTTATTTTGATGTTTTGAGAATTACTTGTGATGAAATTGGAGTATTAGGATTATACCCAGTTGTGTAAATTGTAATTATTTATTAAAATAATAGACTTTCAAATAGTTGAATATTAAGCTTGATAAAATGGCCTCAATCCAATGACTAAACCCAACTCAATTTGCCTCTATGGGAAATGGGATTGGGTTAGGTTGGTTGGATTAGAGATTTCTCAACGCAAGGAGGTAAAGTTGGGATTAAAATTATCTCGAATTCAATTCGACCCAGCCTATGCATACCCTCTTTGAGTTCATGTGTGTATAAATTGTAACATGCTTAATAATTTTCAGAATTGTAAGGTAAATATTGATTAGTTTCTTACATAGAGGTTGTTCTTGTTTATAATATGGGGATGTTTGTGATCAAGTGTGCTCTATGAACATAAATTTGTTTCAATTGAGATTTAAAGATATACATAGTGCAGACTTTAGCTTTAGTGTTAGCAATGTAAGATAGTGTTGGAAGCTTGTGCAGAAGGGTTGAATGGTATTTTTTTTCGAGGGCATTGAATTAAATGTGATTCCTTTTTGTTGCAGAGGTTACACTCATGAAGCTTAAATTAGGCTCTCAACGTGAGCTAAGTTCACACTCCGAGCAGACAGTGCCGCAGATAGAAACTGATTCTGCTTCAAGCTCCTCTTGTGCTGGGGTGATGAAGATAAGTGCAGATTGTTCTGAAAAAATTTCTCAAGACATTGTAGTTTCCCCTTATGAGGAGGCAATGGCAATAGATACAGAATGTTCATCTGGGAGTGTTTCGCTGGGTTCAATTGATTCTCCTTGTTTGGGCAGCAAGAAACAGCCACAGAACAGGAATGTTTCAGTTCTTTACCTCTTTTCTAAATTTAAGGATTCTCGTCGACAAGTTGTAAGGTCATCCTGTGAGGACGCGATGCCAATAGAAGATGGTTGTTCTGAACGTTCTTGGGCAAATTCAAGTGATTGTCATCAATCTCTTAAAAGCATGGAACAGCAGATGGATCAGGAATGTGTAACCTCTTTAGCTCTGCAGAATGTAAGATCTGAACTGGGATGTGCTTAATTCAGGTTCACTTGGCTTGTTTGTAAGTTCATTTACTTGGAAGTCAATTGTTTCTGATGTTGTCTCAATGCCCATGTATGGGGAAATGTTGTAATGCATGGAAAAGAAAGTCAGCTATCAAAGTTTCAGTGTTATTGCCCACATACTGTTCAGCCTTGAGCATTAGGCTCTCTCTCACTTTTTCTGGGGGTGTGGGGAGAATATTGTAATCCGTATGTGTGATGTCTAAACCCATGTTTTCTAGTAAGCACACACTTCTCCAAGAATTAGGTTGAAATACAATCACAATTGAGTTTAATGCTTGCAGTTAAAGGCAAAACTCAACCTTTGGATTAGAGGCTGTATGAATGAAACTACTAGAAGGGATGGAATAAGGAGACTGAAAAAAGGATTGTGTTGATGTGTGAATTTGAATAAGCTTAAAAATCCAGCTTATATTAGTTTTTATTTATTTATTTTTTAAGTCTCACTTAAAAAAAAAAGTATACATGTTTTTGTTTTATTTTTGGTGGAATACCACTTGCAAAGATGGCTTGGTAATAGGAAGTCCTCGTAACTTATCATGCTTGCCAGTTCAAGAATTGTGGGTTCAAGTAGTGGCAACCGGCAAGTCCTATAAATGCCCATGGTCCCATGCCATTACGCAATGCAGGGGTTTAAGTGGTGTATGGATAGTGGTTGCACTTGTGAGCCCTAATTAATCATGGAAGTAAAATAAACCAATGATGATAAATTATCCCAAAGGACCCATATTCGATTACCAAGATGGACCCTCATGTGGTTATATATAAGCATATTTGCTGAGTGACTATTTATGTCAATTCCATAGTTGCTTAGTTGCGCGCCCCACCCCCCCCCCCCAAAAAAAAAATCTATAGTTGCTCTATTCAAATTTGGATAATCATTTGATTGGCATGGTAAATTCAGTCAACAAATAGTATAGTTGCTCTGTTCGCGTGGATGATCAATTGATTTCAACAAACTTGAGATTTGTACCTAAGATAACTGATTGGTTCAATAAACTTGGGCTGCCAAATTGAAGTAAATTCATCATATGGAAGTTCAGAAACAGAATGCAGTAATTCCGAGCCGCATAATGCATTGTTCTTATTGATGGCACTCAGTAAGATGCAGCTTTGTGCAATACCCCATAGTAGACTGAAATCAATAGGTTTTAAGTGCCAGATTGATTCACAGGATTTGTAAGGCAACTAACATGGACAAAAATGATCGTTCATTAGGAAATCCTTTATTGTACACAGTAGCAATATTTCCTACAAGGTAGGAGCAAAGAAAAAAAGTTACTTAACTTCTGGTGTCAACTTCCCGAGTGACAAATATCAGAAACACCCATAAAAATGAAGTATGATAAATTTTTTTGCATAGTCTCAGCTGTAACATGGAAATTCCATTCATGGTTTTAAGTCACAAATGAATCATTTGACACTAGAAGTACAGGTGCAAAGAAGAGTTTCTTAAAAAATGCACAGGTTGTAGAAATGAGAACTAAGTGAAAGCTCACTCCCTAAGCCATGGTGCCTGAGCTGGTGTCCACTGACATAGTTCACCTTCTTTGAACCAAAGAGCTGCAGAGATGCAAATTGTGTGTGTGAGAGAGAGACAGGAAAGAGCTCATGTACACAATAAATGTCTATCAAGCATTACATGATTACTAATTGTGAAAATGACCGTTAAGCATAAAATGAGATTTTACCTATTTCACGCTTGCCATTCTCAGGGCTGTCACTTCCATGAACCACATTCCTGCCAAAATTTTTCATCATAAGACCTTGTCTCTAGGAAAGTAATTTGATGTAATGAAAAAAAACAATTCTTTTCCAACTCTTTGTTATTAATTTACACAGTAAACTAGTCAAGCACCAAAGACTAAAGCCTCTAACCTTCCGGTTTGAACAGCAAGGTCTCCTCTTATTGTGCCAGGGTCAGCTTGAAGAGGATCTGTAGACCCTATAAGCTTCCGTGCAGATGCAACAACACCAACACCCTCCCAAGCCTTGCAGAGATAACTTATGATCAGTCTTGAAACTTTCAAATATTTCAGATTCAACGGGAGAGGGGGGAGGGGGGCGGGGTTGGTGGAGAAAGAAAAATTATACCATGCACACAACTGGACCAGAAGTAATGTAATCAATCAGCTTAGGGAAGAATGATTTAGACTTGAGATCCTTATAATGCTCCTGTAACCATAAAAACAAACATCATACGCATAATAATAATAATAATAATAATAATAATAATAATAATAATAATAATAATAATAATAATTTAGGCATCTCAAAGAGGATGTAAAAATCAATGCTCAAGTAACCATCAAACAGACATCAAATTAACACTAGTTACAACCATAGTCATAAATTGGTAAATTACATTGTTGCCCTGTTGATTTTCCCGAAAGCATGAAAATTAATATGAAAGCTGGTCATTTCCTTAGCAATTAAATGAAGCAGCATCCAGTGTTTCTATCATATGCAAAACCTCTTCAACAATTTCACATCACAATTGTAACTCAATTTCTCAAAAATGATATGGAAATACTGAATTGGGGTTTCTCCATATAAATTAATAAAGTAAATACAATGACAAAAGTCACAAACCTCTGCTAATTCTTTTGGGCACTCGAAGAGCTTCAAGCCAGTCAATTTAAATCCCTTCTTCTCAAACCTTGAAATAATCTCTCCAACCTATAACAACTCAACCCAAATATACAAATTTATGCCAGGAGAAAACAATTAAAAGAAAAGGAAGCTCTTTTATACAATATAACTGCTTAAACCCTACATGGCAACAAAGAAAGCCCAAAAATTCCCAGGAAACTATTAATTTCCCAGAACCAAGACAAGCAGTTGGGCTCAATGCCTCAATCTATTAGAGATTTTTGTCTTCTAAGGTAATGAATAATGTAAAGTCTTAAGACTTTTCCCCTATGCTTTCTCAGCAACCAAATTTGACATAGGTTTGTTAAGAATTGCAAGCAAATTAAAGTAAAGCTTACAAGTCCACGTTGCACAGCATCAGGTTTCACCATTATATAAGTCTCTTCAACTTGTTCCTGCACACACAATGACACCAAGAAAGACAACAACAACAAAAAAAGTACAAAATTTTCAAATGGGGTTCAAACAAACTTTGCAAATACCGAATAAAATGAGAGAAAACTAAAATGGGTTTTCGATAATTGAGTTAAAAATTTGAGAATAAAGAGGGAGAGAAGCAAACCATGGAAGCAACCAAGTGGGGCAAGAAGATATGGGTTTTGTGAGAGAGGGTTTTGGCATGGGGACGAGATGGGGAATAAGAGAAAAGATGGGACTTTGAGTGGAATGCAGCTAAGTGGAGATGGTGTTTGGTGCGTTGGATAGGGCAGTGAGTGTAGGATAAGCTGCAACTAGTTCTCTGAGTTTGTGAGCTTAGAAGAGATGATGAGAGGCATGGTGGGCTTGCTCTACCGAACACTGCCTGAGCTTCCATCTTTTCTCTCCCTCTCTCTTCAACAACACGAGCGCATTTACATATTATAAGGACCCAAAATTACTTGAGTACCCCTAACTTATTTTGTCCTTCATTTTGTGACTCATACAGTAAAAACAATGCTGACACCCAACTAAGAGTTAAATGTAGGGCCAACCCGCCCATCTGCTAAAACTGAACCGACTCAACTCGACTCAACCCAACCCGCCTAATTTACTCATTGAGTCGTGTGATTTTTTTTTAATATTATCTTTTGGATATTTCAATGAAAAGTTTCAGTCCGGCCCAACATGGCTATGGCCCAACCTGGTTCTTTTGGGCTTTCTTGGCATATTATCCTATCTTTTGTCTTTCCTTTTTTATGTGTAATTTTTTCTTTTGGCAATTATAATTTGAATTCCCTACTTAGTTGAGGGTGGTTTTAAGTTAAACCACACTTTCTAAAGCAATATACTTTTTTAAAAAAATCCATTTAAATCATACACTTATGTTAAAAGGAAATGATTTAATAAAACGATATCATGTGGAATACTTCTAATATATTTGGACATTATTTTTGGGTTCAAGTAATAATATAGTGATAATGACATTATTTGTGGAATTCTATGTTTGTGGTTTGAATCCCACCTCTTCCTTCCCCCTATCTACTTATTACCAAAAAAGAAAAAAAGTTTTTCTCTATACAAACAAAAGACATTATGTCACTACAAGCCATTATTTTGTTCAAGTGCTTTTGAAAAATCTAATTTCACTAGATTATAATTTACAACCTTCATGTCTTCTTTTACCTAACTTTATAACATGTAACTCTAACACCTTTTGATACATAATTTGTCACATGATACTAATCCTAATAGTTTTCCATTAACAACATCACATGCATGGTTTATGGATTCATTGGAAAGTTTTTAATGGTATTAGTTTTGATTTGAAACAACTCCTAGCTAAATCATAGGGTTAAAAACTTAATATATATATATATATATATATATATATATATATATATATATATATACTCTCTCTCTCTCTCTCTCTCTCTCTCTCTCGGTTTTTATACTGACGACTTGTTTTTCAAGTAGAATCGCTCTTCTTATTAAGTGTGTGAGGAGTTTTAAGTTTTGGTTTCCAATTTTTTTTAATTACATACACATCAACAGGAGAAAGCAAAGGAACCATGATCAACTTCCAAAACCCCCAGTTTGGGAGAGAATATATAGATGGGAATTGTTCCACTGCATCACAAAAAGAAAAAGAAAAAGAAGCCCATCTCGTTTAAAGAATTGGCTTTCTGCAGAACATGTCAAACAGTTTAATTCTCAAAAGAAAAGCAATATATATATATATATATATCACCACCATTAGTATTATTATTACAAGAACCAATACCTATCGAGATCACTTCAACAACTGCGCCGAGAAAATTCTGCCCCAAAACTTGTTGTATTAGATATGCGTAATTCCAATACTAAGCATTAATTTCATCAGTGGTGTTGACATGATGTTATATATATCATAACACACAAGTTGTTTATTTAATTATTTGACTAAGCTAGAATCAGCTAGCATTTTTAGCAAAGGGCTACCAAATAATATATGCTTGCTCAATTATTTTTGTTTCATTCTTATTACTATACATTCCCACCAAACATCATTACGTCAGTGAGCCACTGAGTACCCAGCTCTACATCACAAGCAAAGTTCATTAATTTCAAGCACTTAGGACCAGAAAAATTAATATTATTTCATCCACTTAATTCAGTTGGAGGAGAAAGACTAGCTAGGAGGAAAGGGCAAAAAAAGAGTGGGGGTGGGGGGAACTATATATTCACAAGCTCTAATAATATTTTGCCAACACCAAATTCTTATACGTTAATAATAAATAAGTTTTTAATCTTCCTATAAACAATTTTTTATAAGAAAAGTTAAACCACAACTTGTTCATGGTCAGCGGTTCTAGGTGGAAAAGTAGGCTAGAGTGCTATAAATTATTCTAGCGGACATAGATTCCTCGAGTGAAGCTTTTGTCTAGTGCTCTCGTACATGGGCAGTAGGCCAAACTCTAATCCCCACCCCCAAAAAAATTGTTTCCTAAAATCTTATTGCTAAGAATTTTCAAAATCAACACTAAGAAGTTTTACATTTGATGGTTGTTATTTAATTAATGTTCACTTTACTCCTTAATAATTACGACATACTATTAGTTATGAAATCTCTAGTTGGAATAAAAATCTGTCTTTCTATTTCTTATAAAGATACTAAAATTAAAAGGAAAAATATCAAATATATGACATATTGTCAGTAGTGGAATATAAAATAGAACATTATTTGTAGGGTCATTGGGCTCGGGAATATGTGTGGGGTGGCCCAAAGGTATTCTTTGGGCTAAAAGCCCAATCCGAGGATATTGAATAGTTCGAGGATGTATGAATGTTAACTTCTAAAGCAATACTAAATAAAAAAGAGATGAGGTCTGAGCAAGTATGTCCAAGAAGAGATTATATCCTCGGTTATGTAGTAGGAGAAGGGCTAGTTAACATCCACAAGCTAAATTCTAGAAAAATCCTATAGGTAAGGGTAAACATGAAAAATATGGAAGATAAGAAGAAGGGCGGTGGAATATCTAAGACAAAGCTGTTACCACCACTCCCGCATTGAATACTCTGCAACTACTATTTTGGCCGCATTAATGGAGAAGTGAGATCTGAGCATCAAAGTTTAGCCTGGCTTTTGTCTCCAAAGACTATAAGGGAGGTGGATGAGACGAGTATCTAAATCAGCAATTTAACCCTGACGTAGAGCATGAAGAAGAGGAGAATAAGGGGATATAAAAAGGAGAAGGGATCTTGAGGAGAGGGGATCAGGAGAAAAGGAGAAAAAACACTGTAGACCTTATTATCTATAATTGTAATCTGTATTAGGAAGAAGTAATATAAGTCATCCTCGGCTTGTGTTCGAGGAGAAGATTCTTTCATATAAACAGTTCCTTGTGTATATCTTTGTGATCAAAGCCCATCATTGTTGTTATCTAACATTATTAGAACCTAGATTTTAAGCCCACTCTCTACAAATTTTATTGTAAAAGGCATTTCAGACCCATTTCCTTTTGATTGTGAGTTCGAGCTCAAATTGTGTCCTTACACTATTAATGAGACAAAAGATTTTGTTCTTTTAATTGTCTTTGAATTTTCAATATGAATCCACTTCTTTTGATTTATCTCTAAACTTAAAAAAAAGAAGATAAATGTCGTGATCAACATGATGAATATTTAGTCTACTAGGTTTTTCTTTTCATTCTAAACTTTGTCTCCCTAATAAATAAGGAGATTAAAATTGTATTCAAAGTGTAACTCTGTATCAATTAACTAATAAAAATATAATGTGGCAAAGTATTAATGGAAGGCATTTATGTAGAATGCATTTGTTTGGGTGTAAAATATTTTTCAAAATTATTAAGGGAAAATGGGTTTTTCAATTTTTTTGTTCCATTCTTAAAATTATTCTTAAAAAATATTTTTGGCATTTGGTTTTTATGGAAAATAAAATTTTCTTCATATTTTTATATTGAATAAAAATAAAAATTTATTATTCATAATAAACAAAAAATTCACTATACCAACATTTAACATAGAACAATCTCACAAAATCTAGACTATAATAAATACAAATCCGCAATAACAACAAATCCATAGTTTAGGACTTAGAAAAACACAGACTTCTTCTAAAAAAAATAAGAAGAAAAAACACAGACTAGTTTCAATGCCCAAAAACTGGGACATTTATTTTACTCAGAAATAAAACGCAACCTTAATCTAAGTAATAAAAGGCTATAAAGCTCATACAGCTGACAATTAGACTTTAAACATACTCAATGGAGTCAACAAATGAACAAAGCTCTTGATTTTGCTCAAAAATATCCATGTCTTGCTCTTCCATGGTCACCCATGCTTCAAGTCCAGAATTCACTCTCGTTTCAATGAAGATTATAATGTTCTTGAATGCCAATGGAGCCGTACTTACCCAAATAGGCTTTCCCCAACCAAAATCAGCTTCATATAGTCGGTAATTGGCCCAACTGATGAACCTGAATACTTCAACATTTTTTGGTACTAGTTCCCCAATTTGTTTAAGAGAATCACTCATCACTGAAAACCCATTTTCACCTTGCATCTTCCTTATATATGTATTCCTTGTCTATTTTCTTTATTGCATTTCGGATTTCATTTGCCAGATGATGCAACTCTCTAGGGCTCTCCATTGTTGGTGCGGTGCAATTGCCAACCAAGAAAGATTCACAGCAGCACATTTTGGTAGGGGTGGATCATTTCTTGGACGTGAATCCACAGCATGTGTCATAATAGAAGGACTTAAGGACCCTGATCTTGCTTTAGACACTTCCATTGCACATTTCCATATTAGTGCTGACACCACTTCAATGCGGGTTGGACTAAAAAAGACGTGTGACAGATTGCTATTGGCAGAATATTTAGGACCAGAGTACCCACCAAACATCATTACGTCAATGAGCCACTAAGTACCCAGCTCTACATCACAAGAAAGTTCATTAAAATCAAGCACTTAGGACCAGAAAAATATTATTTCATTCTCTTAATTAAGTTGGAGGAGAAAGAGACTAGCTATCCAGTAGGAAAGGGCAAAACAAAGGGGAAAAAAACTCTATATTCACAAGCTCTAATAATATTTTGCCACATAAAATTTTTATAAGTTAATACTAAATACATTTTTAATCTCCCTATAAAAACATTTTTAAAAGAAAAGATAAACCGCTTAATCTTCTTGGTCAACGGTTCTTGATGGAGAAGTAGGCTAGAGTGCTATAAACTACTCTAGAAAATATAGGTCCCTCAAATGAAGCTTCCCTCTAGTGCTCTTGTACATAGGTAGTAGGTGAAACCCTAAGTTTTTCTCCAAAAACAAAAATGTTTCCTAAAATTTAATTACAATTTATCTAGATTTTTCAAAATCAGCCCCAAAAAGTCTTGCATTTGATAGTTGTTATTTAATTCTTTTGCTTCTTTTGAATGTTCATTTTACTCCTTAATAATGATGCCTAACAATTAATTATGATATCTCTAGCTGGAATAAAAATCTTATAATATTTTTTAGTTTCTTATAAACAAACTAAAATTTAAAAGAAAAAAAAAATTAATATATGACATTTTAAGTAGTGGAACATAAAATAAAACACTATTAGTGAGATAAAGGATTTTTTTTTTTCTTTTAACTATCTTTAAATTTTCAGCATGAGTCCTATTCCTTCGATTCATCTCTTAACTTAAAAAAAAAAAAAATCATGATCAACATGATGAATTTTAGTCTAATAGGTTTTTCTTTTCTTTCTAAACTTTGTCTAGCTACCCTAATAAATAAGGAGATTAAAATGAAAAAGCCTAATAAATAAGTTAAATCACAAATTACATTATCTAAGTTACCCTAATAAATTAATAAGTGTAACTCTGTATTGATTAACTTATAAAAATATAATGAGGCAAAGTATTAATGGCAAGCATGCATTTATGTAGAATGAGTCTGTTTGGGTGTAAAATATTTTTGAAAATCTGTTATAATAATATACGGTACTTTACTTTTAAGAAATTAAATATTGAGTAAATTTTTTTTTTCAATTTTTTTTGTAAATTTTATATTATTAAGTGGATTATAAATATTTAAGATAGTAATTAGTATTCAAAGTATGAAATGTGGAGTGATTTATCTTTATCATTTTTTTTCTTTTTATATGGTACTTTACTTCCCGGAAATCAAGTACTAGATAATTTTTTTTTCCACTTTTTTTCTTTAAGTGGATTATAAATATTTAATTAGTATTTAGATTGTGGACTGTAGAGTGATTTATCTTAATTTTTTTTGTATGGTATTTTACTTTAAAGAAATCAAGTATTGAGTAAGTTTTTTTTTTCAATTTTTTTTTGTAAATTTTATATTATTAAGTGGATTATAAATATTTAAGATAGTAATTAGTATTTAGATGGTAGGCTATTGAGTGATTTACCCTTTTTTTTTTTTTTTTTTTTTTTTCTTGTATGGTACTTTACTTTCAAGAAATCAAGTACTAGGTAAATTTTTTTTTTCCACTTTTTTTGTCTTTTGTAAATTTTATATTATTAAATGGATTATAAATATTTAAGATAGTAATTAGAATTTAGAATATGGACAGTAATGTGAGCTATCTTTTCTTTTTGTATGGTACTTAATTTACTTTTAAGAAATCAAGTATTAGTTAATAAAAACAAATCCACAATAACAAATCCATGGTATAGGGCTTAGAAAAACACATACTAGTTTCAATGCTCCAAAAACTGGGACAAACATTTTACTCAGAAACAAAACACAACCCTAATCTAAAAACGAAAAGCTCATATGGTTGACAGTTAACACTTGGAACAGTAAATTTTAAACATACTTAATGGAGGAAACAAAGGGTCGAAGCTCTTGATTTTGCTAAAAAATATCCATGTCTTGCTCCTCGATGGTCACCCATGCTTCAAGTCCAGAATTCACTCTCGTTTCAATGAAGATTATAATGTTCTTGAACGCCAATGCAGCCGTACTTACCCAAATAGGCTTTCCCCAACAAAAATCAGCTTCATATAGTCGGTAATTGGCCCAACTAATGGACCTGAATACTTCAAAATTTTTTGTTTCTCCAATTTGTTTAAGAGAATCACTCATCACTGAAAACCCATTTTCACCTTGCATCAACCAAGAAAGATTCCCAGCAGCACATTTTGGAAGGGGTGGATCATTTCTTGGACGTAAATCCACAGCATGTGTCATAATAGAAGGACTTAAGGACCCTGCTCTTGCTTTAGACACTACCATTGCACATTTCCATATTAGTGTTGACACCACTTCAATGCGGGTTGGACTAAAAAAGACATGTGACAGATTGCTATTGGCAGAACATTTAGAGTAAGTGACGTAGGACAACCACAATAGTATAATAGAGCAGAAAAATGATAGGATAAACCCTAGGAGTCAGCACCTAAGGGCTGCTTGGAGTCAGCACCAAGCAAACTGGAGTCGGTACCAGTGTAAAAAAGAACAAACGTTTTTTTATAATTGTCAAAAGCTGTCTTACAATAATCAGAAAAAGTGTTTAAATAGCTAACAACACAAAACCCTAATTATTAAATAGCTCACAACACAAAACCCTAATTATTAAATGTTTGGGCTTGCAGAATCTCAAGCCCAATAACTAATAGGCTTCATCCATAAGGCCACAGGTTGAGCCGTCTTCTTTTTGCTCTTCCTCCCATACGTGTGTATAATTGGGGGCCTATATCTTGTGTCCGCACCAACTCCCCCCGGGTGAGAGGAACTCGACCCCGTCGAGTGGAAAGCTGAAGAGCTCTGATAGTACTCCAGTAAGTCAGGATCTAGTCGCTGTAGCTCATCTCTAGTAATCCATGTGCAATCAGAATCTGGTCGCCCGCGCCACCGAACTAGGAAACGGTGAACTCCTCCATCCCTGGTAGAAACAATTTGCTCATCTAAAATAGCATCAATAGATTCTTTATGTGCATAGGGCAAATTTAAGGGTAAAGGGGTAGGCATAGGGGCATCAATAGGATTAAGCAAAGGCTCATCAAAATGAGTATCAGGAATAGCTGTAGGCCTTTTATAAGCAACTAGATCCTCAATATTAAAAGAGGAGTTAATACCATAATCATGAGGAAGGTCAATGACATATGCATGTGGGCCTATTCGTTTCAATACCTTGAACGGACCGGCACTACGAGCCTGCAATTTCTTAACGGTCCCAAAGGGAAATCGTTCAGGTCGGATCCGAATCATGACATAATCTCCTACCTGAAATTCTGCATGACGCCGATGAGTATCAACATGAATTTTATATTGAGAATTACTTACCTGAATTTTTTTGTGAGTCTCAGTATGCAAATCATGAACATGTCGTGCGAATGCCTCAGCAGATTCAGAAATCCTAACATGTAGGGACATGGGCAAAAGATCTAAGGGCTTCCATGCACAACCTCAAAAGGACTAACGCCTATAGACCTGTTAACAGAGCTATTATATGCAAGTTGGGCTATAGGAAGAATTGAATCCCAATTTCGATTGGCTTCACCCACTAGACACCGAAGGAGGTTCCCTAGGCTACGATTAACCACCTCAGTTTGACCATCGGTTTGAGGATGAAATGCCGTGGAAAATTTCAATTTGGTGCCTACTAAATGCCACAAGGTCTTCCAAAAATAACTCATGAAGCGAACATCCTTATCAGACACTATGATTTTGGGGAGACCATAAAGCTTGACAATCTCATCAAAGTAAAGCTTTGCAATTTTAGAAGCATCAGAAGTCTTAGAACATGGTAGGAAATGAGCCATCTTAGAGAAGCGATCGACAACTACTAGGATAGAATCATGCTTCCTAAAGGTGCGGGGCAAACCTAGTACAAAGTCCATACTCACGTCCTGCCACGGGCGATCTGGCACAGGTAAAGGCATGTACAGACCAGTGTTTTGCTTGCGATGTTTGGCTAGTTGACATGTACGACATTGACCAACTATCTTAGCAACACCCCTCTTAAGACCAGGCCAATAGAATTGACGTTCCACTTCCTCAATTGTCTTATCTCGGCCAAAATGACCTGCAAGGCCTCCTGCATGTATCTCTCAAACTAGAAAATCTCTCACTGACGACCGAGGGATACACAACTTGTTGGCTTTGAACAAGTAACCATCCTGAAGGGTATAATCATCCAAGACGGGGTGTGAAGCATTACTTAGGCTAGTGTAGAGCTCCCCAAAATCTTGGCATGACTGATAGTCATCCTTAAGTCGTTCAAACCCAGTGACCTTAACACTCATGACTGGGAGCAAAGACACTCTTCGACTCAGTGCATCAGCAGCCTTATTCTCAACTCTCGCCCTATGTTTCACCACAAAGTAGTAACGTTGCAGAAATTCAACCCAACTACCGTGCCTAAAATTTAGCTTCTTTTGGGAATTGAGATAGTGCAAAGCTTCATGATCATAGTAGATAATAAACTCTCGAGACAACAAGTAATGGCACTAATGCCAAAGAGCTCGTACAATGGCATAAAATTCTTTGTCATATGTGGAATACTTTTGCTTAGCATCATTCAACTTCTCACTGAAATAGGCAATTGGGTGGCGCTCTTGACTAAGTACTCCCCATAGGCCAATACCTGAGGCATCACATTCCACTTCAAAAGGCTCGGTGAAATCAGGGAGACGCATGACAGGTGCCTCAGTCATCTTCTGTTTCACCTCTTTGAAGGCCTTAGTAGCAATTTTTGTCCAAATAAACTCCCCATGTTTCAAGCAGTCAGTGATGGGGGACATAATGGTACTAAATCCTTTAATGAATCGGCGATAAAAGGAAGCGATCCCATGAAAGCTTCGAATCTCATGTATAGTTTTGGGCTCGGGTCAATCCATAATGGCTTGAACCTTCTGGGGGTCGGCAGAAACTCCTTCAGATGACACTATGAAACCTAGGAAGACAACTTTATCTGTAAAGAAAGAGCACTTCTTGAGGTTACCATATAAACTCTCCTTTCTAAGGGTTGTACAAACTTGAGTTAGGTGGTCTAAGTGTTGCTCCCTAGACTTACTATAAATGAGGATATCATCAAAATACACAACCAAGAATTTTCCCATAAAAGGCTTAAGCACTTGAGTCATCACTCTCATAAAAGTACTAGGAGCATTGGACAATCCAAAAGGCATAACCATCCACTCATATAAACCATTTTTCGTCTTGAAGGCAGTTTTCCACTCATCACTATGACGAACCCTAATTTGATGATAGCCACTTTTTAAGTCTATCTTGGAGAAGATCGTTGCTCTAGTCATCATATCCAACATGTCATCCAACCGAGGGATAGGAAAACGATACTTCACAGTGATCTTGTTGATGGCACGACTATCAACACACATCCTCCAAGTCCCATCTTTCTTTGGAGTTAAGAGTGCAGGGACTGCACAAGGGCTCGCACAAGGGCTCACACGAGCGAAACCCTTTCTAAGTAGTTCTTCTACTTGTCTTTGCAACTCGGCATGTTCTGCAGGGTTCATCCTATAATGGGGCAAGTTAGGTAGGGTCGCTCTGGGCACAAAATCTATGGCGTGTTGGATATCACGCATGGGCGGTAAATGATCGGGGAGTTCCTCAGAGAAAACATCCTTAAATTCCTGGAGCACGGACCTCGCTTCTTTAGGTTGCTCCTCACAGGTCTCTCCACGAAGTTCCCTAGCAACCAAGACAAACACAATGGATTCTTGAACTGCTACCCTTTTAAATGCCTTTGGGCTTATGATGTTCAGACCTTTCGCCTTCGGCACTTCTGGCTTCTTGCTCATGTTGATTGGCTTGGGTTTCAAAGGATTAAACACAATCTTCTTGCCTCCAAACATAAATGAGCAAGAATTGGATCGCCCATGAAGGGTGACATCTAGATCATAAAGCCAAGGTCTACCTAAGATAATATGCCCTACATCCATGGGAATTACGTCACACCATATTTCTGCCTTGTAGGTGAGGAATTGAAGTGGGACAACACATCTTTCTTTTATGGCTATGGAGGAAGTATCCACCCAAGAAACTTTATATGGGTTAGGTTGTGGGATCAATTTCAAGCCTAGGCGGGAAACAACGTTAGAGGACACCGCATTAATGCAACTCCCACTATCTATAATAACCTTGCACGTTTTGTCTCCACACTTAGTGTAAGTCTGGAAGATGGCACTTCTTCGCCAATCATCAGTTTCCCTTTGTTCTGTCAAAGCACACCTTACCACATTCACTCTAGGGACACCAAAAACAGCCTGGGAATCATCAACTTGAGGGGAGATGGCTCTAATGCACGTGAGTTAGCTGGGATCATCTTTCCATTCGGCCTCAACATCTTGGACTTCTTCAGCATTTGGGTCATACACTAGCTCTTCAACATTTTCTACATTTTCATCATCCTCTTGAATGACAAGGGTCCTAGAGGGACATCTAGCTGCGACATGTCCAATCCCATTGCATTTGAAGCATTGGAGGCGAGAGCCTAATCTTGAGGGCTCATTGATCACACCTTTTCCCTTGTCCTCTTTTTGTATCGGGATGCTATTGGGGTTGACCTTAGGGGATAAGGCAAGTTTAGGTTTGCTACCAAAAGGTTGAGGGTTGGGAGGAATGCTTCGAAGCTCAGAACGTCACCAAAAGATAGATTTGGATGCTAACTCACAATTCCTAACAAGGTCATAGGCTTCTCTTAAGGTGGTGACTCCTCGGGTGATAATCTCACCTTGTAGGTTAGCATTTAAACCTTTCTTAAACCTATTGAGTGTGACAACCTCTTCCTCAACTATTCGAATTTGCCTATGGAATTCCTTGAATTTCTCTATGTATTCGGTCACAGGAGCAGTGCCTTGTCTTAGGTGATCCCATTCCTCAATGAGGGAGCTCCTATAAGTTGGAGGAAGATAATTCCTCGAGAGGGAGTCCTTCATCTCCATCCAATCAATAATAGGGGGCTCACGTCGTCGCCTAAGGGTTTCCTCAAGGTCCTCCCAGAAAAGATCAGCTCTCCCAATTAACTTCATCCTAGCATACCTCACTTTCCTATTCTCAGCCCAATGGTAATAGTCAAAGAATTTCTCCATTTGACGTAACCAATCAGTGAAAACTCATGGGTCTAGGCAGCCATCAAAGGTGGGTGCTTCTATCCTTTCCTTAGACATCCTATCATCATAATCCCTAGGACCATAGTGATTATAGTGATTATGTTCGAAGTGTGGAGCCCTATTAAAGTGACCATTGTTATTTTGCCCATGCATGTTATCTCCTTCATGGTTAGTGGTCTCTCTTTGAGATGTTTTAATTTGCTCTACCCTATCCAGCAAATCACGGACACTCTTAGCTAGGTCTCCTATGGTTTGCTTTAAAGAGGGCCTAGATTCGGACGTGGATTGATGTTCATGGTTTGACATGACGCGACCACTACGTAGATGCATGCAACACAATATTTATGAATGCAGTTGAGATTCCCAAAAATTCAAGTAATCAATTCTCAATGTAAAATTAAAGGTCAAGCAAAAGTGCATGTAGGGACTAGATCGATGAATCAAAGGAAGGAATTGCAAATAAATAGTGACAGTGTTCACAGTATTAAGAGATAGCCCAAATAAACGTCAAATTCCAAGAAGCTCCACAATTAATAATAAGAATCGGATATTTCAAAGAAATTGGTTTTGTTTTGTTTTGTTTTTTTTTTTGGAATTTTAGAGTGGGTACTAAAAGAGGACACAAATAGTAAAATGATTAATTTGAGCACAAACTGGATAGGATAATGGAGTATGGTGGGATATGCACATAAAAAAAACATAAAGATAATATTTTTTTTAATGAGATAAAATTGAATCCACCAAAAATATAGAGTCAGAATTGTACCCTAATCAGTGGCTCCACGTATTGCATTAGGCAGCCACGATCTGCTCTTCAAGTAGTGAATTGACTTGGACTGAGGAACCTGTGAAAACAATTAAAGCCCAATACAAGAAATGGGCTGTCACAGCAACAATGTCTTTTTTTTTGTTTTTTTTTTTTGTTGGTGAAATACAATAAAAGACTACAGCTTAAAACAAGAATCTGCTAACCCAACTCCCAAAACATAACACTGAACTAAAGAAGCTATTAGAAACAACAACAAAAACTAAAAGAGAAAGAAAAGAAATGGTGGAGTCATCGACTGGAGCCGTCGACGGAGGTAGCAGCTAGAGTTGCTGGAGTCATCGGCGGAGCTGGAGGCTGTTCGTCTCGGCCTTGGCATCGGCGGTGATCGAAGTCCTCAGCAGCGGTGACGTTTGGGCTTCGCGGCGGTTAGTGAAGTGCTGGGTTTCGCGGCGGCTAACGGCTGGTGGCTGGTGACGGTTGGACTTTGCGGCGGTTGGTGGCTATGGCGGCTGTTGGGCTTCGCGGTGGCTGGTGGGTGTTGGCGGCTGGGTCCGTGGGTCTCTGCTTCTTCTTCTCTCCTTTTTTTTTTTTGTGGGCTGTGGGTTCTGAGATCAGAGGCGGGCACAGATGGTGGTCACCAGCTTGGGAGGCACCGCTGGCTTCTCTGTTGGTTTGGGAGTGAGAAACTCATGTGGGGCTTGGGGGAATACACGGATTGCAAGGGTTGGCTTGGGCTTGTATAAGATCTCATGGGGCAAAAACTTGAAAGGTATTGTCATTGTTGGCTTACTCTTTTGTTTTTGATGGCTTTGCATGGTTATCTACGGTTATGTTGAATGGACCGGAAGTCTGCTCTGATACCAAAACTGACGTAGGACAACCACAATAGTATAATAGAACAGAAAAATGATAGGATAAACCCTAGGAGTCAACACCTAAGGGTTGCTTGGAGTCAGCACCAAGCAAACTGGAGTCGGCACCAGTGTAAAAAAGAACAAACGTTTTTTTATAATTGTCAAAAGCTGTTTTACAATAATCAGAAAAAGTGTTTAAATAGCTAACAACACAAAACCCTAATTATTAAATAACTCACAACACAAAACCCTAATTATTAAATGTTCGGGCTTGCAAAATCTCAAGCCCAATAACTAATAGGCTCCATCCATAAGGCCATAGGTTGGGCCGTCTTCTTTTTGCTCTTCCTCCCATACGTGTGTATAATTGGGGACCTATATTTTGTGTCCGCACCAGTAAGACAGAAGATTTTTATTCTTATTAGTGTTACTAGCAGTTATTATTTCCTTTAGTGAAGCGATCTTTGAGCCCGGGAACACAAATCTTTTTGTAACGCACTTTGCTTTTGGTACTCCGTCAAACCTTGGCACTAAGCCTGATAAATCTCTTGGTGAGAAGAGATTTGGCCCTGGAAAGATTGGAGACAAATTATCACCAGCACCCGTAGTGATTTCAGCCCACATGTTGAGAAATGAAGAAAATGTGCCTCCATCAACAATCTTGTGCAATGCGCATGTACCAATAGCCATTCCTCCACAGCTAAAAGTATTAACCTGAATGGCCAATTGGGCTTCCATGGATGATTTATTGCAATGACAATCATGAGGAAGGAATTGATCAAGTACACTAACTTCAGGCAGATTGAGAATCTCCAAGAGTGTGCAGTTCGCTTTGGCTTCTAAAAAGTCCACCCCCTCATCATTACACTCAATGAAAAGGTTCTCTCTGACCCTTCCAGAAAGTGGATAGATATGAGTTAAGGCTTGTGATAGCGATTCCTTTAGCTGATTAATTCGCTCCTGGGGTTTGATGAACTTTGTTATGTCATTGCATGCATAGTAAAATATCCTTGGCACGTACTCTGGAGGTGCAATTTGGTCTAGGAGGGAAAGCTTGAAGATTTTGAGGTTCTGTGGTGTTGGTGAGGATGGTTTGATGGTCACTCTGGCCTGTATAGCAACCTTCACCATATTCATTTTTTGCTTTCAAAATGAAACTCAAACAGGATTGACTATGGCCTAATTAACATCCCTAGCTATTAAACTTCTCTTATAGTGCATTCCACTGAGCTCTTAACCAATAATATAGAGCCATAAACTGTCCGTGTAGTTGTTGGAGAGAATCTTCTTGAAAGCTAGTTAAGGAATGAAATGGTGAGCAAAGGAACATTGTAGAATATAAAGTTGTATTATCTATTTAACATGTTGCAAAAGTTAATTAATTTATTAGCAAAATGATAACATAGAGAGCATATTAATTATATATATATATATGTGTGTGTGTGTGTGTGTGTATGTAGCAAAGGTTTATTAGCAAAATGATAACATAGAGGCATCCTTAAGTTGTGATTGTTATTTAACAAGATTAATATGCTTGAGACTTCGATATTTGAGCCAATTAAGTTTGGTTTTCAAAACCTGTAATGTAAGTGTATTGAAGTTAACGTGGATTTTGTTTCTCATTATTGTGCATATATATATGAGAGAAAGTGTGTGTGTGTGTGTGTATATGTAGCAAAGGTTTATTAGCAAAATGATAACATAGAGGCATCCTTAAGTTGTGATTGTTATTTAACAAGATTAATATGCTTGAGACTTCGATATTTGAACCAATTAAGTTTGGTTTTCAAAACCTGTAATGTAAGTGTATTGAAGTTAACGTGGATTTTGTTTCTCATTATTGTGCATATATATATGAGAGAAAGTATTTGCTATAAAACTGATATACCTAGTGATCAAGGAGTACAACGAAAAATGTCTGATATGTGTGGAATCACTTCTAAAACAAAACAATGGAATCAAGACATTCGAGGTAAGGTTGCCAAGCCCAGCTCCATTGTTGTTCGGTAGCGGGGGGAAGAAGGTTGTTAAGATCAATAAAAGAAGGAAACAAAAATAAACAAATAAAATAGGGAAAAATCCAAAAATAAAATCCTACTCCATTGCTATAATATTCCGAAGGTTTTAGAAGTCATGATTTGAAGAGGCTTGATTGTAATATTTGGTGTTCGGACGATTGGGTGGAGATGGTGGAGTATTGATTTCTTGGTTAATCAGATCTCGAATAGTTTGACGTAAGGCAACAATACAGTTTGTGGAGGTGAGCAAGCAAAACTTTCAGGACCAATATATAATAAAAAATCACAACTATTTACGTGATAAAATATGAGTGGTTGAGAAAAAATTGTAGATTAATGTGAAAGTAATAGACAGACAATCATAGTCTAACTCACCACAATTTACCACATAAGATGTAATATTTTTTTATGTGATACTAAAATTACTAGAATCGGGCTAGCAAAAGGTCAGGGTTTGACGTGATTAAGCAAGCAGCCTTAAGTTTCCAAAGGACCTTGCTGGAATGGCATAAAAAATTCATGGAAATTTCTCCTTGGTGAAATAGATTATAAGTGCTCTTATATGGCGGTGGTTTGTTGATATTGGAAACTTAAAGGAACTTGCTATTGGAACCACTAGTTTGCAACCTTTTGGATTTAGGAGCTTCTTCATTTTTAAGCATACCATTGTTGATGGAATCCTCCTCTTGCATGCCCAATGCTATTAATTTTTTGAAGTCTGGCCAATAATGGGAAAATAGATTATTGTGAATCTCTGATAACTGGGAAGAAGATTCTTTATAATCATCTGAATTTGTTCTTCTTCATTAGGTCTTACAGTCATTTGGGTAGCCTGTCTTCCATCTACTAATGAAATTATGAAAGCTAAAAAAGTCTCACGTGTTGTGTCTCTTGTTCGGTAGTCTCTATTCCTAATTTCTTGTCCTCAAATATTCCAAAGTTGTGGCAAATTTCATGATGTGAAAATATTTTTTGCATTGAAATGTCGAGTCACAAGTAGAAGATTAAGGGTCCAAGATTTAGTTTAAGAGAAAGCAGTTTCTTAATCTTGACTGACCTTTTATTGAGGCTCGATATACTCTTAATTGATTGAGAATAGTATCTTAGAAGAATTAGATTGAATAAGATTTTATAAGATTGACTCTCAATCGATTAGAAATTGGGAAATTAGTTTTTTCCTGACAAATTTTATTTGAAGTTGGTTGTGTTTTAATAAACACTATTTGGGTCATATATATAAAGGCTTGTTATACTAGATTTCATACAACTAAGAACTAAGAGATAGATTTTTGAGAGCTATCTACATAATTGTATCTAAACATTGAAGTATAACATTTATTGTTACTACACACTTATTGAGTCACATCAGAGTAGCATTTTGGTCCAATTTGGTCTATTTCAGTTCATTAGATTCAATTTGGTCTATAAGGTCCAATTTGGCCTATTTCGGTCCATTTTGATCCATTTCGTTCAAATCAGTCCACTTAGGTCACTTTAGTCCACATGTTGTTGGAACCACTAGCTTGGAACCTTTAAGAGCTTCTTCATTATTTAGTACACCACTACTGATGGCATCCTCCACTTGTGTGCTAACTGCCAGTAATGCTTTAAAGTGAGGCAAAGTAATGGGCAAATACATGCTTGATAATTGGGTAGAAGATTATTTACAATCATCATGATTTGTTCTTCTTCATTAGGTCTTATAATCATTTGGGCAGCCTTTGATCTCCATCTAATAATGAAAGCTGAAAAGGTCTCCTTTGTATGTGGTTTAGTAGTCTTTAGGCCCCTTCGTGTAATGTTAACCTCAGTATTACGGTGATATTGCCTCGCAACTCTTCATTGGCCCCTAGTGGCTGAAGAGCCCTCACATACATCTTCAAATGGGTTGTTTGACAATCCCTTCTGTCAAACTATACAGAAAATGTATTTGGAACTTTGGAGCACACCAGCATTTGAGAATAGTGATAGACTTGTTGGTCTAAATCCTTATTAAATCTTTGGGCCTTTTCACCATTTGTAACACATTCTCCATTCTTTCTATTGGCTTCTTTTCAATGTGAGATTGGCTAGGAATAGGGTTGACTTCCTCCTCGTGGTTTTCAAAAATAGTATGAGAGCAATAACCATGATTTTGATGGAAAAATGCATGTTTGTGTTGCATACAAAACATACGTAGCGGAAAAATAACGGATCTACTTCATTCATAAAAGTTAACATGTACTATGTAAGTTTCATAATTTGAGAACAAGAGAGTGTACTTTAGAGCAGTGATTTCAAAATCGAAGATCAGAAGCACTTGAGAATACTTTCAATCTTCACTTAAATTCCACTAACGCCCAAGATGTGTGGTCTCTCAATCAGTTTACAAAGGGAGAATGTCAAAGTCTCTAGCACTCGCATACACCACTTCACAATAGTGTTCTTACAATTTTCTCTCTCACAAAAATTCTGTATGTTTCTCCCTTTGTATCTAACTGATTATCTAATTGGGCTGGCCTTTTGGGCCTTTCCAATTGGGCTTAAGTGTGTGGATTGGAGTGGGACCAAAATGGACTAATAAGACGCTAACTCCAATGGGTCTTGGGCTTTTCTGTCAACTTTTGACAAGTCCAAAGTTACCATTAACTATATTTAATACCACTATATAAATATAGTTGCATTCTAGTCCTTATTTATAAATTATATCCCAAGACTTTATTGTACATGCAACCCCTTCATAAAATATTCGTAGTAATACAAAGTCATGAATGTAAACTGCCACTTTGTAAATTACTACATCTTATTCTTGAGTACCCGGTTTAATCCTTTAAGTTATTCACCATATATTTGTGAAATCCAATTTTATAAATATATACTTTAGTAACTTCTTACCAAAGTGGTTAGGCCTAACTCTCTGAATAACAAACCTATTAAACTTATCTCAAAGGAATATTTTGTATTCCCGTTAAGAGATTATGAATTCCATCTTGAGAATATATGTTCCATCAACACTAAATGTGGTTGCCCAACATACTGAGGTTTTGACCGTTATTTTAGATCTCACTCCTAATATATCAAAGCAACCTACACCTCATGATCAAGTTCATTATTCTCTCAGGATTAAGAGTTCATGCAAATATAAGTCGTGAGTTTATTATTCATTTGACAGTCGTTAGGAGAATAATAAATCTCACAGCGGTCCAGTTCGATATGTCTTAACTCTTAAAACATATCAACATACCAACTAGAAATCTCCATTTTCATGATCAAGACAAATCATTTTAGTTGATATGTTATAGCCTTCGTAGATGAAATACCCAATTTCATCACCGACTACAAATTACAATTCTGAGTCTACAAAGAACTTGTGATTTATATCTTCTGTGACTTTTCACATAAATCACATACTATGCATCTCATGGACTATATGATAATGTCCCAATATTCATGTTGCCATTATTTTAAGATAATAATAAAACAAATTTACTAAACACAACATTAAGTCATATATAATGTCATACGTAATAACATACATAATATCATACAATAGGATTTAAGGGCACTAATCCTAACAGATTTGTGGGTCTTTGTTTTTGGGAGGTTGGATATGAAATGGATGTCTTCCTTAATTGGATTTGGATGGTAACCATAGTTTCCACTTTCCACATGGCAGTTCAATCATGGGTTCATGTTTGGTGGACTTTAAGAGTGGATATCTCATGTATTTGGGTATGGACTATAGGGTGAACTAGGAAATGACTTTAAGTTAAATGGTGGGCTTGATGTGATCCAGGGACGTCTCTAGGTAAACAAAAGGTTAGGATATTGGTTTGTTGACTCAATTGTTTGTGGTGGTAATTGAATCTAACCGGATTGGGCTAAGATGTGTAAGCTTTGAAGTATTTGTGTTGGGGTAGGGGTTTGAGCCTTGGATTAATGCTTCAACAGTTGAGCTTGATTCAAACTGACCTTAAAACAGTGATGTTGGAGCCCACTGAATTGAATTGAAAAATTGTGGATCAATATTCTTGAATTTGTGTAACAGCTAAAGGCAATTTTTTTTCTCATATGTGTTTTGTTTTTTAGAAAAATATTTTTATTATTTTGTCATATTTTTTAATTAAAAAAACCAAAAAATAATGTTCACTAACGGCAATTATCCAACAACAACTGATGAAAGACATAAATTGAATATATTTGAAATTTAGAAGATTTAATTGAATAAAATTAAAGTTAGAGGCCTAAAATGAATTTTGATAAGACTTAAGAGAGTGAGCCTTGCATTTTTACCTTATTATTATTAGACAGATTAAATATTGCAAATGGTAATAGAAAGTGGTAGACATAATCATAGATTAATATTTCTCGATATTTGCCAGGCCTAAGTGCTAAGTACAGTGGCTCTAACGTTTGAATGTGATGTAATAGTACCTTAGAACTAAACAATAAGTAATGTTTAGTTGTCTCTTTTTAGGTAAAATAAAATAAATAAATAGATGAGTTTGAAATGAGTTGGAATTCATTAAATTGCTAAAATCTAATAGAATTTCGAACAAGTTTAAGATATATATATATATATATTATAAATTTGGATTTGAAATATGTAATTTCAATTGAAAGATAAACTCTCCGTTCTTAAGTAAGTGCATTGGACCAAATTAGACCAAAATAGATTGAAGTAGACCAAATGTACTAAATAGACCGAATAGGACCTAAATACACAGAAATGGACCGAATGGATCAAAGTGGACCGAATAAGAACGAAGTAGACTAAATTAGAAAGAATGGATTGAATAGACCAAACTGGACCGAATAAGACTGATGTGGAACCGAATTAGAAAGAATGGACTGAATTCGATCGGATAAGACCGAATTGGACCAAAAAACATAAATAGACAAAGAAGCCGTAAAATGAGTCAAACAACAAGGTATTTTTGATTAGACACACTAGAAACTCTTCAAACAAGCAAAAAAAAAAAAAAAAAATCATTTTCTCTGCCTACTTACAAATGGCGGAAAATCCAAAGGAAATGGGGAATCTAGAGGAAGTGAAGCCCCACAATGCGTTCTTGGAAGATTTTTGAGTGATTCATCAGAAACTCATTGATCAAGAAGCCAAAATGGCACAAGCTAAAGCCGTAGCTGTTGAGATGGCAGAGACATTGAAGCTTGAGCGTCTTTTGCCTATTACCAACATGTAGGAAGCTGAAAGTTCAAATAGTGTGTAAAATACCTATAAACGTTTAGGCCCCCAAATTTACAATTACCAACACAAGCTTATAATCAAACAATATATGTGTGGAAAATGAAGTATAAGCTATAACCAAATTGGTAACACACTCTAAACCTTATCTAATCTCGAACACAATAGTAATTAAAAGGTAAAGAGAAAGGGAAGAAGGATGCAAATACAAAGATAACACAACGATGTGTTATCGAAGTGGAAATCAAAAAACTCAGCGAAAAACCTCTCTGCCGCCTCCAAGCGGTCAATAATCCACTAGAGAATGAAGTTGGGATACATGAATAGCAGAAGACCCTCCAAGCCTAATCTACCAAGTGCACCTAAGCCCTCTAAGCTTTTTGCTCCAACAGGGTTACGCCGAACCTTGTCTTCTCTAGCTTACCGAATCTTGCAATAAGCCTATTGCATCAACCAAATGAATTGGTCCCTTCTGAATTGTTTCCCAAGCACCAAAACACCTCCTCACTGATATGGGTATGTTGAGATAAGGATTTGGTTAAATGTACCTCTCAAGGATATGTCAATGGAAAGGGTGAGAATAGAGGGATTTGGAGAATCAAAAGATGAAAATTGTGGATGAGTCAATCTTGTTTTTTTCTAGGGTTTTTCTCTCAAAAATCTCTCTGGAAGCTCTCAAAATTTCGTGGCTATAAGGGTATTTATAGTAGAGTGTATGAGGAATGTGAAATGTCAGGTTTTATCCAAACAGGGCATTTTGGCAACTCGACCTTGCGATTGGAACGAGTTGTGAGTTTGAGCCGTGAGCTAACTGCCTGGCCAGACTGGAAGTTTTGTCATGTAGTGCTCCAGCTGTCACGACCCTTCAGCTTCCCTGCATGCTCCACACATGTGCCACCTTTGGTGACTCGCTAGTTGCGAGATCCAATCGCGAGGCTTTTCTTGAGTGCACACATCTGAGATTTCTTCACACTTTTTCACACACTACCCTTACATAATTCCCACATAAATACAGGGTAACTAATTGCTAAATTATAAGCAAATTTGGCACGGAATAAAGCCAACACATGATTGAATAAATTCAACCTTACAGAAGCTAAGGCACTCTCAAAGCTCCATGAGGAGTATGGATTTAAGGGTTTTGTGGAGCTCAACTAGTGTCTTTCTGTCGCTGAGAGACGAGAACTATTGGAGGTCGCTAAAGCCTACATGCTCAAACTTAGTAACTGAAAAAAAAGGTATGGTTTTGAAGTTAATAATGTGATATAAATGTTGTCATTTTTTTTGAGTTTTTAAAAGTAACTGAGTTTTTCCCAATGGCAATATTATTATGGAGAACAATGTGTAACTATTCTTGGTGTTGCGTTTCTGTATTCTGGTTTAGTTTTCACAAGATGTAAAATGTTATTGGTGTACTTGTTCATATGCTTGTGTGCCTTGTTTAAGATGAATTTTGGTTTAGTTTTCACAAGATGTAAAATGTTATTGTGGATCCTTGGGATTCTCTACGTAGAATAGTGAGTTATATGTTAAAATAAAAAAAACTTTCACCTTACCATTGTCTCTTTGCAATGTCTATATGCTCTTAAGCCGCTATAATTTAGTCTGCAATGGTTTGTTCTAATTTAGATATGTAAGGTTTTTGAGGTTGGGCTTTATATTTTATACCATAATATAATTTCAAATTTATTATTTATTTATTTATTATATAAATGTGCACATTTTTATTTTAGAAAGTTTCATTCTATGACGTTCACTTTTATGATAATTCTTTATTATCAAACCAAGATACCGATCGATTTTTTGTTTAGACAAAAATGCATAAACAAAAATATAGATTACTAAACGTCTAAACCTGAGCTAGTGACAAACGTATATGACAATACTAAATACTAGGCATTGTGATTTGTGTTCATTTATATATATATATATATATATATATATATATATATATATATATATATTTCATAACAACAATAATAACAATAACAATAACAATAACAATAACAATAACAATAATAGTAACGTTCAAGCAACAAAAGGAAAAATATTAAAACTCTATTTAGTATTTCTAGTAAATTATGTACTGTAATAAAAAAAAAAAACATATTAAGACTCAATAAATGGATGCAACGCATTTGGCTTTTGTTTATTTCCTGTATCTTATTTTCATGGTATTTATTATTTATTAAAAGATATAGTTTATTTCCATTAAAAAGATATAGTTTTTGTTTAGTTTTATGTTAATGTGTAACAAAAAAAACTAAAAGTTAGTTTAATAAAAAAAAACCCTAAAAGTTAAATTATTTGAAAAAAGGCAGAAAGCAAAAAGCTATAGCCAAACTAGAAAAATTCTACCTTTTACTTATTTTATTGTCTCATCTTTTGTATAAAATTAACAGGACATTAGTGAATTTGGGATTTGCTTCAAAATTATTTGCTTTTTGCCTTTTGTTTTTGCAAACAATTTAGCTTTTTAATTTTTTTTAAAAAATAAACTAACTTTGAGCATTTTGTAACACATTTAACATAAAAGAGATGTCTTCTGAAAGAAAATAAAAATAAATAAGAGATGTGTTTCTATTCAAAAAAAAAAAAAAAACACAAAAAAGGAATTATTTTTAAAGAGAAACATTATCCAATCCCTTTTCAGGTTAAAAGAAAGAAGAATGGCTGGATATATTTTGATCCTTTACTTCGTGATCGGGATGTTTGATACTTGCAATAAATATTGTTTTTATAATCCATACGGTAATAATCGCGGAGTACTTGAATGCATGAGATGCGGCACTATTTGCTGCAAACTGATTTTTGGCCAGCTTGTTCTTTAATTTGGCAAGGGGAAGTGAAACATTCAGAATTTGAAGTGATTCAGCTGTTGACAGCTGAAAATAATGGTAGAAAACATGCAGGCAATAAGAATTGTTCACCACCTAAGAAGAGTTTTGATATTAATAAAAGTGAATAAACCAATGAGGAAGACTTCATAAAATTAATTGTTTAATTATCAATTTAATTATGAAAATTTTGTCTCAATTGCTTCAAATTTTGGCATGTAAAGTTTAAACCTCAGATTATATGAGTTCTATTTTGAAAACTTTCCATTGCTTCCGTGTATTGTATTTTCAATTTGCAAACCAAAAGGCCCTATTACAATTTGCAATCATATTCTCATATTTAGTTGTGGGTTTAGTGTACCTTGGTTGTGTTTGCTTGAACCTTATTATTTATGAATGAATGACATGAAACAGTACCGTAGAATCATAATATGTTTTGTTTTGTTGCTTGAACCTCATTATTATTGTTATTTTTATTGTTGTTGTTATTTTTATTAATATTATTTTTATTATTATTGTTGTTATTTTTTTTTGTGGTTTGGATTAATGGTTTTTGATATTCTTGGTGAATTGGGTGGGTTTTAAATTTCTTAATTGCATCCAACAACAACAAATACTAAGCTTTATATATGAATAAAGCTAAGTGTAGTACCTTGAACACAATTTTAACTAAATTTTGTAATAAAGTTATGCGTTTTTAAGATTGCATAAAAATAATCCACTATGCTCACCTGAACTAGTACTAGAGGCAACAATGACACATTTTTGATTTCATGAAGCTAGCATTCTTTTGATGATTGTGGTTTTCTTAATGGCTTGTTATGATACATTCAATTTACTGAAAAATAAATTTTCATTCTCTTTTAATTTTGCACATAAATATACTGAAAGCTTTTACTGCAGGGAGTTAACTAGGTTGATTGAAAGGTTTGGATATAAAATGCTGAAATTGGTTGTGGGAAAGATGGAAATGTTTGTTCTTAATTTTTACAAAACCCCAATCTTTTGATTTATTTATTTTTTGTATTTTTTTTTGGCGAGGAGAGAGACATCAAATGGCAGAAAAAAAAACATATTTAATCTATTTTTAATAGGGGTGGTTATGGAGCTCTAATGGAGGTGATCTCGATGGGTAAAATGTCAACTTTTAAACCACGGATAGGAAAGATGAAAATGGGCCTAACCATAGGTGTGTTTGTTATTATCCTTTGTTTTTTAAACAACAAACCCAATAAGGCTTCACATATTGCAGACCTCAAATTGCTGGTTAAGCCACAAAAAGAAAATTACGAAAACAATCCCACCTTGATAGATGATGAGCTACATTGTTATCTCTAGTTAGTATTAACCCTATAGTTTAGAGAGTGTAATAAATAATAAGATGGAGCAGAGTCGGATCGGGGTAGCTGAATGTTGAGTCTCCTCTTTAGGTTGGAATGAAAATAGTTGGTTTGGGGTATCTTATTGTCCCTAATGTGGTTTTTTTGACATTAATGAGTTCTAAATGAAAGATAATCCAAGGGAGGTAGTCATGAGAGTGCTAAAACAGAAAGAAAGCATGATAAGACGACAACCAAAACTCGTTTATGACCTATGATCTTGAAGTGGGAAAAACTTATAGAGGGTAGAGCTATTCAAAAGGGGCATGAATGTTTTGCCTTCTTGGAAGTATAAAAAAAGCAATTAAAACCTTTAGGGTATGTTCGGTAACTGTTTTTTTCCTTAGTTTTTAGTTTTCAAAAACAATTTTCTGTTTTCTAAGGCAAAAAACTTGTTTGGTAACTTATTTTAGGCAAAAATCAAAAACTATTTTCAATTTTCATATTGTGATGGAAACTAAAAACTGTTCTTAAGCTATTTTTATTTTTCAGTTTTCCCTCACCTAAGAAAACACGCTAAAACATGGCTGAAAAATAGCCATTTAATGAACCAGCACACTGGTTCGACCCACAAGAATGACAAAAAGTTTTTCCCACGCTTCTTCTTCTCTTTTTTTTTTTTTTTTTTTTTTTTTTTTCACTCAATATTTTAGTGCCTAACGTATCTGATAACCGTTTATCTTGCTCTGCGCCTCCACTGCCTCCCTCTTGCTCACAAAGAAAACCTTGATTGAGATAACCACTTGTGAGGTAAGTGAATGGTCTTCACTAGATTGTCCTTCATGAATGCCTCTTGTTTTTCCTTAGATTCTTCTATTCCTTTTCTATTCATCATCTCACTCTCCTTTAATGTTCTTTTTGTGTGTGTGTGTGTGTGTGTGTGCGCGTGCACGCGCGCGTGTGTGCGTGTGTGTGTGTGCGTGCGCGTGCACGCGCGCGTGTGCGTGCGTGTGTGCGTGTGTGCGTGCATGATGTAGTAGGTCTGTGCGGTCTCAGATTTGGGGAAGTATTTCATAATTTTAGGGACCCAATCACTCAAAGGTACAAGTCTTTTCCTTTTTTCTTTGTTCATGGATTATTCCGAAATTGCTAGAAGTTTGCTATGTATTTTGCGTTGAATCTGGGTTTATTCAGAATGGGTATTTTCTGTGTGTGTTTGGTTTAGGATTTTGGGGTTTTGTGTTTGCTTTGGCCATGTTGGTATGCTTGTGGGCTCTATGGTGGTGGCTTTGTGTGTGTCTTGCATTCCTGTTTTCTCTCCCGTTTGAGTGTTACCTCTCCTGTTTTCTTGGTCATTAACCTTTGTTTCTTTAGCTGTCTAATATGCTCTGTTTAATAAAAAACTGTCCAATATATATATATATATATGTATGTATGTATGTATGTATAAATTCCAAATTGAAGGCTTGAGAAAGTCCTTGATCCCATGGAGTTTATTCAAGTGCGAGGTAAACAATGAGAAACAGTCCACGATGATATAATCTAATATTAATTCAAATATAGAATCTTGTCTGCAATGGCATATTCAAATTGAAATTAGTAATCAATGCTTGAACATGTTTTCACATTCACAGCTAAAATATTAAATAAAAAAAAATAGAGCAATGGAGAAAAGAGAGAAAGGAAGAAAGTCTAATAACATTTTAATTTCAAACTATATGAATATGTATATATAATGTGTATCATAAACTTCAAAAGTTTGTAATCAGCAACATAATATGAGAATAATTTGTGATATCTAATCATTCATATTAGTTGTGCATATTAATGGTCTTGTAATCTGTTACTGTTGAGTGTCAATTGTTAATGTGAGGTTAATGGTTAATGGTCTTGTAATCTGTTACTATAGATAAAAGCTCACTGTAGCTCAAAACTTAAAACAAAAAATAATATTTTAATATAGAGTGGTAAAAAAAGTATTTTAATGTATTGATGGTTGTGGTTGTTAATTATTGTGTTAGATATATTATTTTATTGTGTTGGTTATTGTAAGTGCACAATTGCACCTGGACCCAAGAACAGTTATGGGCTCAGGCCCAATGAGCCTTAAACAATAAAAATTTGTAGAGAGTAGGCTTGAAACCCAGGTTAGAAGTGAGTGAAGATTAAATGACAAACTAAAGATTGCAAGTAATTGAAAACAACAAGGAATATTGTAATTGGGCCTCCTCGGACGTAAGCCGAGAGCTGTTCTTATATTATCTCTCTCTTTGTCTTTTTTCTTTTTTAGGTTACAGAAAGTCTCTCCATTGTCTGTTCTAAGTCCTCCCTTAAATACTCTTCTTTTTAATACTTTATACACGTGTTGCCCCAACTCCTCCCTTAGCCTAGATATTTCTTTTCTCAGTGCCTTTGAATAGTAACCAGAAGTTTCCCTTCCACTGTTCAGGTGTCACTTCCCCATTAATGCGGCCAGGGTGGTAGGTGCAGGGTCTTTAATGTGGAGGTGGCAGCCTTTATCTTTAGTATTTCTCTAACATCGGTGCTTCCAGGACATTCAAGGGTTCACCCCTTTTAACCATTGGTCTTGACCGTGCCATCCCCTAACCTTTACTATGAAATCCCGAGTTCTTTGGTGCTCATCCGAGGGTAAGTTCACCCTCGGCTGGGTCCTCGGATCCTCGGCGCATGGGCTGATCCATAGTATTAACAACTTCTAAAACCAAGGGTCAGGTCGGCCCTCCTTAACACGGCCCAAAAGGCCCATGTTCCCATCAGGATCTTTTTACCCCCCACAGTTATATTATTTTAATGTGTTAAATGTTAATATAAGTAGGGTGTATTATAACGTGGGTTGTTAAAATAGATAAAGTACTGTTTTGAGTTGTTAAAAACTAAATTTTTTAGATACTTTACTGTGAACGTTCTTAGTTCTTAGTAGGCTTTTGGGCTGAGGGGTCATTCTAAATTTGGGTCCATGGAGTTCACGTACCCTTCCAATCTATATGGCATATTCTAACTTCTAATGCTCCAAATCGTGCCAACAATGAATTATTTTGTTGACTTATAAATTATTTGAAATATATTTTTTATAAAAATATTATTTATACACGAGGAAATAAAAATTTATTTTTTTACATAAATTAATATGCAAAACAATAACTTAAAAAAAATCAAGCATAAACATAGTTTGTTTCATGCTATACTATTTATCAAAAACGTTGCTGGCCCCTTTTTTTTATATTTAAAAGCTACAACATATTCAACTAATGAAATAAATGAATATCACTTCAGAAGAAAAATCACATATAAGTAGGCAGTTTTAATTCTGTAACACTTTTGACTCTCAAACTTTTTTTTTTTTTTTTTTTTTTTTTTTTAAGAAAAAGGAAAAGAAAAAAGTTTTTGGTTGGTAGATGAATTAATATGCTGGCCATTTATAGAAATCCAGAAATTCATTACTCATTACTCCATTAGGCCGAGTATTTTTTTTTTTAATATTATCTTTTGGATATTTCCATAAAAAGTTTCAGTCCGGCCCAACATAGTTATGGCCCAACCTGGTTCTATTGGGCTTTCTTTGCATATTATTCTATGTTTTGTCTTTCCTTTTTTATGTGTGGGTTTTTTTTGGCAATTATAATTTGAATTCCCTACTTAGTTGAGGGTGTTTTTAAGTTAAACCACACTTTCAAAAGTAATATACTTCACCGTGCACCCTCAATGTGGTGGTCACTTTACAAGTATAAGTGCTTGTGAGGTGTGGGGAGCAAAGACTGGGGTTCAAGTTTTTAGAAGGGAACTTCACACACGTATATACTTAGATTAAGTTATAGTAGAAATTCTATCTTGTATCGAAAAAAAAAATATACTTAAAAAAAAATTCCAATTAAATCATACTCTTATCACATGATACTAATCCTAATAATTTTCCATTAACAACATCACATGCATGGTTTTTGGATTCAGTGGAAAGTTTTTAATAGTATAAGTTTTGATTTGAAACAACTCCTAGCTAAATCATGGGGTTAAAAACTTAAAATATACTCTCTCTCTTGGTTATTATACTGACGACTTGTTTTTCAAGTAGAATCGCTCTTCTTATAAAGTATGTGAGGAGTTTTAAGTCACTACAAAAAACTGGACCTAGAGTAGCGTTTGTGAAATGCCACTACATGTCCAACAAACGCCATTATTGTACCGCAGTTTTGGTTTCCATTTTTTTTTTTTAATTACATACACACCAACAAGAGAAAGCAAAGGAACCATACTCAACTTCCAAAACCCCCAGTTTGGGAGAGAATATACAGATGGGAATTTTTCCACTGCATCAAAAAAAGAAAAAAAAAAGAAAAAAAAAAGAAGAAGATGAAGAAGAAGCCCATCTCGCATAAGGAATAGGCTTTCTGCAGAACATGTCAAACTGTTTAATTCTCAAAAGAAAAGCAATATATATATGTGTGTGTGTGTGTGTGTGTGTGTGTGTCTCACTGGACAAAATGGAGATATACCCCTTTCGGCAAAAAGTTCCAGCAAAATATTTCTTTTTTGAAATTATTTAGAAATATGCCCCTATTTTGAAATTCGATTTGATCAAAATCGAGTTTTAGTTAAAAAGTTTAATTTGGCTATAACTCAATTTTCTAAAAATCGGGTTTTACATTGAAACTCGATTTTCTGTAAAACTCGACTTTTAGAAAATCGAGTTTTAAAATAAAGACACATTTTTAAATAATTTAAAAAATAAAGTATTTTACTGGAACTTTTCGCCGAAAGGAGTATATCCTCATTTTGTCCATATATCACCACCGTCAGTATTATTATTACAAGAACCAATACCTATCGAGATCACTTCCACAATTGCCGAGAAAACTCTGCCCCATATGTCATAACACACAAGTTGTTTATTTAATTATTTTAATGTACTTGTTTAGCAGAAGAAGTTTCTTTTTAGTAAATTATTTTTAATTAATTCGTTTTATTTTAACTCTTCCACTTTTGTTTTTTCCTTGTGTTTTCTATCTCTTTCCCAAACAAGAAAGTGTTCAATCCTGACGCCCTCTTGCATCCACTTCATTACAGCCTGACCTCTCAAATACTAAAAAAAGCACACTTATTGTAGTATTAGTCCAACCGATAAGACTAAGCTAGAATCAGCTAGCATTTATATCAAAGGCTTCCAAATAATATATGCTTACTCAATTATTTTTGTTTCATTCTTGTTACTATATATACATTCCCACCAAACATCATTACGTCAATGAGCCACTGAGTACCCAGCTATACATCACAAGAAAGTTCATTAATTTCAAGCACTTAGGACCAGAAAAATGTTATTTCATTCTCTTAATTAAGTTGGAGGAGAAAGAGACTAGCTATCCAGGAGGAAACGGCGCCAAAACAAAGGGGAAAAAAACTACATATTCACAAGCTCTAATAATATTTTGCCACATCAAATTTTTATAAGTTAATACTAAATACATTTTTAATCTCCCTATAAAAACATTTTTAAAAGAAAGATAAACCGCTTCATCTTCTTGGTCAACGGTTCTGGATGGAGAAGTAGGTTAGAGTGCTATAAACTACTCTAGAAAATATAGGTCCCTCAAATGAAGCTTCCCTCTAGTGCTCTTGTACATAGGTAGTAGGTGAAACCCTAAGTTCTTCTCCAAAAACAAAAATGTTTCCTAAAATTTAATTACAGTTTAGCTAGATTTTTCAAAATCAGCCCCAAAAAATTTTGCATTTGATGGTTGTTATTTAATTATTTTGCTTCTTTTGAATGTTCATTTTACTCCTTAATAATGATGCCTAACAATTAATTATGATATCTCTAGCTGGAATAAAAATCTTATAATTTTTTTAATTTCTTGTAAACAAACTAAAATTTAAAAGAAAAAATATTAATATATGACATTTTAAGTAGTGGAACATAAAATAAAACACTATTAGTGAGATAAAGGAATTTTTTTCTTTTAACTATCTTTAAATTTTCAGCGTGAGTCCTATTCCTTCGATTCATCTATTAACTTAAAAAAAAAAAAAAATCATGATCAACATGATGAATTTTAGTCTAATAGGTTTTTCTTTTCTTTCTAAACTTTGTCTACCCTAATAAATAAGGAGATTAAAATTAAAAAGCCTAATAAATAAGTTAAATCACAAATTACATTATCTAAGTTACCCTAATAAATTAATAAGTGTACCTCTATATTGATTAACTTATAAAAATATAATGAGGCAAAGTATTAATGGCAAGCATGCATTTATGTAGAATGAGTCTATTTGGGTGTAAAATATTTTTGAAAATCCGTTATAATAATATATGGTACTGTACTTTTAAGAAATTAAATACTGAGTAAATTTTTTTTTAATTTTTTTTTGGTAAATTTTATATTATTAAATAGATTATAAATTTTTAAGATAGTAATTAATATTTAAAGTATGAAATGTGGAGTGATTTATCTTTATCATTTTTTTTTTCTTTTTATATGGTACTTTACTTTCTAGAAATCAAGTATTGGATAAATTTTTTTTTCCTACTTTTTTTCTTTTGAAAATTTTATGTTATTAAGTAGATTATAAATATTTAAGATAGTAATTAGTATTTAGATTGTGGACTGTAGAGTGATTTATTTTTATCTTTTTTTTTGTATAGTACTTTAATTTAAAGAAATCAAGTACTGAGTACTTTTTTTTTCAATTATTTTTTCTGTTGTAAATTTTATATTATTAAGTGGATTATAAATATTTAAGATAGTAATTAGTATTTAGATTGTGGACTGTTGAGTGATTTACCTTTTTTTTTTGTATGGTACTTTATTTTTAAGAAATCCAGTACTAGGTAATTTTTTTTTTCACTTTTTTTGTCTTTTGTAAATTTTATATTATTAAGTGGATTGTAAATATTTAAGATAGTAATTAGTATTTAGAGTATGGACAGTGAAGTGAGTTATCTTTTATTTTTATTTTTCTTTTTGTGTGGTAATTTACTTTTAAGAAATCAAGTACTAGGTAATAAACACAAATCCACAATAACAAATCCATGTTATAGGCTTAGAAAAACACATACTAGTTTCAATGCTCCAAAAACTGGGACAAGCGTTTTACTCATAAACAAAACGCAACCCTAATCTAAAAAAGATAAGCTCATATATATAGTTGACAGTTGACACTTGAACAATAAATTATAAATATACTTAATGGAGGAAACAAAGGATCGAAGCTCTTGATTTTGCTCAAAATTATCCATGTCTTGCTCTTCCATGGTCACCCATGCTTCGAGTCCAGAATTCACTCTCGTTTCAATGAAGATATAATGTTCTTGAAGGCCAATGCAGCCGTACTTACTCAAATAGGCTTTCCCCAACAAAAATCAGCTACATATAGTCGATAATTTGCCCAACTAATGGACCGGAATACTTCTACATTTTTTGGTACTAGTTCTCCAATTTGTTTAAGACAATCACTCATCACTGAAAACCCATTTTCACCTTGCATCTTCCTTATGTATTCCTTGTCTATTTTCTTTATTGCATTTCGGATTTCATTTGCCAGATGATGCAACTCTCTAGGGCTCTCCATTGTTGGTGCCGGCGCAATTGCCAACCAAGAAAGATTCCAGCAGCACATTTTGGTAGGGGTGGATCATTTCTTGGACGTAAATTTACAGCATGTGTCATAATAGAAAGACTTAAGGACCCTGATCTTGCTTTAGACACTACCATTGCACATTTCCACATTAGTGCTGACACCACTTCAATGCGGGTTGGACTAAAAAAGACGTGTGACAGATTGCTATTGGCAGAACATTTAGAGTGAGGCAGAAGATTTTTATTCTTATTAGTGATGCTAGAAGTTATTATTTCCTTTAGGGAAGCGATCTTTGAGCCCGAGAACACAAAACTTTTTGTAACGCACTTTGCTTTTGGTACTTCAAACCTTGGCACTAAGCCTGATAAATCTCTTGGTGGGAAGAGATTTGGCCCTGCAAAGGTTGGAGACAAATAATCACCAGCACCCCTAGTGATTTCAGCCCACATGTTGAGAAATGAAGAAAATGTGCCTCCATCAACAATCTTGTGCAATGCGCATGTACCAATAGCCATTCCTCCACAGCTAAAAATATTAACCTGAATGGCCAATTGGGCTTCCATGGATGATTTATTGCAATGATAATCATGAGGAAGGAATTGATCAAGCATACTAACTTCAGGCTGATTGAGAATCTCCAAGAGTGTGCAGTTCACTTTGGCTTCTAAAATGTCCACCCCCTCATCATTACACTCAATGAAAAGGTTCTCTCTGACCCTTCTAGGAAGTGGATAGATAAGAGTTAAGGCTTGTGATAGCGATTCCTTTAGCTGATTAATTCGCTCCTGGGGTTTGATGAACTTTGCTTTGTCATTGCATGCATAGTAAAATGTCCTTGGCACGTACTCTGGAGGTGCAATTTGGTCTAGGAGGGAAAGCTTGAAGATTTTGAGGTTCTGTGGTGTTGGTGAGGATGGTTTGATGGTCTCTCTGGCCTGTATATCAACCTTCACCATATTCATTTTTTGCTTTCAAAATGAAACTCAAACAGGATTGACTACGGGCTATTTACCATCCCTAGCTGTTAAACTTCTCTTATAGTGTATTCCACTGAACTCTTAACCAATAATATAGAGCCATAAACTGTCCATAGTTGTTGGAGAGAGAATCTTCTTGAAAACTAGTTAAGGAATGAAATGGTGAGCAAAGGAACATTGTAGAATATAAACCTGTATTATCTATTTGACATGTTGCAAAAGTTAATTAATTTATTAGCAAAATGATAACATAGAGAGCATTTTTTATATATATATATATATATATATATATATATATATATATGTATGTATGTATGTATGTATGTATGTATGTAGGTAGCAAAGGTTTATTAGCAAAATGACAACATAGAGGCATCCTTAAGTTGTGATTGTTATTTAACAAGATTAATATGCTTGAGACTTGGGTATTTGAACCAATTAAGTTTGGTTTTCAAAACCTGTAATGTAAGTGTATTGAAAATAACGGGGATTTTGTTTCTCATTATGGTGCATATATATATGAGAGAAAGTATTTGCTACAAAACTGTTTTACCTAGTCATTAAGGCGTATAACCAAAAATGTCTGATATGTGTGGCGGAATCACTTCTGAAACAAAACAATGGAATCAAGAAATTCGAGGTAAGGTTGCCAAGCCCAGCTCCATTGTTGTTTGGTAGCGGGGGGAAGAAGGTTGTTAAGATCAATAAAAGAAGGAAACAAAAATAAACAAATAAAATAGGGAAAAATCCAAAAATAAAATCCTACTCCATAGCTATAATATTCCGAAGGTTTTAGAAGTCATGATTTGGAAGAGGCTTGATTGTAATATTTGGTGTTCGGACGATTGGGTGGAGATAGTGGAGTAATAATTTCTTGGTTAATTAGATCTCGAATAGTTTGACGTAAGGCAACAATACAATTTGTGGGGGTGAGCAAGCATAAATTTTAGGACCATATAATAAAAAATTACAACTATCTACATGATAAATTGTGAGTAGTTGAAAAAAAATTGTAAGTTAGTGTGAAAGTAATAGACAAACATTCATAATCTAACTCATCACAGTCTACCGCATAAAATAATTGTGATATTTTTTTTATGTGATACTAAAATTACTAGAGTCGGGTTAGCGAATGGTCTGGGTTTGAGGGGATTAAGCAAGCAGCCTTAAGTTTCCAAAGGACCTTGCTTGAATGGCATAAAAAAGTCATGGAAATTTCTCCTTGGTGAAATAGATTATAAGTGCTCTTATATGGCGGTGGCTTGTTGATATTGGAAACTTAAAGGAACTTGTTATTGGAACCACTCGTTTGCAACCTTTTGGATTTAGGAGCTTCTTCATTTTTAAGCGTACCGTAAGAATAAATTGTCCCATTTAATAACGTATCTATTGGTTAGTTTAATATATTTTATTGGTGTCTACCTTTAGCGGCGGGCAGACGATGCCGCTATAGTCAATCAATCAAAATGGACTAGTTGCACTTTTAGTAGCGGGTCATGTCCACTGCTATTAGTGTCTACCTTTAGTGGCGGGCAGACTGCGCCGTTACAGGCAATCAATCAAAATAGACTAATTGCACTTTCAGCGGTGGGTAGAAACGCTGCTATATGTGTGAACCTTTAGCAGCGGGTGATAAGTGTCACTATAGAGATTCATTTAAAACATAAAATGTGCACCTTTAGTGGCGCTTTTTGTCCGCCGCTATAGGTCTTTTTTTTTTTTTTAATGGGTTTTAAAACCACTGTTTTCTAATAAATAAATGGTTCACAGATCTATTACAAAGAACCTGTAATAGTTTTAGCTCTACTAACATAATACTACAAATGTAACTAATTAACAACACCACAAATGTCTCGAAACTAATGTAATATTAACATAGAAATATATTAACAAAAAAAAGATGTCGTCCTTTGAATAAAACAACCGCTCAAATTAATCTAATACTATAATCAAAGTTCCAAAGTGTTTAAAAATATCCTTTAACACTTGCAAAAAATGCGGTTGTTCTTCCATAGTTCTTTGTACACAAAAAAGTCCACGTACACCAAAATAAAACTTATGAGCTACTTGGTTGATGAGATGCGGCTGATGATTTAGGGAGAGTCGGAGATTGTTGGACCGGAGGAACATCTTACATACAAAGTATGATTACTCAATAAGTGCGTATAAATGGAATAGAATGACAAGAAAATATTACCAAGGAAAAAAATGGGAACAAGTTAAATAAAGACATGTTTCTTATGTTTTAAACCTCTAAAAGCCATTTTAAAATTGACATTCTAAAAGTCATTTATCATACCTAATTACATTGTGAAGAAATTTGTTGCATTTGTTGAAGCATGTGAGTCATTCTTTGCTAGGTCTTTCCTTCATTTTGTCAAAACTTGCTAGTTTCTCCTCCATAGTAGCCAAGGAAGCCTTCAAGTGTGCAATTTCGTTGTCCCTTGCTTGACTTGATTGCATTTCATTGTCTATGAGAGCAGTCTTGCTACTTCGACCACTTGGGGTTGGACCAAATCTTACCCCACGAATGTGACCTTTGCGCTTCTTACCCATCACTTTAGCAAACACATCATCTGTTGACCATGCAATACTACCACTTGTGTCAGATGACTGCAATTGATTCGAAGGGTCAGCCAACAATTCCTTCATTTTGTCTTGATATTTGAGTTTGAACAAAACAAAGCACATCATCTGTGGGTTTTTACTTAGAGCCAAATGGAGGGAAAATGAATAGAGCTAACGGAGGGAAAATGAAAGCCACTAAAATGAAAGGGCAAAGTTGGGTTGCTTGCAACAAATTTCTTTTTCTTTTTCTTTGTTTCCTTTTTCTTTCATTCCTTCACCTTTTTTTTTTTCTTCAATTCATTCCTTCATTTGTTTATGGTAAATATTGTATTTTTTTTTAAATCCTGAATGTAAAAAAAGAAAAGAAAATTCACTTTATTAGATGGGCATGAATTGACCAAAAACTTAGTCAATTCATAAGTTGACGAGGCTTTCATCACTACACATGTCACACATACGCTAAAATCTTTCCTTGTTCATTCAATCTAAAAGAAAATCACTAATTTTTTTCTTCTCCAAACTAACTAAAATCTCCAATGATAAAAAATAAAAAATAAAAAAGCAAAAGTATTAGGGGAGATCAAAAGGTCTATCCTATGTTAAATTGATAATTATGTGAGCATTTTTTTAAAACCATATTTTTTTTCGTGCTTATAACTTATCAATTTTGGGAGTTTGGTTAGTATCTAATGCTATTTTTTTCTTCAAAATTTAATACTAAATACTATTTTTGAAAATGTGGAAAGGGTGATGATTTTTCAGGGAGTAAATTTGAATTTATACACACACACACACACACACATATTTCTCCATCTATATATACTAGATAAACTCATTATTTAGTAAAACTTGAGTATTTTGAAAACCGTTGTCTTTTCATTGACCTATTCTTATACTACCACACAAGTTTTTAAAACCTTTCTTCTAAATTAAACCCAATTAAGATTAATATTTATTGGGTTCTAATTGGGTACCCAATTAGACCCAATTATAATTTTAGAGGTTTCAGGTTGTTTGTGGCCATTTTAGAGGTTTTGGATTTAGTTGGGTCTTTTTAAAGGTTTAGGGGTATTTTCGTCATTTCATAGGTTTGAGGGTATTTTGATCATTTTTTAGGTTTTAGGGGTATTGTGGTCATTTTATAGGTTTAGGGGGGGTATTTTGGTCTTTTTTAGGTTTCAGAAGTATTTTGGTCATTTTTAAGTTTCGGGGGTATTTTAGTCATTTTTTAGGCTTCGGAGTTATTTTGGTCAATTTTAGGCTTCGACATTATTTTGGCCATTTTTTAGGTTTCAAGGGTACTTTGGTCATTTTGTAGATTTTGAGGGTATTTTAGTAATTTTTAGGCTTCGAGGGTATTCTAGTCATTTTTTAGGCTTTGGGGGTATTTACCTTTTATTAAGCATTTTCTCGCACAATCATACACTCAAAAAAACTTCAGCCCCCAAAACCTCCATCTTAAACTGATTCTCCAACTCTTCTAGCTAAGACATTCACAATCTTTTCTCTCTCCCTCTCTCCGTTTTCCAAAATTATCAGAACTTTCTCTAACTCCATGACTAAACATTGCCATCTTTGCTCTTTGTTCTTCTCTCTTTGCACATATCACTTATCGATCCACTCTCTTTATCTCTCACTTTTGCTTAAAATTAGACCCAAATATGTCTCAAAGTCCTCCGCTCTCATACTAACTCTCTCTCTCTCTCTCTCTCTCTCTCTCTCTCTCTCTCTCAGATCGATGTTTCTCTCTCAAAGATCAATGCTTCACTCTCTCTTTTGCTCAAATCAATGTCTCTCTTTTAATGGGTCGCTCTCTCGATGGGTCTCTCTCTTGCTGCCTCGTCCCTCTATGGTGGACTGTGGTGATTGGTGGTTGTGGAAGTGGGGGTCAGTTGGGTCTAGTGATAAGTCGTGGGGTGGGTTGTGGACGTGTTGTTGAAAGTCACTCTTATATTCCTAGTCAAGCCTCCATGGCTGTTTTTGGGGCTTCAATTGGCTAGTGGCGATGGTGAGTGCTAATAGAGACAGACCCAATTTAGAGTTTGAGAGTGAGAATGCGTGGCGGTGGTGGGAAGATCGATTGTTGGGTTTTGAGATCAATGACGTGAGATTTAAATTTGAGAGAGAGAGAGAGAGAGTGTGTGTGTGTGTGTGTGTGATTTTTAAGAAGGAGACAAACGAATGAGAAATGCAAAGGCTGAGATCTAAATTGATAGGTTTATGTGAGGGAAAGAGAAATAAAACAGGGGCAAAAATTGGCATTTGGGCAATTAACAGGTTTATTGCAGTGGTCCTATGAAACTCTACAATATATCTCATCTATAGTGGCGGGCCAAAAAGGCGCCGCAATATATGCCATATAGTAGCAATTTTTGGACCTGCCACAATAGCTTGATTTTCTTGTAGTGTAAGTTTCTAATAGACCTTGCTTGAATGGCACAAAAAATTCATGGAAATTTCTCCTTGGTGAAATAGATTATAAGTGCTCTTATATGGCAGTGGTTCGTTGATATTGGAAGCTTAAAGGAACTAGCTATTGGAACTACTAGTTTGCAACCTTTTGGATTTAGGAGCTTCTTTATTTTTAAGCATACCGTAAGAATAAATTGTCCCATTTAATAACGTATCTATTTTATAACTGCATATATTTTATGGTTTAATAAGATGTTACATGTCTTTAAAATATTGGTTAATGGAAAAATAAGTTTCCTAAGTAACTCCAACTTTAATGGCCAAGTGAAGGTTATAGATACAAGGAATTTGGTCATCTCTCTACCTATAAAAGAGACATTGAGCTACCTCATCAGATACACTGAATAGTTAAAAGAGAAAAGATGGCCAAGAGAGAGAAACTAATTCTATAAGAATTAAGTGCCTTTTATACTAAAACTTAATTTTAAGAAAAGTTCAGCAATGGATCAATGTAAGCTTTTTAATTAATTTGTGTAGTTATGAAATCATGATAATTCAAGATTTTAGAATTTATATTATGGTTGTTTATAATCCAACAACATAAAGAAAACATTTACATACCACTGTTGATAGAATCCTCCTCTTGCATGCCCAATGCTATTAATTTTTTGAAGTCTGGCCAATAATGGGAAAATAGATTATTGTGAATCTGTGATAACTGGGCAGAAGATTCTTTATAATCATCTGAATTTGTTCTTCTTCATTAGGTCTTACAGTCATTTGGGTAGCCTGTCCTCCATCTACTAATGAAATTATGAAAGCTAAAAAAGTCTCACGTGTTGTCTCTTGTTCGGTAGTCTCTATTCCTAATTTCTTGTCCTCAAATATTCCAAAGTCGTGGCAAATTTCATGATGTGAAAATATTTTTTTGCATTGAAATGTCGAATCACAAGTAGAAGATTAAGCATCCAAGATTTAGTTTAAGAGAAAGCAGTTTCTTAATCTTGACTGACCTTTTATTGAGGCTCGATATACTCTTAATTGATTGAGAATAGTATCTCAGAAGAATTAGATTGAATAAGATTTTATAAGATTGACTCTCGATCAATTAGAAATTGGGAAATTAGTTTTTTCCTGACAAATTTTATTTGAAGTTGGTTGTGTTTTAATAAACACTATTTGGGTCATATATATAAAGGCTTGTTATACTAGATTTCATACAACGAAGAGATAGATTTTTGAGAGTTATCTATATATATCTAAAAATTGAAATATAACATTTAGTGTTGCCACATTCCTATTGAGCCACATTAATGTAGTATTTCAGTCCAATTTGGTCTATTTCAATTCATTAGATTCAATTCAGTCTATACAGTCCAACTTGGCCTATTTCGGTCCATTTTGATCCACTGTGTTCAAATCAGTCCACTTAGGTCACTTTAGTCCACATGTTGTTGGAACCACTAGCTTGGAACCTTTAAGATCTTCTTCATTATTTAGTACACCACTACTGATGGCATCCTCCATTTGTGTGCTAACTGCCAGTAATGCTTTAAAGTGAGGCAAAGTAATGGGCAAATATATGCTTGATAATTGGGTAGAAGATTATTTACAATCATCAGGATTTGTTCTTCTTCATTAGGTCTTATAGTCATTTGGGCAGCCTTTGATCTCCATCTAATAATGAAAGCTGAAAAGGTCGCCTTTGTATGTGGTTTAGTAGTCTTTAGGCCCCTTCGAGTAATGTTAACCTCAGTATTACGGTGACATTGCCTAGCAACTCTTCATTGGCCCCTAGTGGCTGAAGAGCTCTCACATACATCTTCAAATGGGTTGTTTGACAATCCCTTCTGTCAAACTTATACAGAAAATGTATTTTGAACTTTGGAGCACACCAGCATTTGAGAATAGGGATGGACTTTGTTGGTCTAATCCTTATTAAATCTTTCGGCCTTTTCACCATTTGTTCCATATTCTCCATTCTTTCTATCAGCTTCTTTTCAATGTGAGATTTGATAGGAATAGGGTTGACTTCCTCCTCATGATTTTCAGAAATAGTATGAGAGCAATAACTATGATTTGTAGGTCTTTGTTATTGGGAGGTTGGATATGAAATGGATGTCTTCCTCAGTTGGATCTGGATGGTAACCTACCAGAGTTTCCACTTTCCACAAGGCAGTTCAATCATGGGTTCATGTTTGGTGGACTTTTAAGAGTGGATATCTCATGTATATGGGTATGGATTATATGGTGGACAAGGAAATGACTTTAAGTTAAATGGTGGGCTTGATGTGATCTAGGGATGTCTCTAGGTGAACAAAAGGTTAGGATATTAGTTTGTTGACCCAATTGTTTGTGGTGGTTATTGAGATCTTACTGGATTGGGCTCAGATGTTTAAGCTTTGAAGTATTTGTGTTGGGGTAGGGGTTTGAGCCTTGCATTAATCCTTCAACAGTTGGGCTTGACTCAAACTAACCTTAAACAGTGATGTTGGAGCCCAATGAATTGAATTGAAAAATTGTGGATCAATGTTCTTGAATCTGTGTAACAGCTAAAGCCAATTTTTTTTCCTTATATGTGTTTTGTTTTTTAGAAAAATATTTTTATTATTTTGTCATATTCTTTAATTAAAAAACCAAAAAATAAAGTTCACTAATGACAATTGTCCAACGACAACTGATGGAAGGCATAAATTGATTATATTTGAAATTTAGAGGATTTGATTGAATAAAATTAAAGTTAGAGGCTTAAAATGAATTCTAATAAGACTTAAGAAAGTGAGTCTTGCATTTTTACCTTATTATTATTAGACAGTTTAAATATTGCAAATGGTAATAGAAAGTGGTAAACATAATCATAGATTAATATCTCTCGATATTTGCCAGGCCTAAGTACTAAATACAATGGCTCTAAGGTTTGAATGTGATGTAATAGTACCTTAGAACTAAACAATAAGTAATATTGAGTTGTCTCTTTTTAAGTAAAATAAATGAATAAACAAATGAGTTTGAATTCATTAAATTGCTAAAATCTAATAGAATTTGGAACAAGTTATATATATATATATATATATATATATATATATTAATAAATTTGGATTTAGAATATGTAATTTCAATCGAAACATAGACTCTCCGCTCTTAAATAAGTGCATTGGACTGAATTAGACCGAAATGGATTGAAGTAGACCAAATGTACTGAATATGCCAAATAGAACCCAAATGCATCGAAACGGACTGAATGGATCAAAGTAGACCAAACTGGACTGAATAAGACCAATGAGGAACCGAATCAGAAAGAATGGACCGAATTCAATTGAATAAGACCGAATTGGATCGAAAAATATAAACAGACAAAGAAGCAGTAAAACGAGTCAAACGATGAGGTATTTTCAATTAACACACTAGAAACTCCTTAAACAAGCCAAAAAGAAAAACCATTTTCTCTACCTACCTATGAAGCACAGAAGAGGCAAAATGCATGCCGCACCTGCGTCTGACGTGGCGACGCGTGAGGGATGCCGCTGCCTGCGCGTCGGTGCTGCGTCCAATTTTTTTGTTTGTTTCACGACTCAGCCCGCGCCGACATAGCTCATACTCGGCCAAACTCGCGTCGGTTCGGGCCGAATTGGTCCGTATCGGCCGAAATCGCCGAAACACACCGTACCAGCGCCGAACAAGAAAATGAAAACTGAACAAAAAATGGATAAAAACTTGTGACTGACTGTCTTTTGAGTCGGCAAAGATGGAGAGGAAAAAGGATAGAAGTATTAGGAGAAGAAGAAAGAAAGTTGGAGAAGAAAAGAAGGTGAGACTTGGAGAAGAAAAGAAAAAGTCTCTGTGTCTCTCTGTGTGCTAACTGAAGGCAAAAGGTTTATCTAAACAAAAGTAACTAAGGGCAAAAAGGGAAAGAAAAAAACGATTTTCAAACCCACGTGAAGGGCTAAAGGTTTGTGGATAAGGCTGACACAATTTTGGAGATTTTTTTTTTTATTCTAGAATTTGGTAGAACCCACGTGAAGGTGGCTTTATTAAGTGGGGCCATTAAGGATTTAATTTAATTTTTTCTTGAAAAAGGGTATTAAGTGGATTGTATTTAATTTATGAATATCATGTTTTAGTTATTATTTATTAGTAGTTGCTAATCCGTGCTATGCACGAGAAAGTTTAGAAAATTTATTTTAATATATTATATGTTTTTTTTTTCTTTATTAAGCACTTATAAATAACATTTGTATATTTGAACAAATAAATGAAGGTTTATAGTAACAATTTCCACATTAAAATTGCAATAATATAACACTAAAAAATTACATACAAATAAATACAAAAATAATTTGTTTATGCTTATATGCTTCCACTTCTCTTAGTTGAAAATCTTCATTACTGTATACAATTGTATCTTTGTATGATGTAATCTCATTTTTAACCTCAAGGAAAAGTTAAATCATAGTCTCAAAGGGCAGCATAAAGTTGTTTTCAGGCCCCTGATAGTGTTCTCTCTTTTCCATGGTATCTTAGATCTCCCAAAAGTGTAGCTTATATGCCTTGAAAAAGAAAATAACTTATTAATCCTTGGCAATAACAAAGACCCACCACATGAAAATGTCCACTTAACAGAATAAGAATCATATTATTTAGTTTCACTAATTCACAATTGAATTTAGTAACACGCATTAAAGATAACACCTAAGACTTTAAATTACACACAGTCCATCATTTCCATCATGAAAATCAAAAGATATGAGCAGTGGTTTGAAAATCAACCTACAAAATTATCAACCTGCAAAAACATTGTATTTTTCAGACAGCAACACTTAAATTACCAAACAGCATCATAAAGAAACATGTGCATCTGCAACTTTAGGGCCATCAAATATCAAAGGCACCATACATATGGACTTTCCCAATTGCCATTCCTAAATTCCTATTGAACACTAGAATAATCAACACTATAGTCATTATCACTGTATTTTAACACCCATAACAATTCTTTTTATTAGACTGTAACCTGTATACATGTCACGCACAGATGCCCTTATTTGAGAAAAGATTACAACCATTAATTGAAGACATTTCTGCTTGCGTTAACTTTTCTTAGGAAGAAGATCATGGAATCCTATTGTCTTCTTAAAGTGTCCAAAGATTATGTTCAAATACAAGAAGACTACTGTATTACTCAACTAAAGGACTATAGTCATCAATTATCACAAATAGTGTGCTACTCTGCTTGAAAGTTAGAAATCCTTAATCCTGAGAATGGAAAAAAGTTAAAGACAGTAACAAAGGAACAATGCTAACTTCATGCTTCTTCAAGATCAAGATAAATACACAACAATTGCAAGAAAAGCAATATTCCCATCAGAGAGGCCCTAACTGCTTGGAGGTAGGAAGCATGTCTAGTACAGAAAAATTATTGTTTGACTTCGTACATTTTTCATTGGTATCAATGCCCTCTAAGTGTTTTTCGTCCAAACAGAATTTATGATTCTCAAAACAGATAAAGGTTATCAATTTACTTTGATTTTGTTTAACAACCTATAGTGTGGTGAGTTAATAGTTCTTTCTATATTGTACTTTAGGCTCGTTGTCCCTTTCTACCAACATCCTTCCATGATAAATTTTAATTACGATTGATTAGCAGCTGAATCCAAAAAAAGCTAAAAGAAAGTACATGACAAGAAGTTGTAAATACCAGAGGATTTTCACACAAACCAATATGAGTGTGAACTCGTAAACACAAAATGCAGAACAGTCAATAGAAGATCATCCTTAAAATAATAAAATAAAATAAAATAAAAGGGTATTTACAACCCTTCTCTGATTGAACAAATATGATACTCTCCTACTCAAAATAAAAACATCAAACTCTAAGTTACCTACGCATTGAGGCAATTAGTTTGACACTGAGATAAGATTGCTTCATCAACATGCTTGTGGATGACATCAAAGTATGTTGATGGATACAAAAATACGTCGGTAAACAACAATGCTGGAGAATTCCACACACACACATAAATATATATATCAAAGTAATAGCTGAAGCCCCATTAGCCAATGTTTAGTGACAACTACATTACAGTGTCACAGGACTCACACTATAAATCTCATTATTTTCTTAAGGCATTGTGAATGACAATTAACAAAGACAACAGCATGAAAATGACTACAGATATGGCATGAATATGAACAATGTACAAATACAAATATGAAACAGGCTACAAAAGGCCAAATGAGCAGAGATATCAATCACACAGGCACAAAATTTACTGACCTTCCATGGAGCAAACAAATCCCATCCAGGCTTAAACCAAGTAGCACATATCACAGCTTTAGAATCATCACCTATAGCTTCTGCTAGCCTCTCAGAACCCTTTGTTACATCAGTTCCATCAAACCCCATCTGTTCTATAGATCATCATGCACAATTCAAGATCCCATTCAACCCTAAATTCCCTTTTTTATGAAACCAAGAGGAATAAGTTTCAAAAAATAAAGCTCTAACATAAATTTTCTAATTCCTATTGATCAACAGCGAGTCAGCAATATCAATAAAAGAAATTTGAAAAAGTTTAGATTGTAATTTTTCATACATGAAAAATAGTCCAACATCAGAAAAGGATCCCAATTCTTCAGGTCAATCTTAAAAATTTAATACCCAGAAGATAGAAAGTCAAGAACAAATGAAGTAGGAAAAGCTATGTAAACATGGGATTATGGAGAAGAGTTTATCGGGTTTTAGAAAAGTTTGTAGGAAAATATATGAAACTTATCAAAGTTTGTAGAAAAGTTTGAAGCTCCACAGTGCGTTCTTGAAAGATTTTCGGGCGATTCATCAGAAACTTATGGGTCGAGAAGCCAAAATGGCGCAAGCTAAAGCTGCAGCTGCTGAGATGGCAGAGACATTGAAGCTTGAGCGTGTTTTGCCTATTATCAACATGTAGGAAGCTAAGGCACTCTCAAAGCTCCATGAGGAGTACGAATTGAAGGGTTTTGTGGAGCTCAACCAGGGTCTTTCCATAGCTGTGAACAAGAATTGTTGGAGGTCGCTAAAGCCTACATGCTCAAACTTTAACTCAGTAATTGAAAAAAAGGAAAAAGAAAAAAGTATGGTTGTCATTTTGTTGGGGTTTTAAAAGTAACTGAGTTTTTACCGATGGCAATATTATTATGAAGAGTGAAGACCAATGTGTAACTATTCTTGGCGTTGTGTTTTTGTATAAAATGGTGTACTTGTTCATATGCTTATGTGCCTTGCTTAAGATGGATTCTGGTTTAGTTTTCACAAGATGTAAAATGTTGTTGTGGATCCTTAGGTTTCTCTACTTAGAATAGTGAGTTATATGTTAAAATAAAAAACTTTCACCTGAGTCGTGTTTCTTTGCAATGCCTATATGCTCTTAAGCCGCTGTAATTTGGTCTACAATAGTTTGTTTTAATTTAGATATGTAAGGTTTTTGAGGTTGGGCTTTATATTTTATACCATAATATAATTGCAAATTCATTATTGATTTATTTCTTCCATAAATGCATATATTTTTCTTTTATAGAGTTTCGAGTTTAGACTTTTGGCGTCCACTTTTGATGATGACTCTTCATCATTAGATCAATATATTAATTAGTTTTTAGTGTAGGTGAAAATATATAAACGTAAATATAGGTTACTTAACTTCTAAACCCCTCTCAAACGTATATGACAATACTAAATACTAGGCGCTGTGATTTGTGGCCATTATATATATTTCATAACAATAATAATAACAATAATAATAACAATAACAATAACAACAACAATAACGTTAGAGCAACACACAAAAAAAAAAAAATATTAAGACTCTATTTAGTATTTCCAGTAAATTAATTCTTGTAACAATATATATATATATATATATATATATATATATATATATATATATATATATATATATATATATATATATCTAAAGACTCAATAGATGGGTGCAACGCATTTGGCTTTTGTTTATTTCCTGTACCTTATTTTCATAGTATTTATTATTTATTAAAAGATATAATTTATTTCCCTAAAAAAGATATAGTTTTTGGTAAATTTTATGTTAATGTGTAAGAAAAAAACTAAAAGCTAGTTTAATTCTATAAAAAAAAAAAAAAAAACCTAAAAGTTAAATTATTTGAAAAAAAAGGCAGAAAAGCATAAAGCTAAAGCTAAAAAAAAAAAAACCAAAAAGGAATTATTTCTAAAGAGAAACATTATCTTACCCCTTTTAGGTTGGAAGAAAGAAGAATGACTAGGTATGTTTTGATCCTTTACTTCGTGATCTGGATGCTTGTGAGACAATCTACAACAAAAATTAGTTGGACTGGGTGCTTTGATATTTGCACCAAGTATTGTTTTTATAATCTAAATGGTAATAATCGTAGAATGCTTGGATGCATGAGTTGCGGCACTGATAATCACCATAAGCGGATTACTTGCGAAGCTTGTTTTTTATTTTGGTGCAGGTAGCAAAGAAGCTTATAGAGAGCATACAGACAATAAGAACTGATCACCACCCAAGAAGAGTTTTGATATTAACAAACGTGAATAAACCAATGAGGAAGACTTTATGAAAAAAATTGTTTAATTATCAATTTAATTATGAAAAATTTGTCTCAGTTGGTTCAAATTTTGGTATGTAAAGCCTAAACCTCTGATTATATGAGTTTTATTTTGACAATTTTCCATTGCTTGGGTCGATTGTATTTTCAATTTGCAAACCAAAAGGCACTATTACAATTTGCACTTATATTAGTTGTGAGTTTTTTTTTTTTTTGGAGAGAGATTCAACTCATGACGAAGTTCGCTCCTGATGATAGTTTTTTATTATAAAACTAAGACACCAATTAGTTTTAGGTATAGACAGGGATTGAACCTTAGATTTCTTATTCAACCATTAAAAACTTTACAGGTTGAACAAACTAGAACCCACATTTAGTTGTGGGTTTAGTGTACCTTGGTTGTGTTTGCTTGAACCTTATATATTTATTTATTTCAATAGGTGCTTGAACCTTACTATATATGAATGACTGACGTGAAACAGTACCGTAGAGTCTTAATATTGTTTTTTTTTTGCTTGAGCCTTATTATTATTGTTGTTATTATTATTGTTATTATTATTGTTGTTGTTATTGTTATGATTTTTATTATGATTTTATTTCTATTATTATTGAATACTTTTAACGAAAATTTTTAATGAAGTTATGCGTTTTTAAGATTGCATAGAAATACCACCGCACACCTTTGATGCGATTATCACCCCACAGGTATAAATGCTTGTGAGGTGTGGGGGCTAAAGACTGGGGTTCAAGTCTCCAGGAAGGAGCTTCATACACATATACACTTAGATTAGATTAGAGTAAAAATTCTATCTTGTAAAAAAAAAAAAAAAAAGATTGCATAGAAATAATCTTACTATGCTCGCCTGAACTAGCGGCAACAATGACACATTTTTTATTTCATGAAGCTAGCATTCTTTTGATGATTTTGGTTTTCTTAATGGCTTGTTATGATGCATTCAATTTACTGGAAAAAAAAATTCATTCTCTTTTAATTTTGTACATAAACTTACTAAAAGTTTTTACTGCAGGGAGTTAACTAGGTTAATTGAAAAGTTTGGATATAAAATGCTGAAATTGGTTGTCGAGAAGAAGATGGAAATGATTGTCCTTAAATTTTACAAAACCCCAATCTTTTGATTTTTTTGTGTGTGTATATATATATATATTTTGTGAGGAGAGAGGCATCAAATGGCAGAAGAAAAAAAAAATATTTAAACTAGTTTTAATAGGAGTGGGTTATGGAGGCCCTAATGGAGGTGACCTTGGTGGGTAAAATGTCAACTTTCAAACTATAAGTAGACTAGACGAAAACGGGTCTAACCATAGGTAGATTTGTTATTATCCTTTGTTTTTTTAAACAACAAATCCAATAAGGTTTCTCATATTGCAGAACTCAAATTGCTGGTTAAGCAACAAAAAGAAAATTACGAAAACAACCCCACCTTGATGGAAGATGAGCTACATTGTTATCCCTATTTAGTATTAACCCTTTAGGTTAGAGAGTGTAATAAATAATAAGACAGGGCAGAGTCAGATCAGGATTGTTGAATGTTGAGTCTCCTCTTTAGGCTGGAATGAAGATAGTTAGTTTGGAGGTATCTTATTGTCCCTAATGTTGTTGTTTCGACATTAATAAGTTCTAAGTGAAAGATAATGCGAGGGAGGTAATCATGAGAGTGCTAAAACAAAAGAAAGCATGATAAGATGACAACCAAAACTTGTTTATGACCTATGATCTCGAAGTGGGAAAAACTTATATAGGGTAGAGCTATTCAAAAGGGGCATGAAAGTTTTGCCTTCCTGGAAGTATAAAAAAACCAATTAAAACCTTTAGTTTTTCTTTTGCTTTTTCAAATTTTTATTTGTAATTAATTAAGTCCTATAGTTTTAGTAATACATTAAACCCAATTAAAGCCTGAACGGATATTAAACCCAATACAAAATTCACTTATATGAGTGGAGGTCTAATTTGTTTTTTTATAAGAAAAAAATCTCAATATTTACTTTTAAACTATATGATTTAATTTGTTATTTTTCAAAACTTCTTCATTTAATTTATTATCGTTTAAATTACATGATTTAATTTGTTGCACTTTGTAAAGTTTTAATTTATAAATCTATTCCCTCCCCAAAAAACCTGTAGTTTTAGTAATAAATTAAGATAAAATTTAGCTATAAAATTAACTACAGACTTAACCTTACTCAATATCCCTTTAATGAGAGAGAATTTTGACAAATCCACCATTAAATTACATCTTCTTATATTCTCTATACTTGCAAAATTTCTAGAAAATTAGAGATTAGTAGCTATGTCATCAATAAATTGTTTAAATTGCAAGTTTTTATAGTTTAAAATTATGCATAAAATATAAGTTTATAGATCATATAGTAAATAATATCTGATTGATTTAAAATTTGAAATGTGTATTAGGAGTGTAAAAAGCATGTAGTTCAATACTTAGATTTTAAAAATATATTATAATATTTATTTTATTGAATAAGGTTGTATTCTTAAGTTACAATTAATTTTGTTGCTAAACTTTGTCATTTTAGCAAAACACGCGACAACATAGAGGCATCCTTATGTTGGATATTATTTGAACCGATTGTTTGGTTTTCAAAACTGTATGTAATGTAAGTGTGTTGAAGTCATCATGGATTTTGTTTCTCATTTTGGAGCGTGCGCGTACACACACATATATATAAAGGGAAAAAGTATTTGCTATAAAACTGTTTTACTAAGTCATCTAGGTCATCTAGGCATTTACAGGAAAATGATTAAAATGCATGTGTGCAATATTATTTTTGAAACAAAACTATGGAATCAAGACCAAAGTGTAGTGAACAACGTAAATAGATTGATATGAACTGTAGAGGACCTAAATGCATTGAATGGACCGAATCAGAAAGAATGGATTGTATGGACCGAATTAAATCGTATAAGATCGATGTGGACCGAGTAGACTGAATTGGATCGAATAAGACCAAAGTAGACCTAATTCGAATGAATGGATTGAATAAGATTCAGACCAAAGTGGACCAAACAATATAAATAGACCGACATGGTTTGAACAACAAAAATAGACCGAAATAGACAGAAATGAACGTAATGGACCAAAGTAGATTGAATTGGAAGGAATGGACCTAATAAGACTGAAGTGGACTGAATTAGAAATAATAGACCAAACTGGATCAAATAAGACTGAAGTGTTCCAAATTAGAATGTGATAGGCCAAAAACGTATTGACCCATTGTAATGAATTAATTGATTAATTACCCAAGTTTATTAATTAATCAAATTAACATGCAATGTACGTGGCAGCACAAAAAAATCACCAACTAAAATATAATGCAGCAGAAAATAAAGTTGACACGGTGATTTGTTTATGAATGGGGAAAAACCTCCAAGTCAAAAACCCCACCGGGTGATTTTAAGGTCATCACTCCGAGAATTCACTATTATCAGAACAAGTGGTTACAAGTAAAAAAATCACAGTACGTTATACCAACCTACAGTTGAACCCTTACCCAATACCCAATTGGACTTGTTCTGTAGTGACAATCTCTCCTTTTATTGCACGGCTCCCAGTACCGTGACTAACCAATAGATGCGCGGATCCCAGTACTTGACTTGATCACTAACTTGAGAAGGATGTTGGTTGCAAAGTTTTTCAGTTCATCATACGATGAAGATCACGAAGTTGCTTGGTCACAAAACCCTGCAGTGTACAAACATAGCAGCTTCTTGAATAGAAAGATGAACTAGAGCATATGTCTCCAGTTCACAATATGCTTGTGAAAAACTTTTGCATTCAGTTGCATCAGCTGTGACGGCCCTTAAAACAATCCTTATATATATATTTAGATTTGTGAGAAAAGAAAGCCCAAACATGTATTCACAGATTGGATTGAAATTAGCTCTAAAAAATTGAACTTCATAAACCTCAATAGATTGCTTATCTTCTGAGAAGCTGTCGAGTATCGGGCTTCAGCAGCCTTTTAAATCTCGATAGATACTAGCTGTTGAGCTTTAAAAATCAGCACTTCATCACTTGATTCTTGGACAGATTTGCATGACTTTAACACTTGAACTTGAAACCTTGTTCCTTGAAGTATTAAACACATCTTAGATCTTTCCAATTACAAGTAAAGTGTATTTTGTCAAAAGATTAGCCAATTCTAATTTGACATTTGTTCCTAACATTGAATCACATATGTCCTAACAATCTCCCCATTTGGCAATTCGTGACAAAACCACAACAAACAAATGCATGTATGAGAGAAGTCATAAATTACTCAACTCATACTCACTTGTTGAATACAATAAAATCTATCCTAAGACAAACTCTTGAAAAACTTTGCAAGAAGAGAGTCATGGCAAGGAAGACTTTGATAATCTATATTTCTAAAACACTTTAAACAAAACTCATCAAGGCATTTTAATGTGAAACAGAAATAAAAGATTGCATACAATATATAAGAAGCATGTGCATAAAGAGAGAAAAGAAACAACACATGAAAAGACAGGTGAATAAACTGTAATAGCGACCTCACCATATATATATATATATATATATATATATATATATCATCAAAGTACAAGGTTTGCTATCACAAAGTGGTTACAAGACCAAAGGTACATGAACAATGTATCTAAAATAGAAAGAAAAGAAAAAGATACATAAGTCCTCATTACATCCCTCAAAATATAGACACTCCCCCTAACAAAAATATCCTAAGTACAAACTCTCCCCCAAAATGCATGACTACTCTCGTATCAAAACTACTCCCCTTTTTTGTCACAAGTGACAAAAGGTAAGTACATCAAGTAGACATCTCATCATTACTAGGGGAGCTAGCTTTCTCGTCCTCATCAGCATCATCACTATTGGAGCCATCATCACTCTTATCCTCTGAAGCCGGTGGAGATGGAGGGGAAGCAACAGTGAAAAATTATTGTTTGACTTCGTACATTTTTCATTGGTATCAATGCCCTCTAAGTGTTTTTCGTCCAAACAGAATTTATGATTCTCAAAACAGATAAAGGTTATCAATTTACTTTGATTTTGTTTAACAACCTATAGTGTGGTGAGTTAATAGTTCTTTCTATATTGTACTTTAGGCTCGTTGTCCCTTTCTACCAACATCCTTCCATGATAAATTTTAATTACGATTGATTAACAGCTGAATCCAAAAAAAGCTAAAAGAAAGTACATGACAAGAAATTGTAAATACCAGAGGATTTTCACACAAACCAATATGAGTGTGAACTCGTAAACACAAAATGCAGAACAGTCAATAGAAGATCATCCTTAAAATAATAAAATAAAATAAAAGGGTATTTACAACCCTTCTCTGATTGAACAAATATGATACTCTCCTACTCAAAATAAAAACATCAAACTCTAAGTTACCTACGCATTGAGGCAATTAGTTTGACACTGAGATAAGATTGCTTCATCAACATGCTTGTGGATGACATCAAAGTATGTTGATGGATACAAAAATACGTCGGTAAACAACAATGCTGGAGAATTCCACACACACACACACACATAAATATATATATCAAAGTAATAGCTGAAGCCCCATTAGCCAATGTTTAGTGACAACTACATTACAGTGTCACAGGACTTAAACTATAAATCTCATTATTTTCTTAAGGCATTTTGAATGACAATTAACAAAGACAACAGCATGAAAATGACTACAGATATGGCATGAATATGAACAATGTACAAATACAAATATGAAACAGGCTACAAAAGGCCAAATGAGCAGAGATATCAATCACACAGGCACAAAATTTACTGACCTTCCATGGAGCAAACAAATCCCATCCAGGCTTAAACCCAGTAGCACATATCACAGCTTTAGAATCATCACCTATAGCTTCTGCTAGCCTCTCAGAACCCTTTGTTACATCAGTTCCATCAAACCCCATCTGTTCTATAGATCATCATGCACAATTCAAGATCCCATTCAACCCTAAATTCCCTTTTTTATGAAACCAAGAGGAATAAGTTTCAAATAATAAAGCTCTAACATAAATTTTCTAATTCCTATTGATCAACAGCGAGTCAGCAATATCAATAAAAGAAATTTGAAAAAGTTTAGATTGTAATTTTTCATACATGAAAAATAGTCCAACATCAGAAAAGGATCCCAATTCTTCAGGTCAATCTTAAAAATTTAATACCCAGAAGATAGAAAGTCAAGAACAAATGAAGTAGGAAAAGCTATGTAAACATGGGATTATGGAGAAGAGTTTATCGGGTTTTAGAAAAGTTTGTAGGAAAATATATGAAACTTATCAAAGTTTGTAGAAAAGTTTGAAGCTCCACAGTGCGTTCTTGAAAGATTTTCGGGCGATTCATCAGAAACTTATGGGTCGAGAAGCCAAAATGGCGCAAGCTAAAGCTGCAGCTGCTGAGATGGCAGAGACATTGAAGCTTGAGCGTGTTTTGCCTATTATCAACATGTAGGAAGCTAAGGCACTCTCAAAGCTCCATGAGGAGTACGAATTTAAGGGTTTTGGGGAGCTCAACCAGGGTCTTTCCATAGCTGTGAACAAGAATTGTTGGAGGTCGCTAAAGCCTACATGCTCAAACTTTAACTCAGTAATTGAAAAAAAGGAAAAAGAAAAAAGTACAGTTTTGAAGTTAATACTGTGATATAAATGTTGTCATTTTGTTGGGGTTTTAAAAGTAACTGAGTTTTTACCGATGGCAATATTATTATGAAGACCAATGTGTAACTATTCTTGGCGTTGTGTTTCTGTATAAAATATTGTACTTGTTCATATGCTTATGTGCCAAGTTTAAGATGGATTCTGGTTTAGTTTTCACAAGATGTAAAATGTTATTGTGGATTCTTAGGTTTCTCTACTTAGAATAGTGAGTTATACGTTAAAATAAAAAACTTTCACCTTTGTCGTGTTTCTTTGCAATGCCTATATGCTCTTAAGCCGCTGTAATTTGGTCTACAATAGTTTGTTTTAATTTAGATATGTAAGGTTTTTGAGGTTGGGCTTTATATTTTATACCATAATATAATTGCAAATTCATTATTGATTTATTTATTCCATAAATGCATACATTTTTATTTTATAGAGTTTCAAATTTAAACTTATAGCGTTCACTTTTGATGATGATTCTTCATCATTAGACCAAGATATTAATCAGTTTTTAGTATAGGCGGAAATATATAAACATAAATAAAGGTTATTTAACTTCCAAACCCCTCTCAAACGTATATGACAATACTAAATACTAGGCGCTGTGATTTGTGGCCATTATATATATTTCATAACAATAATAATAACAATAACAATAACAACAACAATAACGTTAGAGCAACACAAAAAAAAAAAAAAAAGCATATTAAGACTCTATTTAGTATTTCCAGTAAATTAATTCTTGTAACAAAATATATATATATAAAGACTCAATACGCATTTGGATTTTGTTTATTTCCTGTACCATATTTTCATAGTATTTATTATTTATTAAAAGATATAATTTATTTCCCTAAAAAAGATATAGTTTTTGGTAAGTTTTATGTTAATGTGTAAGAAAAAAAATTAAAAGCTAGTTTAATTCTAAAAAAAAAACCTAAAAGTTAAATTATTTGAAAAAAGGCAGAAAAGCATAGAGCTAAAGCTAAAAAAAAACCAAAAAGGAGTTATTTCTAAAGAGAAACATTATCTTACCCCTTTTAGGTTGGAAGAAAGAAGAATGACTAGGTATGTTTTGATCCTTTACTTCGTGATCTGGATGCTTGTGAGACAATCTACAACAAAAATTAGTTGGACTAAGTGCTTTGATATTTGCACCAAGTATTGTTTTTATAATCTAAATGGTAATAATCGTAGAATGCTTGGATGCATGAGTTGCGGCACTAGTAGTTACTGTAAGCGGATTAATGGCGAAACTTATTTTTTATTTTGGTGCTGGTAGGAAAGAAGCTTATAGAGAGCATGCAGACAATAAGAACTGATCACCACCCAAGAAGAGTTTTGATATTAATAAACGTGAATAAACCAACAAGGAAGACTTTATGAAAAAAATTGTTTAATTATCAATTTAATTATGAAAAATTTGTCTCAATTGGTTCAAATTTTGGTATGTAAAGCCTAAACCTCTGATTATATGAGTTCTATTTTGAAAATTTTCCATTGCTTCGGTCGATTGTATTTTCAATTTGCAAACCAAAAGGCCCTATTACAATTTGCACTTATATTAGTTGTGAGTTTTTTTTTGGAGAGAGATTCAACTCATGACGAAGTCCGCTCCTGATGATAGCTTTTTATTATCAAACCGGGATTGAACTCTAAATTTCTTATTCAACCATCAAAGATTTTACAGGTTGAACAAACTAGAACCCACATTTAGTTGTGGGTTTAGTGTACCTTGGTTGTGTTTGCTTGAACCTTATACATTTATTTATTTCAATAGGTGCTTGAACCTTACTATATATAAATGACTGACGTGAAACAGTACCGTAGAGTCTTAATATGTTTTTTTTTTTATTGATCCTTATTATTATTGTTATTGATATTGTTGTTGTTATTGTTATGATTTTTATTATGATTTTATTTTTATTATTATTGAATACTTTTAACGAAATTTTGTAATGAAGTTATGCGTTTTTAAGGTTGCATAGAAATATTACCGCACACTCTTGGTGCGATGGTCACTCTACAGGTATAAGTGCTTGTGGGGTGTGGGGGGTAAGGGCTGAGATTTAAGTCTCTAGGAGGGAGTTTCATACACATATATACTTAGATTAGGTTAGAGTAGAAATTGTATCTTGTATAAAAAAAAAATAAAACAAAAACAAAAAAAAAGATTGCATAGAAATAATCTTACTATGCTCGCCTGAACTAGCAGCAACAATGACACATTTTTTATTTCATGAAGCTAGCATTCTTTTGATGATTTTGGTTTTCTTAATGGCTTGTTATGATGCATTCAATTTATTGGAAAAAAAAATTCATTCTCTTTTAATTTTGTACATAAATTTACTAAAAGTTTTTACTGCAGGGAGTTAATTAGGTTGATTGAAAAGTTTGGATATAAAATGCTGAAATTGGTTGACGAGAAGCAGATGGAAATGTTTGTTCTTAAATTTTACAAAACCCCAATCTTTTGATTTTTTTTTTTTGTATATATATATATATATATTTTTTTTTATGGTGAGGAGAGAGGCATCAAATGGCAGAAGAAAAAAAAAACATATTTAAACTAGTTTTAATAGGAGTGGGTTATGGAGGCCCTAATGGAGGTGACCTTGGCGGGTAAAATGTCAACTTTCAAATTACAAGTAGACTAGACGAAAACAGGTCTAACCATAGGTAGATTTGTTATTATCCTTTGTTTTTTTAAACAACAAATCCAATAAGGTTTCTCATATTGCAGAACTCAAATTGCTGGTTAAGCAACAAAAACAAAATTACGAAAACAACCCCACCTTGATGGAAGATGAGCTACATTGTTATCCCTATTTAGTATTAACCCTTTAGTTTAGAGAGTGTAATAAATAATAAGATAGGGCAGAGTCAGATCAGGATTGTTGAATGTTGAGTCTCCTCTTTAGGCTGGAATGAAGATAGTTAGTTTGGAGGTATCTTATTGTCCCTAATGTTGTTGTTTTGACATTAATAAGTTCTAAGTGAAAGATAATGCGAGGGAGGTAATCATGAGAGTGCTAAAACAAAAAGAAAGCGTGATAAGATGACAACCAAAACTTGTTTATGACCTATGATCTCGAAGTGGGAAAAACTTATACAGGGTAGAGCTATTCAAAAGGGGCATGAAAGTTTTGCCTTCGTGGAAGTATTAAAAAACCAATTAAAACCTTTAGTTTTTTTTTTTTTTTTAAATTTTTATTTGTAATTAAGTCCTATAGTTTTAGTAATACATTAAACCCAATTAAAACCTGAACGGATATTAAACCCAATACAAAATTCACTTATATGAGTGGAGGTTTAATTTGTTTTTTTTTATAAGAAAAAAATCTCAATATTTACTTTTAAACTATATGATTTAATTTGTTATTTTTCAAAACTTCTTCATTTAATTTATTATCGTTTAAATTACATGATTTAATTTGTTGCACTTTGTAAAGTTTAAATTTATAAATCTATTCCCTCCCCAAAAAACCTGTAGTTTTAGTAATAAATTAGGATAAAATTTATCTATAAAATTGACTATAGACTTAACCTTACTCAATATCCCTTTAATGGGAGAGAATTTTGACAAATCCACCATTGAATTACATCTTCTTCTTATATTCTCTATACTTGCAAAATTTCTAGAGAATTAGAGATTAGTAGCTATGTCATCAATAAATTGTTTAAATTGCAAGTTTTTGTAGTTTAAAATTATGCATAAAAATAGGTTTATAGATTATATAGTAAATAATATTTGATTGATTTAAAATTTGAAATGTTTATTAGGAGTGTAAAAAGCATGTAGTTCAATAGTTAGATTTTCAAAATATATTATAATATTTATTTTATTGAATAAGGTTGTATTCTTAAGTTACAATTAATTTTGTTGCTAAATTTTGTCATTTTAGTAAAACACGCGATAACATAGAGGCATTCTTATGTTGGATATTATTTGAACCGATTGTTTGGTTTTCAAAACTGTATGTAATGTAAGTGTGTTGAAGTCATCGTGGATTTTGTTTCTCATTTTGGAGCGTGTGCACACACACACATATATAAAGGGAGAAGTATTTGCTATAAAACTGTTTTACTAAGTCATCTAGGTCATCTAGGCATTTACAGGAAAATGATTAAAATGCATGTGTGCAATATTACTTTTGAAACAAAACTATGGAATCAAGACCAAAGCATAGTGAACAACGTAAATAGATTGATATGAATTGAAGAGGACCTAAATGCATTGAATGGACCGAATCACAAAGAATGGACTGTATGGACCGAATTAAATCGTATAAGATCAATGTGGACCGAATAGACTAAATTGGATCGAATAAGACCAAAGTAGACCTAATTCGAATGAATGGACCGAATAAGATTCAGACCAAAGTGGACCAAACAATATAAATAGACCGACATGGTCTGAACAACAAAAATAGACCGAAATAGACCGAAGTGAACGTAATGGACCAAAGTAGACTGAATTGGAAGGAATGGACCTAATAAGACTGAAGTGGACTGAATTAGAAATAATAGACCAAACTGGATCAAATAAGACTGAAGTGTTCCAAATTAGAATGCGATAGGCCAAAAACGTATTGACCATTTGTGATGAATTAATTGATTAATTATCCAAGTTTATTAATTAATCAAATTAACATGTGATGTACGTGGCAGCACAAACAAATCACCAACTAAAATATAATGTAGTGGAAAATAAAGTTGACACGGTGATTTGTTTATAAATGGGGAAAACCTCCGAGGCAAAAACCCCACCAGGTGATTTTAAGGTCACCACTCCGAGAACTCACTATTATCACAACAAGTGGTTACAAGTAAAAAAATCATAGTACCTTATACCAACCTACAGTCAAACCCTTACCCAATACCCAATTGGACTTGTTCTGTAGTGACAATCTCTCCTTTTATTGCATGGCTCCCAGTACCGTGACTAACCAATAGATGTGCGGATCCTAGTACGTGACTTGATCACTAACTTGAGAAGGATGTTGGCTGCAAAGTTTTTCAGTTCATCATACGATGAAGATCACGAAGTTGCTTGGTCACAAAACCCTGCGGTGTACAAACACAGCAGCTTCTTGAATAGAAAGATGAATTAGAGCATATGTCTCCAGTTCACAATATGCTTGTGAAAAACTTTTGTATTCAGTTGCATCAGCTGTGACGGCCCTTAAAACAAATATATATGTTCAGATTTGTGAGAAAAGAAAGCCCAAACATGTATTCACGGATTGGATTGAAATCAGCTCTAAAAAATTGAACTTCATAAACCTCAATAGATAGCTTATCTTCCAAGAAGCTGTCGAGCATTGGGCTTCAGCAGCCTTTTAAATCTCGATAGATACTAGCTGTTGAGTTTTAAAAATCAGCACTTCATCACTTGATTCTTGGACAGATTTTCATGACTTTAACACTTGAACTTGAAACCTTGTTCCTTGAAGTATTAAACACATCTTAGATCTTCCCAATTACAAGTAAAGTGCATTTTGTCAAAAGATTAACTAATTCTAATTTGACATATGTTCCTAACATTGAATCACATATGTCCTAACAATCTACCCATTTGGCAATTCGTGACAAAACCACAACAAACAAATGCATAAATGAGAGAAGTCATAAATTACTCAACTCATACTCACTTGTTGAATACAATAAAATCTATTCTAACAAAAACTCTTGAAAAACTTTGCAAGAAGAGAGTCATGGCAAGGAAGACTTTGATAACCTGTATTTCTAAAACACTTTAAACTAAACTCATCAAGGCATCTTAGTGTGAAACAGAAATAAAAGATTGCATACAATATATAAGAAGTATGTGCATAAAGAGAGAAAAGAAACAACACATGAAAAGATAGGTGAATAAACTGTAACAACCTCATTATATATATATATATATATATATATATATATATATATATATATATATATATATATATATATATATATATCATCAAAGTACAAGGTTTGCTATCACAAAGTGGTTACAAGACCAAAGGTACATGAACAATGTATCTAAAATAGAAAGAAAAGAAAAAGATACATAAGTCCTCATTACATCCCTCAAAATATAGACACTCCCCCTAACAAAAATATCCTAAGTACAAATTCTCCCCCAAAATACATGACTACTCTCATATCAAAACTACTCCCCCTTTTTGTCACAAGTGACAAAGGGTAAGTTCATCAAGTAGACATCTTATCATCACTAGGCGAGCTAGCTTCCTTGTCCTCATCAGCATCATCACTGTCGGAGCCATTATCACTCTTATCCTCTGAAGCCGGTGGAGATGGAGAGGAAGCAATAGTGAAACCACTCATTATAGCCTGTCGTCATGCGATACAACCAACACGGGTGTTCACCTGACACAACTCATCACTGAAAGTGTCAAGGCGAGCATCCACACGCACAAACTATGCCATGATGGCCTCAAGAGTCACTCCACCCACAGAAGACAAAGGAGTGGAGGTGGATGGAGTGGTAGAAGCTAGAGAATCGCTGTCCCGATCCGCCTCGGTCGTAGTTGCGCCTCGCTCCGTTTAATGGTAGTAGCATTTATGGCACACATGACAGAAAAGTGGTCCGACTCGGGATAGGAAGGAAAAATGGCGAATAATCCACATGATAGCCGGATGAAAAATAAGCTTATCACGGGTCGCCGTATCCCTATAGAAATCTATGAGGGATAGAATAAAGTGAAAGGGGAAGTCAATAGAAATGTGCTCCAAGAGGGATAGCAAAAATCGAGCACGAGGCTCTGTGATGGAGTTATAGTGAGACAGAGGATGTAGAACAAAAGTCATCACCATGTTAATAATGAACCTCAGACCTTTAGCAAAGACCGAGCAAAGGGTGTTCTGATGATCACCCCAATTAGAAGGTCGCTTACAAAACAAGGACATGAGCTCGTCTTTAGACACAGTCTTAAGATGATCACAGCCGGGGTAGTTAGGATGCGCTACCCTCGGGACGTGGAGCATCTCGGATACAATATCCGAAGTGACCACAATGCACGTACCTTGAACGCCAGTAAAGAAATGAGGTACTGAATAATCGAATCCGTGCATGTTGGAGTAGAACTCATGTTTGATCACAGAAGGACAAGTGACGGGATGCCACACAATGACTCCCAACCCTTACTGTGAATGATAGTGGGTAGGTCAGTATTGGAGAATTTCGATAAGATGACTTGGCGTTCTGAATGAATGCCTCGTCAAGAAAAGTTCTCCAAAAAGTCCTTTTGAGCTTTATCATTACGAAATTTGATGTGAAAGGCGGTGGAATTAGAAGAAGATGCCTCAGAACGAAGAGAGTTTCAGGACGGAATAGAGTTCCGTTTAGGTGCCATAGAGCAACTAACTGAAAGAAGGAGAGAGAGAGGGACACGCAGAAAAGTACCAACACAAATTAATATAAGAATATAAAGAATTGAAGGTACATATGCATGAAAAATGCATGAACATGTGACATGCAAGCTTAAAAACATCATGGGCTCAACCCAATCCAAACCTACCAGCACACAAGTTTGCAACAAGGTAAACTCACATCTAAAATGCATGAAACATTGTTATAATGCAAATGTGATGCAATTTATGAAAATATAGGATCATTTACACAAAACTCATCCTAAAAATTTCACAAAAACTTCATCAATTTTGAAAAACCCCAAAAAAATTTCAAAAACCCAAAACCTAGATCTAAATGTGTGAAATGAATGAAGAATGAGAGAAAGAGAGAGCATACCAATTGATTTGAGACAAGATAAGGCCGGAAATCACGTGGGTTGAAGGTTTTGAGAAAGAAGGGAGTGTTTAGGAGGTGAAGAGGCAGATTCTGTCGAGAGAGATCGAGGAGAAGTGAAGAGAAATCGCGCAGATCCTTTATATAGAAAGATCATAAAGCTCGACAGATCGAGAGGTGTTGAGAGGTGTCGAGATTTAAAACGCGTGAAGAAGCTGTCGAAGAGCTATCCAGGATCTGTCGAGAGGTGTTCATAGCAAAAGGATCTTGATGGATCGAGAAGCTATCAAGCATCTATCGAGGAGACAGAAACTTTCTCGATGGATCAAGGAGCTATCGAGAAGCTATCGCGATTGCGATAAAAAAGAAGCTGAAGAGCTCGATAGATAGCCTAGCTATCGAGAGGTGTTGAGAAGCTATCGAGATTGCTTAAAAACGGTTTTTCAAAGAAGAGAAAAACATAGACATGAATGCAATCAAACTTACTACTCAACCAAAGATTCAAAAAATCAATTTTAGCTCTCAAAAACATCACTCAACTAAGAAAAATGTCATGCATTTAGATCCAAAACACACGCACACACACTAAACACGTCTAACTAATTTTATATTTAAAAAACAAGTCAAGACAGTTTAGTAAGCATGCACTAACACAAGTATACCTCGTGATGGCCAAATCACATTATACCTGCATATGTATCAAAACTAGCAAAGAATATTGCGTGTTGTGTGTGAAAAACATCGCAAGATTGCATAAGTGTCTACATGTATGACGATTTGAGATATGAGTAAATCAATTTAACTCACACACGATCATAACTGTTTGATGAGGACTATCACCTTCAAGGTACATCTTATAACTCCTACATCTCCTAGAATACAAGCTTGCAATCATATTTTAGAGCATTTTGATTCTTTTTGCTTTAATTTTTCTTTACATATTTTCTTTTAAGCATATCATGCATGAGCATATAAAAGAGAGAAAAGAAATACCAATTATGTTAAGCTTTTGATATTGCACTTTTGCTATGTCGAAGCATACTGATGTCATTCCATGATTGGCGGGCAACTGTGATGAGATGGTTATTTATGCATTTTTCTTAGGATTTTTTAGTCATTCCCGTCAAAAAGAGTGATACGAGTGTTAACTATAAGAGATAACTTAATCTTACTCATCATAAATAAAAGCCATAAAGCTCACTTGCTTAGTTGTGCATACAGATGCTCATCTAAGCTACGAGAGATACAAAGTTTAAAAAATTTTGTTTCATTGGCCATTCAAGGTACACAAGTACCAATGTACACAAACACACATTGTTTTTGTATTTTTTTTATTTTTCAATTTTTGATTTTTATTTTTATGGAGGAAAATAAAATAAAACAAAACTGAAAACAAACAAACAAACAAGTACCAATGTACACAAACACACACTTGGAGCCTTTTTTCCTTCCACACCTTGGAAATGCCTTTCCTTTTAGTGAATCCTTGAGTCGACGGTGAGGGGGAAAAGTTAAAACCGTTTAAGCTCGAAAGGAATATAAGGACTTTGAGGAGATCTCCAAGCGGAGCAAGAGATGATGGAAACTAATTCTGGTTTTTCGATGAGATCACATTGTTGCTCTGTTGAGTGGCTAACTTCTTATAGCAATTAGGTTAAGTATGTCTAGTTGCTCCACAGTGATGACAAAGATGCTGCTTCTTCTCTTTAGACTTTTGAGCATTACTCTTCTTAGCCCTAGGGTTTTTGGTTTCTTCCTTAGCAAGTTTAGGGGGCGCTCTTAAGATAGATTTACCATTGTCTATGTTCTCACTAGCTATCACATTTTTTACATTATTGTTCTTAGATTCAACATTATTAGCAAGAGAAACAAAAACAGTAGTACTAGAAGAAGCAATATTAGGAGAGGAGAAATCATATCCTAAACCGGTTTGATCAGAAGCAGATTTCTGAAGACTGAGCATCTCATTGAGTTTGCACTTGAAGTCCTCTCCAACTGAGCTCTGACTTGAAACAGCTCCGCTTCAAGCTTCTTGGTCTTTTCAGCCAAGAAATTATTTTCAAATCTCAGTGCTCCTATAGTCTAATTGGCTTCATCAAATTTTATGGAGAGTTCTTCTCGTTCAAGCTCCACATCACTGAGCTTCTTGGTGGCTAACCTATACAACTTCTCATGCTTTTTGGAGACCTTGTATAACTTTGCATAGGCAGTGTGGATGTCATCTTGTTCATCCATATTCTCACACTTTGACTCCACCAAGTCTTCTTCTTTATCCACATCTTCTACAATCCCCTCAGTAGGATTGATAGTGGCAGTGAAGGCATTTAGGATTCCGTCATCTTCATTTTCAGAATTATCCTCAGGTCAGTGTCGCTCAAAGTTGCAGCAAGTGCCTTGCTTTTCCCAATGGACTTAAGATAAGTAGGACACTCTTGTTTCATATAACCGAAACCTTGACACCCGAAACACTTAGGTCCTAAGGGAACAGTGTACTAACTGTCATCCTTGGCATGCTTCTTCCCTTTGTCTCAGCTTTTAGACTGAGAAGAACTAGATTGCCTATGGTCCTTATCAAAGCCCTTCACATTGGCATTCTTCATAAACTTCTTGAATTGCCTTGTGATGTAGGACTTCAATTTAGAATCTTCTTCGTTTGAAGACTCATTTGTGTCACTGTTCTTGGCCTTCAGTGCCATGCTTTTACCTTTACTTGATTTCCCAATCCTTGTTAAACCTAACTCATAGGTTTGCAAATTTCCAACCAGCTCTGTCAAAGGAATTTTGTCGATGTCCTTTGATTCCTCAATAGCGATGATCTTGGCATGAAATATTTCGAGTAGAGATCTGAGTACCCTTCTCACAATCTTGGGTTTGGGAATGGTTTTCCCAAGATTAAAAGTTGAGTTCACTAAGACTCATCCTCCTCCATCTTAATCTCTTCGAAGCTAGTAGTGAGCTTTTGAAGCTACGAGTGCTTAATGGCCTTGGTTCCTTCATAGGTTGTCTAAAGAATGGTCCATACTTCCTTCGCAATTTTAGTGGAGGATATCTTCATAAACTCCTCATTTGTGACCACAATGAATAAGGCATTTAATGCCCTGCTGTTGAAGTTTTCCGCCTTAATCTTAGCATCTTCCTAGTTGGCTGGTGCTTCCTTCGACTTGGTCCAGCCTATCTCCATAGCTTGCCCCACTTTCTCATCTAGAGACTGCTAGAAAGCTCTCATGCGTGCTTTCCATTATGCATAGTTAGTACCATCAAATAGAGGAGGTATAAAAAGAGGCTGTCCTCTATCTATGACAACAGGGTCAATGGATCGAACAGCAAAGATTAAAACCTAATCAGAGTGTGTCTACTTTGATATCACTTGATAGGCCAAAAAAGTATTGACCATTTGTGGTGAATTAATTGATTAATTACCCAAGTTTATTAATTAATCAAATTAACATGCAATATATGTGGTAGCACAAACAAATCACTAACTAAAATATAATGCAGCGGAAAATAAAGTTGACACTGTGATTTGTATATGAATGGGGAAAACCTCTAAGGAAAAAACCCCATCGGGTGATTTTAAAGTCACCACCCTCGAGAATTTACTATTATCACAACGAGCGGTTACAAGTAAAGGAATCTCAGTACCTTATACCAACCTACAGTTAAACCCTTACCCTAATACCCAATTGGACTTGTTCTATAGTGATAATCTCTCCTTTTATTGAACGGCTCCTAGTACGTGACTAACTAATAGATGCGTGGATCCTAGTACGTGACTTGATCACCAACTTGAGAAGGATGTTGGTTGGAAAATTCTTCAGTTCATCACACGATGAAGATCACGAAGTTGCTTGGTCACAAAACCCTACGGTATACAAACACAGCAATTTCTTGAATAGAAAGATGAACTAGGGCATATGTCTCCGGTTCACAATATGCTTGTGAAAAACTTTTGCATTCAGCTGCATCAGCTGTGACAGTCCTTAAAACAATCTTTATATATGTTTAGGGTTGTGAGAAAAGAAAGCCCAAACATGTATTCACGGATTGGATTAAAATCAACTCTGAAAAACTAAACTTCATAAGCCTCGATAAATAGCTTATCTATCAAGAAAATGTCGAGCATTGGGCTTTAGCAACTTTTTAAACCTCGATAGATACTAGTTGTTGAGCTTTAAATATCAGCACTTCAAATGTGTTTGAATAGAGCGTTTTGGCGTCTGCATTTAGCCCAAGCGCATTTTGTAGTTTTTTTTTCCTAGGCGCACTTGTTGACTTTCTTGCGTTTCACCTTTTTTTTTTTTTCCTATTGCAGCACGCGTTTCAGGGGGACAAATGGCTACTGTTCATGAACAGTAGCCATATATTTCTAACTTTTCAGCCACTTTCTTTCGTGAACAGTGCATTCGTGCACTGTTCACGGACCCACAAATTTCATTTTTAGCCTTTTTTTTATATTAAAAATGGGTTCTACAATACTATTTACACATTTAAAAATTATTTTACTACAGTGTTTTCAGTTTTTAGCAATAAGTTCTATCCAAACAGACCCTTCATCACTTGATTATTGGACAGACTTGCATGACTTTTACACTTGAACTTGAAACCTTGTTCCTTGAAGTATTAAACACATCCTAGATCTACCAAATTACAAGTAAAGTACATTTTGTCAAAGGATTAGCCAATTCTAATTTGATTTATGTTCCTAACATTAAATCACATATGTCCTAACAGAATGAATGGATCAAATGGAATGAATAAGACAGAAATGACTGAACAACATATATAGACAAAGAAACAATTCAATGTGTCAAACGATGAGCTAGGTATTTTTGATTCGATGCACTAGAAACTAAAAAAAAAACCATTTTCTCTTCCTACTTACAAATGGTGGAAAATCCAAAAGAAATGGAGAATCCACAGGAAGTGAAGCTCCCCAGTGGCTTTTAAGGCGATTCATTAGAAACATATGGATGAAGAAGCCAAAATGGCGTAAGCTAAAGCCGCAACTGCTGAGATGGCAAAGAAATTGAAGGGTCTTTCCATGGCTGAGAGAAGAGAATTATTAGAGGTTGCTAAGCCTACATGCTCAAACTCAGTAACTTAAAAAAAAAATTAAAAAAATTAAAAAAAAAGCGGGGGGGGTATGGTTTTAAAGTTAATACTGTGACATAAATGTTGTCATTTTGTTGGGTTTTTAAGTAAATAAGTTTTCCCATTGGCAATATTGTTCTTGGTGTTGTGTTTCTGTATAAAATGGGCACTTGTTCGTATGATTGTGTGCCTTTTTTTAGATGGATTTTGATTTAGTTTTCACAAGATGTAAAATGTTATTGTGGATCCTTGGGATTCTCTACTTAGAATAGTGAGTTATATTGTTAAAATAAAAAACTTCCACCTTACCGGTGTCTCTTTGAATGTCTATACGCTCTTAAGCCGCTGTAATTTAGTCTGCAATAGTATGTTTTGATTTAAATATGTAAGGTGCGAGGTTGGGTTTTATATTTTATACCATAATATAATTGTAATTTTATTTTTTATTTATTTATTTTTTTGCATAAATGCGTATTCTTTTTTTTAGAGAGTTTCAATTTATGGTGTCCTCTCCTAATAATAAGTTTTTATCATCAAACCAAGACATCAATCGGTTTTTTGTGTAGACAGAAATGCATAAACATAATGTAGGTTACTAAAAGTCTAAAGCCCTCTCAAACGTACATGACAATACTAAATACTAGGCGTTGTAATTTGTGGCCATTATATATATTTTATAACAATAACAATAACAATAACAATAATAATAACGTTTAAGCTACAAAAAAACATATTAAGACTATTTAGTATTTAAAGGAAATTATGTCCTGTAACAAAAAAAAAAAAAACATATTAAGACTCAATAAATGGATGCAATGTATTAGGCTTTTGTTTATTTCCTATAACTTATTTTCATAGTGTTTATTATTTATTAAAATATACAATTTTTATCCATAAAAAAGATTTAGTTTTTGGTAAATTTTATGTGAATGTGTAACAAAAAAACTTAAAAGCTAGTTTAGTTCTAAAAAAAAACCCCAAAAGTTAAATTATTTGAAAAAAAAGGTAGAAAGCAAAAAGCTATAGCCAAACAAAAATCTTTTTCCTTTTTTGTCTCATTTATTTATTTATTTAAATTTAGCAAAGCTAACTTTCATGAAAAATAGCCAGCTTTTAGTCTTTTGTCAAAAATTTTAAAATATATATCTTTTGTATAACACTAACGGGACATTAGTGCATTTGGGATTTGCTTAAACAATATTTGCTTTTTGCCTATTGCTTAACTTTGTGTGTGTGTGTGTGTAAGAGATATGTCTTCTAAAAAAAAAATTTAAGAGACGTGTTTCTATTAAAAAAAAAAAAAAAAAACCAAAAATGAATTAACTCTAAAGAAAAATATTATCCCACCTATTCTTAGGTTGGAAGAAAGGAGAAAGTATATAGTGTTTCAGGAATTCCACATCAGCACTTAGTTGGTGTTTCTAGGCCCAATAAAAAAGTGACATCTGTCTAAACCTTATACAGCTCAGCAACTCAGGTTACATTAAACAAAAAGGCAGAAATGCCCTCTAATTTTCCCCCCATCCCGCCACTCTTCCTTTTCCCCTTCTCCAAAACCATAAAATTTCATCTTTCTCTCTCACTCTCTCTCTGTTTCTCTCGCCGCACTGTACCACTTCAGTCACCACTCACTATCACCTCCATCTTCCCTCTCTCAACTCCAAACCTTGACAGTCGCTGCCTAGTATCGCCGGTCATCATCAGTTCCGACGAGACCGACCTTTGTCTCTGTTTCTCTCGCACCACCGTAGCACACCAGTCACCAACACCTCCATCTTCCCTCTATCAACTCCAAACCTTGACAGCCGCTACCTAGCATCGCCGATCATCATCGGTCTCATCGGAAAACGCCTGAAATTGTCTTTCCGTTGTTTCCAACCACAACGCCGAAAGTTTTCTTGCCGCTTTCAAATCTGACTTTGCAAGAAGGTTTCTCCTCACTCTTTTTCATTTTATTTTTTGAATTTTCTGTTTACATACATGTCCTGATTAAAAAAAAAAAAAAATTGACATATACATTCTTTTGTAAAAAGGAAACGTACTGTTTACTAAAATGCTTAGTGAGGATGGATACACTAATAATACAGTAAAAGGTTTTTTTTTTTTTCAAAAAATTGTTCTTTTGGATTAGATTAAAAGTGGTTAGTATGATGTAGTTTTATAAGCAGAGAAATAAAGCTTATTTCTTTGTTTATTAGTTGATTTAATGTATTTGATGGTTGTGCTTAATTTTCAGGTATTATTTATTTGTTAGATTTTCTTTCTTTCTTTTTCAGCTATTCATGTTAAAGATGATTTCTTTTAGATGCATTTAAGTTTGCAATATGTGTTGGCTTACTTGGAATTTTCACAATTTTTTTCATTCCTTGTAATGGTTTTTTTTTTTCATGGTGCAGGGATGGATGCAATGCTTTTGTTCTGTTGTTATTGCTGAAAGAATTGATTTTAATAAATAATTTCGTCCTAAAAGTCTCCTCTGAGGTATTTAATCTATCTTTTTGTCATTTTTTTAGTTTAAGTCTTTGGTTGATTTATTATGAAAAATTATGATATTTGATAATTGGTATAAAGCCAATTGGAATTTCAATGTGTTTATGGCTGAGGACTAGTGGGTGGCTGGTAGCAATTCTTTTTTATGACTTTACGGTGATTTATGTATATTTATAGTCATCTTTTCATGATGTTTATTCAATATATCTTTTTTTTCCATGATTAGGTTCGACTAGTCATGGATTTTTCAAAAAATGATTTTGTTGCTGTTGGGGACAATGATAAAAGGGAAAGTTTTGAAAATGTAACTTTGGGTGAATGTGATGAAATTAAAATTGGAATGCAAGTGAGGTCTGAAGAAGAAGCATATAACCTTTATAATCAGTATGCTTTAAAAAGGGGATTTAGCATTCGAAAAGCGGTTAAGCGAGAGTATAATGGTGTTATTAGGCAACGAGAATTTGTGTGTTCAAAACAAGGTTTTAAAGAGTTTGAAGACCCTTCTAATGTTAAAAAGTATCATAATTTAGATGTAAGAACGGGTTGTCGTGCTAGGATCCGGTTTGATGTAAAAAATGATATTTGGAGTGTTTCACACTTTAATGACACACACAATCATGAATTTGCAACTCCAGAAGAAAGATGTAACTTGAGATCAGGAAGGAAAGTGCTACCTGCTCATGGGAATATAATTAGCACAATGGTTAGTTCAGGTATAAAAGCAACAAAGTCTTACTCATTTTTGTCAAAAGAACTTGGTGGTGCAAATAATGTTGGGTTCTCTAGGCGAGATTGTCATAATTTTGTGCAAACAAAAAGAAAAGAAATTATGGAAGCTGGTGATGGGCAAAGTATTATTAATCATTTCAAAGAAAAACAAAGTGAAGATCCAATGTTTTTTTATTCGGTGCAAGTAGACCAAGATAATAGAATTGCAAATTTCTTTTGGAGAGATGGTAGATCAAAATTAGATTATGACTCTTTTGGGGATGTTGTTATATTTGACACCACTTATCGAACCAATAAGTACAACTTAATCTGTGCACCATTTGTGGGAATCAATCATCATTGGAACAATGTTTTGTTTGGTTGTGCTTTTTTATCAAATGAGACAACTCAGTCATTTATTTGGTTGTTTGAGACTTTTTTGACTGCAATGGGAGGGCGACAACCAAAATCTATTTTTACAGATCAAGACCAAGCAATGGCAAATGCTATTAATATGGTTTTCAGTGAGTCTCGTCATCGATTGTGTTTATGGCACATTAGTAAAAATGCTCAAAAAAATCTTGTTGGAATCTATGGTGTTCCAGATTTCAATCAAAGATTTAATCATTGCTTATATGGTGGGTGTTCAAATGAAACGGAGTTTGAGTCAACTTGGAGCAAAATGATTGAGATGCATAATTTAAAGGACAATACATGGCTGAATAGGTTATACCAAATTCGAGAAAAGTGGTGCCCAACTTTCAATCTCGATTTCTTTTCTGCAAAGATGAAGTCTACCCAAAGAAGTGAGAGTACAAATAGTGTTTTTCATCAAATTATGAAAACATCTATGTCTCTTATTGAAGTTATTAAATTTTATGAGGAAAAGGCAGCACAAATGCGACAAGATGAAATAAATGAAGATTTTCGTTGTAAGAATGGTGCACCTGGGAAAGTTCATAAGCATGGGGGCATTTTAAGTCATGCTGCTAAAGTTTATACTCTTGCTTTGTTTGGAATGTTTGAAGAAGAGTTTGATTCAGGTATGGGATTGAATTGTGTTGAAACTGATCATAGTGAGGATAACTTTACATATTCACTAAGTAGTGGGGAGAGTAGAAGGATTCATATTGTGCATTTTAACCGGGCTGAATTAAGTATTTGTTGTGATTGCAAATTATTTGAGACTTTAGGGTTGTTATGTTGCCATGCTTTAAGGGTTTTTCTTGTGAATAATGTGAATAATATACCCGACAAATACATATCAAGTAGATGGACAAAAGATGCCAAGAAAAGGTTGTGTTGTTCTATCGATTCATTTAAATCAAATGAGAAATCTACTCATGTATTACGTATGAGCAACTTAAGTCTTTTGTGGTATAAATGTTGTGATATGGCTGCATTGAGTGATCATGGGACCAAAATAGCAATGGATAGTCTAAGTGAGCTATTATGCAAGCTTGAAAAGAGTTCAGGAGATACAAATAAGATGGAAGATATTGGTAAAAAATGTCCTCAAGATCTCATACATGATGATGATGTGCAACCTTGCTTAGATGGTAAGAGACCAATCCTTGATCCGCCACATGTGAGAAAGAAAGGGATAACCAATTTTAGAATAAAAAGTCAACTGGAAAAGAAGCAAAGAAAAAAGAAAGTGAAAGATGCAACCACTTCAAAAGCTCCAAAAGCTATTTCTATGGTACATGGTAAGTACAAAACTAGCACTCAAGCTTTCTTTTTCTTATTTTTTGCTTGTTAAGTTTAACTGTATGTTCTTACTTTCTCTTCTTTTTTTTTTCAATTTTTTTTTAAAAGAAAATGTTCAATCATCATTTCTTCCCCCGGAGATGTCTATTGTTAATCATGTGGTTAGCTCTACAACAACGCTTCAAGATAGTATGGTACATAGTAAGTACAAGACTAATATTTCAATTTTTATTTTTCTTATTTTTGCTTGTTGAACTTAATCATTTGTTACTGTTTTTATTTTATATAGAAGATGTTCAAACATCATTCTTTCCCCCGGAAATGTTTGTTGCTTATCCCATGTGTAACTCTACAAGAATGTTTCAAGAAAGTACCTCAATGTCACACTTGAATCAAGTACATTCTATAACCTTAAGCTTTTTTTATTAGAGGGGGAGAAGCTTTAATATGTGCTTTTGTTTATTTTTTTTTACCCTAATATTGTTTTCTTTTTTTTAGGGCCCTACTAAAAATTTCTGAAGTATGAAGAAAAACTCTTTTGGATGGTATTTTGGACAATATACTGCACAGCTCATGGACAGCATCTTTGGACAGTTTTTTGGACAGCATTTTGGTCATTATTGCACAGTGGAGGAACCTCTTAGATATTTGACTTGAAAATTTTATAGATAACATAGCTGAAAATTTGAACAAGTGATTGCTTAGCCAAACACTAATTATAGCTGTTATTTTGTCAAGCTTTTGTAACGAATGAAATTACTCAAACATGATAGATTTTGTATATGTTTGAGTAACTTCTAGTTAAGGACTAATTATATGCAAATGATCAAAGTTTTTAATGCAAGAGTACTTTTTATTCTTATATATTAGTTTCTATATGTGCATGGTGGTGGAATTGCAATGCTAGATTGTTGCAGGTGTTATATTATTCCAGTTAAGGGAATGATATAGTGAATGACAATATTTTGGTGCTAGACTTTTTTTTTTTTTTGTTATTTTGATAATATAGTGAATGGCAATATGTTGTTATACCTAAAAAATGTTGATTAGATGATGTATTTATATGGGATTTGTAAACATAGGAACCAGACAATTTTTTTTTTAGATTTCTTACAGGGGGAGAGAAGGGGATTGTTTTTATGTTTCCAGGGTTGTGTTTACAAGAAGACTTTTAGAAGCATGGCAGGTTCATTTTGTGTGTGAAGGTTGTTGACACCACTGCTACTACAAGGGATGGAGAAGCAAGGGTTGCTGCTACAAGTGCTGGAGTTGCTGCTACAAGTGCTGGAGTTGCTGCTACAAGTGCTGAAGTTGCTGCTGTTTTATGTAATCCACATACATTTAGTGGTGATAATTTTGGAGCTTTAGGTGATATAGTGTATGTACCTGCAAATATTTCTGGATTTTTTTTTTCTTTTGTTGGTCTTTAATATAATTCTGCAACTTTGGAGTCTGTACCTGCAACATTACTATGTTGCTACATCAATAGCACGGAAACTCTTATGGGAATACCTATTTTGTCAAACTTGAAAATATGTCATTGCAAATTGAAATACTTATTCTATCAAAGCTTGAGCAAGATTTTTTTTCCTGGACACAATTCTGGAATTTAGATTATATATTGTGTTGTTGTTTGCTGTAATACCTATAATTTAGATTATATAAAATGCAACTTCCTTAATCAATGGTGCTGTTTGTCTTTGGTACCCAATGATTATATAAAGGTGAATTTTCATTGAATCAAAAGCTTACATAAAAATAAATTTTCATTGAACCAAAAGCTAACATAAAGATAAATTTTATAATACATCACTATTATTGGCATCAATATTCAAAAAGTTACATCAAGGTAACAACATATAGGTGCTTTTGTTTTGCCAGCATACATAAACACACCAAAACAAACTACAAAAAATAGCCAAGACCCTATTGATGCCTACTTCAGCTGCTTCACAACTATTTTGTAATTATCCATCATTGATTGATACTTCAGAGCTTCAATTTATCCTATTGCTTCATATTTGACATCTTCATCGCTTTAGTGAAAAATCTTACATAGTTGACAACCCCCTACAATAATCCAACAAGAAACAAAAATTTAATAATTAGTATAGCCAACAACAATACCAGATTTTTTTTTTGGATAGGTAAATAAAACTCCTCTGCCATTATGATGAAAAAGTACAAAGAAAAAGACAAAGCAGGCAATGTGCTAAGAAACATAAAAAATAGCAAACTAATATGTGGGAATACAAACTGTGTGATATCTTGAAGAGTGCAGAAGTAAAAAAACTCAACGATGGAAAACCTGGATATCATGTTAGAGTTAGGATACAAGGATCATTAACTGAACTTTTTGCTTATAAAACATTGTAAATAGTTTGAGCCATTATTCAAGTGCAGAAGATACAATAGAATAAACTAAGAAAAATGGTCTAAACATTTATCTTCTCAATTGAATTTCAGAAGAAAATATGTTGGTATTATAGAAAATCATGGCTGAAAGAATAAGTGAAACGAATGTAAGTATATGTCTAAAAATTTCACATCTAAACAGACATGGAATTTTACAATCACAAATAGCATATGTCTAATCAATAAAAAAATTTCCCATTCATCCATCTACATGTTAATCTTGTATTATGTTGTAAAAACATTGAAAAAAAAATAACATGGCATATTATAGCGGACAGGCATTGCCAGTTTACATCTACTCAGTGTACGATATAAAAAGGAAAGCTAGACAAACGCACCCAACCGATAGACTGATTAAAAATAAACTCAAAATCTAAACTATTTTTTTTATTCATAAGGAATATAGAAAACAATACTTTAAAAGAATCCTTTCAATGTAAACTAGTAGCTAATTGCCCTGCATTCATGGCTAACCTGGACAAGTAAATAATCAGATCCAGCAAAGTTTATTCAGTCTCATGCTATACTCATATAGTATACCAAGGCAGTAAATATACACAAAGAGAACCAATGATGATGCTAGACCTTTTGGAATCACTTTTCCCTAATTTCAAAGCAGCCTCACCAAATAAGTTACAACTTCAAGACATAACTCATTCATGTGGACTGTGGATGATGAAGAAACTTTATCAACACTGGTTAAGACAAGTGAAGGGACATGATGGGTGAAGTTGAACCTGATTGGGGGAAAAAGGTACTCACCACTGTATTCAACAATTCCATCAGATTAGCACTTATCCTATCATCCAATAGAGGAAGCAATAAACATAGATAACCAGTGTTTTAAAAAAAATTTGGACAATGTAGAACAGGTTATAGCTAATTTTCATCAATAATCTTTACAAAAGCAAGATAGATATCCAAATAAAAGCTAAACGCATCACAAGTTGGGCCACATTTTATGTCTACACATGCTCTTTAACTGGACTTAAACTCAAAAGACATGCATCTACCTAAAGTTCATATCTTCTCTAATTCAGGAATTTGCTAACAAAAATGGTAGAACTGACTATGGAATACAAGTGTTTCTTGATATCCAAATCATTAGCTACAATGTACCCGAACAAACATGGTGACCTTAACACATATCATTCTGCTGTAATACCTCAAATTTGTAGAAATATGTCACAAACCCATTATAAGTAGCATAATATTATGCAAGAATTATTCTTAAAATTCACAAAAAAATTAGTAAAATTATGGACTATGCGAAAAAAGACATTTTGGCCAAATATAAAGTTACCCACAAAAGAAAAATGGCAAATTTGACATGTATGGGAAAATTATACAAGAGAAAGAGAGTGACATGGGATGTGAAAGCACCGGTTTTGTCATTGATGTTTGGTTTCTCTGTTTCTTCATCTCTTTGAGGGTCGAGAGCTTGGATGGGAATCATGCTTTTGACCGTTGTCCGTGAGAACTCAAGTGAACTGGGTTCTTGAAGAAGAAGTTGATTGTACTGGTTCTCTTTGCAAATTCAGGTGTTAGAAGCGGCAAGAAAACTTCTGGCGTCGGTGGTTGGAAACAACGAGAAAGAGAGACAGTTTTGGGCGTTTTTCTGATGAGACAAAGGTCGGTCTCCAGCGACGATGCTAGGCAGTGGTTGTCAAGGTTTGGAGTTGAGACTTGAGAGAGAGAAGATGGAGTCATGGAGGTGCTGGTGTGCTCTAGTGGTGCCGAGAGAAACGGATAGAGAAAGAGATGAAATTGTTTTGATTTTGCGAAAAGGGGAAAAGCAAGAGAGGGCGAGTATTAGAAAAAAATTTCAGCGGCAACGCTAGGCAGTGGCTGTGGAGCTTTGGAGTTGAGAGAGAGAGAATATGGTGGTGCGGTGAGAAAAAGCAGAAATGGAGACTGGAGAGTGGGTTTTGATTTTGCTGAAGAAGGGGAAGAGGGTGTTAAAGGCGGGGATTCAAAATTTTCAGGGGTATTTTTGTCTTTTCAGGTGTATTAGGGTGTAGTATGCTGAGCTGTATAAGATTTAGACAGATGTCACTTTTTTATTGGGCCTAGAAACACCAACTAAGTGCTGATGTGGAATTCCTGAAACACTATATACTTTCTCGGAAGAAAGAAGAACGGTTGGGTATGTTTTGATCCTTTACTTCGTGATCAAAATGCTTTCGGGACAATTTACAACAAAAGGGAGTTGGACTGAATGCTTTAATAATTGCGGTCTGCTTGATTCCATGGGTTTTGGCACCGGTTTTCGCAGGCAGACAATGGAAACTTATTTTTTAATTCCATGGGTTGTGGCATCAATTGCGGCAGGCAGATACTAGAGTTCATTTTTTGTGTTAGTGCTAGTATTTAATTGACTGTGTTGGAAGAATAATTGTTGGTGACAACTGAGAATAAATAAAAGTGAAGAGCTCTGATATTAATAAAAGTGAATAAACCAATGAGAAAGACTTTATGAAAGCAACTATTTAATTATCAATTTAATTGTGAAAATTTTGTCCTAGTCGGTTCAAATTTTGGTATGTAACGCCTAAACCTTAGATTATATGAGTTCAATTTTGAAAGTTTTCCATTGCTTCTATCGATTGTATTTTCGATTTGCAAAAGACCCTATTATAATTTGCAATCATATACTCGTATTTAGTTGTGGGTTTAGTGTAACTTGGTTGTGTTTGCTTGAACCTTATTTTATATACATACATACACACATATATATATACACACACACACACAATGAATGACGTGAAACAGTACTTTAGAGTCTTAATATATTATTTTTGTTGCTTGAACCTTATTATTATTGTTATTGTTATTGTTATTATTTTATTTTATTTTATTTTTATTGTTATTATTTTTAATTTTTTTGTGGTTTGGATTAATGGTTTTTGATATTCCTGGTGAATTGGGTGGGCTTTAGATTTCTTAATTGCAAACAACAACAACAACAATAACTAAGCTTTGTATAGGAATAAAGCTAAGTGTAGTACCTTGAACACAATTTTAACTAAACAATGAAGTTATGCGTTTTTAAGATTGCATAGAACTAACCTGAACTAGCGGCAGCAATGATAAATTTTTGGATTTCGTGAAGCTAGCATTCTTTGGATGATTTTGATTTTCTTAATGGCTTCTTGTAAAACATTCAATTTACTGAAAAAAAAAAAATCATTCTCTTTTAATTTTGCACTTAAATTTACTGAAATTTTTTACTGGAGGGAGTTAGCTAGGTTAATTGAAAGGTTTGGATATAAAATGCTGAAATGGGTAGTGGGGAAGAAGATGGAAATGTTTGTCCTTAATTTTTACAAAACCTCAACCTTTTGATTTATTTTCTTTTTGGAGCGGAGAGAGACATCACATGACATGAAAAAAAAAAAAAATAATTAAACTATTTTTAATAGGAGTGGGTTACGGAGGCTCTAATAGGGGTGACCTTTGTGGGTAAAATGCGAACATTCAAATCACGGGTAGGCAAGATAAAAATGAGCCTAATCATAGATGCTTATTATCTTTTTTTTTTTTTAAACAACAAACCTATTAAGGTTTCTCATATTGTAGACCTCAAATTACTGGTTAAGCAACAAAAAAAAAAATTACGAAAACAACCCCACCTTGATAGAAGATGAAATACATTGTTATCTCTATTTAGTATTAATCCTATAGTTTAGAGGGTGTAAAAAATAATAAGATAGGGTAGAGTCGGATCGGGGTTGCTGGATGTTGAGTTTGCTCTTTAGGAAGGAATGAGAATAGTTGGTTTGGAGGTATCTTATTGTCCCCAACGAAGTTGTTTTGACATTGCCAAAGGCCTTGTAGCTGAACTATGGAGGAAATGATTCGAGCTGCGGAGTTAGTAATATATTGTAATTATTTCTCAAAAAAGAAAAAGTTTCGACATAAATGAGTTATAAAAAATGAAAGAGAATGCGAGGAAGGCAGTAATGAGAGTGCTAAAACAGAAAGAAAGCAGAATATAAGACGACAACCAAAACTTGTTTATGACCTACGATCTTGAAGTGGGAAAAACTTATATAGTTTAGGGGTGTTCAAAAGGGGCACGAAAGTTTTTCCTTCCTGGAAGTATAAAAAAACCAACTAAAACCTATAGTTTTAGTCTTTTTTTTTTTCTTTTTTTTTTTAATTTCACTTGTAATTAAGTCCTATGGTTTTGGTAATACATTAAACCCAATTAAAACTTGAACAAATATTAAACCCAACACAAAATTCACTTATATGATTGGAAGGTTTAATTTGTTTTTTAATAAAACAAATCTCAATATTTACTTTTAAACTATACTAGTCGCAGACCCACGCGATGTGTGAGAATAAGTTTAATTTGTTATTTTATAATTATGGTATAAAATATTATTTGTTTTCTAAATTTTGTTGAAGATAATTTTGTTCTCCCTAAAAATTAAACAATTTCTAAAATTATTTCATTTTTCTAACACTACCAATATATCATTCTATTATTTTGGGTTGCATTTGATTGATAGTATTCCTTTATGAGGTGGTCCATATTATTCGAAATTATGTTATAGTGCACAATGTTTTTCTATTTTGTTTTTTGTGCAATTAAAATTTTTAAGTTTTGAATAAATCATTTAAATTCCTCATTCTCTTAAAGAAGATTATTATGATAATAAAAAATCATAACAAAATTGCACTTAATGTTACTCAAATATTTGATAGACACATTCAAATGCATAGCCAAGACTTTTTATTTATTTATTATTAATTCAAATTCTCACTTACAAAATAACTAAGTAACTTAAATAAAAATTAAATCAAAACTATAAGAGGGAGAGAGATTACTTATAATATAGAAAACTCGAAAATATAACACTAAAACATATTAACCCAAAATAAAGTTTTAAAAAATACAATGATCCGTTAGCCTAAAGTAGAGTTGCAAGAAAGAATAAAAAATTGAGAGAGAGAGAGAGAGAGAGAGAGAGAGAGAGAGAGAGAGAGAGAGAGAGAGAAACAAATTTATAAAAAATAAGATAGGAACAAAAAGAGTAAAAATATATGATATAGTAATAAACATCAAATTATTCAAATCATGCTATATAATATAATAATGATATATTCTTATATACTATCTTTATAATGAAATAAGTTGACATCTATGAAATCAAAGAAAAAAAAATACCATCATAAAAATACAAAACTAAATCACATTAATCTAAAGTGAAGTTCTAAAAAACATAAAAATTCATCAACCTAAAGTAAGCTTTGAAAATAGCTTACGTTGATAATACGAGACTGATTAATTCAGTAACCTACAAGAAAACGTTAATTATTCAATATCTGAAAATATACTTGCATTTCTTTATAGTGTAATATGAGGCTAGCCATACCACATCAACCACATTATAGGATGTAAAAAATTTAATACACACACACACACACACACACACACACACACACACACACAAAAGAAGGAAAATAATTATGAAACTTCTCAATTCACAATTATCAATAATACTTTGGAAAGGAACTCATAATCTCAACCAAAGAAAAAAAATGAAAAATTAGAAACTCATATGGTCTAGGCATATGTGAGAACTCAAAAGGATATGCATCTCAAAATTTGGCATGATCATGTTCAATTTAGGCCAAGTATATAGGTTCATTACTTCAGTTCAACACATAACAATGATAACATAAATAACAATTGTAATTGACAATTAATAGTGGTATACTTAGGCTTCCCAAGCATTAGTGGTATACTTATTCCTTACTCCTATATCTACATCAGATTGGCTGAAATCACGAACATGAATTCTATGATGTGGCTTGATGCAAATGAGTTGCAAACAAATATTAATGATAAATATGAAAAAAAAAAAACTTTTGATACATTGAACTATGATCACAAAGGATTGAGAGTGGACCATGATTTCTCTAGCACAACAAATCCATAGGATTCACATAATAGAAAATCAACCTAAAAATGAAAAAAAAAAATTAGAGAAGGAGAGAGGAATAACATTTTGTGTGTGAGAAAACTATGCACAAAAGGTGAGAGAGAATTGGAATTTTATAATAAGAATATGAGAATAAGAAGAGCAAAAAATAAAGGAAGATAAAGGGATAGAACAAAACAGATATTATGGTAGTTAATAACGGGAAGATGAAAAGGTAAAGGGAGGAGAAAAGGTTTGAGAGTGTATAACAATAAGCTAAGAAAATTAATAAAAGAGAGAGAGAGAGAGAGAGAGAGTTAGAAGTAAGTGGATGATGTGGTTGCTGATGTGTCTCAACAGAAACGTAGCAACAATAAATGCTACGCTTCACCTTATATATATATATATATATGATTTAATTTTTTATTTTTCAAAACTTCTTCAGTTAATTTATTACCGTTTAGACTACATGATTTAATTTGTTGCACTCTCTAAAGTTTAAATTTTTAAATCTATTCCCACCACAAAAACCAATAGATTTAGTAATAAATTAAACCCAATTAAAACCTGAACGATTATTAAACCCAATACAAAATTCACTTATATGAGTGGAGGCTTAAATTTGTTTTTTTTTTTTAATAATAAAAAGTCTCAATGTTTACTTTTAAACTATATGATTTAATTTGTTATTTTTAAACTTCTCTAAAGTTTAAATTTCTAAATCTATTCTCTTCACTAAAAATAAAATAAAAGCAGTAGACATATTGAACAATTTATAAATCTATTCCCGACTTCTTATTTTACAAAAATTTTATAATTGTTAGAAATATTGAATAAGTGTATTGTATTTCTCATAGAATATACATGAGTGCCTTTATATATGAGGCAAAGTATGCAGTACAAGTAAGTGTGCTATACAAGTAAACAAGGTGGGCCTAAAGCCCACATACCCTAATACACGTTAATAGCTCCCCTCAAACTCAAGGTGGATGTGAGACTAACTTGAGGTTGTCAACCAAAGTATGAAGACGTCCATTAGGATGTGACTTGGTGAAGATATTTGCAAGTTGATCTTTAGAGGAGACTGAGATCAACTTGAGAGCACCATGGACAAGATGATAACGGATAAAATGTCAATCAATCTCGACGTGTTTAGTTTGTTCATGGAAGACATCATTGTGAGAAATATGAATGGCACTTTGGTTGTCACAATAAAAAAGAGTAGCAGAGGATGTGGACACACCTAAGTCTTTAAGAAGCCATCGTAGCAAAAGGAGCTTAGACATGGTATCAACAAGGGCACGATATTCTGCTCCGTACTAGAACGAGCCATATGAGTTTGTTTCTTGCTTTGCTAAGAAATCAGAGAAGAACCAAGAAGAAAGCAATAACCAGTGGTGGACTTGTGATCAATGAGATCTCCTGCCCAATTAGCATCAGAAAATGTACGGAGAGCAAGAGGAGACTGAGCAGAGTAGAAAAGACCATGGGAGAGAGTACCCTTTAGGTATCGAAGAATGCGCAAAACAGCAACATAGTGAGTCGATCGTGGAGCAAATAGATACTAGCTCACCTGGTGAATAGCATAGGAAATCTCTGGACAAGTGATAGTGAGATAAACTAGGATGCCAACCAACCGTCTGTAAAGAGAGGGATTAGACAATGGTTTCCCTTTGAGGGAGTCAGATGCGCAATAAGCTCAACTGGAGTGTCAACAGTCTTGTTATTAGTGAGTCCAGCTCAAGACAAGAGTTTAGAGGCATACTTGGCTTGAGTAAAATAAAGTCCATCTGTAGAATGAGTGATTTCAAGACCTAAGAAGTAGCTGAGATGTCCAAGATCTTTCATCTCAATGGACCCATCAGAGCGAGTCTTAATCTTGTAGATCCACTTACAACCAACCACAAATTTCCCAGGAGGGAGAGTCACCAAATTCCAAGTATGATTTTTAGATAATACATCAAGTTCCTCTTTCATTGCAATTTTCTATAAAGGGTCAGTGGAAGCCTCACGATAGGTGTGAGGCTCATGCAGTGTAGCAAGGGCAATGTAATAATGATAGTCAAGTAAATGTGTAGGAATGGATCTTACCCGAGTTGAGTGACGAGGTGGAATGTCTTGTGCAACATCTTCAGGCAGAGTAGGAGCAGGGGACCCAAGCTCAAGGTTGGGTAGCTCGTTTTCAACTTATGTATCTTCCACTTGTTCATTAAAGGGTAAACTAGGAAAAAGATCAAAGGTATCTGGTAGTTGGGCAGATAAGTCTATAGGAGAATCAAGAGCAACTACAGGAGGATCAGGAACAGCTATAGAAGGAATATGTGCCTCATCTAAAAAAAGATCTAAGACAGAGGAGGAAGATAGGGAGGCACAGAAGTGAGAGAGCTCAACAAAGGAGCGATGTTCCCAAAAGACAACATTGCAGGAGATACGAAGATGATGGGAGATAGGATCATAACATCGATACCCCTTTTGAGTTTCGCCATAGCCAAGAAAATAACAAAGCCTTGATCGAGGCTCAAGTTTATTATGCTCAAGTGGTTGAAGAAGAACAAAACAAGTAGAATCGAAGGAGCGAAGGTGGTGATAGTTTGGAGGCGACCCAAAAAGGTGCTTATATGGAGTTTGATTTTAGATAACAAGATTGATAGCATGAACAACACGAAGAGCAACTTTGCCCCAAAAAGGAGCGAGAACTTTGGCAGAAAGAAAGAGAGCACGAGCAGTGTCAAGAATATGACGAAGTTTTCGTTCGGTTCTACCATTTTGCTGAGAGGTACCTAGACAAGTTAGTTGATAAACAGTGCCATAGAAATGCAAAATAGCTTGGAAAGTATATTAAGTGTATTCAAGAGCATTATAAGATCAAAAAATTTTGATACGTTTGGAAAATTGAGTTCCAACCATTTTTGCAAAATTAGTATATACTTGCAATAATTCAGAACGATGTTTTATATGAAAAATCCAGCTATAGCGGGAATAATCATCAACAAAGACAACAAAATAACAAGATGCACCAATACTAGAGATAGAGAAGGCCCCCAGACATCAAAATGAATTAGGTCAAAGATATCAATGGACATTGATTCACTAGTATTGAAAGGCAAAGCTGGTTTTTTTCCTAACTGACATGAAACACAATCAAAATTTTTTGTGAACATTGAACCTAACAAACCTCTAGAAGCCAAGTGTTGTACCCGAGAGGAAGATGCGTGCCAAGTTGGGCATGCCAAAGTGCAAGGGAAGGAATAGAAGAAACAGCAGCAGCTGCAGCAACAGAAACATGAGCAATAAGTGGAAGACGAAGGTTGTCCACGGGAAACATATGCCCAACTCTAGGACCGATACCAAGATCCTGTCCTGTCCTTGGATCGTGCACAATACACCTAGAATAATCAAAGATAATGCGATAACCCAACTCAGCTAATTGTCCCATAGAAAATAAATTGTAAAAAAGGTCAGGAACATTAAAGACCCTAGGAACCGAGAGGTTGGAGGTCGAAACGAACCCTATATTATGATCAGACATTGTGAACCCATTTGCTGTGCGAATATTAAGAGGGTGTGGTGCAGGCTTAAGTTCAAAAAATAAAGATGAGTGAAGTGTCATGTGATAGCAACAAGTAGAATCCAAAAGCCAAGAGGAAGGAGACATACTAGATAAAGCTGAGAAAGAAGAGGAATAAGATACATTATCAACCATACAAATGACATTAGCGATGATGTTTTTAAGGTCATCTGTGGACATAGTGAAAGTGCGTCCTGAAGACTTAGACTGTGTAGAGACGGAAGCCATTGGTTGGACACTCTCAGTGTTAGCAAGAGTAGCAGTAGTAGAAATTGAAATAGTTGATTTGTTGTGATGATAGCAAGTTTCAATATTGTGGCTAAAACATTTGCAAAAACCTTTACTGGATTGTCGGGGACGATTATTTCAACAAGAAGAATACTTGTCCTTATTCTTCATTTAGAAGCAAAATATGCAAAAATAGACTGCAAAAATAAAATTTACGTGAAAACCTGGATAAAGAGCACATGGACTGCAAAAAGTCAACTCTGGCAAAAAGTCAACTGTCAACGTAGGTCATAGTCACACAGGAAAGTCAACGCTGGTCATAGTCAACAGCGGTAGGTCAAGAATGACGTAAGCAACTAACCTGTGGATGATGTAAGCGGATGACTTCTAAATGACATAAGTGATGACGTGGTAGTGATGATGTCAGTTGATGACATCAGCTAATGACGTGGCAGTGATGACGTCACCTAAGGTTGACGTGGTGTAGATGGCATAATCGCTGACGTCAGCAGGTGCAAATCTTGGTGCGTGTAAGTGCGTGGCAGTTCATGTAGCGTGTGAGTTGCGGCGCGGAACCTTTGGGCGGCGCATGAGGGCACGTTCAAGCTCCGATGTTTACAAGATTTCCACAATTGGGTAGATCGGGGCTAGACGTTCACTGTGGTACCTGCAAAATATTTATCGGAGCAAGATGCACGACGAAGACGGTAAGTGAAGTGGTCTATGTGGTGCGGGACTTCTCAATGACGGCAGTTGTAGGTTCAGAACCCAAGGACGACGGCTGGAAGCATCGAAGGTTCTACAGTAAAAGGCTATGACGGCGGAAACGATGTTGAGAATGGAGTAACACCAATAAAGCAATGTTGTTACAAGGTTTTTAATTTGAATCCACCATCGAAATTACTTTTTTACCCACCAGTAACAACCTGTAATAACCTTTCACCTAAGATTTGTTGTGAAAGTGTTGTGAAAATATAGTGAAAATATTGTGAACATAGTATTTCTCTATTTTTTATAGGTTCCGCAAGGAAAAAAACATAAATCCTATAAATATCCTCTCTTTTTCGCCGTGGGAAACAAGAATAGCTCTCACGCCTATTTTGGTACTCTTTGTATCTGCGTTAAACTCTTTCACATCTGTTCTCGCTCTCTCTCTCTCAAATCGTTCTTTGATAAGGTTTTTTTTTTTTTTTTTTCAAAGCCCAATATTATTAGATAATTGGTGTTCTTGTTTGGTGTATTTTTCTTTAATTTTCTTTTCTTTTTTTCCAATAAATTATTATGGTGTGTGCAGAGGTTGTATCAATATTTTTTGAGGTTTATTTGATTTCTAACTGTACAGTATATTGGCCATGGGCTGGTGTTACAGATAGTTTCTATAAAGTAGTTTTTTATGGTGTTGTTGGTTGTAGAGGCCAGTGCTGTAGAAAGTTTCTGCAGTGAGGTTTTATCATTAGTAGCCAACCCAATTGCTTGAGTATAATAGTTAAAATATATTTTTGGCATTATTGCTCCTATATTTGTTCACAATTATAGTGTGAAAGCTGTTGTGTGATTGTGTGTGATAATTGAATGATGAACCGAAGCATGAAAGAGAGCATACACAAAAATTTACGTGGTTATGCATAACGATCTATGTCCACGGTAAAAAAGCCCTTGACAGCTACATATTATATTTAGCACTACTTGTGTTACAAACTTACAATGAATCTAATGTAAGGTTTATATACTAGAGAATATATAACTAACCTTAAGTTAACCATAGGTTAATATGCTTGTTCTACAATTACATAGGCCTACAATTGGATTTGGCCACTTGCGCCATAATGTGTCTAACAGATTTTATTACTTATTGGGCTTCTTATTTTTTGTGTTTATTTATTTCTGTACTAAACAACCTTCAGCCTAATCAATCTGGGCGTGTCCAACATTTACACCGATTTTTATGAGTAGCTTGTTATGATTCATTTTAAGGGTTATATATATATACACACACACACACACTTATCAATAGACTGTTCTTAAGGGACATTTGTATATTAATTGTCAAACTTGATTTTTGTTATTACTTGCCAGGTTTTGTGTTGCTTAAATTCCTATTTGCAAGTGTTAGCCCTTGCTGGCTCTTTAAGGGTCATGTTTTGTATACTCCTCATATCCTCGGATTGCATCCTACATATTTTATTTATAGAAAACGTAAGTTAATTACTTAACTTAAAAGTTTGTTGCATGATTCACGATTTTAGTAGCTAGGTGGCTTATGTAATATACTTTTGCTCTTACTGGAACGTTGTTTGATTGATAACTTTTATTTATTTAAGTCTGATAACAATGATGATATTGCATACTAAACACTAGGAAAACATGTTCAAGCTCAATTTTTCAAGGTCACTTTCTTTTTTTTGAAACCGGAATCAAATAACTTTCACTAATACATAAGACTAGAATCCAAATACAAAGCATCCACTACTAGTGGAGGATCCTCCTCCAACCGTACAGTTTCATTATCAAATAATCTAGCAAATCTTGCCAAAGCATGAGCAACACTATTGGCACTATGCCTAACACAGCTAACCGAAATGGATCTAAAACTTGCAGCCAAGCACCAAATATTCTCATAAATTAAACCAAGCCGAGAGAAGTTTGGTTGAGCCTGTGAAACTGTCTTCATCACCATAGCATTATCACCTTCTAAAATCACCTCCATAGAACCAGTGTCTATAGCAAATTCAAGATCTTTGCGGCAAGCCATCACCTCCACCTCTTCACTATCCCTCACAACGCCACCCTTGGTAGATATAGCAGCCATAACTTCGCCATTCTCATTATGAATAACAGCACCATAACCCGAAGTAGCCCCATTATCAAAGCAGGGTCTGTCAAAATTCAGCTTGAAGAAATCTCCTTGCAGTGGCTGCCATACTTGACTTGCAGGGACATGAACTGAACCGTGAAAGTCCCTTTATTTTATTTTATTTTATTATTGTGTAGAATAGCTCAATCTTAAAAACAACAAACAGATAGGACTGGATTATAGAGTATGCTTGGATACAATTGGAGATTACATAAAAGAAGATTAAAGATAATGATAACAATATAACAAGTGCAAGGCTATAGCTTCAGAACCCAGATTGAATAACTTGATAGAGTAGTAGGCAAACATTCTTTCATTCCCCATCTGTTGAGGAAGCATATGAGAGTAGCTCTTGGTCATGTTCAAACAAGGCCATGTCTTCTTCTTTCATGTTCACCCATGTCTCAATTCCATCACCATCTTTGGTACTCATCATGACCACAACATTCTTATAAGGCCTGCTTGGACTACAGACCCAAGTGGGCTTTCCCATACCAAAATCAACTTCATACACAGGAAACCTACACCAACTAGTGAAGTTACAGAATTCTATAATACCATGATCAAACTGTTTGACTGTATTCTTTATAAAATCCAAGTGTCCATCATCATCTTTTAGTTTCTTCAGGAAGTCAGCGTCAATTTCCATGATTGCATTACGAAGCTGGCTCACAAGAGACCGATAATCTTTCTCAATCTCAACCGGCAATGCTGCAATCACAATCCTCCAAAGATTCCCAAAGGAATGCACTGGAAGTTGTGGAACCATCCTCTCACGCAAGTTCACTGCATGAAGTGCAGCAAATAGTTTTGGTTTCTTACCTTGTTTTGCTCTAGCCATTGCCATGAAACGTTTCCATATGAATGCTGAAATGGCCTCCACGCGTGATGGACCCTTGTCTTCTGGACCAAATGCAGCAGAGGCTTCTTCTCTTAGCATGGCTATGCTTGATTTGTTGAACACAAATCTTCTAGTCACAATGTTTTCTTTTGAAATTGCTACACTTGGCATGAACCCAGTGATATCTCTAGGAGGAAAATGGATAGCTGCATCAAAACTAGGACTAATAATTTCACTTTCTCCTCGAGACATGCCAGCCCATGCATTAACAAATGTGACCGCTGATGTACCATCAGCAATCTTGTGTGACACACATACAGCAATGGCTACTCCACCACACTCAAACATGTTATATTGGACAGCTAAGAGAACGTCCTTTCCAAACTCAGTGCTACTATGATATATCTCAAATGGTAGCAATTGCATAAGCTCCTTCCCTTTGGGATTGTCTACCACTTGTGATAGATTGCATGAGACTCGGGCTTGAATATAGTCTACACCTTGGTCATTACAATTGATAGAGAAATCTTCATTCATAGGTGTACCAGCCAAGGGATAGTATGGAGTTAAGGTTTCGGCTAAAGATTTTTTTAGCAAATGAGATCTTTCGAATGGATCAACATCCACAAATTTCTTAGAATTATAGAACAAAATGATAGGAATATAAAGGGGAGGTGCAATTTGGTCTAAGAAGGAAAGCTTGAAGTTGCTAAGGTGATGGGGTGTTGGAGATGATGGCTTAATTATCTCCTTGGAGATTATCCCAACATTCATCACCATCTTAATTACTTTCGAGGTACTATCACAAATTACAAAGATACATAGGAAAATCTTTGTTCTTCATACGTTGCAACAGCATATATATATATATATATATATATATATATATATATATATAGAGGACTATTTTAAGTCTACTTGCTAGTACTTTTTAAAAAATTCCTGGTCAGTTTCGTGTGGATTGTATCACAGATTCCCAACATGATTCGCGGCGATTTGACCGCATGCATATAAGTAGTATTAGGTATAGACCGATTTAAATAGCTGGCTTTGATGTATTCAATGATCGTGCAAAGAGACATATGACTTAGAATTTTGTTTTTGTCTTTTTATGAACACCAAAAATTCCTTTGAAACTAAAAATTTGTGTCACATATACGTATGAATAAATTATGACAGTACAACATTCCATGAAGTGTGTCGAACATCACTCATTTTTACACACATTTTTGTTTGTTTTGCTTAATGCTCTAAAATGTTTAAATAGATCGATCTACAAATAACAAATAATAACAGAAAATAATATTTTTTTTTATATCATATGTTCTCCATAATTGAAAGAATCAATTGAGTAGTTTAAATTGTTGAAATAACCTATCAAAGCATGTAAAACAGATGATATTCTATCAATTTTGATGGAGTACTCCCTTAGTAGGATTTGGATCAAGGCAATTACTCTATCCTCACTTACAAAATATTTTTACCACTTTTATTTTTTAATTTTAATTGTTTAACTTAAAAAAAAATTAATAGTTAAAATTAAAAGTTGTTTTTTTCAACTCTTAATCTTAATCGTTAAGAGCTATTGTCTATTGCATCAGGTGTAATACCACATAATCTCAAACCCCTTTAATAGAACGCTCACTACAATAATTTATTTATTTTATTCCTATATGAATTTTTTTAGAGAGTTTCAACTTATGGTGTCTGCTCCTAATAATAGCTCTTTATTATCAGACCAAAACATCAATCGGTTTTTGGTGTTGGCAGGAATTGAACCCCAAATCTTTTATTTAACTATCAGAGATTTTTCTAATTGAGCTAACTGGAACCCACCCTATATATAATCTTTGGTTATTGTTAGAAATACTGAATTCAATAGTATTGTATTTCTCACTGAAACAATATACATGAGTGCCTTTATATAGGAAGCATATGAGTGCAATACAAGTAAATATGAGTCCAGTACAAGTAAGAGTGTAATACAATGTATGCTATACAAGTAAGTAACCTAGTTGGGCCAAGCCCACAATACTATACACACGTTAACAGCCCCCCTCAACCTCAAGGTGGATGTGAGACCAGCTTGAGGTTGTCAACTAAATCATGAAGGTGTCCCTTAGGATGGGACTTGGTGAAGATGTCCCTTAGGATGAGACTTGGTGAAGATGTCCACAAGTTGATCTTTGGAGGAGACGGAGAAGAGCTTGAGAGCACCATGAACAAGATGATAATGGATAAAATGACAATCAATCTCGATATGTTTAGTCCGTTTATGGAAGACATCATTGTGAGCAATGTGAATGGCACTTTGATTATCACAATAAAGAGGAGTAGCAGAGGACGTAGACACACCTAAGTCCTTGAGAAGCCATCATAGCCAAAGGAGCTCAGATGTGGTATCAGTAAGAGCACGATATTCTGCTTCAGTACTGGAGTGGGCCACAAAGGTTTGTTTCTTACTTCGCCAGGAAATCAAGGAAGAGCCAAGGAGAAAAAAATAGCCAGTGGTGGACCTACGATTAGTGGGATCTCCTGCCCAATCAGCATCAGAGAATGCACGGAGTACAAGAGGAGACTGAGCTGAGTAGAAAAGGCCATGGAAGAGAGTGCCCTTCAAGTATCGAAGAATGCGCAGAACAGCAGCATAGTGAGTCGACTGTGGAGCAGACAAATACTGGCTGACTTGATGGACAGCATAGAAAATGTCTGGACGAGTAACTGTGAGATAGACTAGGCTGCCAACCAATCGTCTGTAAAGAGAAGGATTAGACAATGGTTTCCCCCTGAGGGAGTCAGATGCGCATTAAGCTCAACTAGGGTGTCAACAGTCTTGCTGTCAGTAAGTCCAGCACGAGACAAAAGGTCAGAGGCATACTTGACTTGAGTAATATAAAGACCATCAGAGAAATGAGTGATTTCAATACCCAAGAAATAGCTAAGGTGTCCAAGATCTTTCATCTCAAACTGTTGACTGAGAAAATCCTTGAGTTCTTATATGCCACTAAGGTCATCACCAGTTATGATCATATCATCCACATAAAGGAGAAGTAAAATGATGCCTTTATCAGTGCGACGAAGGAATAAGGCAGCATCATAAGGACTGGCAGTGTAACCCAAGCAAAAGATGGTAGAGCTAAATTTTGCAAACCAAGCTCATGGAGCTTTTTTAAGACCATACAATGCACGTCGAAGGCGAAAAACCCTGTTGGATTCAATAGAGAGACCTAGAGGAGGTTGCATATAAACTTCTTCACTCAAATCCCCATTAAGGAATGCATTTTTAACATCCATCTGACAAAGATCCCATTTTCTAGCAGCAGCAACAGCTAGGAGGGCACGAACAGATGAGATACAAGCAACTGGAGCAAAGGTCTCTTCATAATCAATCCCATACTCCTGTGTAAAACCTTTTGCAAAAAGACGAGCCTTGTAGCGCTCAATGGACCCATCAGAGCGAGTCTTAATCTTGTAGATCCACTTACAACCAACCACAGACTGTCCAGGAGGGAGAGTAACCAGGTCCCAAGTATGGTTTTTGGTTAATGTATCAAGTTCTTCTTTCATTGCAATCTGCCATAAAGGGTCAGTGGAGGCCTCACGATAGGTTTGAGGCTTGTGGAGTGTAGCAAGGGCTGTGTAACAATGATAATCAAGTAAATGTGTAGGAATGGATCTTACCCGGGTTGAGTGACGAGGTGGAATGTCTTGTGGAGGTGAAAGGTCTTGTGGAGGATCTTCAGCAGGAGCAAGAGCAGGGGACCCAGGCTCAAGTTGGGGTAGCTCATCATCAACCTGATCATCTTCAACCTGTCCAGAATAAGCATAAAAAAGATCTGGAGGTTAAATAGAGAAGTCCAAAGGAGGATCAAGAGGATTTGGAGAAGGAACATGAGACTCCTTTGGAAAGACTTCGAGTACAGATGAGGTAGTTAGGGAAGAACGAAAATAAGAGAGTTCAATAAACAAGCGGTGTTCCCAGAAGACAACATTACGAGAAACACGAAGACGTGAGAGACAGGATCATAACATCGATAACCCTTTTGTGTTTCGCCATAACCAAGGAAACAACAAAGTCTAGATCGAGGCTCAAGTTTGTTGTGCTCATGAGGCTGAAGAAGAGCGAAACAAGCAGATCCAAAGGAGCGAAGGTGATGATAGTCAAAGGGTGACCCAAAGAGGCGCTTATATAGAGTTTGATTATGGATGACAATGCTTGGAATGCAGTTAATAGTGTGAACAGCATGAAGAGCAGTTTCACCCTAAAATGGGGGAGGAACTTTGGCAGAAAGAAGAAGAGCACGAACAGTGTCAAGAATATGACAAAGTTTTCGTTCAGCTCGACCATTTTGCTGAGAGGTACCTGGACAGGTTAGATGATGTACAGTGCCATAGGAGTGTAACAGAGCTTGAAAAGCATATTGAGTATATTCAAGAGCATTATCAGAACGAAAAAATTTGATTCGTTTGGAGAATTGGGTTTCAACCATTTTTGCAAAGTTACTGTATATTGGCAAAATTTTAGAACGAGATTTCATAGGAAAGATCCAACTGTAACGAGAATAATCATCGATAAAAACAACAAAATATCGAGATCCACCAATACTAGCAACAGGAGAAGGTCCCAAAACATTAGAATGAATTAACTCAAAAATACTATTAGAAATAGAATCACTATTATTAAAAGGTAAAACCGGGTGTTTTCCTAACTGGCATGAAGTACAATCAAAATTGTCTTTGGACACAGAACCTAACAGACCCTTAGAAGCTAACTGTTGTACCCGAGAAGAGGGTGCATAACCAAGACGAGAGTGCCAAAGTGAGAGAGAGGGTAAGGAAGACACCGCAGCGGCGGCAGCAGCAACAGACATCACAACAACAGGTGGAAGATGAAGATTGTCCACGGGAAACATACGCCCAACTCTAGGGCCAATTCCAAGCTCTTGTCCCGTCCTCGAATCCTACACAATACACCCAGAATAGTAAAAAATAAGGCGATAACCTAGTTCAGCTAATTGTCCCACAGAACACAAATTATAGGATAGGTCAGGGACATAGAAGACCCCAGGAACAGAGAGGTTGGATGTCGAAACAGAACCTAGACTATTCCCATGCATGGTGGAACCATCAGCTATGTGAATATTTAGGGGATGTGGTGCAGGGTCAAGTTTGGAGAATAAGGACGAGTTAAGTGTCATGTGATTGCAACAGGTAGAATCAAAAAGCCAAGTTTGAGACTTACCGGGTAAAACTGAGAGAGCAGTGGAAAGAGATGCATTACCAGCCATACGAACAGCCTGAGCTATGATCTCCTGTAGGTCAGTGGGTGAGAGGTTGATAGTGGATCCAGAAGACTAGGACTCAGCTGAAATGGGAGGCATTGACGGAGTAGACTCAGTATTAGCAACTGAAGCAGTAGATTTGTTGCGACGGTAACAAGTCTCAATAGTGTGGCCAAGATGCTTGCAATAGTTGTAAAACTTTTTGTTGGTCTGTCTGCGACGATTGCTAGAGCCAGAAGGATTACCTGAGGGCTAAGGTTGCTCTATGGGTGGAGCAGAAGGAGTAAGGGCCAGAACATTAAACTTATCCTAGGCGTGAAGAGTTGCAAGGCGAGATTCTTCTCTTACTAACTTGTTCACAACAGTATCAAGAGAGGGAGAAGGACTACGATTAAGAAGCTAACCTCGAATGGGCTCATAGTCCTTATGGAGTGACATCAGAAACTCATAGAGACGAAATTCATATCTAATAGCAGCATATTGTTGAGCATCTTTTGAGCATGCCCAAGTTGGATCAGAAAGGTCAATTTGGTCCCAAATGAAGCGAAGCTGATCATAGTAGTCATTGATGGACTGCCCCAGTTCTTGCCTGAGTCGATGCAATTCAACCACTAATTGATATTTCATGGATAAGTGAGTAGTAGAGTATCTTTTGGCCAACATATCCCATGCTGATTTTGCATCATCAAAGCTGCCCAGCAGATTAGAGATGGAAGGAATGGAAGTGTTTCGAATCCATGTGAGGATCATGTGATTGTGACTATCCCATTCAATCATGCGACTGAGGAAGGCATTATCTTCTTCACTTGCCCCCTTCACAGGAATAGTGATTGCACCAGTACAATAATGCCAGAGCATGCGACCCTTAAGAAAACTGCGCATAGCTTGAGACCAAGATAAGTAATTCCTAGTCCCCTCCAATACAGTATTGATGGGGCGAGGAAGAAAAACATCCTTTTTATCCATTTAGAGACACAATATGCAAAAACAGACTGTAAAAATGAAATCTACGCGAAAAACTGAGTAAGGAGAACCTGGACAGCAAAAAGTTAACTCCGAAAAAGCCAATGGTCAGAGCTCAACGGTCAACGGTCCGAGATGATGACGTTAGCAAGATGATGTGTCGCTGACATCAGCAGGTGGCTGGATGCTGACGTAAGCTAGGGTTGATGTGGCACTGATGACGTCACGGGATGACGTCAGCTTGAACTGAAGACGGCGTGTGAGGCGCGTGGGATGCAACGCAGGATCTTCGAGCAGCACGTGAGGGTGCGTGCGGGCTCTGATGGCTTCACGGCTTCCACCAAGTTGTAGATCGGTGCAAGACGATCTCAGTGGTACCTTCAGAAAACTTATCAGAGCAGGTGTCATGGCGGTGCAGAAAGAGGTAGTGGTCTTTGCAGTGTAAAACTCCTCAGCGATGACTGCGACAGGTTCGGAACCCAAGGATGATGTCTGGAAGACGTCGAAGGTTCAACGGCGAAAGACTGCAGCAGTTGTTGTGACAACGGAAGCGATGTTGAGAATGGAGTAACACCAATAAAAGACAAGATTGCCAAAAAAAAAAAAGGTCAAAACAGTGGCTCTGATACCATGTTAGAAATACTAAATTCAATAGTATTATATTTCTCATTGAAACAATATACATGAGTGCCTTTATATAGGAGGCATATGAGTGCAGTACACGTAAATATGAGTGCAGTACAAGTAAGAGTGTAGTACAATGTGTGCTATATAAGTAAGTAACCTAGTTGGGCCAAGCCCACAATAATATACACACATTAACAGTTATGTTTCAACATATGAAATGTCCCCGAAGTACAAAGTCAACTATCAATATATAATTCACAACTTAGTGTTACACTTTGATAATTGGGTATTAGATACTGCCTTTGCAAATACCCAACACGTTTTACTTGTTGACTTTTTATATTTTGATTGTTTAGAAAAATAAGAAATATTGGAGAATCAAATATAATTTCCTACAATTAATTATGAACATTTTTTCCCTGCAGTTAGACCCTTTGTTTTGGCCAAAATTCCTTTTTTTTTTTTTTTTTTGGCCTGAAGAAAAGAGGCCATAATTTCTTTCTAAAACTTTGTCTTTTTTGGAACTGACTTTATCAAGGAAACATTTTTTGTTCTACAAGACAGCCGACTAGTCCAATTGAAGCAAATGACTGTTAAATTGAAGCAACATTTTTCGTACTCTCTCTCTCTCTCCCCCTCTAAGGTTTCTTTGCCTCTACCTCTTCTTCTTTAAGTTTTTTTTCTTATTATTTATTTTGTAGAAATTTTAGCTCTACTTTTGATAGGCCAAAAACGTAATGACCCGTTGTGATGAATTAAGTTGATTAATTAGCCAAGTTATTAATTAATCAAATTAACATGCAAACCGTGTGGTAGCACAAACAAATCACCAATAAACTAAAGTATGCAGCGGAAAAGAAAAGACACAGTGATTTATTTACGAATGGAGAAAACATATACGGCAAAAACCCCACCGGGTGATTTTAAGGTCACCATTCCCGAAACTCCACTATCATCACAACAAGCAGTTACAAGTAAAGAAATCCCAAGTACCTTACCAACCTACAGTTGAACCCTTACCCCAATATCCAATTGGACCTATTCTGTAGTGACAGTTTCTCCTTTTGATGCACGACTCCCAAGTACGTGACTAACCAATTTGTGCGGATCCCAGTACACGACCTCAATCACCAACTAGAGAAAATTGTTGGCTGCAAAGTTTTTCAATTCATCCACATGATGAAGATCAAGAAGATGCTTGGTTATAGGTACAAAGATACAGCAACTTTTTCACAAGAAATATGAATCAGGGCAAGAACTTTGTCTCAAGTTACAATTTGCATGAACAAGGATTTCTCAATGCTTGTGCAACTTGCCACCCTTTAATGGCCCTTAAAATAATCATTTTATATGTCTAAGGTTAGAAGAAAAGAAGGCCAAAAGACACATCCACAGATTGGAATCAAAACAGAACTCAGAATATGTTTTTCTTAAATCTCGACAACTAAAGGTGTCGAGGTGCTGTCAAGCAGCTGTTGAGCCTCGGGGCTAGAACAGCTTCTTAAAACTCGATAGATGCAGCTGTCGAGCTTTAATGAAGAGCACTTCTAAGCTTGTTTCTTGAACAAACTTGCATGGCTTTAACACTCGATCTTGAAACCTTATTTCTTGAAGCATTAACCTCATCCTAAATCTACCCAATTACAATTAAAGTGCGTTTTGACAAAGAATTAACCAATTACATAAATAATGAATGACATATGCTCTAAACAAGTGAAACACGTACGTCCTAACAATCTCCCCCTTTGGCAATCCGTGACAAAACCACAACAAACAAAAGAACATATGAGAGAAGTCATAAATCACTCAACTCATATTCACTTGTTGAATATAATAAAATCTATCCTAACACAAACTCTTGAAAAACTTTGCAAGAAGAGAGTTTATGACAAGTAGACTTTGACAACCTATATTTCTGAAACACTTTAAACAAAACTCATCAAGGCATCTTGTGTATAAAGAAACAACACATGTAAAGATAGGTGAAAGAAAAACATACAACATCACATATATAACAAAAATGAGCACAATGTATGTAATAATGGTTACAAGACCTAGGTACAAGAAGAATATGTATCTAAAGTGGAGAAAAGAAAAAGATACAAGTAATCCTCACTACATCTCTCAACACTCAACACTCCCCCTAACAAAAATGTCCTATACAAGCTCTCCCCCTAAGTATGACTACTCTCATAACCCAAAACTACTCCCCCTTTTTGTCACGAGTGACAAAGGGTAGAGTATCAAGTAGACATCTCATCGATAGAGCTAGCATCTCCATCATCATCATTCAAAGCATCATCATCATCACCATCATCATCCCCAGACACAGAAGCCACAGGAGGTGGTGGAGGAGAAACCTTGGGAGCAAAACCACCCATGATCGCCTGTCACCTAGCAATGCGACCAACACAAACATTCACCTGATACAACTCTGTAGAGAGTGTATCTAGGCGAGCATCCATGCGCTGAAGCTGCGCCATGATGTTTCCTAGTGACACATCGCTGGTAGAAGAGGAGGGAGCGGATGAAGCACGAGCAGATCTAGATGGAGCGGAACAGGAGGAAGGAGATGCTGAACCTGTCTGACGCAACCTAAGTTGTGCCTCACTACGTTTTACGGTAGCGGCGTCTATGGAAACCATGACAGAAAAAAGGTTGGAGACAGGAAAAGGGATAGAAAGATGGCGTAAAATCCTCATGATAGCAGAAGAAAAGATGAGCTTATCACGGGTAGCCATATCCTTATACACATCGATGATAGAAAAGATGAAATGTGAAGGAAAGTCAATGGTAAGATCCTCAATAAGAGACAACAGAAAGTGAGCACGAGGCTCTGTGATAGAGTTATAATGAGAGAGAGGATATAAGACAAAAGTCATCACCATGTTTAAGAAATGAGGACCTTTAGCAAAAGGTTGACATGACGTAAACTAGTGCTCACCCCAATCAAAAGGGCGCTCACAGAAAGCAGTGATCATCTCATCTTTGGACACAGTCCGCAGATGCTCACAACCAGGGTAGTCAGGATGCGTAACCCTTGGAACACGGAGCATATCGAATACCAACTCCGGTGTGACGACTATACGCGTACCTCGAACGCGAGTGAGAAAGAGAGGTACTGAATAATCGAATCCATGCATGTTGGAGTAAAACTCCTGGATCAGCACGGAGGGACAAGTGACCAAGACATCACACAGTGACTCCCATTCCCATTTATGAAAGATGTCGAGAAGGTCAGTGTCGGCAGAGTCTGCCAAAACAACTTGGCGTTCCAAATGAACACCTCATTCAGAGAAGTTCTCCGAGTAGTCCTCATGGGCTTTCTCATCACGGAACCGAATAGAAAGAGAAGTAGGATCAGAAGATGAAGAGGCCCTAGAACGAAAAGGGTTCTGGGTCGGAATAGACTTATGTTTTGGTGTCATAGACACGACTAACTCAAACAGAAAGATAAGGGGAAGAAAGAAACACTCAGAAAAGTTCCAACACAATTCAAATATAACAAGTATATTGAAAAGATAGAACGTATGCATGGAGATTGCATGAACATGTGACATGCAATATGAAAAACATCATGGGCTTAGCCCAATCCAATCCTACCAGCACACAAACATTTTGCACACATCTAAATGCATGAGAAAATAGTTAGAATGCTAATGTGATGCAATGCATGGAGTTTTTTAAGATCAAAACTACAAAACCTGTCCCAAAAATTTCAACACAAACTCATCAATTTTGAAAAACCCCAAAATTTTTCAAAGACCCCAAAACCTAGGTTTCAAAAACATGAAATGCATGTAGAATGAGGGATAAGAAGCTTACCAAGTGAAGAAAAACTTGAAGAAGCTTGAGGAAACCTTGAGAAAAGGATTTGGAGTGAGAGAGAGAGAGATTGGGAAGGTGAAAAGACAAATCTGTCGAGAGAGAGATTGAGAGAAATGAGAAGCAGATCGCACAGAACCTTTAAATAGAAGATCAGTAAATCCCGATAGATACAAGTATCGAGAGGTGTTGAGACATCTATTGAGGTAGGTGTCAAGGAATACAACGTCGATAGATACAGCTATCGAGAAGGTGTTAAGGAACAAGACAGGACACGAGAATAGATGCTCGATCGATCCACCAGGTGTCGAGAAGCTATCGAGAGGACAGGAGGTTTCTCAATCGATCCAGAAGGTGTTGAGAAACTATCGAGATTGCGATAAGAAAAAGTTGAGAAGCTCAACAGACATCCAGGTATCGAGGAGGTGTCGAGCCAACTTTTCAAAACAGTTTTTCAAGAAGGGAAAAACAAAAACATAAATGCAATCACGTATGCAACTCAACCAATGATCCAATCAACATGTTAGACTCTCAAATCATCTCCCAACAACAATCTTAAGCCCTTGGATAAAAAAAAAAAAAAAAAAAAAAAACACTCACACACTAAACAAGTCTAACCGATTTTATATTTCAAAAACAAGTCAAGACAATTTAGAGAGTATACATCAACACATGTAAACCTTGTGATGGCCAAATCACATTGTACTTGCACATGTATCAAAAGTAGAAAAGAATATTGCGTGTTGTATTTGAAAACATCGCAAGATCGCATAAGTGTCTCTATGTTATAACGATTTGAGATATGAGAAAATCACTTTAACTCACACACAATCATAACTGTTTGATAGGGACTATCACCTTTGAGGTACATCCTATAACTCCCACATCTCCTAGAAAACACGCTTGCAATCATATTTAAAGCATTTTTTATCTTTTTGCTTTTAATTTCTTTGCATATTTTCTTTTTATTAAGCAAATCATGCATGGGTATATAAAAGAGAGAGAAGAAATACCCAATTATGTTAAGCTTTTGACATTGCACTTTTGCTATGCCGAAGCATACAGATGTCATTGACATTCCACTTTTGCTATGCCGAGGCATACAAATGTCATATCATGATTAGCGGGTAATAGTGGTGAGATGGTTATTTATGTCTTTCTCTTAGGATTTTTTAGTCCTACTCGTCAAAAAGAGTGATACAAGTGTTAAGTTCAAGAGATCACTTAACCTTACTCATCACAAATAAAGAGCCACAAAGCTCACTAGCTTAGTTGTTCATAGAGATGCTCATCTAAGCTACAAGAGATACAAAGCTTAGAAAACTCTATTTCAAAGGCCATTTTAAGGTTCACAAGAACCAATGTACACAAACACACACTGTTTTTGTAATTTTTTTTTCCAATTTTTCAATTTTTTTAAACAAAAAAAAAACTGAAAACACACAAACAAAAACATGTCAAAGCAAACAATGCATAAAACTAGATGCAAATGCATGAGGAGAAGGGAGAGAGAAGGATATTAATCCATGGAGATGACACCGATGTTTTGACGAAGGAATTCAAAACGTTTACTATCCAGAGGTTTGGTAAACAAGTCAACCTTCTGGTCATCAGTGTGAATAAACTCAAGGGTGATAGTACCATCTTCGACAAGCTCCTGAATGAAGTGATGTCGAATCTCTATATGTTTAGTTCGAGAATGTTGAACCGGATTCTTGGAGATGTTGATGGCACTAGTATTATCACAGTAGATGGTAAGGTGCTCTTGACAAATACCATAATTATGAAGGACTTTTTGCATCCATAGGAGTTGGGTGCAACAGCTACCAGCAGCAATGTACTTAGCTTCAGCAGTGGATAAAGAGATGGAGGTTTGCTTTTTGCTCATCCAGGAGACAAGATTATTACCCATATAAAAACAACCCCCCGATGTACTTTTTCTATCATCAGCATTCCCAGCCCAATCAGCGTCAGAATATCCAACTAAGACATCATTTGTGTTCTTGTTGTACCACACACCAAAGTTGATTCTAGTTTTGACATACTTTATAATTCTTTTCAAAGCAATCATATGTGACTCTTTGGGATTGGCCTGATATCTAGCATACACTCCTACACTATAACTGATGTCAGGTCTACTAGCAGTAAGGTAAAGAAGACTACCCATCATGCTTCTATAAAGAGATGAGTCTACACTTTTACCTAACATGTCAACAGTGAGTTTAACATTTGGGCTCATAGGGGTTCTAACAGAACTAGCAGATTCTAAACCAAACTTTTTCACAAGATTCTTAGCATATTTAGATTGAGAGATGAATATACCTGAATCATGTTGACGAATCTACAATCCAAGGAAGTGAGACAATTCTCCAATCATGCTCATCTCAAACTCTGCCTACATGAGTTTTGAGAAGTCATGAGCAAGTTCATCCTTAGTTGATCCAAAGATGATGTCATCAATATAGACTTGAGCAACTATCAGCTCGCCAACTTCCCTCTTGATGAAGAGAGTCTGATCAGCCTTTCCTCTTGTGAACCCATGTGACACCAAGTATTGGGTTAATTGATCATACCAAGCTCTAGGTGCTTGCTTCAATCCATACAGTGCCTTTTTGAGGTACAACACATGATCGGGAAAGTGTGGATTAATGAATCCTTTTGGTTGAGCCATATAGACATCTTCTTTGAGAAGTCTATTTAAGAAAGCAGTCTTCACATCCATTTGGTAAAACTTGAACTTTAAGTGACAGGCTAAGGCAAGGAGAATTCTAATGGGTTCCATGCAAGCAATCAGGGCAAACGTTTCATCATAGTCTATTCCCTCCATTTAAGAATATCCTTGAGCAACTAGTCGAGCCTTGTTGCAGATCACATTGCCCTCCTCATCAGTCTTATTGCGGAATATCCACTTTGTGCCAATAACATGCTCACCCTCCGATCTAGGAACTAAAGTCCAGACATCATTCCTCTAAAACTGAAGTAGTTCATCATGCATAGCTTCAACCTAACTTTCATCCTGAAGGGCTTCCTCAACTTTAGTGGGTTCAACTTGTGACAAATAACAAGAATAAGACACAAAGTTAGCAACGCATTTATCAACTGTACGTTTTCTTAATGTGAGTTCATTCATGTTTCCCACAATAACTTCTGGAGGATGATATAATTTGGTCCTGAAGGAAGGTCCTTTTCCATCATGAGATTTGGAATCTGGTGAAGTAGGCATATCTGTTGACTCTTCCACAACACTTGGAGTACCAAGAGCACTAGGAGATGTGGGCTTTTGTTCAAAAATTTCTTGAACTTCCTTAGTTTCAGGTGGAAGAATTTCTTTAGGAAGTTCCTCATTAACTTTCTCAAAACAAGAATCTGGAGACTCATCAATAACAACATTTACCGTTTCCATAACCTTCATGGTTCTTTTGTTATACACTCGATAAGCCTTACTTGTAGAAGAGTACCCTAGAAATATCCCTTCATCACTTTTGGAATCAAACTTTCCCACATTCTTTCTATCCTTTAGGATGAAACAGGTACTTCCAAAGATTCTGAAATATTTCACATTTGGCTTTCTTCCTTTCCATAACTCATATGGAGTCTTCTTTGTGCCAGGTGTAAAATACACTCTATTGACCATATGACATGCAGTGTTAACGGCTTCTCCCCACAAGTTTCTGGCCACATCTTTACTGTGCAACATGGCTCTTGCCATCTCCTGAATAACCTTGTTCTTCCTTTCTACTACACCATTCTGCTGATGAGTAACAGGTGTCGAGAATTCTTGAGATATACCTGATCTTGTACAGAAGGACTCCATCTATGAGTTCTTGAATTCCTTACCATGGTCACTTCGAATTCGGTCAATTTTCAAACTCTTTTCATTCTGTAATCTTGTGCACAAAGTTTCAATGTGCTCAAGAGCATCAGACTTGGATCGTAAAAGAATAACCCAAGTATATCTAGTGAAGTCATCTATCACAACCAAGATGTATCTCTTACCTCCAAGAGACTCGGTTCTAGTTGGACCCATATGATCCAAATGTAGTAGTTCCAATGGTCTCGATGTAGCTGATGTTTGAGTGTCTGGATGCTTAGCCTTTGTCTGTTTCCCAAGCTGACATGGTCCACACACCATATTGCTCATTCTACTTAGCTTTGGTATCCCTAAAACTGATTCATACTTAGATACAATAGAAAGATGCTTGTAACTAGCATGTCCCATTCATTGATGCCATAGATCTTCATTTGGCAGTAGAATGCTATCGCACACAATATCAGCATCAAGAACTAATCCATAGCAGTTGTCTAGAGTGCGAACCCCGCTTATGAGTTTCTTTCTGGACTCATCCATGACAAGACACTTTCCCTTGGAGAATAGCACCATGAAGTCTTGATCACATATCTGACTTATGCTCAACAGGTTCACCCTCAGGCCTTCCACATATAGAACATTTGCAATATCCAGTAGACCAAGTAGGGAGATAATACCTTTCCCTTTTAAGGTCACCACTCCCGAAACTCCATTATTATCACAACAAGCGGTTACAAGTAAATGAATCCCAAGTACCTTACCAACCTACAGTTGAACCCTTACCCCAATACCCAATTGGACTTTACCTGTAGTGACAATTTCTCCTTTTGATGCATGGCTCCCAAGTACGTGACTAACCAGTTTGCACGGATCCCAGTACGCGACTTCAATCACCAACTAGAGAAGATTGTTGGCTGCAAAGTTCTTCAATTCATCCACACGATGAATATCAAGAAGATGTTTAGTTACAGAACCCTACGGTGCAAAGACATAACAACTTCTTCACAAGAAAGATGAACTAGGGCAAGAACTTTGTCTCAAGTTACAATTTGAATGAACAAGGATTTCTCAATACTTGTGCAACTTGCCACCCTTTGACGACCCTTAAAATAATCTTTTTATATGTCTAGGGTTAGAAGAAAAGAAGGCCGAAAGACACATCCACGGATTGGAATCAAAACAGAACTCAGAATCTGTTTTTCATAAATCTCGACAGCTAAAGGTGTCGAGGTGCTATCGAGCAGAACAGCTTCTTAAAGCTCAATAGATGCAGTTGTCAAGCTTTAATGAAGAGCACTTCTAAGCTTGTTTCTTGAACAGACTTGCATGGCTTTAACACTTGATCTTGAAACCTTGTTTCTTAAAGCATTAACCTTATCCTAAATCTACCCAATTACAAGTAAAGTGCGTTTTGACAAAGGATTAGCCAATTACATAAATAATGAATGACATTTGCTCTAAACAAGTGAAACACATATGTCCTAACAACTTCTAATGTCAAATTTATAATATTGGGAAAAAGAAAATTTCATATTTATAATTTGGTTTAACATTATATTTTCTTTAGGTTAAACAAAGAGTGTGTTGCACTTCTAACATTGTGAATTTAGAAATTGTAATGGTAATGAAAAAGCTAGCTAGATAATCAGACCAAAAAATCAATTGGTTTTTGGTGTTGGTAGGAATTGAACCCCAAAACTCTTATTTAACCATTAAATATTTTTCTAGTTAAGCTAACTAGAACCCACCCTATATATAATCTTTGGTTATGTTTCAACATATGAATTTTCCCAAGAGTACAAAGTCAATCGTCAGTATATAATTCATAACTTAGTGTTACACTTTGATAATTTGGTATTAGATACTGCCTTTGCAAATACACAACACGTTTTACTTATTGACTTTTTTAACCAAAAATATAGATATTTTGATTGTTTAGAAAAATAAGAAATATTGGAAAGAAAAGAGCATGAATAAAAACAGGAAAGAAAAGAGCATGAGAAATAGAAATACTCTGATGAACCTCAATCAAAGAACGAATGAAAAGATGAGAAAAGCTCATAAGAGCATCGGTAACAAGGGCATGCAAAAATGCACATCTCTCTATAGTACTGGTGTGCAGATGAGAGATAGGCGAGATGGAATGACACGAAATCTGGAAAAATAGATAATGAATCTTAGTCAACTTCTCACAAGAGTGTTGAAATCATAGGAGTGGACAGAGAGGTTCGAGTAGAACTCTCTGATCAAGGTAGCCAGAGGGGGATGTGAAATATTCAGCAAAGGTAACCAACTCCTACGCTCAAAGTTTCTTCTAATCTCAGGATCAAGCTCATCTAACATAACCTTTCTCTCAGCCCAAACGTTCCTAAAAAGGTTCAAAGTCTCATATGTTTCCTGATTTTTCTCACTCGGAAACCTATCACTCTCAAAAGAAGGTGCAGAAGAAGAGAAGGTTTTCTTATTGGCTCTAGTCTTCCTAGGCCTGGTGCTAAGGATAGGACAAGACACATAGAAGGAACCATAAGAAAAGAAAAAACCAAAGGCAGACTACAAGTTAGCACAAAACAATTTAAATTAATAACAATCTATATGATGCATGAACAATATAATCAGATGATGCATGATCTACTGCAGTGAGAATAAGTTCAATTTAACTTTAAAATCACAAAATTGGCTTGAGCATAAAATTTATATCAAAAACCCCAAAAATTTGAAAAACCACTTGTACAATTTTCAAGAAATTGACCAATTGATCATTAAACAAGATAGATAACACATTATAATGATCAAATTAATCAATCCAACAAGCCAATTTCATTCAATTAAACCCAATTGGACAAAATCCCCAAATCGGGTAATTTCAAGCCCTAGAAATTTCATGTTTTCAAAATTCATCAAATTGATCAAATTAATTCATCAAGAACAGTTGTATAACATCCCACAACAAAAACCCATTGATCAATTTCCAAAGAAAACGCTTGAATCATCAAAAATCTCAATCTCCCTTAGGTTCGAAATCTCCCTTCAATGCATGGTTAAAATGTATGTAAACATGAAAATAAAAGAAAAATGAGGGGTATAAAGGTCTTACCGACCTTAGATGACAAAAACCCTTGAAGAAATTTGAGGGAAAATGAAAAAATTTTGCTTGGACTCTTAGACCAATCGAAAAGAGAGAGAGAAAGAGTTTTGAAAATTTTGAAATAGTGTTTGAACACATGAAAAACTTAGTTTTTAAAAAACTCTCTATATGATTTTCGATTGATCTAAAAATAGATTCTATCAATCGAAAATGCCTTCAATTGATCGAACAACAATCAAGCACCGATCAAAACACATAGAACCAAACCAAAATTTTAATCACAATTTCGATCAGTCGAGAAACAGGTTCGATTGATCGAAATTCTGGAAAAACCAATTTTTTTAAAAACAAAGCACTTTTATGCAGAAACTCCTCAAAGCATATTAATTTATGAATAAAATGCATGAGTATGAGATGAAATGCTTTTCAGAAACACTTGTTTTGAACCCAGATTTCCCAAAAAATAAGATTTTCCATCAAATCACCTTAAATTCTCAAACTTCAAATATGCTTTTCATAAAACTCAAGGAATTTTCAACCTTGGTTGGCCAAACCAAAATCACACACAATAACATGTACAGAGTTTAGTAAATAGTAACTTGTGGAGTGTGTGCAACTAGCAAAAGCTTGAGATACATGTGAGGTGATATGTGAATAGTAATTAAGCATAATTTTTACAAAACTCATCACATAGACTTTGAAAGAGACTAACACCTAAAGGGTTACATTATATAACTCTCACATCTCCTAGAATAAAAGCTTGCAATCATGTAAGTTTCTTGATTTACCTCATAATGTATACACCGATTTTATTTGATAAGAAACTCATTAACAATTAGCCAAGATAATGTACACACCAATTTTATTTGACTAATTTAATTATAATCCAATAATCTACACACCAATTTTATCATTTAAGCCGAGGCTACACCTTATGTTCTTTTTGTGCATGTGCTACACTTTCTCGAGCACACAATCTTACGATATGCATTTAGATGTTCATGATTAGCTAGTAAATAATGGTGAGATGGTTATTTATGCCTTTCTCATTAAGATCAAGTCCGACAATCAAAGGCATGTGACTTCAAGATTAAGACAAAGTGATCAAAAACTATAAATATCTTCCCACACAACATGCACTACAAAGCTCAAACTAGTAAAGTGCAATAAGATAAGCTCATCTAGGCTAAACAAAGTACATAGACATGTTATGTAAAGATAAATTTGCCAACCTTGATTTCAAATCCAAAAAAAAAAAAAAATACAAAACACACTTTGCTTCCCTTTTCCTTCCTTTTTTTTTTTTTCTATTTTGAAAGGAAATAACAAAAACACCCTGGAATGAAATGCATGAATTTTATACAATGAAAATCCTAGAAAGACAAAGAAAAACAAAAACAACAAAGAAGAATGGTCACAAAGAGATGAGCAATGAAGCACAAGGACCATGTCAGAAAGACTCAATTAGATCGAGCCTTTTGCATCCAAAACTTTTTAGATACAACTCTAGCATTGAAGTTATTATTCACATTAGAATTCTGAGCAACTCCAGGATTGGTATAAAGGTTTAAAGCCTTTACCAACTCACCAATAAGTATCATAGGATCTTGTGCTTGAGGCTCAAGTGCTTTTGGTTTATATGCTCGCTTAGCAGCTTGCAACTTGAAATGGTTTGGACAAATGTGTCCATAATTTTCACAAAAATGACAAATCCATGCAGGTCTATCATGCAACTTGCCCTTAGGAGGATTATAAGTCTTAGGTTTAGACTCTTGAAGGTCAACCCTAATCTTCCTAGGAGGTGTAACTTCTACAGGTTTGGAAACCTCACTCATAGGGGCTCAGAAAAAGGAACAAAGTTTATGGAATGTGTTTCAGGAACAGAGATGCTTTCTACAAAATCTAAGCCAGTTTTGTCAAAAGGAGACTTTTGAACATTCAGCATATGATCAAGTTTGGAACTAGCAAACCTATTAGTTTGTTCTCTAGCAACAAATAATTCATGTTCTGAATTCTTAACTTTATCAAGAAAAGCATGTTCTTAGTCTTCACATTATTCAACAATTCATTAGCAACAAACAGTTTCACAAGCAAATTTTTCTTATCAAGTTCAAGAGATGCAATTTTCTTTAAGCCTAGATCAACACTCATAGTATCCTTTGCAGCAACTTTACAAAACTTATTGTACGCTTCTTGTAAATCTGCATCCTCAGAGAGTTTCCCATCAGAAGGGTTCTCCTCAACAACAACATTTTTATCAACTACAGCAGTAGCAGTGAAAGCAATGAAGTTTTCATCCTTATCACTACTAGGCTCATTGTCAGAAACTTCATCATCACTAAGGGTTACAGCCATAGCCTTGCCCTTAGACCTCAAGAATGTTGGACATTCAGATTTCACATGACCATATCCTTGACAGCCAAAACATTGTTAACCCATAGAATTATTAGAAAGTTGACCTACTTTTTCTTTAGGTTTCTCATTATTTTTCACCTTAGTGGGTTCATTCCTCCTAAAATTTATAGGTTCAACATTGTTTTTATCTCTTGCCATTCTGTTGTTGTTCCTAAGAAAGTTTCTAAAATTCTTGGTAAGATATGCAATCTCTGTAGCAGAGAACTCGTCATCAAATCCACTTACATCAACATCATCAACAAACTTAAGAGCCATTGATTTGGATTTGCTAGTTTTAGGTACGTCTAACTCATAGGACTGAAGAAATCCTACAAGTTCATCAACAGGGATGGAGTGCACATCCTTACTTTCAGTGATGGCAGTTACTTTGGGTCTAAAATCTTCAGTTAAAGAGCTAAGAATCTTCCTAACAATTTTAGGTTGATCTTAGATTTCACCTAAATTATAAGCAGAATTAACAATATCATTAAGCTTAGCATAGAATTCATCAAAAGTATCATCATTAGACGTCCTAATGTTTTCAAATCTAGTTGCTAATTGCTGCAGCTTGTTGATCTTAACTGTCTTTGTGCCTTCATGCATAGTTTGGAGAATATTCCATGCAGTGTGAGCAACCTCAACATTAGAGATTCTCTTGAATTCCTCCATAGAAATAGCATTAAAAATAGCATTCATAGTTTTGCTATTAAAAGCGACTGTTTTTTTCTGAGAAGTTTGCCACTCACTTACTAGAGTAGTGGGCTTCTCCCATTTGTATTTAACGGAGTTCCAAACTCTCTCATCAATAGATTTCAGGAATTCTTTCATCCTTACTTTCTAATAAGCATAATTATTCTCATCAAAGTAAGGTTGGATCACAAGAGAGTGACCGTGTTCCATGACAACAGGGGTTAAGGATCAACTCTTAGATCAAAGGATCTAAACACAAGAGCTAACCCACTCTAATACCACTTGTATGTTTTTAGACCCCTTAAAACACAACCAAATTAACCTAGTTATTTAGCCAAGTGATTAACTTAGGTAAATTATGCAGATCTAGGTTAACACATATAAATCATATCATTGTAAAGTGCAGAAAATAAAGAACACAACAATATGATAACCCAAGAAAACTAAACCGGTAAAAAACCTGGGAAGGATTTAACCTAACTATCCTCAAGGTAAACTGAATCCACTATAAAAGAATTAAAGTTTACACAGTAGCGACTTAGACCACTAACATCCTATTGCTACCTTAAGTAGGAAACTTACTACCCCAACCACGTGACAGCTCCGAGTTCACGGACTACTTCCTTGTTAGCTCCGAGTCCACGGACTACTTCGTTGTTGGATTCCCAGCAAGCACAAGCACTCCCACTTGTATATCTTTAAGCTCTTGAATCTGCAACTAAATTGATCATCAAGCTCTTAACATCAATCTAGATCTTGATAACCCTAAGTGTATGTGAAGGCAAACACCTCTAGATCTCACAAAAGATTCACACACATAGCATAAAGAGCAACCTTAAAACGTGGCTAGGATTTTCCGTTTTATACCTAGGGCAAAACATAAAACTCTACACGTAAAACGAACTTGGGCTGAGTTGGAAAATTCCATAGAAAAACAATCTGCACGAGCTTCGATCGATCGAGTCTAATTTTCAATCGATCGAGCCAGACAGATTTACACAGTAAATCCTGCAGAACACTCGATTCCAACTTTACAACTTAAACACACTTTGAGCAAGTCTAAAAGAAGACTAAACGTTTTGATCATGGTTTGCCAACATTACAACTTGAAGTTCTAATACATTTAAACCTAAAGTCTTAGAACCCAACACTCTTATTTCACCATCAGATATTTTTCTAATTGAGCTAACTGGAACCCATCCTATATATAATCTTTGGTTATGTTTCGACATATGAATAGTCCCAGGAGTCCAAAGTCAATCGTTAGTATATAATTCACAACTTAGTGTTACACTTTGATAATTTGGTATTAGATACTGCCTTCGCAAATACACAACACTTTTTACTTACTGACTTTTTTAACAAAAAATATAGATATTTTGATTGTTTAGAAAAATAAGAAATAATGGAGAATCAAATATAATTTCCTACAATTAATTATGAAAATTTATTTCCCTGCAATTAGACCCTTTGTTTTGGCCAAAATTCCTTTTTTTTTTTTTTTTTTTGCCTGAAGAAAAGGGAAAATTATTAGGTACTCCCGGAGTACCATAAATGCGTACTCCACCCTCTTACATGAATGGTAGGTCCCACCATGAATTTAATTTGTGGGACCTACTATTCATGTGAGAGGAGGGAGTACGCATTTATGATACTCTGAGAGTACACAATAATTTCCCGAAGAAAAGAGGCCATAATTTATTCTAAAACTTTGTCTTTCTTGGAACTGACTATATCAGGGAAACATTTTTTGTTCTACAAGACAGCCGACTATTCCAATTGAAGTAATTGACTGTTAAATTGAAGCAACATTTTTCGCACTCTCTCTCTCTCTCACCCTCTCTAAGGTTTCTTTGGCTCTACCTCTTCTTCTTTCAATTTTTTTTTTTTTTTTAATTTTGTAAAAACTTCAGCTCTACTTCTAATGTCAAATTATAATTTTGGGAAAAAGAAAAATTCATATTTATAATTTGGTTTAACATTATAATTTCTTTAGGTTAAACAAAGGGTGTGTTGCACTTGTAACACTGTGAATTTAGAAATTGTAATGGTAATGAAATAGCTAGTTGGATAATCAGACCAAAACATCAATCGGTTTTTGATGTTGACAGGAATTGAACCCTAAATGTCTTATTTAACCATCAAAGATTTTTCTAGTTGAGCTAACTAGAACCCACCCTATATATAATCTTTGGTTATGTTTCGACATATGAATTGTCCCCGGAGTATGAAGTCAATCGTCAGTATATAATTCACAACTTAGTGTTACACTTTGATAATTTGGAATTAGATACTACCTTTGCAAATACACAACGAGGTTTTCCTTATTGACTTTTTTAATCAAAGATATAGATATTTTGATTGTTTAGAAAAAAAATAAGAAATATTGGGGAATCAAATATAATTTCCTACGATTAATTGTGAACATTTTTTTCCCTGCGGTTAGACCCTTTGTTTTGGCCAAAATTCCTTTTTTTTTTTTTTTTTTTTGGCCAGAACAAAAGAGGCCATAATTTCTTTCTAAAACTTTGTCTTTTTTGGAACTGACTTTATCAAGGAAACATTTTTTGTTCTACAAGACAGCCGACTAGTCCAATTGAAGAAAATGACTGTTAAATTGAAGCAACATTTTTCGTACTCTCTCTCTCTCTCCCTCCCTCTCCAAGGTTTCTTTGGCTCTACCTCTTCTTCTTTTAGTTTTTTTTCATTTTTTATTTTATAGAAACTTTAGCTCTACTTCTAATGTCAAATTTGTAATTTTGGGAAAATGAAAAATTCATATTTATAATTTGGCTTAACATTATATTTTCTTTAGGTTAAACTAAGAGTCTGTTGCACTTCTAATATTGTGAATTTAGAAATTGTAATGGTAATGAAATAGCTAACTGGATAATAGAACCGAAACATCAATCAATTTTTGGTGTTGGCAGGAATTGAACCACAAATCTCTTATTTAACCATTAACGATTTTTCTAGTAGAGCTAACTGGAACCCGCCCGATATAGAATCTTTGGTTATGTTTCGACATATGAATTGTCCCCAGAGTACAAAGTCAATTGTCAGTATATAATTCACAACTTAGTGTTACACTTTGATAATTTGGTATTAGATACTGCCTTTGCAAATACACAACGCGTTTTACTTATAGACTTTTTTAACCGAAAATATAGATATTTTGATTGTTTAGAAAAATAAGAAATATTGGAGAATCAAATATATTTTACAATTAATTATGAACATTTTTTATCCCTGTAATTAGACCACTTGTTCAGGCAAAAATTCCTTTTCTTTTTTTTTTTTGGCCTGAAGAAAAGGGAAAATTATTAGATACTGCCAGAGTATCATAAATGCGTATTCCACCCTCTCACATGAATGGTGGATCACACCATGAATTTAATTAGTGAGTCCAACTATTCATGTGAGAGGAGGGAGTACGCATTTATGGTACTCCAGGAGTACACAATAATTTCCCGAAGTAATTGATGCACATGCACGTAAAAGTACTTTAATTCAAGTCTATGAAATGAAAAGAGATAGAGAAAGCCTTAAAATAAGACTAGTATGAGTAGTAAAAAAAAGACAATACGTTAAGTAAGGACATGCTAACAGGTATTATTTTAGATATAACGAAATGGCAGAAAAAGAAATACTTGAGATCAATTTTAATTAATTTGTTGAAAATTTATTGTTGAACCAAAGGTTTTGGTACTCCCTCTCACAAAACACCCCATAAATTGTTGTTTTTTCCCTTATATTAATAATCAAGTTATTCAATATAAGGGTTGGTCATGTATAAAAGAAAGTAACTGATGCACACGCACGTAAGAGTACTTTAATTCAAGTCAATGAAATGAAAAGAGATAGAGAAAGCCTTAAATTAAGACTAGTATGAGTAGTAAATAAAGACAATACGTTAAGTAAGGACATGCTAACAGGTAATATTTTAGATACAATAAAATGGCAGAAAAAAATACATTTGATCAATTATAATTAATTGGTTGAAAATTTATTGTTGAACCAAAGGTTTTGGTACTCCCTCTCACAAAACACCCCATAAATTGTTGTTTTTTCCCTAATAATTAATAATCAAGTTATTCAATATAAGGGTTGGTCATGTATAAAAGAAAGTAACTGATGCACACGCACGTAAGAGTACTTTAATTCAAGTCAATGAAATGAAAAGAGATAGAGAAAGCCTTAAATTAAGACTAGTATGAGTAGCAAAAAAAGACAATACTTTAAGTAAGGACATGGTAACAGGTATTATTTTAGATATAATAAAATGACAGAAAAAAAATACATTTGATCAATTTTAATTAATTGATTGAAAATTTATTGTTGAACCAAAGGTTTTGGTACTCCCACTCACAAAACACCCCATACATTGTTGTTTTTCCCCTTATAATTAATAATCAAGTTATTCAATATAAGGGTATATAAATGTAATTTTAATAAAAATTGAAATTTGATTACTCTCATTTTCTATCCAATTAGACATAAGTCCAAAAAGGTGAAAAATGGAGGTCCCATGGTAAGTTGTTCCCCACACCATTTCTTTTCTGTTTCCTTTAAACTAAACAATGGATTTCATTTATTTTCTTTTCACACACTTCCTTTCCTTCTACTATCCTCCAATCCAAACAAAATGTTAGTCTGGAATCTATAGCCAAAAGTAAATAATAACGAAAATGTAGGTAACTAGGTATAGAGAATTACAAAATGAATGATGATCAGATGATGCCCTATCATGAACAGATTGCAAATGAAGGGTCAAAATCCTTGACAGATCAACAATAATTGTAGTCCCGATCAAGCTGAAGACTTGTGGGATTGACTTAGAGAGCTGATTTTCTTAATCCAGGGTTAAGCAAGCTCCACACCATTATGCAGATTTTCAGTAATGTTGACTTGGACTTCCCCATAAAGCACCTACCTTATAAATTCACTGTTATCTTTGATTGACTTTAAGGCAAGATAATGTGATTAGGATAGTAAAAAATGATGTATAACATTAAAATAATAACAAAATATAACTCTTTTTATTAGACATTCCATGATTTGGTGGCAAATTGAAGAGCTCAAAAGGTTCTAAAAAAAAGCCACACACCACCAACCATGTAAGGTGAGCTGGTGTGGAACCATCCAATCCAATTAAAGTAAATAGGTTTCTTCGGTAAGAAAAATTCAGGTAATTATTATTATTATGAGAAAAAAAATTAAGGAAACTAGGTTGACCCTTCTAGGTTCTACATGCTATTTTTCATTTGTATTGGGGTAACCAAACAAGGTAAGACTTTGTAGGAATTAAAATCCTCAAAAAAAAAAAAATTTCGTAAATCAGTGGCGGAATTCTTAAATTTCCAACAATAATTGATAATTAATGAATGGTTGATATTCTATCATATCATCAACATTTTAAATAAAAATTGATGAATGGTGGGTCCCACCATAAATTTAATTAGTGCGGCCTACTATTCATGTGAGAAGAGTGAGTACACATTTATGGTACTCCAAGAGTAGACAATAATTTCCTGAAGTAATTGATGCACATGCACAGAAGAGTACATTAATTCAAGTCAATGAAATGAAATGAGATAGAGAAAGCCTTAAAATAAGATTAGTATGAGTAGTAAAAAAAGACAATACGTTAAGTAAGGACATGCTAACAGGTATTATTTTAGATATAATAAAATATCAGGAAAAAAAATACATGTGATCAATTTTAATTAATTTGTTGAACCAAAGGTTTTGGTACTCACTCTCACAAAACACCCCATAAATTGTTTTTTTTTTTTATCTTGTAATTAATTATCAAGTTAGTCAATATAAGGGTTGGTCATGTATAAAAGAAAGTAATTGATGCACATGCATGTAAGAGTACTTTAATTCAAGTCAATGAAATGAAAAGAGATAGAGAAAGCCTTACAATAAGACTAGTACGAGTAGTAAAAAAAGACAACACGTTAAGTAAGGACAAGCTAACAGGTATTAATTTGGATATAAAAAATTGGCAGAAAAAGAAATACCTGAGATCAATTTTAATGAATTTGTTGAAAATTTATTGTTGAACCAAAGGTTTTGGTACTCCCTCTCACAAAACACCCCATAAATTGTTGTTTTTTCCCTTATAATTATTAATCAAGTTATTCAATATAAGGGTATATAAACATAATTTTAATAAAAATTGAAATGTGATTACTCTCATTTTCTGTCCAGTTAGACATAAGTCCAAAAAGGTGAAAAATGGAGGTCCCATGGAAATCTGTTCCCCACACCATTTCTTTTCTTTTTCCTTTAAACTAAACAATGGATTTCACTTATTTTCTTTTCACCCATTTCCTTTCCTTCTACTATCCTCCAATCCAAACAAAATGTTAGTCTAGAATCTATAGCCAAAAGTAAATAATAACAAAAATGTAGGTAACTAGGTATAGAGAATTACAAAATGAATGATGATTAGATGATGCCCTATCATGAACATATTGCAAATGAAGGGTCAAAATCCTTGACAGATCAACAAATTGTAGTCCCGATCAAGCTGAAGACTTGTGGGATTAAATTAGAGAGCTGATTTTCTTAATCCAGGGTTAAGCAAGCTCCACACCATTATGCAGATTTTCAGTAATGTTGACTTGGACTTCCCCATAAAGCACCTACCTTATAAATTCACTGTTATCTTTAATTGACTTTAAGGCAAGATAATGTGATTAGGATAGTAAAAAATGATGTATAACATTAAAATAATAACAAAATATAACTCTTTTTATTAGACATTCCATGATTTGGTGACAAATTGAAGAGCTCAAAAGGTTCTAAAAAAAAGCCACACACCACCAACCATGTAAGGTGAGCTGGTGTGGAACCATCCAATCCAATTAAAGTAAATAGGTTTCTTCGGTAAAAAAAATTCAGGTAATTATTATTATTATGAGAAAAACAATTAAGGAAACTAGGTTAACCCTTCTAGGTTATACATGCTATTATTCATTTGTATTGGGGTAACCATGCAAGGTAAGACTTTGTTGGAATTAAAATCCTCAAAAAAAAACTTTTCGTAAATCAGTGGCAGAAGTCTTAAATTTTCGACAATAATTGATAATTAATGAATGGTTGATATTCTATCATATCATCAACATTTTCAATAAAATTGATGAATGGTGGGTCCCATCATGAATTTAATTAGTGCAACCTACTATTCATGTGAGAAGAGGGAGTACACATTTATGGCACTCTAAGAGTACACAATAATTTCCTGAATCAATTGATGCACATGCACGGAAGAGTACATTAATTCAAGTCAATGAAATGAAAAGAGATAGAGAAAGCCTTAAAATAAGACTAGTATGAGTAGTAAAAAAAGAAAATACGTTAAGGACATGCTAATAGGTATTATTTTAGATATAATAAAATAGCAGAAAAAAATACATGTGATCAATTTTAATTAATTTGTTGAAAATTTATTTTTGACCCAAAGGTTTTGGTACTCCCTCTCACAAAACACCCCATAAATTGTTGTTTTTTCCCTTATAACTAGTAATCAAGTTATTCAATATAAGGGTTGCTCACGTATAAACGAAAGTAATTGATGCAGATGCACATAAGGGTAATTTAATTCAAGTCATTGAAATGAAAAGATATAGAGAAAGCCTTAAAATAAGACTAGTAGGAGTAGTAAAAAAAAGAAAATATGTTAAGTAAGGACAAGCTAATAGGTATCATTTTAGATATGAAAAAATGGCAGAAAAAGAAATACATGAGATCAATTTTAATTAATTTGTTGAACATTTATTGTTTAACCAAAGGTTTTGGTACTCACTCTCACAAAACACCCCATAAATTGTTTTTTTTTTTATCTTATAATTAATAATCAAGTTAGTCAATATAAGGGTTGGTCATGTATAAAAGAAAGTAATTGATGCACATGCATGTAAGAGTACTTTAATTCAAGTCAATGAAATGAAAAGAGATAGAGAAAGCCTTACAATAAGACTAGTACGAGTAGTAAAAAAAGACAATACGTTAAGTAAGGACAACCTAACAGGTATTATTTTAGATATAAAAAATTGGCAGAAAAAGAAATACCCGAGATCAATTTTAATGAATTTGTTGAAAATTTATTGTTGAACCAAAGGTTTTGGTACTCCCTCTCACAAAACACCCCATAAATTGTTGTTTTTTCCCTTATAATTAATAATCAAGTTATTCAATATTAGGGTTGGTCATGTATAAAAGAAAGTAACTAATGCACAGGCACGTAAGAGTACTTTAATTCAAGTCAATGGAATGAAAAGAGATAGAGAAAGCCTTAAATTAAGACTAGTACGAGCAGTAAATAAAGACAATACGTTAAGGACATGCTAACAGGTATTATTTTAGATACAATAAAATGGCAGAAAAAAATACATTTGATCAATTATAATTAATTGGTTGAAAATTTATTGTTGAACCAAAGGTTTTGGTACTCCCTCTCACAAAACACCCCATAAATTGTTTTTTTTTTTTTTATCTTATAATTAATAATCCAGTTAGTCAATATAAGGGTTGGTCATGTATAAAAGAAAGTAATTGATGCACATGCATGTAAGAGTACTTTAATTCTAGTCAATGAAATGAAAAGAGATAGAGAAAGCCTTACAATAAGACTAGTACGAGTAGTAAAAAAAGACAATACGTTAAGTAAGGACAAGCTAACAGGCATTATTTTAGATATAAAACATTGGCAGAAAAAGAAATACCTAAGATCAATTTTAATGAATTTGTTGAAAATTTATTGTTGAACCAAAGGTTTTGGTACTCCCTCTCACAAAACACCCCATAAATTGTTGTTTTTTCCCTTATAATTAATAATCAAGTTATTCAATATAAGGGTATATAAACGTAATTTTAATAAAAATTGAAATGTGATTACTCTCATTTTCTGTCCAATTAGACATGAGTCCAAAAAGGTGAAAAATGGAGGTCCCATGGTAAGCTATTCCCCACACCATTTCTTTTCTATTTCCTTTAAACTAAACAATGGATTTCATTTATTTTCTTTTCACCCACTTCCTTCCTTCTACTATCCTCCAATCCAAACAAAATGTTAGTCTGGAATCTATAGCCAAAAGTAAATAATAACGAAAATGTAGGTAACTAGGTATAGAGAATTACAAAATGAATGATGATCAGATGACACCCTATCATGAACAGATTGCAAATGAAGGGTCTAAATCCTTGACAGATCAACAATAATTGTAATCCTGATCAAGCTGAAGACTTGTGGGATTGACTTAGAGAGCTGATTTTCTTAATCCAGCGTTAAGCAAGCTCCACACCATTATGCAGATTCTCAGTAATGTTGACTTGGACTTCCCCATAAAGCACCTACCTTATAAATTCACTGTTATCTTTGATTGACTTTAGGGCAAGATAATGTGATTAGGTTAGTAAAAAATGATGTATAACATTAAAATAATAACAAAATATAACTCTTTTTATTAGACATTCCAGGATTTGGTGGTAAATTGAAGAGCTCAAAAGGTTCTAAAAAAAAGCCACACACCACCAACCATGTAAGGTGAGCTAGTGTGGAACCATCCAATCCAATTAAAGTAAATAGGTTTCTTCGGTAAAAAAAATTCAGGTAATTATTATTATTATGAGAAAAACAATTAAGGAAACTAGGTTGACCCTTCTAGGTTATACATGCTATTATTCATTTGTATGGGGGTAACCATGCAAGGTAAGACTTTGTTGGAATTAAAATCCTCAAAAAAAAAAAATTCGTAAATCAATGGCGGAATTCTTAAATTTTCGACAATAATTGATAATTAATGAATGGTTGATATTCTATCATATCATCAACATTTTAAATAAAAATTGATGAATGGTGGATCCCACCATGAATTTAATTAGTGGGACCTACTATTCATGTGAGAAGAGGGAGTACACATTTATGGCACTCCAAGAGTACACAATAATTTTCTAAATTAATTGATGGACATGCACGGAAGAGTACATTAATTCAAGTCAATGAAATGAAAAGAGATAGAGAAAGCCTTAAAATAAGACTAGTATGAGTTGTAAAAAAAGACAATACGTTAAGTAAGGACATGCTAACAGGTATTATTTTAGATATAATAAAATAGCAGAAAAAAAATACATGTGATCAATTTTAATTAATTTGTTGAAAATTTATTTTTGACCCAAAGGTTTTGGTACTCCCTCTCACAAAACACCCCATAAATTGTTGTTTTTTCCCTTATAATTAGTAATCAAGTTATTCAATATAAGGGTTGCTCACATATAAACGAAAGTAATTGATGCACATGCACTTAAGGGTAATTTAATTCAAGTCATTGAAACGAAAAGATATAGAGAAAGCCTTAAAATAAGACTAGTACGAGTAGTAAAAAAAGAAAATATGTTAAGTAAGGACAAGCTAATAGGTATCATTTTAGATATGAAAAAAATGGCAGAAAAAGAAATGCATGAGATCAATTTTAATTAATTTGTTGAACATTTATTGTTTAACCAAAGGTTTTGGTACTCACTCTCGCAAAACACCCCAAAAATTGTTTTTTTTTTTTTATCTTATAATTAATAATCAAGTTAGTCAATATAAGGGTTGGTCATGTATAAAAGAAAGTAATTGATGCACATGCATGTAAGAGTACTTTAATTCAAGTCAATGAAATGAAAAGAGATAGAGAAAGCCTTACAATAAGACTAGTACGAGTAGTAAAAAAAGACAATACGTTAAGTAAGGACAAGCTAACAGGTATTATTTTAGATATAAAAAATTGGCAGAAAAAGAAATACCTGAGATCAATTTTAATGAATTTGTTGAAAATTTATTGTTGAACCAAAGGTTTTGGTACTCCCTCTCACAAAACACCCCATAAATTGTTGTTTTTTCCCTTATAATTATTAATCAAGTTATTCAATATAAGGGTATATAAACGTAATTTTAATAAAAATTGAAATGTGATTACTCTCATTTTCTGTCCAATTAGACATGAGTCCAAAAAGTTGAAAAATGGAGGTCCTATGGAAATCTGTTCCCCACACCATTTCTTTTCTGTTTCCTTTAAACTAAACAATGGATTTCACTTATTTTCTTTTCACCCATTTCCTTTCCTTCTACTATCCTCCAATCCAAACAAAATGTTAGTCTAGAATCTGTAGCCAAAAGTAAATAATAACGAAAATGTAGGTAACTAGGTATAGAGAATTACAAAATGAATGATGGTCAGATGATGCCCTATCATGAACAGATTGCAAATGAAGGGTCAAAATCCTTGACAGATCAACAATAATTGTAATCCCGATGAAGTTGAAGACTTGTGGGATTGACTTCGAGAGCTGATTTTCTTAATCCAGGGTTAAGCAAGCTCCACACCATTATGCGGATTTTCAGTAATGTTGACTTGGACTTCCCCATAAAGCACCTACCTTATAAATTCACTGTTATCTTTGATTGACTTTGGGGCATGATAATGTGATTAGGTTAGTAAAAAATGATGTGTAACATTAAAAAAATAACAAAATATAACTCTTTTTATTAGACATTCCATGATTTGGTGGTAAATTGAAGAGCTCAAAAGGTTCTAAAAAAAAGCCACACACCACCAACCATGTAAGGTGAGCTGGTGTGGAACCATCCAATCCAATTAAAGTAAATTGGTTTCTTCGGTAAAAAAAATTCAGGTAATTATTATTATTATGAGAAAAAAAATTAAGGAAACTAGGTTGACCCTTCTAGGTTTTACATGCTACTATTCATTTGTATTGGGGTAACCATGCAAGGTAAGACTTTGTTGGAATTAAAATCATCAAAAAAAAAAAAAAAATTTGGTAACTCAGTGGCGGAATTCTTAAATTTTTAACAATAATTGATAATTAATGAATGGTTGATATTCTATCATATCATCAACATTTTAAATAAAAATTGATGAATGGTGGGTCCCACCATGAATTTAATTAGTGGGACGTACTATTCATGTGAGAAGATGGAGTACACATTTATGGTACTTTATAAGTACACAATAATTTCCGGAAGTAATTGGTGCACATGCACGGAAGAGTACATTAATTCAAGTCAATGAAATGAAAAGAGATAGAGAAAGCCTTAAAATAAGACTAGTATGAGTAGTAAAAAAAGACAATACGTTTAGTAAGGACATGCTAACAGGTATTATTTTAGATATAATAAAGTAGCATGAAAAAAAAAATACATGTGATCAATTTTAATTAATTTGTTTAAAATTTATTGTTGAACCAAAGGTTTTGGTACTCCCTCTCAGAAAGCACACCATAAATTGTTGTTTTTTCCCTTATAATTAATAATCAAGTTATTCAATATAAGGGTTGGTCGTGTATAAAAGAAAGTAATTGATGCACATGCACGTAAGAGTACTTTAATTCAAGTCAATGAAATGAAAAGAGATAGAGAAAGCCTTAAAATAAGACTAGTATGAGTAGTAAAAAAAGACAATATGTTAAGTAAGGACAAGCTAATTGGTATTATTTTAGATATTAATAAATGGCAGAAAAAGAAATACATGAGATCAATTTTAATTAATTTGTTGAACATTTATTGTTGAACCAAAGGTTTTGGTACTCACTCTTACAAAACACCCCATAAATTGTTTTTTTTTTTTTTATCTTATAATTAATAATCAAGTTAGTCAATATAAGGGTTGGTCATGTATAAAAGAAAGTAATTGATGCACATGAATGTAAGAGTACTTTAATTCAAGTCAATGAAATGGAAAGAGATAGAGAAAGCCTTACAATAAGACTAGTATGAGTAGTAAAAGAAGACAATACGTTAAGTAAGGATAGGCTAACAGGTATTATTTTAGATATAAAAAATTGGCAGAAAAAGAAATACATGAGATCAATTTTAATTTATTTGTTGAAAATTTATTGTTGAACCAAAGGTTTTGGTACTCCCTCTTAGAAATCACCCCATAAATTGTTGTTTTTTCCCTTATAATTAATAATCAAGTTATTCAATATAAGGGTATATAAACGTAATTTTAATAAAAATTGAAATGTGATTACTCTCATTTTCTGTCCAATTAGACATAAGTCCAAAAAGGGGAAAAATGGAGGTCCCATGGAAATATGTTCCCCACACCATTTCTTTTCTGTTTCCTTTAAACTAAACAATGGATTTCATTTATTTTCTTTTCACCCATTTCCTTTCCTTCTACTATCCTCCAATCCAAACAAAATGTTAGTCTATAATCTATAGCCAAACGTAAATAATAACGAAAATGTAGGTAACTAGGTATAGAGAATTACAAAATGAATGATGATTAGATGATGCCCTATCATGAACAGATTGCAAATGAAGGGTCAAAATCCTTGACAGATCAGCAATAATTGTAATGCAAATCAAGCTGAAGACTTGTGGGATTGACTTAGAGAGCTGATTTTTTTAATCAAGGGTTAAGCAAGCTCCACACCATTATGCAGATTTTCAGTAATATTGACTTGGACTTCCCCATAATGCACCTACCTTATAAATACACTGTTATCTTGATTGACTTTAGGGCAAGATAATGTGATTGGGTTAGTAAAAAATGATGTATAACATTAAAAAAATAACAACATATAACTCTTTTTATTAGACATTCCATGATTTGGTAGCAAATGGAAGAGCTCAAAAGGTTCTAAAATAAAAAAAGCCACACACCACCGACCATGTAAGGTGAGCGGTTGTGGAACCATCCAGTCCAATTAAAGTAAATAGGTTTCGAGGGAAAAAAAATTCAGGTGATTATTATTATTATGAGAAAAAAATTTAAGGAAACTAGGTTAACCCTTCTAGGTTTATTATTCCTTTGTATTGGGGTAACCATGCAAGGTAATACTTTGTTGGAATTAAAATCTTCAAAAAATAGAAAAAAAAATTGTTAACTCAGTGGTGGAATTCTTAAAATTTTCAACAATAATTGATAATTAATGAATGGTTGATATTCTATCATATCATCGACATTTTAAATAAAAATGATGAATGGTGGGTCTCACCATGAATTTAATTAGTAGGACCTACTATTTATGTAAGAGGAGATAGTATAAATTTACGGCATTCCAGGAGTACACAACAATTTTCCGAATAAAACAAGCCATAATTTCTTTTGAAAACTTTTTCTTTCTTAGAACTGACTTTGTCGTGGAAACATTTTTTGTTCTACAAGACATTAAGCATGTCCACCAAAAGCTAACCATGAACCGCCTAAACAGTCATGACAGTCTCCAACATACGTCGAATGTCTGAATCATCCGAAGTAGAAGGTGGAGGAACATCAACAATAGCAGCAGGATCAACAGACGCCTCAGCAGAAGTAGCACCTGTAAAGGAGGGAGGTGGAGGAAGTACGTCACTAGAAGACTCAACTCTAGGACGTTTAAAGCTTGCTCTCAACTGAGCAGCCCTCTACCTAAGAAAGGTGGCACCTATAGGAGTGATAAGATAGACAGGCTTAGACATGGGAAACTCCTCTAAACCAAGATGTAAAAGAATCTGGTGAAAAAAAAGGGGGAAGAAAAGAGCATGAGTAGTAGAACTACTCCTATAAACCTCATTCAAAGAACAAATAAACAGATGAGGAAAACTGATAGGAGCATCAGTAACAAGGGCATACAAAAACACACATCGCTTAATAGGGATGGTGTGCATATGAGAGATAGGCCACAAAGAATGACAAGCAATCCGAAAGAAAAGATAGTGAACCTCAGTAAGCTCAGCAGCAGTGATCTAAGGATCTGAACCCCACTGGATAGAAGACCCAGTGATGTAAGACATGATGTCGTCTAGGGGAAGAGACTCATCATAAGGGTAGACAAGATGCTGGACCAGCCACTACCAAAGGAGTAATGGTGTACTCTTCACCTCGTATCCAACTCTTAACTAAAGTGTTGGAATCATAGACGTGGATAGAGAGGTTCGAGTAGAACTTTCTAATCAGGGTAGCCGGAGGTGGATGAGAAATATCCAAAAATGGCAACCATCCCTTACGCTCAAAGTTACGTCTAATCTCACTATCTAGCTCGTCTAACAAAACTTTCCTCTCAGCCCAAATTTTCCTTAAGGTTAAGAGTTTCATAGGTCGCTTGGTATTTCTCACTTAAGAATCTCTCACTCTCAAAGGATAGAGTAGAAGAAGAGGAGGATTTCTTGTAGGCTCTAGTTTTCCTAGGCATGATGCTAAGGAAAGGACAAGACAAGCAGAAAAGAACCAAAAAAGAAAACAAGAAAAACCAAGGGCAGACTGTAAGTTAGCACAAAACAATCTATATGATACATGAATAGTGTAAGCACATGATGCATGTTCTAATGCAGTGAGAATAAGTTCAATATAACTTTAAAATCACAAAATTGGCTTGAGCATAAAGTTTATATCAGAAACCCCAAAATTTTCGAAAAACTACTTGTACAATTTTCAAGAAATTGACCAATTGATCATTAAACAAGATAGATAACACAATATAATGATCATATGAATCAATCCAACAAGCCAATTTCATCAAATTAAACCTAATTGAACAAAATCCCCAAATCGGGTAGTTTCAAGCCCTAGAATTTCCAATTTTTCACAAAACTCCAAATTGATCAAATTAAATCACCAAGAACAGTTGTATATCATCCCACAACAAAAACCCAATGATCAATTTTGAAAGAAATGATTGAAAACACTAAAAACCCCAATTTCCCATAGGTTCGAAATTCACCCTTTAATGCATGACAAAAATGCATGAAACATGAAAATAAATGAAAAGGGAAGGGTATAAATGTCTTACCGGCCTTAGAGGAAAAAAACCTTGCAAAAGGATTGAAGGAAAATGACAAAAATCTTGATTGGAAGTTTTCACAAATCGAATAGAGAGAGAAAGAGTTTGAAAAGTGTTTGACCACATGAGAAACAAATTTTTTTTTAAAACTCTCTATACGACTTTCGACTGATCAAAAATTAGGTTCAATAGATCGAAAAGGCTTTGATTAATCTAGCACTAATCGAGCACCGATCGAAATAGATAGAAGTTGACCAAAATTTTAATCGCAATTTTGATCGATCGAGAAACAGATTCGATCGATCGAAATTTTGGAAAAAACAAATTTTTGAAAATCAAAATCATTTTATGCAGAAACTCCTCAAAGCATTGAATTTTATGAATAAAATGCACGAGTATAAGATGAAATGCTTTTCAAAAACATATGTTTTGATCCCAGTTTTCCCAAAAATTAAGGTTTCCATCAAATATCCTTAAAATCTAAACAGCAAACATGTTTTGCATAAAAGTCAAGGAATTTTCAAACTTGGTTGGCCAAAGTAAGATCACACACAATAATATGTACAAAGTTTAGCAAAGAGTAACTTGTGTAGTGTGTGCAGCTAGCAAAAGCTTGAGATACATGTGAGGTGATATGTGAATAGTAATTAAGCACAATTTCTACAAAATCTATCACATACATTTAAAAGAGACTATCCTTGAAAGAGTTACATCATATAACTCTTACATCTCCTAGAATAAAAGTTTGCAATAATGTAAGTTTCTTGATTTGTCTCATAATATACACACCAATTTTATTTGATTAGAAACTTATTAAGAATTAGCCGAGATAATGTACACACCAATTTTAATTGATTGAAATTACTATAGTCCAATAATGTACACACCAATTTTAGTATTTAAACTGAGGCTACACCTTATATTCTTTTTGTGCAAGTGCTACACTTTCTTGAGCACAAAATCTTACGTTATGCATTAAAGTGTTCATGATTGGCAAATAAACAGTGATGAGATGGTTATTTATACCTTTCTCATTAAGTTCAAGTCCAATAATCAAAAGCATGTGACTTCAAGATTAAGATCAAGTGATCAAAAACTATAGACATCTCCCACACAACATGCACTACAAAGCTCAAACTAGTAAAGTGCAATAAAATAAGCTCATCCAAGCTAAACAAGGTACATAAACATGTTATGTAAAGATAATATGGCCAACCTTTATTTCAAATTCAAGAAAACAATGCAAAACACATTTTGCTTCCTGTTTCCTTTCCTTTTTTTTTTTTGGATGAAAATAACAAAAACAACCTAGAATGAAATGCATGAATGTTATGCAATGCAAATCCTAGAAAAGCAAAGAAAACAAAAACAAAAATACCAAGAAAAAAATGGTCACAAAGAGTAGAGTAATGAAACACAAGGACCATGAAGCCAAGGATGACTAGGGACACAGAATCATACCAATTACTTGACGAAGTGTCTCAAACTTACTTCTATCAAGAGGTTTGGTGAAAATATCAGCATTCTGACGTTCAGTAGGGATATACTCAAGAGCAACAATCTTTCTTTCAACCAAATCTCTAATAAAGTGGTATCTAATCTCTATGTGCTTAGTCTTAGAGTGTTGAACAGGATTCTTAGAGATATTGATAGCATTAGAGTTATCACAATAAACAACCATGGTGTCTTGTGATATCCCATAATCACTCAAAAGCTTTTTCATCTAAAGAAGTTGTGAACAACAGCTTCCAGCAGCAATATATTCTGCCTCTGCAGTAGACAAAGAAATATAATTTTGCTTCTTACTCATCCAAGCAACAAGATTGGCTCCTACATAAAAATGCCCACTAGTGGTGCTTTTTCTATCATCGGCATTACCAACTCAATCAGAATCAGAAAATCCAGTAAGAGAAAGATTTGACTCTTTAGTATAAAACAATCCATAATCATAAGCTCCACCAACATATTTAATGATTCTTTTAACAGCATTCAAATGTGAAACTTTAGGATTAGACTGAAATCTGGAACAGATACCAACACTAAAAGAAATATCAGGCCAACTAGTAGTTAAATACAAAAGACACACAATCATGCTTCTATATAATGTAACATCAACAGACTCACCTGATGGATCATTTGTTAATTTTGCATTTGCAGCCATTGGTGTTCTAGCATGTGTAGCCTTGTCAAGTCCAAATCTCTTGACTAGATTTCTTGCGTATTTTGCTTTATTCAACACTAACAATTCTTCATCACTATGCTTCCCAATATAATCATCATGAATAGGTTCATCAACTTCCATGGTCTTTTCTTCAACTGGAGGAATGTTTTTTGACTGAGTTTCATAACTCAATTCATCATTGATCACCACATTTGAAGACTCCATGACTATTTTAGTTCTGAGGTTGTACACTATAAGCTTTACTAGTAAAGGAGTATCCCAAAAAATATCCCTTGTCACTCTTTGCATCAAACTTTTCTAGATTCTCTCTATCACGTAGAATGTAACTGTCACTGCCAAATATCCGGATATATTTGACAATAGGCTTCTATCCTCTCCAGAGTTCATAGGGAGTTTTCTTGGAATCAAGTCTGAAATACACCCAGTTGGGTGTATGACAAGCAATATTAACTGCTTCTCCCTAGAAAGATTTGGGCAACTTCTTGTTATGTAGCATGACACGTGCCATCTCTTGAACAACACTATTATTTCATTCCACTATTCCATTTTGTTATGGAGTCTTGGGTGAAGAGAACTCTTGATGTGTGCCTTGATCATTGCAGAAGGTAGCCAACTTTGTGTTTTCAAATTCTCTCCCATGATTACTTCTGATTCTGGCTATCATAGTACCTTTCTCAACTTGCAATTTTTTGCACAAATGTATCATCTTTTTAAGGGCCTCAGCTTTATCTTTCAAAAGTACAACCCAAGTATATCTAGTAAAATCATCCACAACAACTAGAATATACTTCTTTCCACCTAAGCTCTGAACTCTGACAGGACCCATGAGATCAATGTGCAACAACTCAAGAGGTTTCGAAGTTTGAACTTCAGTTACAGACTGATGCTTGGACTTCACTTGTTTACCCATCTGACATGGTCCACGGATACACTTTTCTATCTTCTCGAACTTGGGCAAACCAATGACTGCATCACACTTGGAAATCTTCTCTAATTGCTTGTGACTAGCATGTCCTAACTGTTGATGTCATAAGTCAACTTGATTGATTTTTGCACTAAAACACTTGTTGTTTATACTTGGTTTTATACCATAACAGTTGTCAGCTGTCCTCACACCAATACACATATAGTCACCTCCTCCATCAAGTATCTCACATTCATACTTGGTGAATAGAACATTCAGTCCATTGTCATAAATCTGGCTGATGCTGAGTAAGTTAGCTTTCAACCCATCAACATACCAGACATCTTCAAACATTGGAAACCTAAGAATGTCCACAGTACCAATGCATCTGATCATAGATTTGCTTCCATCTCCAAATGTGACTGTCTCAATCTTTCCTTCAAAGAGTGTCTTGAATAAAACTTTGTCTCTTGTCATGTGCCTGGAACAACCACTATCTAAATACCAAAGACAAGAATCACGTGTCTTTAAGGCGATTAAAGCTGTGTAACACAAATAATTCTCATCACATGTAATTATACCAAGATGTTCAAGGAAAGATTTAACAAAGGCAACAATAGACAAAAACAACAAGCAGACAAGATGCCATATTAGCAAAAAGATTTTCCAAGAATCCATGACAACAGGGGTCAAGGATCAACTCAGAGATCAAAAGATCTACAACAAAAAGAGCTACCAGCTCTTATACCACTTGTACGTTTTTAGACCCCTTAAACACAACCAGATTAACCTAATTATTTAGCCAAGTGATTAACTTAGATAAATAATGCAGATCTAGGTTAACACATATAAATCATATTATATAAAGCAGTGGAAATATAACGAACACAATGATATGATTTCCAAGGAAAACCAAACCGGTAAAAAACCAGGGGAGGATTTAACCTAGTTATCCTCAAGGTAAACTGAATCCACTATGAAAGAATTGAAGTTTACACAATAGCGACTTAGACCACTAACATTTTATTGCTACCTCGAGTAGAAAACTTACTACCATGACCACATGACAGCTCCAAGTCCACGAACTATTTCTTTCTTGAATTCTCAACAAGCACAAGCACTCCCGCTTGTATATCTTTAAGCTCTTGAATCTGCAACTGAATTGATCACCAAGCTCTTGACATCAATCTAGATCTTGAAAACCCTAAGTGTATATAAAAGCAAACACCACTAGATCTCACAAGAGATTCACACACACAACATAGAGAACGTCAATAGCCACTCTAAAAACATGGCTAGGGTTTTCCCTTTTATACCTAAGGAAAAACATAAAATCCTACATGTAAAACAGGCTTGGGCTGAGTTGGAAAATTCTGTAGAAAAAAAATCTACACGAGCTTCGATCGATCGAGTCTAATTCTCGATCGATCGAGCCAGGCAAATTTACACAGTAAACCCTGCAACAACTTGATTCCAACTTTACATAAAAGACACATACTTTGAGCACGTCTAAACAAGACTAAACCGTTTTGATCATGGTTTGCCAACATTACAAATTAGAGTTCTAATACATTTAAACCTAAAGTCTTAGAACCCAATAATTAGGTACTACCAGAGTACCATTAATGCGTAATCCCCCCTCCCACGTGAATGATGGGTCCCACCATGAATTTGATTAGTGGAACTTACTATTCATGTGAGAGGAGGGAGTACGCATATATAGTACTCCGAGAGTACACAATAATTTCCCGAAGAAAAGAGGCCATAATTTCTTTCTAAAACTTTGTCTTTTCTGGAACTGACTTTATCAAGGAAACATTTTTTGTTCTACAAGACAGCCGACTAGTCCAATTGAAGAAAATGACTGTTAAATTGAAGCAACATTTTTCGTACTCCCTTTCTCTCCCTCTCTATGGTTTCTTTGGCTCGACCTCTTCTTCATTCAGTTTTATTTTTATTTTCATTTTATAGAAACTTTAGCTCTACTTCTAATGTCAAATTTGTAATTTTGGGGAAAAGAAAAATTCATATTTATAATTTGGTTTAACATTATATTTTCTTTAGGTTAAAAAAAGATTGTGTTGCACTTCTAACATTGTGAGTTTAGAAATTGTAATGGTAATGAAATAGCTAGCAAGATAGTCAAACCAAAACATCAATCTATTTTTGGTGTTGGCAGGAATTGAACCACAAATTTCTTATTTAACCATTAAAGATTTTTCTAGTTAAGCTAACTAGAACCCACCCTATATATAATCTTTGGTTATGTGAATTGTCCCTGGAGTACAAAGTCAATCGTTAGTAAATAATTCACAACTTAGTGTTACACTTTGATAATTTGGTATTAGATACTGCCTTTGCAAATACACAACGCATTTTACTTATTGACTTTTTTAACCAAATATATAGATATTTTGATTGTTTAGAAAAATAAGAAATATTGGAGAATCAAATATAATTTCCTACAATTCATTATGAACATTTTTTTCCCTGCAATTAGACCCATTGTTTTGGCCAAAATTCCTTGTTTTTTTTTTTTTTTTTTTTGGCCTGAAGAAAAGGGAAAATTATTAGGTACTCCCAGACTACCATAAATGCATACTCCCCTCTTACATGAATGGTGGGTCCCACCATGAATTTAATAAGTGGAACCTACTATTCATGTTAGAGAAGAGAGTACGCATTTATGGTACTCTGAGAGTACACAATAATTTCCCGAAGAAAATGGGCCATAATTTATTTCTAAAACTTTGTCTTTCTTGGAACTGACCTTATCATGGAAACATTTTTTGTTCTACAAGACAGCCGACTAGTCCAATTGAAGCAATTGATTGTTAAATTGAAGCAACATTTTTCACACACTCTCTCTCTCCCTCTCTAAGGTTTCTTTGGCTCTACCTCTTCTTCTTTCAGTTTTTTTTTTTTTAAATAGAAACTTTAGCTCTACTTCTAATGTCAAATTTATAATTTTGGGAAAAAGAAAAATTCATATTTATAATTTGGTTCAACATTATAATTTCTTTAGGTTAAACAAAGGGTGTGTTGCACTTGTAACACTGTGAATTTAGAAATTGTAATGGTAATGAAATAGCTAGTTGCATAATTAGGCCAAAACATCAATCGGTTTTTGGTGTTGGTAGAAATTAAACCCCAAATCTCTTATTTAACCATCAAAATTTTTTTTAGTTGAGCTAACTAAAACCCACCCTATATATAATCTTTAGTTCTGTTTCGACATAAGAATTGTTCCCATATTACAAAGTCAATCATCAGTATATAATTCACAACTTAGTGTTACACTTTGATAATTTGGTATTAGATACTGCCTTTGCAAATATACAACGCATTTTACTTATTGACTTTTTAAACCAAAAATATGGATATTTTGATTGTTTAGAAAAATCAGAAATATTGGAGAATCAAATATAATTTCCTACAATTAATTGTGAACATTTTTTTCCCTGCAGTTAGACCCTTTGTTTTGGCCAAAATTCCTTTTTTTTTTTTCTTTTTTTTGGCCTGAAGAAAAGAGGCCATAATTTCTTTCTAAAACTGTCTTTTTTAGAACTGACTTTATCTAGGAAACATTTTTTGTTCTACAAGACAGCCAGGTTGTCCAATTGAAGCAACATTTGTTGTACTCTCTCTCTCTCTCCCTCTCTAAGGTTTCTTTGGCTCTACCTCTTCTTCTTCTATTATTTTTTTAAAAAAAAAATTCTTTTATAGAAACTTTAGCTCTACTTCTAATGTCTAATTTGTAATTTTGGGAAAAAGAAAATTTCATATTTATAATTTGGTTTAACATTATATTTTCTTTAGGTTAAACAAAGAGTATGTTGCACTTCTAACATTGTGAATTTAGAAATTGTAATGGTAATGAAATAGCTAGCTGGATACACTACAAGAAATTTGGGTTTAGGTGACGTTTTTAAAACGTCGCTAAAAGCCCAAAAAAGGTCACTATAGACACAAATGGTCTATAGCAACTTTTTTTTGCGACATTCAAAAACGTCGCAATAGGCTCATCACTATAGGTCTATTGTGACGTTTCTGAAAACGTCACAATATGTGAAACTTTAGTTGCGTTCGAAAACTTTTAGTGACGTTTTTTAAAACGTCACTATATAATATAACATTTTCGTATATAATTTAGGAAAATACATTTAGCGACGCTTTTAAAACGCCGCAAATAACCAGTCCTATAGCGACGTTTTCAAAAGCGTCCCTAAAAGAATTTTCTCATAGTTGCTAGCGACGTTTTCAAAAACGTCGCTAAAACTTGTTGATTATTTTTTAATATTAAATATGCTACTATATAATCTTCCTCAAACTAACAAATGTTCAAATTGATGATTTGCCTATTACACAATATTCCACAATAACAACCTGATCCTCAATATTTTCACAATATGTCCAATCTATTGTTTTGCTCAAACTAGCCTAATCATCAATATTCCACAATAAATGTCCAAAAGTAACAAATGTCCAAACTTATACAATAACACATTAACCATTGATTCAAATAGATATTTAATACCAATACACTTGTCTACCTATGAAAAAAAAAAAACAACCACCTAAACTATGACAATATTATAAACAAAGTACAATACTTCTAAAATATATGTGGTTGTAACAAGACACTTGTTTATCTACACAAAAAGAACAACTACCCAAACTATAACAATATTATAAACAAAGTAGAATACTTCCAAAATAAATGTCGTGGTTCAAAACAGATATGCATGGAGTCCTTATAAAACACTGCAACATTGCATTTACCGCTACGTTCTAGTTTCTTGATGGGATGAAGCTTGCGATCTATGAGGAGTTGGAGATTGATGATCTAAACCGAAACCTCCCTGAATACAAATTAAAAGTATTTAATAAGTTCATAAAGAAATCATTTTGAGTAACAAAATACTAGTTGCTATACTTAAAAAATTTAAACACCCAATACATTCTTATAACATTAAAATTTAAGACCCATCTAGCTTCTGAAGAATGATTTTGCCAATTTTGCATTAGTTGCATCGTTTGGGTTACTTCGCTCCTCCAAGTTATCATAACGATTCACTTTCTACAAACTTAAGCAAAAACCATGGAAGTAGAATTACATATACACTTAAAGATAGTGCACAACATATTCAAAACCACTTAGTTTCATAAACATGCAAATAAGATTACACAAGATAACTTTAAAACTCTTCACAAACAAAGCAAATAAGATTACACATGAAAGATGAATGACATATTAACTCTCATCATCAGTCAACTTATCAAGTATTGAAATCCGAAAATAATTAGCAAACGTAACTCAACGACATCCAAATTTTCAAAAAATAATAAACACTCCTAATATGAATGTAAACCACTAACACTATGCAAACCACCCGCTTGCTCCAACACAACAATCCAACAATACAATTATCATAATCACAAATATAGAATGCTTACAAGTATTGAGTCCAAAAAGTAATCAACAAATATAACTCAAAAATATCCATCCAAATTTTTAAAAAGTAATAAACACTTCCAATATGAATGTAAACCTCCTTATAGCACCATGCAAGCCACTCGCTTGCTCCAACTCAACAATCCACCCTAAGACAATTATCAACATCTCAAGTACAAATTTTTAAGCAAAAATTACTTACTATGCTCAAGCCAAGCAAACACCTTTCGAAAAAAAAAAATCCAAACTTATCACAATAGATGAGTGCTTAACCTTCAAAATAAAAGAGAACACTTAAATGATGTTTAAGGCAAATAAGGGTGCCATTGTAGAAAATTTTAAGGAGTCATGATGCATGAAAATTTAGTAACTATATATATATATATATATATATATATATATATATATATATATATATATATATATATATATATATATATATATATATATATATATATAAGAGCATTTAGTTGAGATTATATACTTTTGACAAGAGTGAAACCCCAACACCTAGGCCAATAACACCAATGAAACCTGGAAAAAAAAAAGAAAAAAAAAAGAAAGAAAGCCAGAACCTTCTTAATTTTCCAAGATTATAAAGAAATTACTATAATTTCATATAAAGTAATAATTGTAATTTCTAATACAATAACACACACATAAACACAAGCGCAGCTCAATACCACTGATCAAGTAATAATTGTAATCCCATAACATAATTGTTAGAGAAAAAAAAAAGCTTAGTTTTAGAACTTTTAAATGAAATCTTGAATGCAGGGAGCCCATTATCAAAATCTAATTCCAATGTCTGCCATTGTTGATGTCATGGATAATACCATTCTAAGCAAATTAATTGTATAGGACTACATTAATTTCATAAACCATTTTATAAACATAAACAAAGACTGCAAAGTTAATACTAACATACTCTTTCATTCATGCCATACTCTAGTACTCACATTTGGAGTACCATCAAATTAAGAGAAAAAAAAAATCCCTACGTGTCTATAATATTTGCAACATTGATGTGGTGAATGTAGGGTTCTTTTGTCTCCATGTGTTAGCAAGAAAAGGCAAGGAATTTTTTTTTTTTTTTAATGTTTGTCCTGAAAGAATGTGGGGGATGGGAGGATGCACATATATACACTTGTCACCTTAGATTTCAAATTAAATGTTACTATGAAATGGCCTCTGCCCTCCTTGCACATTCTCTAATCAATGCCCTTGAATTGAATGACAAGAAATTCTAAAAAGACTAAAAATATAATTTCAATTTTGGGATTATTGCCACTTTAAAAGTCTTTCTTTCATGGGGAAACCCATAGCTACTTTCCAAATTTAATAAACACTCCAAATATCAATTGCAACAACCTTATAACATCATGCAAGCCACCCGCTTGCTTCAACACAACAATCAACCCAATAAAATTATCATAATCACAAATATAGAATACTTACAAGTATTGAAGTACAATCCACCCAAAGTTTTAGCGAAAATTACTTACTATTCTCAAGCCAAGCGCACACCTTTCCAAAATAAATCCAAACTTATCACAATATTCAATTAAAAAATCAAAACTAAAGCAAAAAAAAATATATATATATATATATATATATATGAAGAATAATGATAACAAATTGATTCCAAACCAATAGTATGCTTTAATCAAATTTTACTACACCATAATATCTTTGAGAGTACTTTATCAAAGACTAAAACTATTCATCCCATCTAATGGCCCACCTCAAACGTTGTGCTTGCTATCTCTTGGATTCCAAACCAATAGCTTTGATGCCAATGTATTCTCTATTAGTAAAATAATATAAAACTAACAACAACTTTCTCAGGATAAGTCAAAATTGTATATGGGTATCTCCAAAATCAAGATTCCACAAATAAATAAACTTACAAAACATAAATCAAACAAGTGGCAACAAAGCTCAAATTCCATTCATCTTAACTTTGACAATTTGGCACACAACACCTGAAGAAACACCACTTTTTCATTCCCCAAAAAACCAATAAAACACAAGGAAATTCATACTAGTATAAAATTTCTTTTCTTTTCTAAAGCTTTCTCAGTACCCAAACAAAAGCTAAACAGAGAAAAAAAAAAAAAAAAAAAAACCCAAATACCTATAAAGCAAAAAGATTAAAAAAACTCATATCCAAACTATTCATTTCCTCAACTTTCTTGGCAACCAAACAAAACCCATGAACTATATTTCAAAAATAAAAAATAAAAAGATGAAGGGATGTACTATACCTGAAGAAATAGGTGGTGGGGATGTTGTTGCGACGCCGGCGTTAGGGAGAGAGACCATATCGGCGGGTACAGCGGAGCTTCCGGCAGATCGGTGGCTAGGGAGGTGGCTAGAGGCGGTGGCATGAGGGGGAGAGAAAAGAAGCCTTATGGGGAGAGAGAGAGAAGTGGGAGATGAATGAACAAAAGAAAAGAAAGAAAAGCAAGAAAACAGAGTGTAGGTTAAAAAAAAAAAAAAAAGTGGGAAATGAAACACCGGAAAAAGTTAGTGCGAGAAGACCAAAAAATATGGGGCGAACATATAGCGACGTTTTCAAAAACGTCGCTATATAGTTTTAAAATTTTTTCACTTCACCCTACGAAGTTTGTAACACCGGCGAAGTTTGCTTTAATGACTATAGCGACATTTTACGAAAACGTCGCTATAAGCTAGATACACGTCGCTAAAGCTTTGCTTGTTGCGGCGTTTTAAGAAACGTCGCTGTTGTTTTGGTTTATAGTGACGTTTTTTAAAAAACGTCGCTAAAAACTCATCCTTTAGTGGCGGTAATCAAAAACGTCACAATATATCACTTATGGCGACAGATTTGAACACGTCGCTAAAAAAAACGCCGCCTAAACTCAGATTTTTTGTAGTGATAATCAAACCAAAACATCAATCAGTTTTTGGAGTTGGCAAGAATTAAACCACGAATCTCTTATTTAACCATTAAAGATTTTTCTAGTTGAGCTAACTAGAACTCACCCTATATATAATCTTTGGTTATGTTTCGACATATGAATTGTCCCCGGAGTACAAAGTCAATCGTCAGTATATAATTCACAACTTAGTGTTACAATTTGATAATTTGGTATTAGATACTACCTTTGCAAATACACAACGTGTTTTACATATTGACTTTTTTAACCAAAAATATAGATATTTTGATTGTTTAGAAAAATAAGAAATATTGGAGAATCAAATATAATTTCCTACAATTTGTCATGAACATTTTTTTCCCTGTAGTTAGACCCTTTGTTTTGGCCAAAAATTTTTTTTCTTTTTTTTGGCCTGAAGAAAAGGGAAAATTATTAGGTACTTCCGTAGTATCATAAATGCGTATTCCACCGTCTCACATGAATGGTGGGTCTCACCATGAATTTAATTAATAAGACCTACTATTCATGTGAGAGGAGAGAGTACGCATTTATAGTACTCTAGCAGTGTACAATAATTTCCCGAAGAAAAGAGGCCATAATTTCTTTCTAAAACTTTGTCTTTCTTGGAACTGACTTTATCGTGGAAACATTTTTTTGTTCTACAAGACAGCCGACTAGTACAATTGAAGCAATTGACTGTTAAATTGAAGCAATTGACTGTTAAATTGAAGCAACATTTTTCGTACTCTCTCTCTCTCTCCCTCTCTAAGGTTTCTTTGGCTCTACCTCTTCTTCTTTCTTTTTTCTTTTTTTCTTTTTTTTATAGAATTTTCAGCTCTACTTCTAATGTCAAATTTAATATTTTGGGAAAAAGAAAAATTCATATTTATAATTTGTTTTAACATTATAATTTCTTTAGGTTAAACAAAGAGTGTGTTGCACTTCTAACATTGTGAATTTAGAAAGTGTAATGGTAATGAAATAGGGAGCTGGATAATATTTTGGTGTGTAGTGTATAGCTGTACAAGTACAACGATAGAAGGGGATAAGACATATAGTGATTACAATATATACTACTTGATAGTTGATACAATCATACAATGAGCACCTAAACTGAAACATCTGACTGTTGAGAATTAATTGAAATTATTTTGAAATAATATCGTAAATGAAATATAGTTGGTCATTGGCTATTTATTCACAATTTGAAGTTGACATTCTTATGATTTTTTTTCTTCTTTTTAAATAGAAGTTGTAAATCCAATTTGGCTTCCTCTATGCCAATAAACTGAGCATGTCTTGCAAACTTCTAGCTCCCTATTGTTTATTACATGGCCCACCTTTGATTGTAAAGCTTTCGTGATCACTATTTGCCAATCTTGTTGCACAATGTCTCTTACTCCTATTTCTCTTTATGGCTTTCCTATATTGTCCCGAATCAACATACCCACCATTGCTGATCTGCTCCTCTTAAAAATTATGCCATCCACATTGACTTGGCATAGGCTGTAATGCCTGACAATTTGTCTTTCAGTTCCCCCTATTGTTGAGAAGTTGCTTTAAATTGGTGACAAGGAAAGCTAATTGAGTTTTCTTGTTGAAGAATGAAAAATTAATTTGATTATTTCATGAGTTTCCTTGGTGTGGAAAAAAAAGACTATTCTTTAGAGTAGAAGTTAAAGTAGTGTATTCATTTTCCACCAAGGAATATGAATTAGTCTTAAGGCTTTGTCCCAAGGGTCCTCCCAGAAATTGGGAGAGGAAACCAAGATAATGTGATTAGGTTAGTAAAAAATGGTGTATAACATTAAAAATATAACAACATATAACTCTTTTTATTAGGCATTCCATGATTTGGTAGCAAATTGAAGATCTCAAAAGGTTTTTAAAAAAAAAAAAAATTAAGCCACACACCACCGACCATTTAAGGTGAGCTGGTGTGGAACCATCCAATCCAATTAAAGTAAATAGGTTTCTAGGGAAAACAAATTTCAGGTAATTATTATTATTATGAGAAAAAAAATTTAAGGAAACCAGGTTGACCATTCTAGGTTCTACAGGTTATTATTCCTTTGTATTGGGGTAACCATGCGAGGTAAGACTTTGTGGGAATTAAAATCCTCAAAAAAAAAAAAAATTGGTAACTCTGTGGTGGAATTCTTAAAATTTTCAACAATAATTGATAATTAATGAATGGTTGATATTCTATCATATCATCAATATTTTAAATAAAAATTGATGAATTTATTAAAATCAAAATCATGTTCATTGAAGCAAAAATGGTTAAGATTTTAAAAAAGTCAAGCTAAAGTTATCCTAAATTTCTAATGAGTCCCTAACTAACTCCCCCATGTATATCAATCAGTTGTGGATTAGACTATATGTTTAGAATGGGATACCTTTTGGATTGCAAATTAATCATGATGTTTTGCGGTATGCAAATCCAACGGCTAGGATAAGAGTTTAAGCTACGACAAACAAAGACAGGTCGTTCTTGAGAGGGCCACGTATACTAGGACAATGAAATTGTGAAAATCCACAATTAATTGCAATCTAGAAAGAAACAAATACTAATAATCAAAGTGTTGAAATAGAGGACCAACTCTCTTAATTCTAAAACGAACTATGAAGAGACACTTTGCCAATAAATTCAACCACAATGATAAAATCATTTTCAATACCACATTACGCAAAAATGATGTCTATAAAAAATTTTCAAAAATTCAAACACTAAATAATGACACATTCACAAACAAAATCAAGGTACATAATTTAGGAAGAAAAAAAAAACTAATGATAGTATTAGTAGATGAACGAACATGTGAGAAGTTCATTTGCATATATAATATCTCACAAGGAATGGAAAAAAAAATTATAGCTTAAAGAAATCAAATCCTTACTTCAATCTAACTCAATTGAACAGTACGTATTAACCATCATCAGAAAGCAAGTAAAAAATTTGAATCAGTATGGTAATTTTTCCTGCAATAATGTAGTGTTATTCAATTGTAGCACGTAGTAACCATCATCATAAAGAAACTAACAAATTTGAAGCGATATAGTAAATGAAAGTAGTGAGATTTAAGACTTTTCAATTAATGTACTATAGCTTTCAATAGCTTTCTCTGATTTTTAAACAACAAAACAATTTTTTTACGATAACTTAGGAAAAGACTTAAATTTTTCTATTGTTGATTTGATTGTATATTGGAGTTGGACAACTCACACTGCGGCAAACTAAGGCCAAGATATGTAAATTTGCAAATCCCAAAAGCCCACCTTTTCACAAAATCAAACCCAAATTTTCGATCCACGACCGATAATGTGTCCGGTGAGACCTTCTTAACCACATGAGTATTGAAAACATATCTAAACTTAAACACTTCTGATCCATATGACATTCTAGTGGGTATCACTTTGTCTTCTATTTAGATATGCATTTTTAGAAACATGAATAAATGCACCAGCACCATATAACAACACTTTTAAGTTTTAATTGCTAACCCAGCACTATATATGTCAAAAACAATTGTAACATCTCTAAAAGGCCATGGAGATGCATACAGTTGTTAGAGTTAATTCACAGAAATCTTGACTTCGCAACATTCAAAAAAAGTTGGTAAATCATTTACAAACCACCTTGCAATTAATTGGACATAAAAACTCTAGCAGATTGAAAAGCACACACATTTCAATCTTAGTTATTTTCTATGAAATCTATGGCAATAAACAACCACTACAAGCCCCAACAACTTAAATCAAATCAAACCCATATTACTAAAGTTACAACCAAATTCACTCTAATCTCAGAATTCTATTCCTTTGTTTTTGAATCAATAATCTGAGAAATCTTAAACTTCTAAGGGGAAAAAAAACCCACGCATCCAATGATTCAATTTTTTTTTTAACAAACACTAGAAAGTATTAAATAATACCAATAAAAAATTAAAAGAAAGGAACAACTAAACAAGTGTAGATTCATAAAATTATGGAAGTGAAATGAAAGTTCCAATCAGCAATCACTGTGAACCAACAAAGTTTCAGACTTTGAAATGACCCCTAAAAAAAACAAAACAAATAACTTTAAGCTACTTTCTTGAGGTTTCTTGGGAACCAAACAGAACAAGGAGAAAGAGAGAGAAAGAGTACCTCCGCCATGAGTGGTCCAATCAAAGGAGAGCAATTCTCACCACAACCTATCCAAAAACATAAATAAATATAAATTTTCAAAATAAAAATAAAAATCAGAAAATTTATTTACAAACACAAACCCTAACTCAGAAAATTTAAGGCTAAGCTCAAAAATCATGTACCTTCATCAGTGGATTTGGAGGAAAGGGACGTTGGGATCAGAGGGTGAAGTGTTCTCAACGTTGAAGAAGAGCAAGCTTGTGAGAAATGAAAAACAGGAGAAATTTAGCAAGTGATAACAAAAACTAGGTTTAAATTTACCTGTGGGGAATGAGAGTGACAAATTTGCGATGTGTGATGGGTGAGGGCTTGAGATCGGAGATGGAGGGTGAGGGCTTGAGAGATGGAGGCTTGGAGGGTAAGGGTTGAGATCGGGCTTGAGAGATGGAGGCTGATGTGCGATGGGAGAGGCTAGGGTTGAAAATGTTTTTAGTATACTATTTGTACAAAGCCTAAAGTTGTGTTTTTAACCTGCGGCTATAGGCAAATCTGAAGTTGCGTTTAATAAACGCGGTCACTTCCTAAACTAAAGTCATGTTTTAAACACGCGGCTACAGACTAAATTTAAAACCGTGTCTATAAAACGCGGCTTTAGGCAAGCTAGAGCCGCATTTTTTAAACGCGGTCATAGTTAAGATTTTTTTAAAAAAAAATGAAATAGGAAGGTCCTATAGCCACATGTTTTAAAAGCGGCAATAGCTCCACCCCCAAAAATGCGGCTATAAACACTAAAAACGAGTCTGTAGACATATTCTATGGCCGCATATTTAAAACGCAGTTTCTTTTACCTACTTTAAGCTGCGTTTTTTAAAAACGCAGCTGTATCTCGTCAGTAGCTGCGTTTTTGCAAACGCAGCTTAAAAAAACGCGGCCTAAGACCCACGTGTTTTGTAATGGTGTAAAATGTACATTTAAAAAGTTTAGCATGAAAAATGTGCATTCGAAAAGTTTAGAATGCTAATCAGGGGTATAATTTATTATGGTAAAATGTAATTTTCCCTTTTTTGAAATAAAATTTTAAATAACTTCTCATCATGTATAACTTTAGATCACTCATTTTACTTCCATACGGAGAGGAAGAGGATATGATTTACTCAAGTGGCAAGGGCGAGGAGGGGATGGGGGGTGGGGATTTGAAACTTTTGTTACCAACTTTAATGCTATGCACCCAAAATTTAACAGACTTTTTATGATAATTTCATAGTTGAGATTGGGAGAAATTTGAATCTTAAATGTCTTATTTAGAAATACCGGGATGAAGATGAATTTTTACGTCAAACAGTCTAAACTAAAGAAAAACAAAAATTACAAATTTAGAGGAAGATTTGTGTAACTGTCTACCATATTCACTGTTATATTATTGGTTTCAAAATCTTCAGGTGATTTGAATGAGATTCGACTGCAACACTTTCTGTCTCATGTCAGCTTTGCCCAAGTGGTAGTTGTCTTGGTTATGATGTAGACTGATTTTGCGAAATTTTATATATTGCGAAATTATTTTCTCAACTGTGAACACTCACATCAACAAGGTCGACATCTGACGCTTAGGCATTGATTGGAATTGGAAGATATTAAGAGTAACTGAGGCTAGTAATAAGCATGGGCATTACACAATGCCCTGGCCTTCTTTTGAGGCAACATTTCTCATCCGAGCCGAAATTCCTCTTCTTCTTTGGGTGTAGTTTTCTCAGATTTCCTTGCATTACCATCAGGGTAGTTATGGGGAGGGGAAGCGAACAGTTTAATGTAAGTCCTTTGGTTGGAAGATGTTCCAGGAATAGTTCTTGGTCTTTATCAAACACCTTAGGAGAAGCTATTAATTAATCACTTTACAATCTTTACTTGGTTGGTTTAATTTGTATTGAACTCTTCCTATGATGCATATAACATACTATATTCTCTACTAGACGGTCTTTAAATTGGCTTAAGGATGGAATAGTAGTAGATTGACAGCCAATGTAAAACCATACTCAAAACATGAATGTATTAATCGAAGTTTAATGAATTATTGTAATTCTAGTGTGTTTGGATCAAGTATATAACTTCTTGTGGGCAAGAATTAATTCATTGTTAGAGTCATAAAACCCAAGCATAGTTTAGGTCCAAGCCCAATCGTTGATGTGCAAGCCAAGAATACTACTTGTATTGTAAATTAATCATGGTCATTGTATGATTATTTTAGGGTTTTCCCTATTATAAATATCCTATATATTGGCTTCATTGTAAGTATGAATTACGATTATATTGAAGAGTATCAAGGCTCTCCCTTTGTGGACAAAGACCATTAGATTGAACTATGTAAATCTTGTGTTTCTCTCTTCTCTCTATACTCTTTTTTCCATATTTCTAAAAAATCAAACAACCATGTTATGAGTTTCACCAATAACATATTTGTCTACTTAAAGAAAGAGGGCTAAAAAAGGGTACAAAGAATAAATCACAGTATTCTTGTGAATTGACATCAATGTGTTTTTTTTTTCTTCTTGTTTGCTAACTTTGGGGGGTTTTTTTTAACTTCGATAAGAAAAGGCCTAGAATAAAATGAAAACTTGGTCCTTTAGCTAACAATTTTTTAAAAAACAGTTTAAATTAAAAAAAAAAAAAACTTATATCAAATCACTCAAACAGGATTGCCTTTAGGCATAAAAGAAAAGAAAAGAAAAAAACTAAATCAAATTAAACAAACTGTGGACTTGCATACTTAGTCCCTCATGTTTGAGACTATTTTTTAGACGCTATAATTAAAATGTTTCATATCATTTTAATATCACCAACTTTGCCTGCTCTTATCAATTGGGGTTAGGACTTTTATTAATTTTCCTTTTAACAAAGTTGCTTGTATAATTAAAATGTTTGAGGCATGGCAGATTTTATCAATTGGATTATAAATTTTATTATTCATACAATTTCAGGCACAGTTGGTGATAGGACAATTTTTATATAGTTCATTATATTTTCCAATTAAATAAATGCATACAATATATCTACAGGCGTGCATTTCATCAATCATTTATATTTTTTTTTTTTTGAAAAAAAAACATAAAAATAACTTATATGGTTATTTATATAAATTTGATATAAGAAACCATTTTTTGTTGTACTTATCATCCAAATAATATTAAAAATAAAGATAAGCATAGAAATACACCTAAAAATAAATATAAACATAACAAATTATATTATTACTATAATAATTATTATTATTGTTATTAGTAATGGATTTATATATGAAGAGAGTGGATATGAAAATGCCACCAATAAACATAGCCTTATCACTAACTATACATGAAATTGTATGAATAATAAAAACTGCAATCCAATTAATAATGTAGCCGTGCCTCTATCTAAAGCCCTTTAAGTCAAAGTTCATAATCCATGGAAAGGTTCTTAGGCTAGGTGAATAAACCAGCATGTACTTAACAACAAGACATTCAATAGTCCATCCATATTGGAAAACCCTAGGTCATAAAATATTTTTCGATCATCCATGCAAAAAAAATGACTTGCTTTGAATGAATTTTCTCAGCATGTGGATTGAGATTCACATTGCACAACAAATTAGCATAAATTGTAGCCTACATTGTTCGTGGATCTTTAAATATACAAGGAGTACATAATCAGGCTTTTGCAACCTAGTTTGTCAATTAATACCCCATTGATAAATGGACCTAAGAAATACAACATTTTAAAAATTAACTCAACCTTCCAATCCATCTCAATTAGGGGCTTTGCATAAATTATCTCATTCCTTCCAATTTCTTGTTGGACGATTTGGACAATTAGACCACAAAAAAAAAAAAAAAAAAAAAAAGGCATTCATAACAACATGTCTTTCCATCTCTTAAAGAACTTCGTGCAGTAACTATACGACCATACCATTGTTGTCTCAATAGGAAGAATATTGTATCTTAGATTCTAAAATTCTCTATAGACTTCATCGGCAGAAAGAAGTTATTTCCATAACATCCCTAATTTCATCTTCCTTGTCCTGGTAAAAGAAATTAATAAAAAAAAATGTAAACCATTGCAAACCCATTTAAAATGATTTATCTCATTCTACCTCAAGTCTGTTTGAATCTACTCCTAAGCTAAGTTTATATTTAGTTGGTTTATAGGAATATCAAAGAAAATTTATGATATCATATTTACGTTATTAAAGTATGATGTGGTCAATTAAACACTCAGTGAAATAGTAATATCATACAAATTGAATTTTATTATAATATTAACATATTTTGCCATAAAATATGTATATTTAAATGTTCATATATATTTTCAAATGTAAAAAACATCTGGTTAAAAAATAATTTCTTCCTCAACCTGGGTCATATTGTGGAGTTGTTAAACATTTCCAACTTGTTTAAAAACAAAATGTTTCCTCTCTTTGCTCTATCATGCTCGTGCTTAAAGCCAGCACGTATTTATAAAAAAATTAATTCATTTTTTATGTTTAATTGGCTTGAGTTTTATGAAGGTTGGCCATTTAACAAAGCTAATTCAAATAAAACAAATAGGACTTTAGCCAATTTATATTTTGAAGAAGAGTGCAATGAATGCGAGGTGGAAAATTAAATGAAAAAAATATTTCTTTCCTATATAATTTTTTTTTTAATTTATATATATATATATATATATATATAATAGATATATATAACCGTATAAACTACTTACACACATGTAGGCACAGACACACACACACAAATATATATATATATATATATATATATATATATATATATATATATATATATATATATATATATATATGTATGTATGTATGTATGTATGAAATTAGTGCACATATATGAATAATTAATATATGATATACTCCACTAAGAAATTCAATGAACTAAAAAGCTCACATAAATTCAAACATTATTGAGGTGGAAGCTTAAATAAAAGTCTCATGAAATGTGACACTAGGCAAAACCTATTGCTCTACAGGCGTGCATTGCATTAATCATTTATATAATCTTTTGTTTAAAAAAAATACTGTAACTTATATGGTTATTTATACAAATTTGATATAAGAAACCTTATATGGTGTAGTTATTTTCCAAATAAAAAATAAAGATAAACATAGAAATACACCTAAACCTAAATATAAACATAACAAATTATATTACATAATTATAATTATTATGAGAAATTACACTTTACTCCTTAAAATATACTCCATGTTACACTTACCCCCTAAACTATGTGATTGCATACTTAACTCCCCTGAACATTATCCCCTGCACACTTTGCACCCACCATTAGCAAACTGTTAATTTAGATGGAATTTAGAGTCATGTGACCTTCACATGACAACTCCAATAATGAAAATGACTGAATTACTCCCATTTTAATTTCTATAAACATCACAAGATCCTCATGTGTTCTCTCTAAAGTCTTCCCTCACGTATAATATTTTGTTCATCTACTTCTCAGTCTTACTCTGTCCATACTCTAGTCAGTTTTTGCCTTAGTCCCAGATCAAGTCCCAAAAACACCCTAAGACACATAAAGACACAGCAAAAAAGTGCCACACGTAACACAATACAATACTCATCAAAAAACAATTGTGCATACAACTATACAAGCAATATTCTATACTATGATAGCATGTGGGGACGAATTGAACACAATATTCCAGCCTACAACTAACTTTGTCAACAGAAGTTAATAAATCTACCCAAAACAATTCACCACGCATCCACACCACATAAATTGTTATCACCCAATATACTAAAATAATATTCATTTTACATAGAATTCTAATGGTTCGTGTTTTTCAATTTGGTATAACTTTGGTCTTTAAGGTTTTTTGGGGTTGGGTCTAAGTGGAAACGAAAGACTGAGAGGGACTGAGGAATTGATGAGAATTGAGAAGCTTTCCTTTGTAGTTGATGAAAGAGAGAGACTTGGACTGTGGGAGTGAAGCTAGAGACGATGAGGAAGAAGAGGGTAAAACAGAGAAGGAACCAGATCAGTTTATAAGCCAGGGCAATTCAATCTTTTTTATTATTACAGTTGTCATGTGCAACTCACGTTACTATAAATTCCATCTAAATTAACAGCTAACTAACAATGAGATGTTCTATCTTTTCAGTCAAAAAAAAAAAAAACCTAACGATGGGATGCAAAGTATGCAAGGGATAGCAGTTGAGAGGAGTTAAGTGTACAATCGCAGAGTTTAGGCGGTAAGTGTAACATGAGATATAGTTTAAGGGAGTAAAATGTAATTTTTTCTAAAATTTAAAGATAAACCTACCATTTAAACAAATAAGAATGAAAGATGTTTGAACTTTGGAGTGTAAATATGTATAGTTCTATATGCCCCCTCTAAGGTTCTTCAAATATAAGTTTTTGAAGTGATATTCATGTGATTATGTCTATGAGTTTGAATTTGGTGGACTTATTTGATGAGTTTGTTTATGATTTTTATAAATTGTGGACATTTAAGGTTTATTTATGATGAAAATTTGAGGTTTTGGATTTCTAATATGAAATAGCTGGTAAATCTAATTTTTATTGTAATTAAGTTTATTTTAGAGTAAGTTGAGGATTTAGATTAGCTTTATCATGGTGGATATAGTGATATATCTTGTTTCATGGGTTCCTCTAGAATATGTTGCGTAAATCATATGGGAGCAAACTTTTAAGGTGTTGGGAGTCTTGGGACTTTATTACAAAGGAGTGGATAGGATGGACCCCCAAATTTTTATTATTATTATTTTTTAATATTGAGGTTTGCCTAATAATCATGATGTGGGCTTTATAACTCATGGACCTCACTTCATGTTATTATGGGCCTCTTAACCTGGATTGACTTCTACTTCATAAATTGAGTTTATGACTCGTGTCTTCTTTTGCCTCACAAACTGGGCTTACTGCCTATGTTCCTCCATACTTTATGGAGTGGGGCTTATGAGTTATGAGTTATGACCCACATTGAACGGGTTCACCGCTCACGTTTTCTTTCTACACGAATTGAGCCTAGCAATCCAGTTGGGCTAGTTAGGCAACAAATCTATAGAGCCCATCAACATTCTTGCAAGCCCAAGCTCTTTATTGTACAAGTACAGCCCAAATCAGTTAACAAGCATCAAGCTAAACCGCTTGATTGGCTATGAAGAATATGTCTATTACAATGAAGTGTTTGCTTACTGATGTGGCTAAGCCCTCGTGTGTTTTTCATGCAGTCATTTAACTATTGGGGTTGTGGACAAATGTTTTATTAACCAAAACACAATAATTTCGTTGAGCTAAGGGTGCTTCTATTTTCTTATTCTTAGACTGTATTTAAAATTCAACATGCAATGAAACTACCATTCACCCAAATTTGTACAGTGCAAGCCTAAATTTGTATTCATTCCCATGTGAAATAAGGTTACAAGAGCAAATACATATACAAGTAGGGCAAACTTTAAGGAAAAGCCAATCAAAGTACAAAAGTAGACATTGGAAGAGAATTTGAAGTCTAGTGAAAGTCTATATATAGTAGGCTTCATCATCTCTACCCAAACTTTTATTTTAAGATAATAACTTATATGATCTCTCTATTGCAGACACACTTGTGGGTTGATGCATCTTCATCACCTACACTTCTCTTAGAGGGGTCTTTGTCTTTCTTTTCGTTTTCCCAAACATACATAAGAAATTTCTGAAAACGTTCATATATAGAGCTTTGACCACGAGGCCCAACTACACTTGAGAACTTGCACGCCAATGTTATGAAATGTACTATGAGAGCAAGTAGGCATGCAAACCCACAAAGGACAAAGAGACCCTGAAAGCTTTTAAGCTGAAGCTGGTCCACTTCTGTAGTTGTGCCTTGCGTAGTGCAAGCACTTCTCATAAGCCATTTGTCATGAATTCTCTGGAGGTCACCATTCTCTGACAGTTTTAAAATGGCACTTGACATGTCAATTGCTAAAGGTGAGTCCCGTGGAAAGGCCTGATGATCAATGAAGAATATAACCATGTTATTATAAGCCAGCAGCCACTAGCTACCATTAACAAACACACACACACACACACACCCTTTTGGTTGGTTAATTCATGATGCTAGGAACGTTAACATAGAGAATGATATACACAAAGTTTATGCTCAAATAATGCTGACTCAACATGTTAGGATTTCAAGTAAGCATGCATGTTGGTCAAATTTTGAAGATCGTTAAAATCTTTTAGGACATTTTAAAGTTAATACTCCCCAAATTCTCTTTCTTACATGAAAATAATGAATTGATAAGATACTTCAATATTCGTCGTTTGTTTTTGTTAGAATTTATGTTGTGATTATGAGTGAGATTGATAAGAGATAGAGATAGAAAGCGAAAATAAAATTAACTTCATTCGGACTAACGATTTACACCTACGTGAACGTCTACATATGTACTATATTGAATCGGGTGTTACAGTAAGTACATTAAGGGTTTATATAAATAGACTAACTTTAGGCTAAGTAGAGAAACTATTTATAGACTAACCATTAGTATAAGTTAGGATGTGTAGTACAATAGTACAAGTACATCATCCCTCTGCAAATTAAGGTGTAAAGTTGTGATTTTCAACTATGTTTTTGTTGGCTTTAATTCCATATCAAATTTGGTTGTATTTTGTTCAATCATCTCTGTATGTTTGTTGGATTTAATGTAAAAGTTGAGTGTGAGAGTTTGGTAAAAAATTGTGAAGACAATGAATTTCGCGATTGGCTCATGAGTTGTGTTTGCCTCATTTCTTTACCCACACTATATAAGTCCATATTAGCCACGAAATTGTAAGGAGATTTTCAAAAAGAAAACCCTAGCAATACATTTGAGAGTTAGAGATTATAAACTGACAATCATCTATACAATTTCTCTTAATTTTCCTCTACTCTTACCACTTCAATTACAAATTATTGAGAGGTTCTTAGCCCAAATATTCACTTCACCCAATCTGAGTGTTGAGAGAATTTTTGGTGCATATGAGAAGTATTGGAAGAAACCATTGATTGGCGGATGCAATTTGGAGCTAATTGCAAGATCTAGATAACTAGTGAAGACAACACTCGATGAAGTCTGCTGGGAGCTAGAACTCCAAGGATTCAAATACATTGGGTAAATTAGGTCTGGAGAGTCTTTTAAATATCCTTGTACTCCAACTTTATTCATTAATTAATCATTTTGGTTTGGAGGGTCGCAGAAAGGTTTTTCACCAAGTACTTCGGTTTCTTCTTCGATAACACGTTTTAGTATTATCTCGTTGTTTGCATCTTTCTTCCCTTACTCTTTATGCTTTATACTTATTGTCTATTGTATATGCATATGCTTTAGAGTAGTTCTGGCCTCATTGCGTTACATATTATGTACTTAGTTAAGTGGGGTAAAAGCAATCTAGCCGTAAGTTTAAAATTAGAGGTCTAAACAACCAATAGTGTCTTACACTATTTGAGCTTTGATAAGGGAAAAGCTTGAGAACACTTACTCTTATTGTGTAGTAGAGCAAGCAAGACAAAATCAGTTGTAGTTCAAATTGGGTTTGACATGAAGTGGAACGTTTGAGATAATTGTTAACATTAGCGGAGGAATGGTGGCTCGAGGATGATATAAAGATGTTGATGATAGTGGCAATTGAAGATGAACGGTACTCAGAGGATTACAACACTAATAATAAGAGGAAAGGGGCCATTTTTCAAGAAGGCAGAATTCGATCATTATATTAGTTATTAATACACATTATTATGATTATATTTATATATGAACCTATTTTACCAATTGAAGGAAATATAATAGTGTTAAGATTCTAATGGAATATGTAAATTTAGGAAATTTTATAGAGAATCTTTGATTTATAGAATTTAAAGTTTTTTTTGAGAATTTTTATAGAATTTAAAGTTGATTATATAAAAATAAAATATACAGATTAATTATATGAAAATATTGTGAGTTTCCAAAAGTTTGTGTATAAGAAATTTTCTAATAGAAGTAAACTAAAATTAAAAGATTTTGGTTTTATATAGATGGAAAAAGTTTGGCTCCAAACATGTTGGAGTTATTTTTTCCAACCAAATATGTGACAAATTATAAAACTATCTATGCATATTATTTAAAGAATTTATATGCCTCATTGAAAAAGTCATATGACTAAAATTACAAATGAATAATCTCTTCAACTGCCACATAATATATTAGAACAATATAGCTGCAAACATGTTTAGAGTCACTTTAGACTATTTAGACTGTAGATAGTAAATTATAGATGCACAATATGAAAGACAAAGTTTGGTTCTAAACATATTACAAATAAAAAGATGATATTTATTGTCTTTGTCATATGCTATGGACATAACCCACTTAAATCAACCAACCAAATGAGTCATGTGCATTGTTTATGATAAGACATATGTCATCTTTTTATTGGTAATCAATGCCTAAGACTCCAAACATATTTGGAACTAAACATTTTTCACAAGAAGCCTAACATGAATTCCAAAAGCAAGTAGTAGTGCAGTACTAGGAAGTGCAGTGTCATTGATAAAAGAGATACTTACAAATCCCCAACCAGCTTTGGTGAACTCTTGACCTACAATACTGAATTCACAACGAGTTGAAAGGAAGAGTTCTACGTACGCATGGTCATCAACAACAGCAACAACACCACCCCTTTGTGGACCGTCGTTTAAGGCTTTGGCATAATCTTCGGCAGAGTTAAGAGGAACAAGTCTGGACTCATGAATACCAAGTTCCTCAACTAAATAACTTCTGGCATATGAACCTTGTTGGTAGCCAATGGGATCATTGCTGTTAATTAGAGTTTCAATGCCTTTAATGGGAGAAGAAAGTTGTTGCACTGTAAGAATTGAGGTCAAACTTGCAGTGTAGCTTGAGTTTATTATAAGAACAACAAATAACCATATAATTAGCACAAAACGAGTAGGGTTGCTTTTTGTTTCTTCCTCTACAAAAAACAAAAAAAAAAAAAAAAAAAGGAAAAGAGGTTACTTGATAAGTGAAACACATACCATGCATTGCTATACCTATGATGACCATAAGAAAATACAAGTAAATTAGAGTCAATTCACTTACTATGAGCATAAAACAATGTTGAAAAGCTAAACCTGCAGAATCAAAGGAATGTAGGTGATTGGAGGTTTCGACTAAGAAGATGCAATCTAAACATGATTTATTCATCAAATAGACATATTATAAGAAAGAAGGAAATTCACAACACAAAAGACTCTCCTACAAATTAATATTTCACATTTATGAATAGTTTGATCTCTATAGCAAAGGGTAGCAAGAAGTTTTCTACTTTCCCTAAATCAGAAAGAATCAGCCATATACATTGTCACAATCTAATAAAAAAATATTGTAACTAGTGCACAAAATTCCTATTATATTGAGGCCTGAGAAAGGTGATTGATAAGAAACTTTATTACCAATTCTTTAAATAAAATAAATTATAGGAGAGGTTGATTCCTAGACTCAAGCTCGCCTCTTTCAGTGGAAGGCCTTGACCATCGCACCAAAGTCCAACCTAGCTCCATTGTTACAATATTATGTCAACAACAAAATTACATAAAAAGAAACTTCCAATCAATTTAATGTTGAGTTGTTTACGCTAATAAAAAAGTAAAACTAGTAGGATGAAACTTATCTTGATTATTTTGCACTAAGCATAGAGTGACAAAAGGTATTTATACATTTAACTCATGGCCATGATATGTTTAATTCCTCACCATAGAACAGTTGAAAATTGTTTATCGGGGGTACCCTGGAAATGAATATTATTTTTATGCTCCAAAAACCAAATAACTGCTCCCACAATAAGGAAAGAGATCGCTGTGACAAGCCACATCATTGGAGTGAATGGCCTCAAAAATGCCCAGGCATTGGAATTCAACTTCTTAACTGAGGCCACTACTACTAGCCCCGACTCGATATATGGTTGTGTAAAATCCACCATTCTTGTTCGATCAGTTGTGATTGCAATGTCACCTATTGCTGCATCAAAGACCTATATGGAAGAAGAAAATTTTAGAACAGAAAAATGGTCAAAATATTCTCTTGTCCTTGAAAAATAGTATATGTTCTATTTCATTTCTAAAAATTTAAAATGTCACGCATTTCATCCTTTCGTCTATTTTTGTGTTTCTATTGTATATTTTAGGGATGAAAATAATGCGTATATTATATTTTAGGGTTAAGAAAGATATAGTTTAGGTTCTTCTTTTGTCCCTAAAATATCATCCATGTTTGATGAATTGTAGAAATTTTAAACTTTAAGGATGAGGAAAGAACCTAAACTATATTTTAAGGAGAAAAAGAATATTATGGCCTTAGAAAATCAATGAAAACTTCACAAAGTTCTGAAAAAAAAAATTTGTTTGTAGTACTTACACCCGTCGTGATCAAACGCACAAGCTCAGTGCAACTTGGGTTATTACGACCATCCCCAAATGGAACTAATTTATATGGGACAGCGTATGGCAATAAACTCAATGCAGCAGTAAATACATCAATGCAGTATCCTTTGAAAATGTCAGTGCCTTCTGCTTGTGACACAAATTCACGATAACTAACTCGTGTTGGGACTCCAATTCTCAATTGCCTTCCATTTTTCGGAAAAGCCCACCCTCGAGGAAGTTGTGTAGTTTGTCCTGGCCAAATTACACTATATAGTCTCTGATTTGCACTGGAACGATTAGGAGGCCTTGTGTAAAGCACTTCTGGAGGCAAAACTGATAAGCCGGAATAATTAGTCCAATAACCTACCCTTCTAAACCCTGTGCCAATGACATTGATGACTTCAAATGCAGGATTAATGAAGTCCTTATCGGGGGTAAACTTAATTGGTCCTGTTACACCACTCATATTGACCTGTAAAATGCTCTTAAGCAACAAATTCCCTCCATTAAAGATGTTTAAAGCATCAAGTCTCAGACTCCCTCCGCGGAGCTCAGTTAACCTCGAATCATTTGAGAATGAAATAACTCCACCCTGATTGAAAAATGCATCAATTGCATGAGCAAGCAGCCAAACTGTGTCATAGGCATATAGACCATAAGTATTTAGCCCAAAAGAGACATTTGCACTTTTTTCCTTGGTCAAGTTGTTCCATTTGGAAACAAATTTTCTTTTGAGTTTTGAATCTGGTGCATACATTCGCAATGTAATAACTCCTTGAAAATCATCCATTACATCTGAAGCCAGGGGAGAATCAGTATCCAATATGGTAGAGAGCCAGTTAGTAGCTATCCACACAAACCCAGATTCCATCATTCCAAGATACTTTGCTAAATTAAGCACCATCGAACCTGGACCATCATAAGTGTGAACAATAATTATCCGAGACTCTATTAGAGAAACCTGTTACAATACCAAAAAAAAATGATTAAATTCAAACATTCTTAATAGTTTAAACTTCTAGAATAATAAGTAATTTATCCTATAATAGCAAAGCTAGTATTCCTAATTTCAAATTATGTCTCTACTCTCTCATTTAAAAGGTTAAAAATTTTATGCGTTGGGTCCTATTTATTAAGAGGGTGGGTTAGCCAAATAGTTAAATGATTATATCCATCCATTCCTAACAAGTTAAACTTTTGTTGATTAGTAATCTATTATAACCTTAATCAACACATCAGTGATGTCATCCCGGGTCGCTTCAGAGGGCATGGGTGCTTTGTATGAGATCTTACATCGTTTCTCAGCAAGCTTATCCCCTAATGCAACAATCCCATTTCTGCCATAATCATCGTCAACATAGAGCGCAATCACCTCTTTCCATCCATAGTAGTCTACAATTTCTGCTACTGCAGCCATCTGAAAAAGATCATTTTGGGAAGTTCTAACAAAGAATGGGAACTGAAGTGAAGACAACGTTGGGTCTGTTGCTGAATATGACAATAGAGGAACTTGGAGCTCATTTGAAATTTGAGAAATTACATGAGCTGTTACAGAATTTAAGGGGCCAATTATGGCCACTGTGTCTTTCTCCATGAACTGTAAAGCTGTTATGATAAATTAGAGAAAGAAAATTCACAATCGATTGGTGATTCGAGGTAACCTACCTTAAGAGAATATGACAAGTGAACAAACAAACAAGAGTTATAAACAAATAACTTACTCTCAACAATGCCCAAAAATCCGTTGTAATTGGAGTCTTGCATTGTAAGTTGGATCTTAGTTCCAGCAAGAACAGTTGGATCAGAATTCACATCTTCAATTGCAGCTTCTATTGCTACCTTTGCAACCTTTCCAATAATAGACTTGTAAGCGAGAATAGCCCCAACGTTGACAACACTAGGCCTTGTAGAGATATTTGTAACCACCCCATTTGAGAAAATCTCATGGCAAAAAACTACTAACACCATAAGCCAAACTCTAGTCATGGTAAATTATTTGACACAAACCCTAATTCTCACCTTTTTCTGCAAAGAACACAAACCTACACCATCAAGAAATGAAGTATACAAATTAAAATAAAATATTAATAAGTATCTAAAAAAATGAGAGAGAGAGAGCATAGAGAATTAATATGGTTTGATCTGAGTGGCCTACATCAATCTCAAAAGGCCCAAATAACCACTATTTTACTATTGATCCCTATATGTTACAATGAACTCAATGAAGAGTGCATATATAGTAGACTAACCTTGGAGTAAGCCTAAGGTTAGAGTAATATAATTTCAACTATTTATATAATAAGGATTATGATTCTTAGTACAATTTGGACTAGGATACAATATACTTGAATCTTGACTATATCTCTAACAATTCTTTAAACTCTAGGTAGTAGAAGATTGATGACAAACTGAGTTTAAAAAGGAAAGTGTGACCAAGTGGAGTGAAAATGATGAATTTGTAATTTAAGAAGCAATTGAATGATGAATCTAAGAACATGAAGCAGAGTGGTTATAAAGGGAAAAATATAACTAAGTTTCTCAATTAAATTGAAATATGTGGCCTATTATTTTATTGGTCAATACACTTCTTTTGTGTATAAATTATTACAACTTTTAAGGCTATATACTTGAATTAAATTGAAAAGTGTAAGCTAGAGTACCTATAAAATGATATCTAAATTTTATTCATATATAAAATACGGAATATTTTCACATGTATTTGATTGTCCTCGTTAAGAAGGAATTGAACAGGTCACACTACCTTATAGAGTAGCAAAAACTAATTAGCAAATACATCTATAATTAAAAATGAAAAAGTTAACAGATATCCTAAGAGTATTAGTTTAAGAAATACTTTTAGAAATTTTTTATGGAAAAATAAAAAAAGTAATTGATTTTTTAAAACAAATATTTATATTTCTCATAAAAGTGATATTAAAATTTTCTTAAAATGATCTATTAACAAATGTCCTACAAACACCTGTTAACCGAACTCAATTAAAAATTATGCGACCCCCTAAAAAAATGAGTCGATTGACAAAAAAAATAAACCACTCAACCTTATCCAATTCACTTCAACTCTTGTTAACCAGACCCATAAAACCTATGCACACTTAAGCTAAAAATTATAACCTCTAAAAAGTAGCAAATTAAATAAACGATTATTGAATGTCTAGATGAAAAAATAATGTACAGACAAAACAAAAACAAAAATGAAAGCGTTGACAAAAACTAACAAGACCAAAGAAGTCAATCTCACACTAGAAACCATTTCAATTTGAGGGAGGAGAACAACATATATCAATACTAATTAATACCGATGTATTGTTTTAGGATTACTACTCCATACATAAATATAGTTGATACGGTACTGTTATAGTGTTGACTACCTTAAACCCGACCCAAACCACCAAAAAAAAAAATCCTTTTAGTTAAAAGTTTGAAAATCAATACCAAGTACATAACTGTGGGATCACAAAAAGTATTGATTTTACAGAAAGTAAAAGGGATAAGAGAAATCTGGAGAAATTTGATTCGACTTGCGAGGGAAAAAGAATTAAACTTACGCAGAAGCTTTAGCAATTAGCAGCCATTGTTTTTTACCTACAACAGCTAGCAAACCCAACAACTAGATCACTTTAACTATGTTTATGAAAGAGCTTATGTTCGGAGATCAAGATCAAGTGCAAGTTAATGAGCTCATGGTTATACATTTGATTAATAATGTGCAAAAAATATAGTAAAATATCTTTGTCATTAATTTAATATTTTGGGAAATATCTCTCACTATACTTAATGTACGCGTAATGCCCACATAAAAGCGAATAAGACAAAGAAAGAGTTGAATAAGTAATCTCTCCCTACTAGGACTCCCTCTCTCTCGTCTTCTTTAGTCGAGTCTTTCCTCCCTTTTGTCTGCCATCAGGGTTCTCCTAGGGCTCATCTCTCATTCTCTCCCAACACTGCCATGGATCACACAATGGTGGAGAGACTGCTCAATCTCCTCCTCACAAAGGAGGAAGAAAAAGAAATCCCTATTAAATCGATATGCAAATCAGACTTGTTAGAAGAATGCTCCCTTAGCCTCTTCGGTCGTCTATTGGCAGACAGAGATCAAAATCAAAGGGTGCTGAAGAACACGCTGCGGTCAGCGTCGAAGATACGCCCAGACTTACAGATCGTGGATGTGGGAAATAATATTTTGCAGTTCAGATTCAGTTCTGAGTATCAAATGAAGTGGGTTGAACAGAACGGGCCATGGAAGGTACGAATGTTGGCACCTTCTAGCTTTTTTAAATAATCAATTACAACTCCCATGGCTACGCTTGGGAGACTTCAATGGAATATTATCTAATACTGAAAAGTCAAAGGGAGCTATCCGATCTTAACAGCAAATGGATGGATTTAGAAAGGTGGTTGACTACTATACTTTCCAGGATTTGGGCTATTGTGGCTTTGACTTTACATGGTGTAACATGCAAGGAGGAGATAACATAATATACTTAAGATTAGATAGAGCTTTCACCAACTTAGAGTGGACTGAAAAGTTTGGAGGAATGAAAGTGCATCATTTGGTCGATTCAACATCCGATCATAGTGCCCTGCTTGTATCTGATTCAGCAATCCAAAATCAAACCCAAGCAAAGCACTTCCACTTCGAAGCAATGTGGACAAAAAATGCAGAATGTAAAGCCATTATTGAAAATTCTTGGGGGATGGAGTTTGATCTCAACACTCCAGATGAAGTTATGGCTAATCTTAGTAGCTGTGCTGCAGAGTTAACGAATTGGAGTTCTAAAGTGTTTAGGCAGATTCCAAAGAAGATTCAAGCAAAAAGAAATGCATTGAATTCCCTGACCTTACAAGATAAGGATGGAGCCTTAAGCACCAAGATCAATTGCATAAGAAGAGAAATCAATGACCTCCTTAATGATAAGAAGATTTACTGGGGACAAAGGGCCAAAGCACACTGGCTTAAGGAAGGCAATAAGAATACCAGGTTCTTCCATGCCCAAGCTTTAGAGCGGCGTAAGCAAAGCACTATAATGGGGATTTGGGATAGCCAAGGCAGATGGTATGATAAAAAAGATAATATAGCTTAAGCTGCCAATGATTACTTTGAGAATATTTACACAACGGCCTCCCCAACACTAGTAGATGAGGTAATTACTGCAATTCCTACACAGGTTACCGAAGACATGAATGAAAGCCTAAACAAGAACTTCACCAGAAAGGAGGTTGCCATTGCCCTCAAACAGATACACCCCACAAGGCACTTGTCCCCGATGGTATGTCTGCCATTTTTTACCAAAAATATTGGAACATTGTGGGATGTAGCATTACTAATATGGTTTTAAATTTTCTCAATGGTAATATGCCTATGGCAAGGCTCAACAAAACCAACATTACTCTCAACCCAAAGATTAATAACCCCAAAAAGATGGCTAATTTTCGGCCCATAAGCTCGTGTAACGTAGTACATAAGCTCATATAAAAAACTATTGCAAATAGATTTAAGGCTCTTTTTCCTCACATCATCTCAGAGAACCAAAGTGCTTTCACTTCTGACTAGCTAATTACCAACAATGTGCTTGTGGCTTTTGAGTTAATGCACTTTCTAAATTATAAAAATGCAAGGAAGGATGGCTATATGACTACCAAACTCGATATGAGTAAGGCAGTTGACAGAGTCGAGTGGTGCTTTATTCAAGGGGTTATGGAGAAACTGGGTTTCAGCACTAAGTGGGTAAATCTTGTAATGAGGTGCATTACTTTGGTCTTATATTCAGTTATAATAAATGATGCTACTTGTGGAAACATTATCCCTACCCGAGGACTTCGGCAAGGGGGCCTTCTCTCCCCAACTCTCTTCCTTATTTGTACTAATGGGCTCTCTGCACCCATCCATGAAGTAGCCCAAAACCAGCACTTGATAGGCATTTCTATATGTAAGGGCTGCCCAAGAGTCACCCACCTTCTCTTTGTAAATGACAGCATTCTCTTCTACAAAGCTAGTGCAGGTGAAAGTCAAGAGCTGAAGCAAATCCTTCAAAAATATGAGGCAGCCTCAGGTCAGAAAATTAACACCGACAAGTCCTCAGTTTTCTTCAATCCCAATACATCACAAGAAGTCAAGGATGAGATCTTTGCTACCTTAGGACCTATGCAAGACACTAGACACACAAGATACCTAAGCCTTCCATCCTTCATTGGAAGATCAAAGAAGCAGGTTTCTTTTATCCTAAAAGAGAGAATTGGGCAGAAGCTAGACATCTGGAAGGGCAAACTTCTCTCTATGGGAGGAAAAGAAATCCTCATAAAAGTGGTAGCACAATCAATCCCCACATACACAACGGGTTGCTTCCTTCTTCCCCAAAGCTTATGTGATGAAATAGAAAGCATGATGAGGAATTTCTGGTGAAGCCAAAGGCAACAAGAAACTAAAATGTGTTGGGTTAGCTGGAAAACAATGTGTAAGCAGAAAGCAAGTGGAGGCATGGGGTTCAAAAATTTGCAAGCTTTCAACAAAGCAATACTCGCTAAGCAGTTATGGCGAATCCTCTAAAACCCAAACTCTCTAGTGGCAAGGGTTATCAAATCTAGACACTTCCCTACCGAGGATATCCTGAATGCTAAACTTGGTAATTCCCCATCATACTCTTGGAGAAGCATCCATAGCAACCTTGATGTAATAAGAAAGGAAACTCGATGGAGAGCGGGCTATGGGAAATTAATCCACATTTGGGATGACAAATGGCTGCAAACCCCATCCACCTACAAGGTCATCTCGCCTCCAAATGCTAACCCCGATTCCCAATGGTCTCATCACTCATTGACCCAATGACAAAATGGTGGAAAGTGGACATAATAAGAGCAACCTTCCTCCCCTTTGAAGCTAATACAATTCTGAAGATTCCTTTAAGCCACAACCTTCCAGAAGACAAAATAATATGGTAAGGGAACAGCCGCAGAGATTTCACAGGCAAAAGTGTCTAGCATATAGCCCACAATCTACTGGAGACAAAAGATAAAAGAGAATGCTCTAACGAGGACCCTGGCAAACCGTTATGGAGAAAGCTCTGGCACCTCAAACCTGCCAGCAAAAATCAAAATTTTTGCTTGGAAAGCATGTGTCAATGGTCTCCCTACAATGGAAACCATTAACTGTAGGGAGATATCACAAGGTAAGGATTGCCATGTTTGTGGTAGTGAAGCTGAAAGCATAGACCATGCCCTTCTCAGCTACGTTTTCTCATCCTTGGTTTGGAGTCTATGGCTAGAAAACCCACTACGCACACAAGGTATCAAAAAGTCATTTCTAGATTCTACAATATTTATTCTGTCTCCCTCAACACTACAAGATTTGGAGCTTTTCTTTGCCATTGTATGGGCCATATGGTCCAACAGAAATAAGATTGTGCACAAGGATTGTGGTCTTTCTCCTCTTCAGGTGTGGCAAATGGCTAAAAATGTAGTGGATGACTTTGCAAGCTCTGCCAATTGGAACTTCAGCCCAATTAGAACCTCCCCATCCAATTGGGTTCCCTCCCCCCCCAGGAATCCACAAAATAAATGTAGATGGGGCAACATCAGAGCATGACAGATTTTCAAGTGTTAAAGTTATCATCAGAGACTGCAATGGTCAAGTTGTGGCTACTCTATGTAAGCCACTTCAAGCATGCTATTCTACAAAGCTAACAGAGGTCATTGCTTTAGAGCAAGGTGTTCTTCTAGCTTAGAAACTTCAGCTGCCTCAGGTCATCTTTGAATCAGATTCTCTAATTGTCATCCAAGCAATCAATGATAAGGCTACAGGGAACAACTATGGGCAACTCATTAGGGAATCCTTCAGGCCAGAGATTCATTTGAAACTTGCTTCTTCAAGCACTTAAACAGGAGCTTCAACTCAATGGCTCACAAGGTTGCCCAATATGCTCGAAGATCTAGAAAGCCATCACATCTGGAAAGGAGTTATGCCTTCTATTGTAGCTTCTTTTCTGCAATTTGATCTATTGTAACTTGCTATTTTTTGCCCTGCTTATGCAGGCTTCTCTAAATGACTCGTTATTTGGTTTAAAACCATTTATTCCCCTTTCAAAAAATAAATAAATAAATAAAAGAAAGAGACACTATTGGCTCCAATAACATGGCTAGTTATGTTATGACCTGAAAGATTTTTAAATTAAATGCACTTTCATGGCAATTTCCAAACTGGACTTTCTAGACTCAAGAGATTTGTGTCTGTGGTCTGCACCATGCTTTGCTAAAGTCCTGTTTTGAATACAATGGTAAGGGTACACATGTGCATTTAGTATAATTAGAATCACTAAGACCTCCTAAATTGGCTGAGCATTTTTGTTTTAGGCTATTTAGAGAGCCTATAGTCTATTGATGGAGAAATTGACCTAAAATTTAGAATCTATACAAAAAATAATAATAATAATAAAAGAACCAAGTATGGGGACCAAATTGATCGATAGGTAGAGATGAAATGGATAATATAGAGTAGCATTTGCATTGGCTGAACAATGATGATAGGCAACAAAAGACGAGAACTCTAGTTGCTGGACAATAACAAGGTCGGTATGGTGCGTAAGACTAGAGACAGTTAGGCATGTGGAAGACTCAGTATACATTTCTTCCCATGTAGAAAGTGCTTGGGGTTTAGAGGGAAAATGATCCAAAATGGAAGGTTAGTAACATATTGTAACTATCTCAAAATTCAATCCAATTAAATTCATGAAATAAGGGATATCACAACTGGGTTGTTTTGGTAAATAAATAAATAAAAACAAACGCAGATCATATCATATCTAAGCCTAGATAGAAGATGGCCCTTATAATTGGAAAGAACGCATGGTAGTGCATATGAGTTTCAAGGACGTTGTACTAAGAAAGGAATGCATTAGGATAGTTAGGCTTGGGGATTGGATGGAATTGCCCTTGATCTAACTTCACTAATCCCTGTAATTAATAGGGTGACAATAGCATCTAGCTTTAATACCATATTAAAGTAAGAAAAGTATTATGATGAATTAAATATATGTTAAAAAAAAATAAGAGAGAAAGAATGCACTAAATTTATATGGTATAACCTTTATGACCTACGGCTGCATCGAAAACCATTAGCCAAGTACATCTTTATTATTGAACTACATATATTACAATGAACATATTGAATGGCATATATTAATTAGATGATCATATATACACTACTAATTATGGATTAACTCTAATATATATATATATATATATATATATATATATATATATATTTATATATATAGCCAAAACTCAGAGAAAATCCAATTAGATTTTAATTGGATTTTCAATTTTGAACCACGTGTCCTATTTAATTTTTAATTTTGTGCCAAGTGAATTACTGAGAGTAAAAATTGAAAATTTCAAATCCAATTAGATTCTAAATTGAATTTCAATTGGAGTCCAATTTTTCACCACATGTCCAACTATGTTTCTAGTTTTTTTGGCAAATAAATTATTAGGCGTAAAAACCAAAAAGTATAAAAACAATTAAATTCTAAATCAAACACACACACATAGACACACACACATACATATAATGAGAAACTATTACATATTTTAAAAATGTACTGTTTAAAAAAGAGTGTAAGACAATACCATGTATAATTTAAACTTTTTCTAACAAAAAAAATTAAAATAAAATAATAAAAAAATGTATAATTTAAACCTTATAAGTGTAATTATTTTTAATTATACACATGCATATGCACAGAGCTACACACTAATTAATTAGTAGGTTCCCTTCAAAAAAAAAATTTAAGGTTAATAGGTTATTGGTATAGTTAGGACGGTGTACAGTTAAGATTAAAATTCCTTGTACAATTTTGACTGTGATAATAATACAATTTTGACGATATGTCTAACACTAAAAAAAGATATTTCAGATTTAAGAAGCACATGAATCTACGTCCAAGCATTACAAGTAAATGAATTATCAAATGACATGAAACAAAGACTGGTAATAAAACATGTTCACTTCGAAGTACCAAAATAAACAGTAATTGAATATTTAGATCGATCTAAAAATGATATACAAGGAAAAAAAAAACAAAAACAAAAACAAGCATAGAAGCTTTGACTAATTAGATGAGCTATGGCTTCTGTGATCAATAGCCAAAACCTTACAACACCGAAACCAAGAATAAGACATGGCAAAACAAGTACTACTTGTAAGGGAAAAAGAGTAAAACTTACACAGAAGCTTTAGCAGCCATCGTTTTGACCCACAGCAGCAACCCCAACAACTATAGACCTTTAACTATGTTTATGAAAGAGCTTGAGTTCAGAGATCAAGTATAAATTAATGAGCTTATGTTTATACACCTGGTACATAACAGTGTATGGGATTGGTAGTGATGGCCGACCAATGAGCTCATTTTATACACATGGTACAACTACAAACTACTTTACAATATTTTTACAAACTGTTAATATGACTAACTTTTACTGGTTATCATCTGAACTCATCATTAATATTATTTTTTTACTTATCAATAACTATTTATTACATTAACAATTTGTAAAATGTTGTAAGATAGTTTGTAACTCTAGCATTTTCCATATTTATATATGATGATTTTTTTCAAACATCAGCATTAAGTAGAATTAGTTAAAGAGATACATCATATGTCATTCTCCTGCGCACCTCATTACAGAGAAAACAAGGAGATAATTTATTTGACATTTATTATTTCGGGGCCATTTTTCTCTCTATACTATAAATGCACTTATAATGTCACATACAAGCAGCTAAGACAATGAAAGAGACGCTAGTGGCTCTCATAACATGTGACATTACTAGACTCTTTCAGGCTAATCAAGAATATTACAAATCTAGCTTAGTTGATGGTGTCTAGAATCAAACCCCTACTCCAAAAGCTTGATTTTCTCATGTCAGTCAGGCTTTCATCCCTGGTAGGTGGATTTGTGGATAACCAAGTAATGGTCCAAGAGGTGCTTCATAGTTTTAAAGTGAAAAAAGTAAAAGCGAGACAAATGGCTATCAAATTAGACTTGCAAAAGGCCTATGATAGAGTTAATTGGAATTTCCTCAAGGTGGCTAATTAATTGGTTCAATTCGGGTTGATGTCTTCATCAGTTGGAGTCTTGTGTGTGATCTCTTTTGAAGTCTTGATTAATTGTGTTAAGTCGGAACAATTTAAAACTGGTAGAAGATTAAGACAAGGAGACCCTCTATATGATAAAGGAGGGTTAAAATACTTAAGAATTGGTCGAAAAGCTAGGGTTAGAACAATGATTTGAAAGGTCAAATAAATGGGTGGGAAACAACGGAAAAAGAAGGATGGGATAGCTTGAAATTAATGGATTAAATGGGATAAATGTAGGATGTCAGGAGAGGTGAACAAAAGGAACAAGTGCAATGGCTAGGAGGAAAGAAAAAGGTATACGAGTTTACAACACGTCAATATCTAATTTATTTCTTGCCTTATAATAGTATCTACTATCACGAAAAATACTAAGACCACAATAAATTACATAACTTTTATCACATTTACCTTTCACAACTTGACAGATGGCAAATTGTGGCAAAAATTGTGTAATTTATTATGGTCCTACCATTGTTGCAATATTGTAACTTTGTAAGTTGTAACCCTTGAACAAGCTACTCTGATGGGCTTCCCCCTAAAAGAAATCAATTTAAGATAATATGAACCAATGGGCCACTTTTCTTTCTTTTCTTTTTTTATCTGATCAGTGACCCAATGGGCCTATTATTAGATATTAAACGGATAGGAATAGATTCTTCACTTGGTCTTAGCCCAAAAGCACTGGAAAAAGTTGCAATAAATACTAATAACGTATGGATATGAAACGGATAGGAATAGATTCTTCACTTGGTCTTTTTCCTCCTACAAATAACATATGGATACTGAAGGATATTAATAAAAAAGAAGGTTTTATAAACAATAAAGGATAAGCAATATAAGATTAGCAACAACAAAAAAAAGGATACGCAATATGGTTTTCACTGAATGGATGCACAAGGTAAAAAGAATCAGCCTCATTCTTATGAAAGAACCAGAATTAGAAGTGTCCTCATTCTTATGAAAGAACCAGAAAAAAAGTTAAGGCTATGACATCAATGGTCTAGCTTTTGAGCTAATTGCCATACAATTTTAAGAGAAGATTTCACAGTCTCGACAAGAAAGACTACTTATTTTCCTAGGATCTTCCAATGAGCCATGAAGAATGTAATTCAACTAATACAGGGCATACAGCTTGTGAAAATGAAGAATGTAATGCGATGGACCAAAATTGTGGTACAGACAAAGGACTAGCTAGCACTACCTTTTGTGAAATATGAAGAATATTTTTCATTTCAAAATTGAGCATAAGGATTCAAGATAAGGCGTGCTTCATCAAATTCACTTTTTCGATGATGTTCAGTTTTACAATCACTTATTTTTAGATTGAGATAGCTATTTGCCTTCTCTAGAGTACAAATTTGTGGTGGACTGATGTCTGTGTATAAACCAGGGAGCCCCTAGTTCTAGCCTTAACATATATATATATATATGAAGTTCAGTCCCATTATGAGAGCATTCGACTTTTCATTACTAGTTTTATCATTTTGTCCCTGAGTTCTAAACAAGAGAACCTTCTATGTTTAGTCTTATTTGTACTCATGGCTTCAGCTAGCCAATAGTAATTAGTACGAGTTGTATTTGTTTAAGGGTAAATTACATTTTTCCACATAAACTATTACTCCAATTATACTTAACCCCTCAACTATTAAAACGCAACACTCAACTTTTTAAAGATACTAATCCTCTATTGTCTATTTTGCAATTTATTCTAACAAAATTTAGTATTGGAAAACCAACTTATCCCTATTGAAACATAATTAATTAATTAGTATAACTTTAGGATGTCAGTTGCTTTGTGTATTGAAACATAATTAATTAATTATAACTTTAGACTGTCAATTGCGTTGTGTATTGTGTGTTTCAATAATCCAAAAGTTAAATGTAATTGGAGTGATAATTAAGGTGGAAAAGTGTAAATTTATTTTATTTAAAAAAAAAATTGTGGTTAGTGTGTATTGTATTTTTATTATTAGTGTTATTATATTTGCACCCAACTTCACTTCATCAACCCTTCTTTTCTTTCCCCCTCTCTCTTCTATTCAAATTTTCATCATCGTCGGAGACTTGGAGAAGGAAAAGAGACACACCCCACAAGGTACTTTCCTGTGTTTCCATGTTTTGAAGTAAAAGATTACTTCTTCCTCAGTTTTTCTCCTTCGTTTGTTGGAAGAACATACATAGATTTACTGAAATCTAGTCCACAAGTCTCGACCTTTGCCTTTGCTTGTATTGTTGGCATCAATTTGTTCTTAATCCCATGATTAACTCTACTTTTTTGTTTCCCTAATTATCAGTTCTCTATTCAAATTCATATCTAAATGGAGAAGACAATGCTGCCTTCCAACATGGTAAAAATCATATCTTTCAACACACACCCAAAAAGAAAAAAGTTATTTTTGTACTTTGTAGTGCTGAATTTGAAGTTTTCTACAATTTCTAGGATCCTTAACTGCTATAAATAATAATAATAATAATAACAACCTAGCTCCATGTTAGAAAAACTGTTTCTAATGTTGAATTCTTTGGCAAAGATATGCTTTACTTTTTTCCTTGTGTGTATTTGGTGTCTGCGAAAAAGACGATAGAGGAGGATAGGATAAGTCAGTTGCCAGATGAAATGTTTATATCTGTTCTTTCTTTCTTGACGCCCAAGGAAGCATTTAGAACTAGTGTTCTTTCCCATAGATGGAAATATTTGAGCCCATTCTTTATTGGTAGTTTGGACTTTGATGGTCTATATACAATGTGGGAAATTACGGAAGGAAAGAAAGGATTGAATTTTGAAAGGGAGAAATTTTAATAGTTGGTGAACCATACTTTAAAATCATATCAAGTCTCAACTATAGATGTGTTCAGAGTTTGTTTTGAGTTTAATGATGGTTCTAAAAGTCATGTTGATGGATAGATCGACTTTGCAATCTCAAAGGGTATTAAGAGACTTGAATTGGACTTTACAGCAGCAGAGTCATACAAACGTACAAGATGTTATACGTTTCCAAATGAGCGTTTTACAAGCGAGAAAACTTGCATCAAGTCCCTCACATCCCTCACTCTAAAATACATACGCTTAACTGGAGAGCTTCTGAAGCACTTCCTTTCCAATTGTCCCTTGCTTGAAAGATTACATGTCGATCGTTTTTAAAGATCTAGTGAATCCGAAGATTTACAGTTCATCTTTGAAGTTGAAGTACTTACACAGTTACACATGATACGTTGTTTAGAATTTGAAAGTATTGAGATTAATGCTCCAAATCTTGAGTCTTTTGGCTATGTTGGTAAATTAATAAGACTGCATGTTCATTCTGCACCTTGTCTTCTAGATGTATGTATTGGTGGGATGTATTTGCTTCCTATATATTATGCATTTGGCTCTCTTTCAAGCTACCTTTATTGGCTAGAGAGTTTGACACTTAAGGTTCACTATAATTATGTAAGCACATCAAATTCGTTTCCAATCTCTTACATATATGTGTTTTAGTTTTACACACTGTTCTCTCATCTCTTGTATTTTTTTTTTTTTTCAACCTGGTGTTAAATACTCTTAGAGTGTGTTTGGTTGGGGTGAAAATAGAAATGATGGAAAATAAGGAGAGAAAAATAGGGTGAAAAATGTTGTTTTTCACTGTTTGATTGAGGAAAGAAAATATGAAAGACAGAAAATAAGGGAGAAAGTTTTCCCTCCTGTGCCTACTTTTTTTATCTTCCCAAATTGGGTGGAAAATAAGGAGGGAAAAGTGATGAAAAATGCATTTTACACGAATACCCCCACTTTATTACACTCACCTACCCCTCTCACTTTCCCACTATTATATAATAATGATATAATAGTCAATTTATATAAACTATATTTTTCATCCTCCCATTTTTCTCTCCAACCAAACAAAAAAGTTTTCCATCCTCTCACTTTTTCACCCTCCAACCAAACACACATAAGGGAAAACTAAATTTTTTCTATCCTCCAACTTTTCCACTCTTTCAACCAAACGGACCCTAAATTTCAAACTCTTACCAAGTTTAAACACCTTAAGGTGCAAGTTGGCACAAATGAAGGATCAAACCTCCTCGGTTTAATACCTCTAATAGAAGCAGTACCTTTTTTACATAAATTTGTTTTTGAGGTGACTATCCTTACCTCATAACTTCACACAAAGCATACTAGTAGCTTTTAATCTTTAGTCTAGGCGATGCAATCTGCACATTAATTGTTGACTTGTAGTTTATCACTGTTTTATCTATTAAAAAAAAATACTACTTTGAACAAATGAATAGTGATAATTATTCCATTCCAATAGTTGATCAGTAGTTGAATATTATCTTCTGTATTTGATCAATAGTTGTTTGTTTGCAGATTGACGTTACTAAGTCGTAATCTATTTGGGGGTTTCGTTAAAAATTTCTTCATCATTTTAAACTTTGAAAAGTGAAGATGATGACTCCAATAGAATTGAACATTCAATTCAACACCCTTTCCTTAGAAACACATAATGTCAATGTTTCCAAAAATGAAAATTTGAGTTCAAAGGAGTATCTTTATTTATTTAAAATCATTGTATCTATTTAATCTTTAATCTAGGTGATGCAATCTGCACACTTATTGTTGGCTCATGATTTTCCTTTTTTTTTTTTAATTTAATAGATACTCCTTTGAACTCGAATTGTTCATCTGTTGTAAGAATTTATATTATGTATTTCCAAGGAAAAGGTGTTGAAATGAATGTTCAGGTCTATTGGAGTCATCATCTTCACTTTTTGCATTTTCTCGCATAAGAGTTTTTATTTTTATGTTGGGACAATGAAGAAATTTAAAATAAAAAAATAAATAAATAAACTCCAAAATAGAGTACAACTGAGCAACATCAAGCTGCAAACAAGCAGCTATTTATCAAATACTAAAAACATTATTCTCCACACCCACATAACACTCAATCTTGAATAGAAATCTTGACTTTCTTACAGCCCTTAACCATGCTCTGACCTCCTCCCTAATGGCTTTAAATCTAGTTTCATTAGATTTAATTTACCCTGCATCTTCTGATCATCATTATTTGTTTCTGATTCCAAAGAACATAGCCGGTCATCATTATTTGTTGTTTGATTTTAATCTATATTATTAGCTTGCGCAAATCCCCTTAAGATTCATTGCTCTTTGTTTTGAAGTTCCTTACTTTCCTTTTCCAATTGCATGCATGACATGATTCTTATTTTCTTTTTCCCAATTACAGTTGATATTGGACGAGCGCAACATAAAAAGAAAAGCAAGGAAGGTGAAGAAATATCCCAATGAACACCTCAAGGAGGTGGAAATAGTTGGGTTTGCAAGGTGTACAATATACATTCAACTTGTTGTTTACTTACTCGAAAGGGTCGTCAACCTTGAGAAGATTGTTATTAATCCTTGTTCACCATATATAAAGGTGCCAGAGAAGCTGCCAAGCGGCTAAAGGAAAAACTACTCACAAGAGCTAAGTTTGTTATAATGTAATCATCCTTGTTAATATTAGTGAGTGATGGTGTGTGCCAGTTAATATATATCAATATGTAGAGAGCATGAATTGTTTTTTTTAAGTGATATTTGATTTATATCCAAGTAGTTGTGACTTGTGACATGGACTAGTAATTGTTATACAGTGATGGCTGTGCATTCTATTGTTTCTAGTTGATTTGTTTATGCTGTTATTCAAATTGAAAAATGAGCAATGTCAATTGTTGTAGTTGATATTGAAAATCCCTAATATATTTGTATTTGTTAGGACATATGTGATTCATGTTAGGAATATATGTTAACATTTTATGTAATTGACTAATCCTATGACAAAACGCATTTTACTTGTAATTGGGTAGATCTAGGATGTGTTTAATACTTCAAGAAACAAGGTTTCAAGTTCAAGTGTTAAAGCCATGCAAATCTGTACAAGAATCTATCGAGGTTTAAAAAAGCTGTTTCAGCCCGAGGCTTGATAGCTACTTGATAGATAGGGTATTTATCGAGATTTATGAAGTTCAGTTTTTCAGAACTAATTTTCATCCAATCCGTGAATGTATGTTTGGGCTTTCTTTTCTCACAACCTTAAACATATATAAGAATTATTTTAAGGGCCGTCATTGGTTGCACAATTGCACAAGAGCACAATTCCACAAGTGTGAAGAAAAGTGTGACTGGAAACCTAGTTGCCCTAGTTCATCTTGAAGAAGCTGTTGTATTTGTACATCATAGGGTTTTGTGACCAAGCAACTTCATGATTTTCATCGTGTGATGAATAGAAGAACTTTGTAGCCAACATCCTTCTCAAGTTGGTGATCAAGTCGCATACTGGAATCCACGCATCTATTGGTTAGTCATGTACCGGTGAGCCAAGCAATACAATGAGAGATTGTCACTACAGAACAAGTTCAATTGGGTATTGGGGTAAGGGTTCAACTGTAGGTTGGTATAAGGTACTGGAATTCCTTTACTTGTAACCACTTGTTTTGATAATAGTGAATTCTCGGGAGTGGTGACCTTAAAATCACCCGGTGGGGTTTTTTGCCTCGGAGGTTTTTCCCCATTCGTAAACAAATCACCGTGTCAATTTATTTTCCACTGCATTATTATTTATTTAATTAGTGATTAGTTTGTGCTGCCACGTACATTGCATGTTAATTTGATTAATTAATTAAACTTGGCTAATTAATCAACTAATCCATCACAAGGGGTAAATACATTTTTGGCCTATCAGTATTAACTAAAGTTTTTTGTGTAAATTGCAACCCGGATAAAACCGTTCAACCTAGTCTGATTCAACTCAAAATGGTCAAATCTAAAAGGAAAATCGATCGACAGCAGGTTGATAACTCGAAGACCTAATTGAAATGGGTTTTAATGTTTGAAACCCATTGAAATAGGTAAAAGTTTTGTTTAGTATATATGGTCCACTCTTTTTTTGTTTTTTTTTTTTTGGTTTTGAACTGCACGTGATAGTGGCCAAACTAGAGGGGAACAAGCCCCACATGCAGTTGAAATGCTTTCTCGATACATGCTATGGCAATGCTTATGCACATGTTAAGTAGTTGACATGGTTATTCAACCAAAAAAAAAACTTTGTTGACATCATGGTCATCATCATCCATTATCCCTATTTCTATAATACTGATTACCACCAAAAATACTATTTAGTATTTAGGATTAGGACTTTAGGAGTATGCTTTTAGTCTCATAATTTGGCCTGTTTTATATTGAGCAATCCTACGTTTTAATGAGCTAGAGGGAAAAAAAAGCATACGTTTATGAAACTTCAATTAAAATTTCAGAACGGGACTTTCTAGTATTTCCAATAGAGATATGTAATTGGAATTCCTTCCGTAGCTCACTTTAGATGTATAAGAGTTCCTCACACACCAATTACCCTTCATATGATTATTTTACAACACATTTGATTCTAGCAATAGAAAAGGTATAACAAATACTTCTAAATGATATTTATTAAACTCATACAACCAGAATAGCTGAAGAAAGGTTTAATAAAGAATAGTTACCAAATTTAGTGAGGAAGGAGAGGTATGGGAACTAATAAGTAATAGGCATATGCCTATATATCTATATTCCTATTGCTATGAATGAACATAAACTGCAAGGAAGCTAGAAGGAATGGAAGAAATAAGAAAGACAAATTGGATACATATATATATATGGGAACTTAGTTAGGACATCTTCAGCTTATATATGGCTATGTGTTTTATCCATACGAGGGAGCACAGACGATGCAAGCAAGCAATAGAATGGCGGAGGAGGCGCCGTCTTCTTCAAGATTGGAGCTGCTTCTCTTGAACTTGCAGACCTTTCCTTTGTTGCACTGCATTTGCTTCTGCAATTGCTGCTGGTGAAATGGCTGCTGTGGTTGGTGCTGCTTTCCCTTCATGGCTTCTTCAACTTTGGACACCATTTCTAATTGTTTTTCGCCTGTGACTTATTTGAGAAACTCACTATAGGTAATGTGGAATTTTTGAGTGGATATATAAATGTGTGTATGAGAGAAAGAAAGACAACTTGTGCATGGGGAACAACATACATGCACCTCCTCGTTTTATAGCCTTTAGTGGTACCAAAATGCCCTTGGAACTTTATTACTAAATAGTGTGGAGATTGGGATCCTAGAGTTCCCACTCCACTTCTTTCCTAAGATATAATTTTACAATTAATATAATATTAAGAAGAAAATAATTTTTGTACAAATGTTTGTAAAGAACCACTAACTAAGCAAGAAAGTTAAAAGGACAAATAATACTATCAATAAAGAATTGATAAAGTGCCAATAATTTTATAGTTTAATGGTATTATTTAATTCTCTTCATAGGGAGAATGTGGGTTCGAATCTCCCTCTCTTCTACTTATTTTAAGTAAAATAAATTAAGGATTGCAAAACACTATATATACATATAGAATAAAAGGTGGACATTGACCAATGGCTTTGTAAATTTAACACAAAAGAAAATGTGAAACTTTGTAAATAATAGTTATATTTCCGAGTTTGTTAAATGGAAAGATGGGGTGCAGATGATCAGTTATTTGGCTTAGGGTGAAGCATTTAATAACTTGTGTAATTTGTTTGTAAATCATGCCTATAGCTATTACAATCTTATCATAAAAAATATTAATTTGGTTTATGACCATATATATCTAATAATGGGCATAGGAGATCACAATTCAATTTAGTAGAGATTACCAAAAATCTGCAATATCTAATGTTGCACCAAGATAATTTGAACTTAATTTAAAACAAAAAACATGTCTTTAGAACTTTAGCTATCATCATCACATGTGTCATCATAGCTGTATGGTTTTGGAAATAGGCATTGGATTCTCTTTGAATCCCCTATCATTGATAAATTAGTTAGTATCTTCTTAGCTGTTATTATAGCTGGTGTTAATAAATTTAATCAATTAATACTAGTATATATATAGTTTAGAAGCTAGTCTTTTAATACGCATACTGATATATAAGAAAGACTAATTTCCTTAACAACCATGTATTATCATGATCAGACAAAGGCAATTATTTTTTATGATTGAATTTTATGTTTAAATAACAAAAATGTCTTCAGAATATCCTTAAGAAGCAAATAAAGAATATAAACAAAGGAAAATTAATCAACGCATGAAATGCCAAAAACAGAGGCTAAATTGTTATATTTTTCAAGTCTGTGCCTCAATAGAGTTTGCTCAGCTAGTCCTTGTCGTTACTTCATGAGTGGTAGAGCCCTTTCATGTGCAGAGCCATGTGAGCATGTGTCCAGGTTCTCGTCCTAGTTGAGTGAGTCTGACCCTCTTCCGCAGACCCCAAAGAGAATTTTTTCCATTATCTAATTATCTTTGCCCACAGTTTCTTTTATTTGTTTTTCTATATATGTTTTTTCTTAATATATATGGATAATAATAATCATGTTGCGAGCTCTGAATACTTCAACTAGTAAAGTCTTTTATTGTTAAATAATAAGATATTTGGAGTTTAATCTTCAATACACCAAAAATCAATTAGTATCTAGCTTAATCTAATAATAAAAAAAACAATTATCATAAACTGAACATCATAAATTTGAAATACTATCCTATCTATAAAAAACGAATTATATTAATTAGATATATTTAATGATTCAATTTCATGTACTAATAATATTGAGTTTGATTTTTTTTTTTTTTTTTTTTTGCGCATATGTATAATTTTTACAAGTCCAATTTTTAAAGTACAACTGTACTTTTATCAACATTTAATAATTAAATAAATGTTTCAACAAAAAGCTAACCCAAGCAAACTTTAAGTATTACTATATCCTTTTGGCTTTAATTAGAATTAGATTAGGGATAAAATTACACTTCATTCTTTTCGAGGTTCACATAAACTTTAAAAAATGGAGTGCATCAGTGTAAGCATGAATCTTCAGTGTATTGTTTTGTGGGAATTTTGTATTAAGTAAAATGTTAAAGTAGAGGTACATCTCCCTTTGTCTAATTTGACTGGCCTTTACGTGTGATTTGTTCTCGAAAGGATGAAAATTCCATTCCACTTTGCTTAGTACTGATAAATTCTATTATTTTTTCCCCAAGCACTAACCTTAGTCCTAGCAAAAAAAAAGGTCATTTGCAACATTTATATGTTATTATTGATCAGCCTACTTAAAGCCATATCATGTAGAAACTAGAAAGTAGTATATATGGAAACAAACTTTCAGATCCAAAACAAAGAATATGACTGACATAATGTACTTCATCCAATGTCTATTCAAAGATGCTTATGAATGATTTTGCCAAAATTCCTTATTTCACACAATAATCAAGTGAAGAACCATGTAGCACCTACATAAGCCGATTGGCATCTTCCACCCCTCACACATGTATGGAAATAAATTATCAAACAGCTTAATAATTACATAAAAATGAAGTAAATATTACTCAAACAGAAGTAAAATAAGAGCGTTAGAAGAGCCGGGTACTGACACAAATTTTGCCACAACTTACTAAACATGTGGACTATCAATTTCACATGCACCGAATACTGTTTTTCTATCACTCACAGTTTACCACTTTAACAAGTTCCTGTGCAAAAATTGTGTCCCTAGACTTTCTCGTCTCATTTTCCTGTTTTTGATAAGCTTGTGGAGACCATGCATTAATTGATGTTCGCTGTAAATACAGAGTATCAATGAACAGCAAGGTGCCAAGCTTCATAAGCTGATGACTGACTTTTGTTGTGATTGAAACAGACAAGCAGTAGTAGAATGGAGAGCACGAGGCCATGACCTATCCCATAATTCTAAGCATGCAGGGCCATGGTTTCAGAAAATGGGATGTTTGCCATTCTGGGAACAAGGCTTTTCGGTTGGTTTGACCCTGCACAGGTTTCATAATGAACTTAGCCAACCAAACTCCATTGCTATATTAACTTATTTAGATCTTTTCTTCGTTAGGTGTTTGATCTTTCATTGTTATGGGGTCCCAAATACTATTGAGCCTTACAGAGAAGTGTTCCACAGTTTTGTAATGGTTGGAGTAGTCCTGGTCCTGGGTCTATGATTGATTAATACCTTACCTAAACTTCTTAAAGCAAACGAACTAAGTTAATAGTCTTTGCTTTGTTTATCTTAAATGGAATCAAGAAATCCCAAAAAAAATCCAAAACAAAACAAATCCTGTCATGCTATCCTTTGTAGAATTGTGTGCATATACATATACACACACACACACACATGACACGTATCATTTTTCTGATATGGCAACCTTTGATTTTGATACCGTTTGTCTAACTCTGAAATGTAACAAAAGAAAAAATAAAGAAGAAGAATATAGCTCATGTCATTAGGATCGATATATATTAAGAAAAAGAATATATATTAAGATATAGACTATTGTATCTAAAATTTTAAAATAATAATTAAAAAAAATACACATGAAATAATTTGGAAAACCTTCAATCATGTTTCTTTGAGGACAAAATTTTATTCTAAACTGAATTGGAGAAATTTTATTTCAAACCATTAAGTGAAATTCTTTAAAATAAATAGTTTGTCATATTGGCATGAATTAACATATTTATTTATTCAAAATCAATACTCTTCAAAAAATAAATTCAAAGGAAATAATTTATTAAATCTAATACTTAAATTCCTTCCAAAACAGTTTTTCTCTCCTCTCCCTTTAAAAAAAAAATTTATCAGCATCCTATCCTCTCTCTCTCTTTCTCTCATGTTTGGACTTGTGGATAAAAAGAACTGAGGAAGAAAGAAGTTGCACAACATCCCATCTGGATTGGTTGGACTTGTGCTTCTTTTAACTTGCCCATAGGGAAGCATCTTAAGTTAACAAGGGAGCCCAAAAATTTAGGCCTTGAAATGGTTTAGGCCTGTAGTTGTTTGCTAACATCTTCCAAAATTGGGCCTTACACCAATTACATTGAATGGCCCAGCAAAAGTGATAGACTATATATCTGGCTCAACTTAAAGACATTTTTCAGGCATACCTAACAGGCTAACACCCCAAAAACAAACAAAAAAGATTGAAATGGTCCTCCAGTCTTTTAGATTTGAACACAAGTTATGGCCCCTACCCACTTTCCAAAAGAAAGAAAAAGGACAATAATAGATGATGCTTAATTGAAATGTTACTCTTTTCTTTCCATCCAAACAAAAAAATGTTTAAATTCAAGATGTCCATTTCATAATAGGAAGGTTAAAATGTAGTAATACCAAATGGTAGTGTTCAAATTGCAAGATAATGACAAAAGCAACAATTTATATGCAAATGTTTCTATGTCTAGCCACCTATCACTTTCACCACAATGTTCTAAGACTTTTAGGTGTGAGATCCATCCACCACACAACAAAAACCAAAAGCACACAAAATGAATTGACCATATTTGTTGATAATTATTGGTGGTTTAGACTTTAGATTAATTCCTTCTTCTTTTTTAAATCTATGAGTAGCTGAAAACATTTGTAATACTAGTCAAAGGCTCTTGGTTTTGTGTCTCCAGCTCCTTGAAAGCCAAGTTGAGGTTTGATCTAACAACTCCTAAGAGTTTGATTTTCCTAAGCAATAACAAAAAGGGAAACAAATGTAACATCCATTGATGGAAATGATTGCTAGCCACAAAACAACCACGTTAGAGTGATGCTATATACAAACATAACATTTTATTTTTCGTAACCGTTAAATATGTAAGTTGTCATTAATTTTTATGTGAGTTTATCATTGATAAAATTTTATTGTCTATCATTAATAACTTGACATTTCACTGATTATGAAAATATTATGATTTTAGATTTATCAATTACCCTTTTTTGTATGAATTTCCTCATTTATCATTGGCCAGCAAAATGCTAAATTATTGGTCACCCTAGTACAAATTGGACCCATGGTTGGCCTTCCCTCCCAACCATATTAACCACAGATTCCAACCTAGAAAAGGACATGTCTTTGAATTTTGGAATTATCAATTCAACCCTAGGTCGGAATGTCCTATATCTTATCCCTACTATAATGATAAGATACATACCAAGAAACAAATTTGTCATATACCTTATACCCTATACAGGGTATAACTTTCTGATTTTAGGAGGGTATTACGTCGAAGAATACTCAAATGCCATATGTAGGACAGATTTAGCATTAAAGCTCAAAAACCACCCAACACCCGGACTGCCAAATGGTTAGAATGGCAAAAAAAATTGCAATACTGCTACAATACCATCGTAAATTTACGATGGTATTGTAGCAGCATTGTAAAAAAAAAATTATTTTTTTATTCTCACCAATAAAACCACACCACTTTCTCTCTCTTTATTTTCTCATCTTCTCTCTCTCTCTCCAAAACATTTTGTCTTCTCATCTTTGCTCTCTCTTCTCCTTAAACCCAAAACCTCATTTTTCTCAAACCCAAAACCCCATGTGGTGGTGGTAGCGCCAAAGGTAGGCGTGGGTCCTTCAATACGAAGTCGTCTTCCCTGTGGTGGCGGCGTGGGTTGTGTGGCAGTGGTGGCAAAGTGGGTCTGAGTCGGTGGTCTGTGGTTGCAGAGGGGGTTTGTGGTGTGTGTTGATTTGTGATGTGGCACAGTGGTGGCAACGGATGTGGGTATTTTGTGGTAATAGGATTTTGATTTGTGTGGGAGTGGGTTTTGGGTTTGGGTTTTAGATTTGTTGTGATTTACCTGGTTGATTTGGGTTTTCCTCAACAATTGTGTGTGTGTTTTCCAATGTGGGTCATGGTGGGTGGGGCGTGGTGGGTCTGTGGTGGGTGGGGGTAGGGAGTCGTGGTGGGTTTGAGGCATGATGGTTGTGGGTTTGGGTCGAGGTGGTCGGAGGCATGGTGGTTGTGGGTCTGTGGTGGGTGGGGCGTGGTGGGTATGCAATGGGTAGGGCATGGTGGGTATGCAGTGGATTATGGGTTGTGGGTTTTGTATGGTGGTTTGTGTGTGCGTGTTTTTTTTTTTTTTGGTTGGTGGTTCTTTTTGGTGGGTTTGGTAGTTTTTTTAATAGGTTTATAAGTTGGCATGGTGGTGGCGTGGTGGTTGTGGTGGTGGTTGCTAGCCAGTGTCTGGTGGGTTAAATGGGATGTGAGTGGTGGTGTTTTAATGGGTTTTGCTGGAGTTGGTTGAGAGAGAGAGAGAGAGAGAGAGAGAGAGAGAGAAACAGTAAAAAAAAAGAATAAAAAAGAATATTTAAATAAAGTAACAAAAGAAATAAAATTTGGGATACTGTGAGTGTTGTAAAATGATATGGTATAAATGATAAAGTAAGTTTTGAGATAGTAAAATAGAATAGTTTGAAAATTTCGGATGGGAATGCTCTCATAAGCTTGAATATACCACCTTGTCAAATAGTTGAAGTGCATTAGATATCAAGACACATCAACAATACATCAAACTAAAGTAATTCCTTAAATCTAGCAAACAAATTCCAACATCAAGTCTGTGGTTTTTTTTTTATCAGAAAAAAAAATGGTGCCTCGAGTTACTTTTGAATTTATAATGAATTAGTCGCTAATCCATGCTATGTATGGGAACCTATATATTTGTGCGGTAAACTAAAATAATTTTATAAAATTTTAAATTGATTAAGAAACTACACCATTGCATGATTTGCTCTTGTATGACTTCAATTTGTGTTACAATTTGTAAAGAAGTCATTGCTTGAATGTGCAATGGTTTACAAAAAAATTTGTCAGAAAATTTCAAATACTGCAAAAAAATAACTCAAAAATTTAGATATTAAAACTTCTAAATGGCCAAAAAATATTAAAGGAGCAAATGATTTACTGCTTAAAAACTATTGAAACAAAATAAAATATATATATGACTAAACAATAGATAAATATAAAAGAAAGATAGGTTACATTCAAAAGAATAATTTCAATTATTGCAAGTTATTTTATCTTGTAAAAAACAGCTAAAAAGAGTTTGGTGGTTTATGTACGAAAATTACTTTTTAAAGAAGTTGCAGTAGAATTGTTCTATTATCCAAAGAAGTTGAACTTTATCAATAGTTAATAATTTTTATATTTATCCAAATAAAGCCATGTTTAGGATAATCTTAATATAGGATTTATTCAAGTTTTTTTTTTTATCAACGTTTGAGTTTGAGTTTGAGTTTGAGTTTGAGTTTAAGTTTAAGTTAGACTTGTTAGAGAAATAGAGTTTCACTCCTTATTAAGTTTGAACTAAACAAAATTAATTTTGTTTAAAAAAATGATAATGATGAATTTGAGTTTAAGTTGAACTTGTTAGAGAAATAGAGTTTTACTCCTTCTTAAGTTTGGACTAAACAAAAATAATTTTATTTAAATATTGTGCTGACGTGAAAAATTGTGAGAGTTTCAGAAATTTTGATTATGTATGTATGTATGTATGTATGTATATAAATTGGTGCCTCTAATAATTTTAGAAGTAGGAGGCCAATCATTATCACTATATCAATAGTAAAAAACAAATAAATAAAAACAATACCATTAAGATTTAAAGAGAACCATTCACAAATAATTCCATATTATCCTGGTAGTGTGACCATGTAAGGTTGAACAAGTTGAAGATAAGCCATATACCTAATAAAATTATTGACTTATTGTGGACAACACATTTCCCTAAAGGTAATAATCAATTGCCTAATTGCTACTTTTATATATATATATATATATATAGAAACACACACACATATAATTGCTACTTATGCTCCATTTATTTCGACATAAAAAGTTTTCAAATGTAAAATATTTTACATGTAAAAAATTTTACATGTAAACATTTTCAGGAAAAAAATTTCAAGTGTTTGGATTGACCTCAATAATAGAAAATGCAAATACAAACCAACAACCACCAACCACCACAAACCCAGTCACCACCAGCCACCTAAATCACAAATAGGAGAGAAAAAATCAACAAAAGCCAGCTAGCCACCGTAGCCCGCCTAACCACCACTACCCACAAACCCACCCAGCCACCCACCGCAACCCCTAAGCCATCCCAGAAACCCAGATCGTGAAGGAACGAAAATCCCACTCACTCTCAGCGATTCTAGATCAAAGATCTTAGCAGTGGCATTTCTAGCTTTCAAAACCAAATCCAAGCAACGAGCAATGGAGCAGCAGTGATAAGGCTCACCTCGAGCCTCTTACGACGACTTCTTCGATGACATAACAGACCGAGATCTGATGGTGGTGCCACCAAAATGGAGGTCAAGGGCGGCGAAGGGTGCTGGCGAAGTGAAGGCGAAGAGTGGTGTGCCGATGGGTGTTGTTGCTAGTTTGGGCAAGTGTGAGAGAGGATGAGTAAAGAATGAGAAAGGGAGAAGGAGTCGAGTGTGAGGCTGTGAGATTTTTGTAAAATATTTTACACTTGCTTTTTTGGTAAAATATTTTACAAATTTTTACCCACAAAGTTTTAGTCAAAGGAAAATATTTTACAACTTTGACTATATTTTACACGCAATCAAATACTTGAAAATGGGAAAATATTTTACAGAAAATATTTTACATCGAAATAAACAGCATTAATAGCAAGAGAGGTCTACTTTTCTTTCTAATTTTTGAAGTAGCTTTGATAACATATGGGAATAGTTTAGCGTGGTTGCCGACTAAAGTCCTTTTAGAACCAACACACAAATGACAAAATACAACATGAAGGCTCACACTTCATTAGTTATGAAGGCTTTCTGTCGTGGACGTAGAAATCTACAACTAAACCGTATTTATTTTCTATATTCTTTCTCTTTTTCTTTTATCATTCTATCATCGTTATTTTCTTATTTATATTTGTTTTTATATGCTATCGTATTAGAGTTATGCCCCTCTTTTTGAAATTCGATTTTAACAAAATTAAGTTACAGGTAGAACTTGATATTTACAATGACGAGTTCTATGCATAATTTGTCACTTAAATTTTTTTTTAAATTTAAATAAAACTTAACATAGAACTTGATTTTGAAAATATCGACTTTTACACATAACTTAATTTTGATAAAATCAAATTCTAAAAACATGGACATTTTACTAAATAGTTTCAAAATATGAGTATTTTGCAGCATAATTTGTGATGTGACAGACGCATCCAGCTTCTATTGATGAGGTCTTCACTACCAACGGGGTCATCTCCTCGGACGAGCCAATTAAATACCCGCATCAGTGACGAAGATATCCAAGCCATTCAATATAGGCAATAACATCTCCGGCAGTTACAGAGACAGTTGTATAAACTGTTGGGCACCCATTGAAGTCCACATTATTAAGCACAAAACGTTACCAAAAGAGGAATTAAAGCCGCAATGACTACCACAATGGCTAGGGACCATGGAAATATATAAGGCCGTCACAAGCGCCAAACCAAGGTATGAGAAAAACACTTAAAAAATATTTATTGAGAATTCTAGAGCATTGTTTTACTTGGAAGATTTCCTTATACTGACTTTAGCATAGGAGACACTGTGGCAGGCACCACACCGGTAACCACTTTAAGGGAACAGTCTTATCATCACCATAATCACAAGGACAAGGGCTTGGCTTCATCTGGATGCATTCATTGTGACTGATGAATTCGTACTTCATTAGTTTGGCGCCATCTGTGGAACGACATTTTCGTACTCATATTCAAAAGCGTGGTTTCTACCAACTTCAAATTTCAGATGGAATTTAACCAGAATTCAATAGCCTTAGCTCAGCAAGTTCAAGCTCTTGCGGCCACCGTTGAAGAGCTCACCAGGTAGAATCAGGAGATGAGGCTACGGCTTCAACAGGAGAAGAACCAGTCCAAAGACGACCAGGAAGATGAAGGAGATAGCCATGGAAGAAGTGACCGTCGAAGGCCCACAACTCCAGACGAACAGAACTCTGATCTCCTTCGAGAGATGAGGTAGGAGATGGATAAGCTGAGGAATGCCATTAAGGAGAAGACGGATCGGAGCCTGGATAGAATGGTCAGGGCAACGAACTCTCCTTTCACTACAGCGGTCTTGGAACACCCAGTACCACCAAAATTTCGGTTGCCCTAGCTTGAGCAGTTTGACAGGCTTAAGGATCCCCAGGACCACCTTAACACCTTCAAGACAACATTAGGCCTTCAACAGCCTCCTGACGAAATACTGTGTCGTTCCTTCGCTACTACTCTTAAAGGAGCTGCAAGGGAATGGTTCACAAAGTTGCCAACTTCGTCCATCGACAGCTTCGAACAGTTGAGCAGTGCCTTTCTGCGCCACTTCGTCAGAGGACAACATCCTAAAAGGCCAGCAGACCACCTACTCACTATTAGACAAGGGGAGAAAGAAACCTTGCGGTCGTATGTGAGACGCTTTACCCGAGAAACCCTCGAGGTAGACGACGCTAACTACAAAGTACAGTTGACGACCTTTAAAGCAGGGCTGAAGTCTAGAGAATTTGTGGTTTCGCTTGCAAAGAATCCACCTAAGACGATGGCAGAAATGCTCCTAAAGGCACAAAAGTATATGAATGCTAAAGATGCGTTAGCTGCCATAGTGGATGAAGAAAAGCCAGGAAAAGAGGGAAGGAAAGAGGATGATCGTAAGGGACAAAAAAGGGAACGTCTAGGTCGACGAAACAATGACGGAGATAAACAGAAGGACGAAAAGGCTCCTCGAACGGTAAAATTCACCCCTCTAATTATGCCTGTTGACAAAATCTTAACGCAGATTAAGGATGAACACTACCTCAAGTGGCCAAGACCATTACATTCATCCCCTAATGTCCGAGACAAGAAAAAGGTTTGCCAATTTCATAAGGATCATGGTCACTACACAGAAGACTGCCGAGATCTGAAAGAGCAGATTGAGGAGTTGATACGGAAAGCGAAACTACAAAAGCATGTGAAGAAAGGGGAACCTAGCAGATTCAGGGATGGTAATAAAAACCAGCGCGAGCCCTCGCCCAGAGACAAAGATAACACATCCCAACCCCTACAGAACATGATTGGAGAGATAAAGACGATCGTAGGGGGACCATTCACAGGGGGATCATTCAAATCCCTTAGGAAAACATGTCAGAGGCAAGTGAACAGCATCCACATGATACCCCCATTCAAGTAGAGACGGACATACCAAGATATGTCCTTCAACAAGGAAGATGCAAGGGGAGTGAAGCAGCCTCATAACGATCCTTTAGTTATAATGCTCACAATAGAAGGATTCAACACTAAGAGGATCCTTGTAGACAATGGAAGCTCCGCAGACATCATCTACCTTCCCGCTTTTCAGCAGCTGAAGCTAGATCTAGGAAGGCTACGTCATTTTGACTCCCCTCTTGTCAGTTTCAGTGGGGACAGAGTATATCTCAAAGGCATAGTAACATTGACAGTAACAGTGGGGACCTACTCGAGGTAGTTGACCCGTCAGTTAGACTTCTTGGTGGTAGACTGCCCCTCGTCTTACAATGTGATCATTGGGAGGCCCACGCTCAATCGATGGAAGTCAGCCATATCCACATACTGCCTAAAAGTAAAATTCCCAAAGGAGAACGATGTTGGTGAGGTGAAAGGAGACCAAGTCCTGGCTAGAAAGTGTTACCAAGCTGTGTTGGCAGCGAAAGAGAATCATACCTACACGATCGAGGAGAAGGAAGAAGACAAGATAGAAACCCTGGAGACAGTGGAGTTGGTCAAAGGAGAGGCAACAAAGACAACAAGAATAGGGATGACATTGAGTCCAGAAATGAGAGCAGGGCTCGTTCAGTTTCTTAAAGAAAACCTGAACGTCTTCGCATGGAGTTATGAGGACATGCCAAGTATATCTCCAAAAGTCATTCAGCATAAGCTGAACGTAAATCCTGAAAGAAAACCCGTCCAACAAAAGCGACGTGTCTTCGCCCCTGAACGAAACAAAGCAATTACAGACGACTTTAACTATTGTTGGTAGGCTTTATTCGGGAAGTTTACTATCCTGAGTGGCTTGCAAATGTCGTCCTAGTGAAGAAGGCAAACAGGAAGTGGAGAATGTGTGTGAACTTCACGGACCTGAACAAGGCCTGCCCAAAAGACAGTTTCCCACTACCAAGGATAAAGCAGCTAGTGGATTTTACAGCCGGGCATAAGTTACTGACGTTCATGGATGCTTTCTCAGGATATAATCAGATAAAAATGGCTGAAGAAGATCAAGAGAAAACTGCTTTCATCACAAGTCAAGGGCTTTATTGCTATAGGGCAATGTCCTTTGGACTAAAAAATGCAGGAGCAACCTACTAGAGGTTAGTAAATAAAATATTTAGCAAGTAGATTGGCAAGAACATGGAAGTATACGTGGATGACATGCTCGTCAAAAGTAGAGAAGAACTTGCCTATCTGGACGACCTGAATGAGATGTTTGCCACCCTCAAGCAATACCAGATGAAGTTGAATCCCAGCAAGTGTATCTTTGGCATGGCCTCAGGAAAATTCTTGGGATTCATGGTGTCCCAAAGAGAAATAGAAGCAAACCCGGAGAAGGTGCAGGCCATACTCAACATGACATCACCCAAGACTGTCAAAGAAGTCCAGAAGCTCACAGGAAGGATTGCCGCACTCAGTAGATTCGCCTCTAAAGCAACGGACAAATGTCTGCCCTTCTTTAAGACGTTGAAACAGGCATTCGCTTGAACTGACGAGTGTGAGGCAGTGTTTCAGGAACTCAAGCGTTACCTGAGTAGTCCACCCCTCCTAACTCCATCCAAAGAAGGGGAAAACTTATATTTGTATCTGGCAGTATCAACCTCGGCTGTGAGCTCAGCCTTAATTCGAGAAGAGGACAAGAAGCAGCTCCCAGTTTACTATGTCAGTCAAGCTTTCCAAAGTGCTGAAGCAAAGTGCCCGAGGATTGAAAAGATTGTAATTGCATTAATAGTAGCTTCGCGCAAGCTACGACCATATTTTTAGGTAAACCCTATCCTCGTAATGACGGATCAACCTATAAAAAGATCTATGAACAGACTTGAAGCAGCAAGAAGAATGGTCCAGTGGGCAATCGAACTTAGCCAGTTCGACATTGAATACCATCCCAGGACAGCCATTAAGGCACAAGCCTTGGCGGACTTCATCGCCGAATTCACCATACCAGACGAGAAGGACCTCATCGACGAAACAAAACGGTGGATGATACAGACCGATGGTTCGTCAGCCCAAAGGAGGGGGGGAGTTGGGGTCGTCATAACCACTCCTGACGGAGAAATACTTAGATATGGAGTTCAGTTGCAATACCAGGCCACCAACAACGAGGCAGAGTACGAAGGAGTACTGACGGGGTTAAGACTCGGAAAAGCACTAGAAGCTAAGAACCTGCTAATCTAGAGTGATTCCAAGCTAGTAATAAGGCAACTTTAGGGGGAATATGAAGCAAAGGAGGAAAGAATGCAGAAATACCTATGGCTGACGAAGCGTCTGACCTAAGAATTTAATAGAGTAGAATTCATACAGGTCCCCAGAAGCTAGAACATGGCAGCAGATGAAGTTGCGAGACTGGCATCGTCAGAAGAAGGGATAACCAGCCTAGGCTTGGAGATGGAGGTCCAGAAACGCCCAAGCATCGATGAAGTCTCCACATTTGCAATCCAGAACACAAGTAGCTAGATGTCACCGATCATATCCTTTCTCCAGGATGGGCACCTCCCTCAAGACATCAAAGAGGCTAGGAAGGTCAGGAAGAGAGCGACAAGATTCACGATCCTAAAAAACGCACTATACAAGAAAGGCTTTTCCATGCCCTACCTAAAGTGTGTTGACGAAGAAGAAGCCAAGTATATTCTAAAGGAGATCCATGAAGGAGTTTGCGGAAATCATGCAGGCCCCAGATCATTGGTAAGTAAAATCATCAGAACAGGTTATTTCTAGCCTACAATGAAGGTAGACGCAAGGGAGCTCGTCAAAAAGTGCGACAAGTGCCAAAGATTTAGGAATGTCCAACGCCTTCCAACAGAGAAACTGACGACGACATCCTCCCCTTGGCCCTTTGCACAGTGGGGAATCGACATCGTTGGTCCGTTGCCTCAAGGTAAAGGACAAGTAAAATTCCTACTGGTCGCCATTGATTACTTCACGAAGTGGGTCGAAGCAGAGGCGCTGGTAACCATCACCGAAACTAGAATCCAGAACTTCGTATGGAAGAGCATAATCTATCGGTTTGGGATTCCACGAATGATCATATCAGGTAATGGGTGGCAATTTAACAGCCAAAGCTTCAGTGATTTATGTTCGAGCCTAGGGATCAAGAACCAGTTCTCGTCCCTAGGACATCCACAGGCAAATGGACAGACGAATGTGACAAATCGAACACTACTTAAGATAATCAAGACCAAATTGAACGACGCAAAGGGTGCTTGGCCAGAAGAATTACCCAACGTTCTATGGGACTACAGGACCACAGCAAGAACCCCAACAAGAGAAACCCTCTTCAAACTCACCTATAGCACCAAGGCAGTAATCTCGGTTGAAGTGGGGATAACCAACACCAAGCGAGAAATGTTCCATGAGGAGAGTAATGACGACCAGCTACGAGTCAACCTAGATTGTCTAGACGAAGTGAGAGAAAAAGCCTCCAACAAAATGACGAAGTACCAGCAGAAGATGGCCAAGTACTACAACAAGAAGGTAAAGCTCAGACAACTTGACATAAGAGACCTCGTCCTGCGCAAAGTCATTCCAACAACCAAAGACTCCGCTCAAGGAAAGCTCGGTCCCACATGGGAAGGACCCTACTGGGTCGTCCATTACTTCAGACAAGGTAGCTATCACTTAGAGACCCTAAACGGACAGAGACTCCCGAGACCATGTAACATTGAACACTTGAAGAAGTATTACCAATAAGTGTAACAGACGATTGTACTCAGTCCAAAATGCAATAAACAATATTCAGAAAAATGTTTTAATAAATGCAGGTTTTGTAATGTGGAAGTCGCCCAAAAAATGGCTAAGTAACAAGATTCCGCCTAGACGAATGTAAGTTACTGACAAGGCCAAAAGAGTGAAAAGATCCCTAAAAGGGTGTAAGTCACAACAAAACCCAAAAAATGGCTAAGTAACAAGATTCCGCCTAGACGAATGTAAGTTACTAACAAAGCCAAAAGAGTGACAAGATCCCTAAAAGGGTGTAAGTCACAACAAAACCCAAAAAATGGCTAAATAACAAGATTCTGCCTAGACGGATGTAAGTTATTGACGAAACCAAAAGAGTGACAAGATCCCTAAAAGGGTGTAAGTCACCAAAAAAAAAAAAAAAGAGGCTAAGTGACAAAGACTCTGCCTAGACGGAAGTAAGTTACTCAGAAAGGGCTAAGATCCCATCCAGACTGATGTGAGTCATTGACAAGACCAATATACGGTAATGTACTGAAGCAAGAAGAGAAAGGAGCAAAAGGTACAACGAGAAAACTTGGCAAACAGAGATATGTGCAAGTAAGTATGCAATCATGAATGAAATTAAGAGCCCAAAAACAAAGGGCCAGTACCATTGCTTTAACGTTAAAATTAGAAGCCCATAAACACTGGGCTAGCAGCATTGTTTTTAAACTAGAGATATTGTTCTAAAAATATAACTAAAAGCCCAAAATACACCGGGCAGCAAAAAAAAAAAAAAACAAACAACAATTGAACTTGGAGCAGGGTCAAACGTTCACAGCTGTATCTTCACCATCTGGAGGTGGCATAGGAGTATCCCTAGGAACATCTTCAGAAGCTGTAGATTGAGTAGCCTTGTCTGCCGCCATCTCTAGGTCGACCACTTCCATATCGAGGCTCTCAAGGTCTACTCCAGTAGGGTGCTTCATCATATACCAACGGAGAAGCTCGAAACCCTTAAAGTACCAACTGAAGAGCACGGAATTGTACTCCTCAGTCTGCTGGAAGCCCTCGACGGCTTTGGCAGCGATAACCTTCAGCTTCTCCCGAGCAGCAGATAGTTGTTCATCCTTCTCTAGAATAAGCTACCTCTCCACCCTGAGATCATTTCCAAGAGTTTTAACCTTCTCCTTGACGGAGTTGGCCTCGTCCATAGAGGTGATTAAATCCTTCTTCAACTTAGAATTCTCCACCTCCAAAGCCTCTATCTTAGATGCTGATGAAGTAACGTTCGCATCCTGAGCGAGGTACTCGGAGGTGATGTGAAGACTCTCCCCGAGCACCTGAAAATAGAAGCCTATGTCAAGAAACGACACAAAAGGATGAAAGAGGTAAAGTCATACAAATACAGTACCTGAACAAGCTTGTGGAGATGACGACCCACAACTTCGTTAGCCGATATTCCCGAAAACACCTTCATATCATTAGCAGTAAAAACGTCTTGCACCTGAGCCTGAGCCACCTCGGCATCGTCCCAAACGCTAGAGGATCGGGAGTCAACTTTCTCCTTCTGCTTATCCCCAGTCCTCTACCTTTTACTCCGTTGAGAAGGAATCTCCTCAACTAAAACATCTGGGGAAGCGTCCTCACCGATTCAGAAGCAGGAGTGGACGGCGTGGCTGTAATGACAGGAGTCCCCTTTTCCATCACCCGTACACCCCTAGTCCCAAGCTTGGACAGAGGCTCGTTCTTCTTAGCCCTCATCTGGACGTACATTCCCTGTTTGAATTTTGTAGTCATTATGCATGAGCCTAATACTTACTCTTCTTTTCTTCTATTTCCAAATTTCGCAGAACGTAAGCAGATGGCTCAGGACCGGGACAATAAAAGCCGAGAGTCCGAGGATCTACCAGGTCATCAAAATCCTCGATCGTCTTGGCGTACTCAATCGCTTTCTCAACCCGATCCTTGTACCTACTTTTGAGCTTAGGTCGTCTCTTAACTGCACAGAACAATGGGCATAAGAGTTAAGTGACGGTAAGTAAACAGAAAGCTGAAAGGTTGGGAAGAATAATGAAGCATCTAAGTTCGAGGTACTCCACCAACGGAGCAGCCTTGGGAGATCACCCAAAACTTCGTTAGAAGGAGTCTCCCAATTGTCCCCGGACACAAAAAAGAACCGGGACTTCCAATATCTGAATGACGAGGGCAAATCCCGGACGATCCTAGTCCTTCTTACCCACGGCACCAGTTCATAATACCCATGTTCCTTAGACGCTTTCAAACGATACAGGTAAACGAGTTCGTCCACCCTAATCATGTCTCCGTTTGTAGCGGCCAGCCATATCCCCATACAGCTGACCACTATCCTTCACGAATTGGGCATAAGTTGCCTTGAAGCAATACCAAAATGGCCCAACAATTCCATAATAAAAGGATGGACGGGGAACCTAAGCCCACAAAGAAAGGCAGCCTCATAGAAGCATACCTCCCCAGGGAAGAAATGGCAAGCCCGATCCTCCTCACTGGGTAGATGAACCCTAACCTTAGCCGGGAATTGAAATCTATCATTGAACCTAGAAAGTGTATCACCGTCTAAACTACACACTCTCGAGAGCATGGAAAGCCTTAACCTCTTGAGGGGTAGAGACGGCAGTATCTCCTTCTACGGGTCTGTCACTAGATGATAACCCAGTCTCTAATTCACTCAACCTCACCTTTGACATCACTCCCCTTTCTTTTACCAAATCCTCAAACCAACTAATTGATTGACGTAGCAGCGGTAGCAGATCACCCAATGCTACACTCAACCCACTACCCTCTAATACGAATTTCTCATGGTGAGGGAAAACTCCTAAAGACCCCCCTAAACAAGTAAAAAGGAAAGAAATAGAGGGACAAAGGGTCCGAACCTCAGAGCTGCTAAGCATAGGACTCAAGAAAAGAAAAGGTGGGAATCCTCAAAAGACTAGAAATCACTAGAAAGCCAAAGATAAATCAGAAGTTGCTACGAAAAATATATACTTAAAGAAAGAAAAATAACAAGAGTAGAGCCATACCTCAAAAAACAACAGATAGAGAAGGCAAAACGCAGAAGGTTCACGGTGACAATGGCAGCATAGGGTCAGTGGTGGCAACTCGGAAAACATAGAGCAAAAGAGAATAAAAAAAAAAAAAAGTAAAGAACAAGTAAGGAAGTTTAAAAAGCTAGGCACCAAAAACTGAAAAATCAGCGGAAAAACCAAGAGTCACAATGGGAGCATTAAAACCGCTTCGTTCGGGACGTGCCACGTGGCCACAACGCACGAAACACCACCACTACACCTTAAATGCGGAACAAAATCCCAAAAGTCACAGAAAAATTTTAGACTTTCGATGGTCGTCCTGACATGCCCCGACGACCACAGAACTCAAGGGGGCAACTGATGGAACAGACACATCCAGCTTCTATTGACAAGATCTTCACTACTAACGGGGTCATCTCCTCGGACGAGCCAATTAAATACCCGCATCAATGACGAAAATATCCAAGCTATTCAATATAGGCAATAACATCTCCGGCAGTTACGGAGACAGCTGTATAGACCGTTGGGCACCCTTTGAAGTCCACATTACTAAGCACAAGGCGTTACCAAAAGAGGAATTAAAGCCACAATGACTACCACAACGGCTAGGGACCATGGAAGCATATATAAGGCCCTCACAAGCGCCAGACCAAGGTATGAGAAAAACACTTAAAAAATATTTATTGAGAATTCTAGAGCATTGTTTTACTTGGAAGATTTCCTTATACTGACTTTGGTATTGGAGATGCTGTGGCAAGCACCACACCGGTGACCACTTTGAGGGAACAGTCTTATCATCACCATGATCACAGGGACAAGGGCTTGGCTTCATCTGGACACATTCATTATGATTGACAAATTCACACTTCGGGTCCGTTTGGATAGAACTTATTTTGCTGAAACTGAAAACTGAAAACACTATAGCAAATAAGTGAAAAAACGTGAATTATAATTTATGATATATAAATACTGTAGCTCAGCTGAAATTATTGTAGCATATAAATACAACATTTTTTTCCCCTTCCTTCTTCTCTCACTTCTCAGAAATGCACACACCGTAGCCTCTCGTTCTCAGAAATCCACAAGCTCAGAAATCCTCCGAGCAAACTTCATTCTCTTCCTTCCTTCTTCTATCACTTCTCAGAAATCCACAGCGTAGCATCTCTATCTGTCTCTCTCTCTCTGCGCTCGTGAGAAGCTCTCATCTATTCCGATCACTCCGCCGTCTTATCGTAATCCATGGGTCGCCGCAGCTCCGGAGGTCAGTCTTCTCTTTCCTTTTCTTCAGATCTCTATGTTTGTTTCTTTCGAAGCTGTTTTGATTTGTTTTCAGCTTTCTATTTCTCTGTTTCATTTCTAGGGTTTCAGTCACGCCTAATGGATTTTTGTTCCTTAGGCCGGATTTTTGTTCCACTCTTAAATTTTAAAAAGAACTTATGCTTCAAATACACAACCTCTTCCGCCGCCGTCCCGGTTTCGACTCTTGCCAGCTCAAGTACACCGGCCGTGACTGTGATAGTGGAGATGGCTTTGGAGTTGGTCAAATCCCCAATTCATGTTATGGAGTGGTTTACTTCTCAGATTCCTTGTTAATTTAATTCTTGAAATTAAATAATTATTAGTTTTTAATTTAGTGAAAAGCTGGGAAAATGGGTTTTTCAGTAGGGTGGTTGTCATTCTGTGGATTTGGTTGCTACTAACTCTTAATGGCAATTTTGGTGAGTCTGATAGTTTGGGGGTTTAATGTTTGCAAACAGGTCTTCCGGGCAGTTGGCCGGGCTGAATTCAGAGAATGGCGGAGTGTCTGACGCCAAAATTCTCGTGTGAAGGTACTTTTTTAGTGGCAAAGTGTTTTTAAGGCTACTGTTTAGGTTCAATTGATATCTACTTGTGGCTTTTATATGTTTTTTTTTTTTTTTCAAGAAACTTTGCAATTGGTTGAGTAAATGAAATGAGACGGACATTGTGGGACAATTTATTCATTTTTGTTATTTTTTGTATTGATAAAGTCCAATTGAAATAGAATTGATGTGTGATTTGTGGAAGCTAAGTTGACTAGCTACTTAAGTGATAATGGCTAGTTTTAAATTTCCCTAGAAGATGGTTATTATCAATGTCCCTTGGGTTCCATGGTCAAAGATCTAATTATATGGAAAAATATATATGTTGCTGGACACAATATTGTTGGAAAAGGATATATGCTGTTGAATTAGTTAGTTGGGATGAAAGCTTAATTTAGTTGAACTGAGAACAAAATTGATCTTTAAAAGTACTTGTGCGAAAAATGTGTAAAGATTGGACTATTTGCATTTATTAACCAAAAAAGAAAAAGTGTGAAGATTGGACTATTTGCAATTGGTAGCATATTTTAGCTTTATTGCTTGCAGTTGATTCATAATGTAGTATAGTAGTAGACAAAATAAATTTGCCAACGAAAAGGCTTTTTTATTTTAATTTTTTCCATGCTGAGGCTTAGGAGAAAGAGGTTGAGATAAAACCTACTGGACTTTGTGAAATTGATAATGATTTTATTGTTTTAATCCTGTTATGAGTAAATGCAACTCACCTTTGCATCTGTCACTGTGTGCAGCTGGTCTTGTTAGGTGATTCTGGTGTTGGTAGAAGTGTCGTATTGTTCTTTGCTTTGTTCGTGGTCAGTTTGACCCAACTTCCAAGGTAAGCAATTTGTATTGGAGTAAACTACATAGAAAAAAAGTTAGCTTTATTTATTTATAAAGGAGACAAATTTATGAATATTTCCGTTGCATATTTGGCTAGGTAAAGAAGTTGAATACACCATTGAGGAGGATGACAAGTATTACATTGGTGTCATAAACTTGAATAGTAGGAGCATAATTATGAACATGGTTATTAATGTTTCGGCAATTGCTTCTTTGTTCCTTGTGGCCACTGTTATGACGAGCAGCGCAATTGCTTCTTTGTTCCTTGTGGCCACTGTGCCACTTGCTATGACTGTGCACAAAGATACATATATAAAGAGTCATATTCTCTTCATTGTCCATTTGAATGCCATCTTTTACTAAAAATTTAATTGCTTATTGCTGAAAGTTGGTTAAAAAACATTTTTGCAAAATTGGTACATAAACAAATAAACTAAAAAGCTACAAGAAAAAGCTATTGGCAAATGCACACGAATTAGTATTCAAATCTTTTGGAGGTTTGATTGGATCATTGGATGCATTTTGCAGGATTATGGAGGGGGAGAAGAAGGTGTGTCCAATATGTCGACGACTTATTCACAAGTTGAGAAGATTGTTTCACTCTTAAAAGCTAAAGACTTGAGCTTGTGAAATTGTGATTATGCTTGAGAGGAGATTTTTAGTGTAGGCAAAAGATTATTTTTTGTGTGGAGAAATGAGTGTGAAGACTTTTGTTGTCCTCAAGCTCAAGGCCTAACTGCTTAATACGCAGCATTGAGTTAAAGTTCTTGGGTTAAGCTTCATGGAAGTGAGTCATTTTCATTTGAATTGACATTGAACACAGAAGTATGCAGAATTTTTCTGTTCACACAAGAATGGCTGTTTTATGTGCTTTTGTTTTCCAATTAGTCATTGTGAATTTTGCGTATGATCTACGGTGTTTGCTATTGCTGGTTGAGTTTCAGTCACTTCAAAAGTAATGTACAAGTTCAATTCCTAGTCACAAAGAGGAAAAAGAAAAAGGATCAAATTTAAGTTCTTTTGCATTTTTAGCTTGAAGTTCTCTAGTTGAAGGAAGCAACAATTTCATTAGAATTGAGGACATTAAAAAAATTCAAGTATTGATTAATTAGTTAAGGCTTTTGAGGTAAGCACTAATTTCATGAGCTACTTAAAAAATGATAGAATAACATCAACATCAAAATTAAGTCTTTTAGTCCTTTTTGGTAATTTGCACCAAAACGCAAACGTTTTTACCAAACGTTTTATTATTAATTTACCAAACGTTTTATTGTAATTTTCAAAATTTTGTTTTTCAAACGCACATTTTAAACACGCTATTTTTAAAAACTCACATTTTCAAACAGCTTACCCAAACAGACCCTTAGATTTTGTTGGTTTAGACTTTAGAATTTCATCTTTGTTTGTCATGTGTGATTAGCTCAGTTCTACCTACCTACAATACAAAAACAACTGGTATTACATAAAAGAAGTTCGGGCGGCTTCACTTATGGTCCGCACAAATTCAATTTCCATAATGTTAATGGTATTTTCAACCACACCAAAAATACTAATTGTGACAAAAATAATAGTCACCATAATCAGTTATGGTCCGCACATATCGATGCTGTGATACTGTCATGAACCTCTTTCATCTCAGGTTCGTCCAAGCTTGAGATCATATGTGCCACGGGATCGTAATGACCACTCTCACTAGGTCCAGATGTGCCCCCTGTAGATCTGAAACGTTCGACGTCATTGTTTATCTCATGTGCTCTAATGAAATTGTGAAGAACCATTGTAGCAACAATGATGTACGATTGAGTGCGTATATGAAATTGTGGCATACTTCTCAAAATTTTCCACTTATTCTTCCAAACTCCAAAAGTTCGTTCTATGACCGAACGGAGTGATGAATGGAGATAATTAAATCTCTCCTCTGGACGATGCAGCACTTCATGAGGCTGAAATTCGAGGATGTGGTACCTCTCCCCCTTATATGGTGCAAGGAACCCTTTCTTCATAGGGTACCCTGAGTCAACTAGATAATACTTTCCTGCAAATGAACACGTTTAATACATAAGCATTTTCACTACATTAATACATACTTTAATACTGTAATTAAATTACATATTTACAAACCAGCTGGAGCTTTTGGGAAGTTGTAACTCTCATTGTTGAGGCAGCTAAAAAAAATCCTCGTGTCATGCGCTGACCCTTCCCATCCAACACATGCGAATGTGAACTTCATGTCAAAGTCACATGCGCACATGCAATTTGTTGTGGTGATCCCCTTCCTGCCATAGTACGGGTGTTGCTCATCAACTGGTACGACCACGGGGACGTGGACCCCATCAATCGCACCAATGCAACCCTAACCATTGCCACAAAAATTAATCCATGTGAAATAAAATACGTGGTATGAACATAAAGATAATTTTAATAAAATAAAGTCAAGATACGAAATTCACAAGGTACCTTAAAATGTGGCCAATATCGACTTGAATGCTGAATATGCTCTGGCACGTCCCGAAATGTACGATCATCAGGCTTGATAATGTCCGCTGCCATAACGGTGGCTAACAATGTAACTACCTTAACCACGTGTCGATGCACTGTCTCACCTGAGTGCTGAAATCTATCCTGCACTAATCTGTTACCCTCAGCATGACCAAGTACCACCAATGTCATTGCTAGAGACTCTTCCAAGCAAACTCTTCTGGTACCGTTATATCCATACTGGCGCAATGTATTACACAATTGTCGAAACACATGGCTTGACATTCTAAAATGTCTTCGACATTTTTCAGGATTTCCAGTTAATGTATACAATACCCATTCATACCCTGTTTGTATATTCGTATGCAATGGTACTTTGGTCATATAGGTCTCCACGTAAACTGCACATGCGCACCCGGCTAGATATGCTACGAGTACAATGTCGTCGTTCATGTCGAAGTCATTGTCCTTGCATATTTTACCGACTTTAATTGCATGTACAAATACTAAAAAAAAAATTGTTAAACGTTATTGAAACTTTATTTTACTAGGGTCAAACTATGGTGGTACCAATTAATTAACAATCCAAATCGTATCCAAGATTTATACAAATTGAATATTCACATCGACAGAGGAAACTACAAAAACTCACTGGTGCTGGGTATCAGATGAGTCGTTTAGCAAATCCATCATTTTGTATACCTTGAGACTGCTTTATAGGTATTGAACAATGATCTAAAAGATATCGATCTTAAAATTCAGAGCCTTGACATACGAACTATATCTAATGCTACAAAAACAAGAAAACCTGAAAATCAGAAAATAATATAAGCACTGGTTTTACTAATATATTTTAAGATAATAGAGAAAACTAATCTTTTTGTTTTTTTTTTTTTTTTTTTTGCTCTATTGTTTGATTACTGAGAAAATTTACAAAATCAAGGTAATTGATAACTAAGAAAATCTACGAAAACAAGGTGAGGATTTTCAAAGTGATTCTTTTTGGTAGAGAATTGTATTGCATTTTTTTTGCGCTGGGTTAATTTCTTTTCAAAGAAGATTTTCCGCTCAACATGTCATCTGAGGACTGGAGTCCAGTCGATACTTGAAAGATTTTACACTGAAGTTTTGTATAAAATGAAAACTATGATAGAGATTCAAGAAGAATACACCTATTTTATAAATAGTTCATAAAATTTATGCTAAGATATACCCATTATTTTTATTTCAAACAATTACATATATATATATATATATATATATATATATATATATATATATATAATGGTATATTTTACTTTAGGTGTGTATCTAATCTATAAAAATGCGAACAGTTGTCGTAAAAAAACACTGTGGCTCTATTTCTTTCATTGTAAAATATATTTTAAAAACATTTTTTAAGTAATTGTTTCATTATCAAAATTTTTGTCAAACCTGGAAAAAAAAAATTTATTGACCGAAAAAAATTTGTGTTTAAAAGTTGTAAAAATATTTTACCAAAAATTTGTGAGTATAACATTTTCAAAAACTCAATACCCCTTTCTTTTCTTTTTTCTAGTGGCATTGGGCTTCAATGTGGGATTTGTGGAATTATAAAAATTTATTATATAAATTTCAGAAAATATTATTATATATGCAAGATATCTGGAGTTGTAAAATTGTCTTTAACAAATAATTTATTTGTGGAGTCATACAAATTCTTATATCTTAAAAAATAAAATTTTAAATTAATTAGTTTGCATCTCTTAATATTGATATATATTAGTTCAAAAAGAGTTTAAATAAGACTTTTGACATTCAAAATTTAGGGTCTCCCTCTATCAGGCATTTTCTCAGTAACCAATCAGGCATAAAAATAAATCAAAGCTAAGAAGGTGAAAAATGCATATTAGTCAACACAAACTTCTTCTTTTTTCCTCCAAAAGAATCTTTATAAGAAAGCAACAGGTTGAACAAAATACGTAGATATTCATGACCAACATAATCACCAAAATAATGCAAACCACAGGCAAATGCTCCAAACTCCAAAACTTTGTTATCAGCACATGCCATGTTATTCTTCAGAGTGATGAATGTGAGAAGCAATTTTGAGTTTTTCACTTCATGAGACTCATATTCGTTCTATTTTAACCTCAAAACATGTGTCTTGATTATGTCTTGTAGTTCACTCCATCACCCAACAAATCTACTAATTTGTTAGTTCCGAACTTATTTTAGATGGTGGAATGAACATTATAAATTAATCATGAGTCATGATAGTGCTCGTAAAAACTTAATAGTTTAGAGTAAAGTAAACAATGTAGTTGGAATATATTCAAGACAAGCCCAGATTATTAAAAAGGGACCCTAACAAAGGTCCTGAAAAACCATGGAGATCATCATTTGGGCCCCAAAATGCCTTTCATATTTACTGTTTACAGGTCATCTAGCAATATGGAGTCTCCTTTAAGTTTCCCTCCATGTCCACACATGTATCATGCATATCTCACATGAGCTTAATTCATGATGTGTCCTCGCATATATACCATGACTTCTCAGCCCCTGTGATGGTTCACCCATTGGTGTGGGTTTAGTATAGCATCCAAGGCAGCCTCTGCTCTGTTGGAACTCAGGTTTTAACCACAAAGTTGATTAAAACCAAGTATCAACTCAACTCTCACTCTAGCATTTGAAATTAAAAAAAAAAAAAAAAATTTGAGAACAATCATTGCCTGAGCTAAATATTCTCAATTTAAGCCACAGGTTTTTTCATTTCTATTTTCTATGCAAACTAAAAAAGAAGGAAAAATAAAAATTTCTTTTCCCTTACGCGAGAGCCTTCCATTTAGCCTTGAACTTTTCCTTGATCAAAAGCACAAGAGTGCGCAAATACGCTCCTGAAAGCACTACAAATGAACAGCAGGGTTTCTTCCCAAAGCATCTCTCCGATTTGGCTATCAAACAACACCTACAATACATAGCTGCTATTGCTATAGGATCCCCCAATACCTAATACAAATAATATAAATCATATCTATATAGACTAAACAACTTCCCAAAACTCCAAGAAAAGAATTAACAAACCACAAAAAAGGTCCTCCCCAACATGTTTCCATGTTTCTGAACAAGCAAACACAAGTCCTCAAGATTCCTTAACCAACAAAGCAACTATAAGCTACAAGAAAGTTTTCCTTTTTTTTGATTGTAAACTACAAGAAAGCTAAGGAAAACAAAACAAGTTAGAATCTCAAATCTTATATATTTCCTGTTTGTAATCTCACAGTATACCAAAATTTGCAAAACTATCTCAAGCAGAGCAGAGATTCTTATATTTTTCTCAAATTTGAAGGATTTTTTTTTCCTTTCCTTTAATTTTCATATATTTTCTCTGCAAGCAAAAATTCAAAAGTTATTAAACCTGCTTTCAACTTAAGTTCTTTTTTTCCCTTCGGATCACAAACAATGAATATGTATAGACCCGAAATCTCAAAATTCCTGGATTTTTTTCTTCTTCTTTTCCTCTGTTTTTCTCAGTATCCAAACAGGGCCTAGAATTATGATGAAGAAAGAGAGAGAGAGAAGTGACCCCATGCAAGCAAAAAGCTGAGAGAGGCAAGGCGGAAGTTATGCAGAGAATTGCATTTATGCACGTCCAAGCAGAGATCTCTGAAGCAAAACTCTTATTAGTCCAAGAATTTTTGGCCTTACGGTCCTGCACAGAATATAAATATTCCAATTTCAATATCAGATAACTGAAACAAAAAATGAATTTAGAAAATTAAGAAAGATCCAGCTTTGTTTGGTTCCCAAGAAAAAAAAAACAGTTTCCGTCACTTTCCTTCCAAATTCGATAATATTAATATTAGGACATATGAAAAATAAAAAATAAAAAATTAAAGCAATAGGTAAGCATAAGAAAACGGAACAAGTAAGCATACGTAGATATTCATGACAATTAATTGGTAACCATTGTCTTACATACACACCATTGGTAAGCATTTTAGTTTCTACCAATAAAAACAAAACAAAATTCACATAGTGCAACAAGTACAACATTGAAAATCCGATTACAACACCAATCCTATCGAGACAATCCCCTTTCCTTCACTAAAAATGAAATTCAAGGTGCCTTTGGTACTCATTTTCTAGCCACTTCAGCTGGATGTCCTTGTCATCGCAAAGCGCTGCGAACATGTGCCTACCCTTCTCTTTTTCCATGAAGTAGACGGTGCTGAATAGATGAAGGTAATGACCCGAGTGCACCCCGGGAAGACTCAACACCATGTCCAGAATTGTTTTAACTTTGAGCGATTCTTTGTGGAAGCAAATGGTGTTCGGGTACCTACACTCCTACTTTCAAGAAAAACCTCTGAGATGCTCTTCAAAGAGTCGGACATCTCTTGCGCAACTGAACGCTTTTTTTTTTTTTTGATTTCTTGCAAATTGGCTTGAAAAGGTGGACATTGGTTGCCAAGCCTTTCCCCTTAGTCATTGTCGGTCCTGCCCTCGACGATGATGGACCTTGAACCTCCATTGCGTCAACAATCAGAAAAGGTTCACATTGGGGATCAACAAATTGTGTGCTATCAACAGAGTCCCCAGAACCTTCGGTGGTTTCCTTTGGCATTTGACCACTTGTGCAGAATGCATTTTTTCCCATTGCAACTGTACCTCCAAACATGATGTTCATCGCCTCACGATTCGGCAAACGTTTATTTTTGAAGGTTTTTGTACTGGGACATGCCTACATGTGGAGAACCAGTAGTTAGAACACAATAATATATAGAGAGAGATTGGCATTAAATTATAGACAAATTTCATATTTGCATATTCTTGTTTCTTCTATTGAGGCGAATATTTTCAGTATTGCATTCAAACTAATTAACCGGAACTGATTTAAACAACAGGGGAATATGTCACAGGTTTACCAACCATTTAGCTTCCTAGGTTTAAGCTTAGGATCCCTAAACATGTCATGATTGATAAATTTCGTAGTAATCCAATATATAAACAGTTCAGCAAGACTAGGATTAAAATGATGAAGGTGAGGAATCACCAAATAAACTTTTTAACATTCTTGCTCTTAGAATATTTTATTGCTTCAGAACCACGTCAGAATCACTTGGAAAAAGTCTTTTGGCAATATGAGTAGTGTTAGACTAACTGTTGATTACATCAATTGGATGCTCAAGTCAAGTGAGCATGAGTCTTTCAATTTCCTTTTCTTTTTTTGGCTCAATCTATTGTCCTATATCTCATTAGCAATGGCTGTTATTCTTAAGTGGAATATCCACATGTATACTAGTGATGCACTAAACAAAGTTACTAGAACCAGACAAAAGATACTTCCGTTGAGATGATTATCAATCATTCAATTAGGAATTTGGGATTATTTAACATTAGCATTGTCATTATGAGCCATGGCCTTAAGACTTCTAGCTAATCTCTTGATGGGATGTATGTGGAACAAGTTCTGTTGTGTTGGTTATTTTGGAGGTTTAGGGAATTTGAGCATCCTCTAGAGTACTTTAGATGCCCTACAATCTTTATTATAATTTCCTTCTTTTTAAGTGTAGCTCAAATAATAGGACAGTACATATATATATATGGGTTTTTCTTTAGAAGAAATCAATAAGAATATGAATTGAATATAAAAACAGCAAACACAATAAGAGAAGTAGAAGTTTGGCCAAAATGTAATATTTGAATTGTGGACTGGAGATATTTCATGGGTCCCTAAAACAATTCCAGTGAATAACAAAGCATTAACATTTGCATAGAGTGATGGTACTGACGAATACAGAACTGACGAGGATAATTATAGACGAAGTTGCCTTCACGGACGAACATGACCAGTATCCGCGTCATCAAAAAGAATTAATGCCATTCAATGCTGCCAATAAAGCTCCAACCGTTACAAGACCAGCTGGACGAACCGACGGGAACGCATTAAAGTCCATAACTCCACCAGAGACGTTATCAGGGAGTCATTAACACTCCAACGGCTACAATCCCCAAGGGTATATAAAACCCTCACAACACCAATACAAGGTACATAAAAAAACAACATCACCACCTGAATCATTTTTTCTGGTATTTCAATCATTATCTTCTTCGATACTGACTTTATCATCGGAGGCGTTGTGGCAGGCACCACACCGGTAACCACTTGAGTGAATTCCTGCTCCCACAGGTTCGTCAGAGTACTTTCAGGAGCCTTCTGGACGAGTCCAAGCAAATCAACGAGATACTGCTTCATCATAGAGAAAAAAAATGATATCAAAAAATTGGAACTAAACAAAGATTGTGATAAATTTTTTGAACAATAATAAATAACGGGAGAGAAATAGAGACAAACCGTAATCTTTCGGGTCCACCACTCATCAGTGGCCTGAAGCAGTCCAGTGCTAGCATCATAACCCAACCCACTCTCATTGTCAAAACACTCGTTATACTGCTTCCACCCTTTTTTCAAATGATCCCAATTGTTTTTAATCTACAGGGAAGTCACCACTTTTCCAAAATGGTTATCCAACTGCTGAATCACTGCATCAACCCCAATTTTGGTTAGAAATCCTCCGCTTCTCTGGCCTTCTAGGACTTGAACAACACAGAACTCACAAAAAGCTTGTAGTTCCTTAATGTCTTTCCAATCAGCTCTCGGATCATTACTAGCACCGTCCTTCGATTTCTCCCTAACCATTTTTGCTACAACTTCCTTCTATACTCATTGAGGCATTTCAACAAACAGTTCATGTGCATGTCATATAATCAGTTAGGCATGCCCACATGAAAAATGCAAACTGAGCTCACATATACATTTATATACAACAGAGGTAGGAAGAAAATTTACATGCGTTATTACACGAAGGATCAAGAAACCCACATTATAGTGTCATGGAAAACACAAAACAGCCACACACAAACGTTGAACAGAAACACCACACACAACCGATGAACACAAAAAAAGAAAAACAAAACCACAGATTGATGAAGCCTCATGGATCAAATTATAACCACACCAACAGATGAGAGAGCATGAGAAATTAGAGGCAACTTACCCGTGAATGCAGAGCTAGACAATGGCAGCAACGATGTCCCAAGCGGAGAGAAGGTTTGCTCGCGCGAAGGAAGAGCAGAGGGGGTCTTTTGAGAGAGTTCCACGTAATGGGCTTTCTTCTACCATGTGCACTGCTCTGTTTTGATGGTTTTGTGGTTGGTGAGTTCATTGAAGATGATTCGAACGGAGCATTGAAGAGGTTTGAACACATTCTGCCAGGGTAGTTGGGAGAAAAGAAGAAAGCTAAAGAGAAAAATATCCGTTGAACGAGGAGGAGCGCACCGTTTTGATGAGATGGAGCTGGGCTTGTGCGATCAGATGGCTTCAGGTGTGCGCACCGTTGTCATCACAGGACGGAGCATTGAGATGGAGATGGGCTTATTAGTGAAACGGTGCGTCTCAGCTCATCATGCATGCGTTGGAGCTTTTAGTGAAACGGTGCGTCTCGGCTCTTTTGTTTTTAGAAGGTGTCCATGAACAGTTGAATCCACGCGTTTCAGCTCTTTTCTTTTCTTCATCCTGCGTTTCCCTCAGCGCGTTTTGTGCTTCTGGTACGCGTGGGTCCCTGCATATCACAAACGCAAACACATAGATGCAGGAATAAGTTCAATCCAAACGCCCTCTTCATCAATTTGTAAATTAAGATCAAATACCAATTTTTCTCCCAATATGGGTCCAACTCGGGGCGGGAACCGGGAATACTTGAGTTTTTTCGGGTTCTCAAATGGGCTCAAAAAAGACTCTGTCGGGAAGGTCAGGAAAACAAAACTTCTAGACTACCGACCTGGTACTCCAGGTGTCAGGTAATCTTGGGCCTAGAACTCTCCTAACCGTGACGTGGCAATAATCCCACAGCTACCGGTGTTCCCGGTCTCCCATTTCCCATCTTTATATTTAATATTTAAACCCTAAAATCTTCTTATTTCTCACTAATCTCAACCACTCTCACAGTCTCACTCAGATAACTCACTCTCTCTCTCTCTCTTAACAAAGCCATGGGTAATAGCAACAATTTCAGTTTTTTTTTTTTTTTTTTTTTCATTTTTCGAATTTCATAGAATATTGAATCGCTACGATCTCTGATTCTCACTGTTTTTTTTTTTTTTTTTGGTGTTTTAAATTACAGGGAAGGTCAAGATCGGAATCAACGGTATATGATCTTACTATATTTTTGAACGATTTGAATTTTTTGATTTTTATTATTTTTTTGTTCATCTTCTTTCGATTTGGATCTGATGGATTTTGGAAATGTTTTGTGTGAAATTGAGAAAATTTTTAGGATTTGGAAGAATTGGACGTTTAGTTGCCAGGGTTGCTCTGCAGAGAGACGATGTTGAACTCGTCGCTGTTAACGATCCTTTCATCACTACCGATTACATGGTATTACTTTTGAAATCGCTGTGTATTGGCTTTGGATCAGTGGATTTTGTTCATGAAATTGACCTTGATATTTGAGCTTTTGAGATTATGTAGTTCACTGCTTAGTCTAGTGCTCAGTTTTTTTTTTAAATTTTTTTGGTCTGGCTCGTTTTATTTAGTTTGATGTGTTTGGATTTCATAGGATTGTTTGGTTAACAATAAAGATTTTCGTTCAGTGAATAGTAAGCAATGGTGCTTCTCAGTTTGAGTATGAATCGCTAGTAGTAATAGACATGCATATATATACATATATATATATATACACACACACACACACACACAAAAGCTTAGAGCGTGCTCATAGGCTCTTTCTATATTTTTGGGTAAAGGTTAATAATTTGTATTTATCATAATTTAGAAATATATATAATTTATTTTTTCAAACAAATAAAAAGGATGAACTCTAAAGAGAAGCAGTAACTGTAATTTCTGTTTTAATCGGCAATGGAAAAAAAAATCTTTAATTTTAATTTTAGGAATTCTGATTTTGAATTTAAAATGAAATTTGTTATTTGATGTTTGTGACCTTATTTCTAAATGAAATTATGGGTATTTTTGAAGGGGGGAATCCTCTTATATATAGCATATGCATATATGTGTGTAAATATGTCTATATGTGCGTGTGTATATATATATTTATATATATATATATATGTATATTTAGTGTGTGCGCGCTCGCTCTGGACGGTTTTATTTTAGTTGGGATGATATACAATTGTTTGGTTAGCTCTAAAGATTTTTTTTTTTCTTCTGGTAAATAGTAAAAATTCATAGCTTCTCAGTTTGAGTTGGAAACTATGTGAGAATTGCTAGTAGTAATAGACATCCATATATAGGGTCTGTTTGGTTAGACGTTTTGGGAGCTTAAAGCAGCATTTCTAAAAAATCCAAAGCTCTGTTTTGCAACCACAACTCCTCATAACTTTTTTACAAACAATCATTTTAAACTCAAAACGCTGCTTATACAAACGCACGCATAAATGCACATGTTATTTTTGGGGGGGGGGGTGTTTTTCTGCATTTTTGCCGTAGAATTTAGTACCTGAGAACTATAAAATATAAACTGATAGTGATCCTAGGAGTTATTTGCATTTTCTGTGTGTATTGATTAATGGGGTTCTTTTGGTTTTTCCTTGTGTGTTTTGTGTGGGGTAGACCTACATGTTCAAGTATGATACAGTTCACGGTCAGTGGAAGCATCATGATATAAAGGTTAAGGACTCTAAGACTCTTCTCTTTGGCGAGAAGGCCGTCACTGTCTTTGGTGTCAGGTACTCTTCTAGACTGTCTGTGATAAATGAATGCAATTGTAATCGATATGTCTTGAAAATGTGTTGGCGGATTATGGTTGTAAATGCCATTTGAACGATTTGTAGGAACCCAGAGGAGATTCCTTGGGGTGAGTGCGGAGCTGATATCGTTGTAGAGTCCACTGGAGTGTTCACTGACAAGGAAAAGGCTGCTGCTCACTTGAAGGTTTGTCATTGCCACTGCCACTGCCACTGCCACTCTTCTATCATATAATTTTTGTTTATAGTTTCATTCCAACCTACTTTTGCAAAAACCACCCCCTCACTATGCCATCTCCCATCATTTGTAGCACATAATTAGGGCTGAGCCAAATACTACATGTCATAATTTGTTCATTTAATTTTATTTTGAACACTAGCTGAGCTCAAGATCATCACTAAGCTAAATTACATGCTTAAACTTGGTTCAATTTTTTGTCAAACAAGTTTGAGCTTGTTTACAATCTACTTAATTGACTTTTATTTCCTTACTTATAGGGAACACCACGATTAAAAATGATCAATCAAATTATAATTGAGATCAGATTATTTGAGTTAATTAGATAGAATTATTTTTGTTTCAGAACTAATAAAAAATAGATTCACTAACCTTTTAGTATTAAGATGGACTTTTTGTATTATAAATAAATTATAAATATAATTTGATCTCTGATGAGCTTATTTACAATCTTACACTATCCAGTTACAAGGCCATGTAATTATATCTACATGAATACATAAGACATAAACATTAGTATCATCTGTGAGCTTGGATTATCTAATAGTCTGAGTTTGAACATGGGCTTTAGTTTGTTTCATTTGCCAAATAACAACTACAAACATGTCTTTTCTTGAGTGAAACCTGAGTTGTTTATAATCAGCTCTCTTCACTTACAGCCCTACATGTTGCTTAGTCAATGTAAATCATTTTGGCATTTGTTGTGTTAGCCTGCCCAATATTGGTCTTATATTTCATTTTTCATGTTTATAATCTCTCTGAATATAGTATGGCCTTGATGCCGTTATCTTACTCGAGTTGGCTTGGTTTGATTGTTAGGGTGGTGCAAAGAAGGTCATCATCTCAGCCCCAAGCAAGGATGCTCCCATGTTTGTTGTGGGTGTCAACGAGCATGAGTACAAGCCTGAGCTTAACATCATTTCCAATGCTAGCTGCACTACCAACTGCCTGGCTCCTCTTGCAAAGGTTCTTCTATCAAATTATCTCACACTTCATTTTACGCAATACTGTCCAATTTTGGCACTAGTTGCATTAGAAATCATTTTATTGTCTTAATTTATCTTGTATCGATTTTGCAGGTTATTAATGATAGATTTGGCATTGTTGAGGGTCTCATGACTACTGTTCACTCCATCACTGGTGGGTCTACTATTGTCAGTTTTCTCAGCTATTATTCAGGAATTTGCTTCATCTATTAATTTTGATTTCATTTTTTATACTCTCTGATTCAGCCACCCAGAAAACTGTTGATGGGCCATCTAGCAAGGACTGGAGAGGTGGAAGAGCTGCTTCCTTCAACATTATTCCTAGCAGCACAGGAGCTGCTAAGGTATGGACCTTTATCATTCTGTGTTAAGTTGTAGTTATGTGTACGGTTTTGGTTGATCTGTATCTGGGTCATAATATTTGAAGTACTAATTCCATTTCTTTTTTATGTGAAGGCTGTTGGAAAAGTGTTGCCTGTATTGAATGGGAAATTAACTGGAATGGCTTTCCGTGTTCCTACCGTAGATGTTTCAGTGGTTGACCTCACTGTGAGGCTGCAGAAGGGGGCAACCTATGATCAAATTAAAGCTGCTATCAAGTAAGGGTGGAGAATAATTTTGTGCTATATGCTTTATTATCTTTGTTTGTATGGTACGTGTTATTGCCATGTGAACCGTGGGGACACGTGGTGATTAATGTTAAGCTGCTTTACCTTCTGAGAATTGTGTGGTGAGGGGTTTCTCATCTTGTGTTTCTCTTGATTTTGGTGGTTCTCAGGGAGGAGTCTGAGGGGAAATTGAAAGGAATCTTGGGCTACACCGAGGATGACGTGGTTTCCACCGACTTTATTGGTGACAGCAGGTATGGATAAATGTACATATCTTTTTAATGGCCTGTCCCACAACTGGAATATGAAACTGGCCTGACATTTGTGGATATTTGTCTTTCAAATTTAGGAAAAGATATCTGATCTTATTGGGCCTTTTTCTATGATCTTATCTTCAGTGTTTATTTTCTTGTCCCATTAACAGAGGGAACACTTTATTCTCTTGTATCTCATCTGCTGCATTGTTCGGTGAAATTTACCAAATTATTGATTGTTTGTTTAACCGTTCAGGTCAAGTATTTTTGATGCAAAGGCTGGAATTGCCTTGAATGACAACTTTGTTAAGCTCGTGTCATGGTATGACAACGAGTGGGGTTACAGGTATTTACTCAAACTCAATTTCCTTCTTGGATAGATCACAGAACATTCGTGTCCACTGTGTTAATAAAAAAAAAAAGTGTCCCATATTGGTGTATTGTAGTTTCATTTCTTTTGAGGCAAAATTAGAGGGAAAAAAATTGGAGAAGCATGGTGAATGTGTTGCTTATGTTGCACTTTTTATGGTATTTGCAGCTCACGTGTGGTTGATCTGATTGTCCATGTTGCATCCAAGTGTCATTGACCTGATTGACCATGTTGCATCCAAGTGAAGACTGCAATGTTGTGAGTTTGTAGTTTGTATTTTTCTCTGAAGCAGCGCTATATGCGAGTGTATAAGGCATGGGAGGTAATGGCGGCAAGTGAGAATAAAATGGTTTTTTTCAAGAACTACTTGGTGGTGTTCAACCAAGTCTTATCTCTATATGTGAATTAGGACCAGTGTAATGATGGGTTAGGTCTTCACCTTTTCTCTTTGAGGAAGTGGTGTTTGGATATTACATGCTTGAGTGTGTTTTGCATTGTTATAATATTCTGAGGATTTATTACTCGCTCCTTTCCCTAACCCGATTCCTAAGTGTCATTCATGAGTTTAGCTTCTTCTCTCTTTTATTTTTTTATTCTCCCTCACCTTTTACCAATTAAAATAATTTAATTTTTAAATTTTCATCCCACTTTTAACAAATAAGATAGTATGATGTTGAAATGATTCCTATGAGAGGTCATTTAGAAGCGTCTTAGAATATAAGCGAACTAGGTAATCTAGGAGGGAATCCAAAGAAGATAAAAAGTGGGAAATATTTGATGGGATAGTGATTATAAGCAAATTGTGCCGAGAACTTTGTAGAGTAGGTCCGTAACACAGTGAAAAAACAAAAAGAAATTTGGTACAAGGACATGGTGAATGCACGGTATGGTTCATTAACTTCATGTCATTGTGCAGTCTTTGCTTGTCTTAGTTTGTACATCTAAATGAGGCTGAGCAAGGCCTCAATCAATCAGCCAAAACTTCAACTCGTTTGGATTATCTGCTTATGGAGCACGGGTCATGTTATTTGAAAAATCATTTTTCCTATTTGGAGTGAATAGAAATTCTGTCATGAAATGGTCATTCTCGGTTATAAAAATACTATTAGAGTTTCTGTGATATTTCTGAACATTATCACATTCTTCTTAATCCTTTTGTGGTCAGATAATGACGCTTGGCTTTAAGGTCTTTACAGCTGTTCTAAAAGAAGTGCAACTGTATAAGACCGTGCATTTTAGTCTAGATATGAAATTAAAGCTAATTTTTGATGTAAAGTGTGTGGTACAGATTAAATTTTATTAATGTAATGCGTTTTACACTCGTGATGCAACGGGAAGCCTCTACAGATCATTTCAGCAACTTTTTGTGCTTTATGAAATATGTCAATAATCCGTGAGCACTTAAATTTATTAGTAAATTGATGTCGTTTTCTTTTCTTTCTTTTCCCCCAAATTTGCAGAGTTATTAAGCATTTTATTGAGAAGAACTACTTTTAGGAATTACAGTAATCGAACCGTAATCAAATGTAAATTAGCATTTATAAGGCACAGTTGGCAAATCAATACGAATGGTTGGAATAGAAATTAGAAAATGGTTTTAGTATCACGTCAATTATTTATTTATTTTTTATAAATTTATGGAAAGTATAATGTCAATTTGAATGAGAAATATGACCTGACTGACTTAGTTCGCTTACCTTACAAAACCCTTTTTAATGAAAGGGAAGGCATGAGGCATGTGAATTTGTGTACAACCATAACCTACCTTACAAATTTCCAATTTCTAATTCTAAATAAGCCATTTGCGTCATTCAATGGCTATGTAAAAGCATTATCATCGGCTGTTTTATAAAAAATATCATTTTAACACACCAATAGTCTATTTTTTTTATTTTATTACATCATTTTACATATCTCATTTATCAGATGTTTTATTCTTCAATTCTATACATTATAATAATATATACATCACATTAAAATAATATATTTTCCAAAACGCAGCAAATACACAAATGCACAACCTAGTGGCAATCGCCACCACCCAAGAACCAACCACCATCGCTACAACCACTGCCACAACAACAACCATCGCCACAAACTACAACCACAATCACCGGTTCCTCCAACAAATTCCAAATTCAAAAACCTCAACAAAAGAGAAAAAAAAATAATAAATTAAAATTTAAAAAAAAAAAAAAACTCAAAATTTTCCACAAAACCCCAACCCCACAAATCAATCAATGACCAAACTCAACCAATCATCGGCGGCAAGAGCTATGGAAGATGACGCAGCTTTAGATTGGCAGCATGACTGAGATGCATGTCAAAAAGTTGAATAAAACCAGAGGCGATGGCAGCGGCTTGATTTGTGAGGGATCAGTGAGGGTGAAGGAGGGTGAGTGGATCAGTGAGGGTGAGGGAATTTGATTTGAAGAAGAAAGAGAGAGAGAGAGAACATGGGTTGAGTTTGTGAGAAGAGAGAGAAAAAGTTGAATAAAATATATAGAGGAGAGAGAAAAAGTTGAATAATTTTTTTTTTTACCACATATGTCCGTACCGTGCTAAAGTTATCACGGTACTATAGCATGTCACATATTTTTGGCACATTTAACATACCTCATGAAGGTATTTTTTTGGTGTTTGGCGTGCTAAATGTTCAATTCTATAAAATAAAATAAAAAAATTAATAAAAAAAAAAACTAATATTTTATTCACTTTATCAATTCCTCTTTCTCATTGGGTTTTGAGTTTTTGTTTTTATTTGGATTTTGGGTTATATTATTTTAGGGGAAATGTTAACAAGCATGTGGTGCTTGTTAAGATTTCTTTTATAGGTTGTGTTAATAAAAATGACAAAAAGTTATTACAAGGATTTGCCAAAAAAGATTTAAAAAAATTACTAAAAAATTGTCAAAAAGGATAAAAGGTTGCAAAAAGTAAAAAATGTGTGTAAAAAGTTGTTAACAGGCAACTTGGTGCCCGTTAACACAACCCTTATTTTAATGTGTTGTATTATAAAATAAAAATTAGGATGCTGAAAGCATTATAAAATGATATAGTATAATTGATAAAATAATTTTTTAAAATGATAAAATAAGACAGAATAGAATTTTGAGATGTGAATACTCTAAGACTATTTTAATATTTTGAGGAGTTCAGTTCAAGAAAAACTCTAATTCACCTCCTAAAATTTGACCCCTTTCTCTACGGTGTCGATTATTTAAAAGCAGTAAATGTCGAATTTTTTTTTCCTTTCGTCTTTGATTGATACACCAGTGAACATGAGAGATTGAGAGTCAATAAGGAAGAAATTGAGAAATTGAGATTGGATTCTTTTAATCTTACCGTTGTTGACTTGGGTTTGACTGTACATGAGAGTTATGCTATAAATAAATAATAATGGCATTGATCATCATCAAAAATTGAGCATCATTTCTCTTTCTTCTGTGTATCATTTTTTTTTTTTAGTCAAAAGCTATAGGATCAAGGGTATGTCACAACTACAACAGCCAACAGGCAAGGCAACAATTAAATATCTAATCCAACCGAAAGAATTGGGTTTTTGTTTTTTGGGTTAGTTGACCACTTGACTGTAACACCACTCACGACCATTTCAAAACAATTTTTTTTTAAAGAAAAAATTAAGATTATTGTGAGTAGCACGAAAATTCAAATAAACTCTTTATCCACTTGAATAATAATTAAAAAAAAAACTGTCCTTTTTTTTTTTTTTAATGAGAAACACACACATATACATAAGGGAAAGGGGATGAGATAAGAGAATACACTCACACGCCAACACCAAAACTGCATGCAATCCTTTGTCCTCTTGAATAAAAATACTTGACAGAGTATACATATATATATATATATATATATATATATATATATATATATATATATATATATATATATATATTTTAGAAAGTTTCAACCTATGGTGTCCGCTCCTGATAATAGCTCTTTTTTATCAAATCAAGACACTAATCAGTTTTTGGTATAGATAGGATTTGAACCCCAGATCTCTTATACAACCATCAGAGACTTTACCAGCTGAGCTAACTTTAAATCCTATAATAGAATGATATAAGAAATTAAATCCCATAATTTAAAAAATAATAAATTAAATCTTGAGATTTAAAAAAAGTAACAAATAAAATTTTAGAATGTTAAAAGTAACAAATTAAAACTTGAGATTTTAAACAGTAATAATAAATTAAATCTTAGCCCATTTAAGTGGAACAACATTTTCTTTTGTATTTAATACAGTCTAAGGTTTTAATTTGTTACCTTTTAAAAATTTCATAATTTAACTTGTTTTATTTTGAATCACATGGTTTAATTTGTTATACTCTTAAACTATAGGATTCAAAATGCAAAATTTTTTAAAAGATTTAAGGTAATATATAAATTAAGAAAAGATGTAATAAAAAGACTCCATTGTATAATAGTAATTCACCTCACCCACCCTCCCAAAAATTTCTAGTGAGAAATTAAAAACAAAAGATCTAGTACCACAAAAAAATATACAACTTCTCATGTGATTTTTTCTTTTTAAGAAGAGCTTCTCATGTGGTTAACTGTGATTGATAGAGGAAATAGTAATTCATGTGAAAATGATAGACTGAACTCTTCATGTGGTTGATTATAATTGGAGGAGAAAAATAGTGGTTCATACGAAAGTGATAGACCATCATCAGTCACAGCCTGCCACAAAGGAGAGTTGTCACAAAATTTATAAATTTATTTGGTTTTTTTTTTAATAGAGTAAATTTATTTTGTGGTAGTAGAAGAACTTAATTGTTTTTTGAGAGAAATTATTCTTTACCATTCTAAACTATACCTCATGTTACACTTTACACCTTACACTTTTCGAATGGACTTCTTACACCCTAAACTATGATCCTTGTTACACTTTGCACTCCGATATTAACACTCTGTTTGTTTTGATGTAAAATATTTTCAGGAAAATAGTTTCCCATTTTACAGTGTTTGTTTTGCAGTAAAATATTTAGTGAAAAGTAAAATATTTGCAGTCAACCAAATCAACTAGGCAAATTTATGTAAAATATTTTACACTTAAAATTTTGATAAAATATTTTACATTTGCTCTCTTGCTCTGACCCCGATGCTTTCACTCCCTCATTCCTACGTCTCTCTAACGCTATCTCTCCCTCAGTACCTCTCATGCTATTTCCCATGACTCTCTCCCTTCCCACTCTCAATTCTCTTTTCCCACAAACCAGAGCCACCAAACCATTTTTAGATTCACAGCACCACTCATCTCCGACGGCTCTCATCGTCAACTCCACCTTTGCCACCACAAACCAGAGACACTAAACCAATTAGGTTCTCGGCTCCACCCATCTCTGATGGCCTTCATCGTTGGCTCCACCTCTGCCATCGTTGGCTCTACACCTTCGCCCACCGATTCTTAGTTCGACCACTCAAATCCATCAATTCTTTTTTCAGTCCGACCATACACTGTCTCTGATTCCACCACCGATTCATTTATCCCCATCACACCGACTCTACCTCCATTGTTGTCAACTCACCCATTAATTCTCAGATCTGGGTTTTTTAACCACTGTGGGCTTTTTGGCTTGTTTATGGGTTGTGGTGGGTGGCTGGGATCGTTTGTGGGTCACGGTGATGGCTGAGTTTTTGGGTGGCTAGAATGGTTTATGGGTTATGGTGGGTGGTTGGCCGGCTTTGGCCTTTTTTTTTTCCTTCTTCAATTTGTGGATTTGAGTTGTCAGTCAATCAATGGAGTGTTAGGGCGGTGGTAGGTGGGTTTGTGCAGATATTGTTGTGGTTTGGGTGGTTAATGGTGTAGTGGTGGGTTGGATTTTGCCAGATTCGGTGGTGATTGTGAGATTCTTAAAAAATTTTCATTTTGTTGAAACATACATTTTCTTTGCTTTTCAGGAATGCAAACCAAATACTGTAAAATGAAAATATTTTGCATGTAAAATATTTTACTTTTGCAAATATTTTACCTCGAAACGGAGTGTAAGTTTACTATTAACTTGAATGGAAAAATATGACATCACGTGAAAAGACCTAATTGTACATCTTCTTAATGTTTTAAAAATAAATGGTAAATTGCAAATTACACCCCTAAAGTTTGGAGGTGATTGAATTTTACACCCTGAAATTTTAGAATTTGGATTTTACTCCCCTGAAGTTTGGTGATGTTTGAATTTTACACTTTAATATTTCAGAATTTAGATTTTACCTTCTATAGTTTAGGAGTGTTTAGATTTTACTCTCTAAAGTTTTGGAATATTTGGATTTTACACCCCAAAGTTTTAGAATTTGGGGTGTAAAATCCAAACACCCCAAAACTTTAGGTGGCAAAATCTAAATTCTGAAACGTTAGGGTGTATAATCAAAACACCCCAAACTTCGGGGGGTAAAATCTAATTTCTGAAACTTTAGGGTGTAAAATCCAACTACTCCCAAACTTTAGGAGTGTAATTTGCAATTTACCCAAAAATAAAAGATAAATTATACTTTACCACTCTAAATTGTACTTTTTATTACAATTTATACTCTAAATTTTGAATTTTAATCCAAATTAACAGCAAACTTAAGATCTGTCTAGAATCCGTTTATTTTGTTGAAATTGAAAACTTTTTACTAAAAGTACTATAGATAAAAATTAAAATTAGCTATAATAGTACAATAAAATTTATGAATAATATTAAAAAGTACAGTACGATCTATAAATAATAACAAAAATAAATTAAATAATAAAATAAATAAATTTTTTAATTTAAAGCCAAACACATATTTTAACTTATAATGGCATAGTGCAAAGTGTAACCGCAGCTGCTCGAGAACTCAATTTAAAATGATTATTTAAGACGTTGGTCTAATGCCGTGTCACAATAGACGACAAAGGACCCACGTACCTACAAGTAAACGTTCAAATGGCAACGTCGTAATATGGAGCGAAAATCAGACCCATTACAGTCCAATCAAGTCTTTTCCCTCTTCTCCAACAATAACAGCTCCGTTTAATTCAAATTTTGCCAAATGCTTGATCTCTCCGCCAAATCAAATATAACATTAAACCCTCTCTCTCTCTCTCTCTCTAAAACTTCAACTTCAAAAGCTCTCTCTCTCTCTCTCTCTAAAATTGGATTCAAATTAAATGCTCGAATTCTCTGATTTTATTCATTTAATTCTAAAAAACCCTAAAAATCACTGTAATTTACGGTTTTTTGATTCCTGTCTATAATGGCGACATCGGCGTTCAAATCCACGACGAAGAGAACTTCGATCGGAGCTGCCACGTCATCTTCCACCGATGACTCCGCCGCCGCCTCCTCCAACCGCAGCTCCTCCTCCGCCTCCGCCGCAGCTCACCACCGCCGCTCTCGCAGTCTCAGCCGATTCTCACGCCCGAGCTACCCCGGACGCGATGCCTTCGACGACGACGACGTCGTGGCTCCGGCGCCGAGAGGGAAGTTCGTCAACACGATGCGTGGCTCCGGGTTCCCGGAGATCAGCCTCGACGACCTCGCCATCGAGTTCTTCGACTCCTCCGGCGATCGGGGGCGCTCTTCGGCGAAGAGAATCTCCAACGGCGTAACCGGAGACTTGAAATCTTCGTCGTCGTCGGCGGCGTCGCAGAGGCGAGGGAGGTCGGTGTCGAGGCATAGCGCGAGAGCTGCGAGTGGCGGAGATGGGAGGGGCAGTGTGTGCAATAATTCCGGCGGAGGAAGGGTAGTTTCGGAAAGTAATCCGAGACGACGTCGTTCAGTTTCGGTGGTTCGGTATCAGATTAGCGATTCGGAGGTGAAATTTTCGTTCTTTTTGGACTTTGAAATTGAATGATTTGATTTTAATAATTGAGTAATTTCTAACTTCATAATTACATGCTTTGGTTTGAGTTAGTTTCCTGTGTTTCTATATGCATTAATACACAGTCATATAATGCGTACACATAATTGTCTTTACTTGAAAATTTACTGCAAATAATGTGATGTGCAAAATGAGGTTAGTGTACTACAATGGTTATCGGGTACATCCAAATGAGTGACAATATGGTGTTCGTTTTATGCTTATTGTTCTTTATCATCGGTACAAGACGCCAATGGATTTCTTTTTTTTTTTTTTTAAATTTTATTTTATGTGGGTGGGATTCGATCTCATGTCAAGTATTGAAGGACAAGAGACTTAGTTGAGTTGAGCTATCTAATACTCATAATACGTTGCGGGTTCATACTTAATAGTTATTAGGAATATGAGGTGATAATTTATAGGCTTTGGCCTCCTCTCTTAATGTAATTATGAGAATTTACTGTTGCATTGGAATTCTTTTCTATGAGAAACATATAATGGGTTTTTTTTTTTTTTAACAACCTATGTATATATGCTTTTTGCTATCGAAAATGATGTATTGTTTAAGGATGTTTATGGAATACCTGGTAGCAAGTTTCATGGAAAAATAGTTTTATTGGTGGCAGAGGTTATGTATTATCATTATTGCTTTGCTAATCAAGAGCGTGCATTTCTTCCTAGCTATGGTGAAGTTGAAGAAAATATCTGACTTGTTTATGTTTGTTTATTGTTTTTTAAACAACAGAGTGATCTAGATCATTCTCAGAACTCTAGCAATCGTGCTAATCCGAAGAGTGTTGGCAGTGGAAACAAACAGACGCGACCAGCAGTTTCAAATCAAAGACAAGTATTGAGAAGGTCTTTTAGTCAAAAAGATTTGAAGTCTCATGATGGCTATTCTGTAAGACTCTTTCTTCTCTTATGGATTATAGTGTTATTACTCTTGTTTATTTATGTTGAAAATGGTGGGTAGAGATAAGGGCTTGGAGTTTTATATTAAAGATGTTTACAGACAGGTTCTGATGCTTGGGTATAGAGCTGTACATACCTATATTTTAAATCCTATTTAATATTGTTTAAATATTTTCTCATCTGACTTGATCTGAGTTGAATTTAAAACAATGTCTGTGGATCTTTCAGAGCCAGTCTTCGGTCCTTACTGATGATGAAGGAAGGGATGGTCATTCCAGTAGAAGTGGAATTGAGAAGACAATACGGGCAGTTTATGCACAAAAGAAGGTTGATTATTTTGCATAAAATGGCAGTTATACAATAACAGCAGTCAGTTGTATATTTTTACCTAGACCAAAAGGGAAAATAAAATTGTATTTTTATGTCAGTTACTAACTGTTCTCACCCTTTTCACCCATCAGGCTGAGCACCCTTCTGAGGATGATGTTAACGGTGGACTGTATGCAGTAATGAGAAATGAACTTAGAAATGCCGTGGAGGAGATCAAGATGGAACTCGAACAAGTCAGTAACTTTAGTGTGATGTAGAACTCGTCAATATGTCTCTAGTTGTGAATTTGGTTGAATCTTTGTTATGTTTGCAGAAACTTACTAGTGCTCCTTGCAAGTTATGCAGGCAAAGGTGAAAACAAAAACCTCTGATTCAGCAAGTGGGGATTGCATGCAGTCCAATAATTCTGATGTTCTTCAGGCCGTCTCTTCAATCAGAGGGAATTACTCCACCAAATTGGGGCAGGTATTTCAATCTATTTTTATGGTGATTGGTAACTTCACCCCTTGGTGTAGTACTCTTGTATATACGAAAAGAAACCATTGGAAACTCTTTCTTTCATTGTTTTTGGCCTGCAAAATCTTTCCAGCTTTCACTTATGGGGTGTTGTTGCATGTATCCTTTTGTCAGTGTATGAAAATTAAATCTTGTTAATTTTTTGACATAAACATGTTATCTTGCTTAATGTTTGATTTTAATTTACAGCTTTCTAAGCTTGTGTTGCACTATTTTAATCGTTTGTGGGTTGTCCATTAATTAGCCTTAACTGGTATTTAGGATGGTGTTGTTGCTTGTATCCTTTTATCAGTTTATGAATATTAAATCTTGTTAATTTATTGACATATATATGTTATCTTGTTGAATGTTTGAATAAATTGGCACAACTTTCTAAGCTTGAGATGCAGTGTTTTGATCCTTTGTGGGACTAATTGTGAAAGTAATAAGTAATACTGGTTTTTCCCAACTTTCTAACTGTTAAACTGATGCCTTAATTCGATGTGTTTTAGTAAGTTGTGAAACTAAACTGCTTTATGTATCAGCTTTGTTAAACTGATGCTGTAATTCGATTTGTCTTTTAGTAAGTTGTGAAGTCAAACTGCTTTATTTATCAGGGTTGCCTTTGACATGAAAAAGAGCCAATTAAATTACTTTTTACCTAGCTAATGAAGTCAACACATGACGTCTGTTATTCAGGGCAGATAGTTATCATACAGACACCAGCCCTTTTCTTTGGGTTCTATAGTATGGAATTGCTTGTTAGCGAATATATAATTTGATTTGAGTGTTGCATCCAACAAGTTGCTCTTGAGACTCATCTTTTGAAGAAATTTCTGAATACTGATGGATCCTATTATGTGACTTCACAGTCAGAGAAGCGTAAACAAGATCTATTGGCTAAATTAGTATTGGAGGAGCAACGTGGAAGGGAGCTGTCTAAGATTGTGAAGGAAATGCTTCCTGATACAAAGAAAAAGGAATTGCTTCCTGATCCAAAGAAAAATGCTGTAGAAAAACCTGCACGAGCCAGAAGGGTACTCTCTTTTGCACTGTAGTAGGGTTGCATTTATGTCTCAAGTCTCTTGATAGTAGTTTGATTGTTTCAAAATAATATTCCTTTCTTCTGAGGGTAAAATTTATAGACTTTCTTAACTTTTTATTTGATATATGTTTTGCCAGAGGAGTAATGACCGAAGTAGGATGTCAAAGCGATTGACTGAGGAGGCAGAGAAGTATATTGAGGACTTCATTTCTAATGTTGAAGATACAACAGACATTTCATCTCTCGATGGAGAAAGGAGTGATACTAGCTCATCTATAGGAGTAATTGTAAAGCCAGAAACTCTTTATAGTCCAGCAGTATCTAATTCTCTTCCTGTTGAAATGGATGGGGTTGTACTGCCTTGGTTACAGTGGGAAACTAGTACTGAAGGTACTCCTCAATCATGCAAGAGTAAGGCAGAGCCTCCTACGACTCCAAATACATTACGCAATGCAGCTCAGGTAATCTCTAACTACCCAACTAGCATAGTAACATGCAATTCTTACTTCATAGGCCACAGAAAAAATGTTAAATTTTAAATCCATTCCTAAAACTTTCCTTTTTCTGTATCTTTAATCATCATTCAACTCATTTCTTTGAAATGCATATTATAGGGAGTGTATACTACACAAGACCAAAGTAATCGTTCCACCAGCAGTCGTGGGAGTTGGAGCCCTGGAGTTATTGTCAACCTGTCAATGAACATAGAAGAGGATATAGGGAGAAAATTTGGAGAACCTGGTAATTATCATAGCCAATCTTGTTCTGGGGAATCGAGAGGGGGGTTGTGGCTTGACATGGATGATTATCTGAAGCCTCAAAGCACTGAAGAATTTATCATTGAAAGGTGGAAGCAAAAAGAGAGAATTAGTTCAGGCAGTCTTCTGCTTTGTAATCACATGTTTTTTTAGCTATAATCCATTTTTGAAGGTTGTCCCCCACATTTAGACTACAGTAATTACTTATTACTCTGTATAGATAACTTGTTTTTACTATCTTTTTATTTTTATTTTTAAAAGTAGCTGTAGACATTCATCTTAGAAAATTTAGTGCACCAACTTCCATCATAAGTTAGTTGTGTTGTATACCATTAATTATCTTATTATGCATTGGATATATGTATCTCTCTCAATGTGTGGATCTTGAAGTCGTGTGAGATCAACACATTGTGAGAGAAACAATGTATGTAACTATATATCCGTTGCATGGGATACTTTCTTGTATAATCAGGTGCTTTAAAGGTCACTGTACTAACTTACATGTATGCATTCTCGTGCTTTGTGAAGTTTTCGTTAGTTCTAAATTCTAATTTAAAAACATGACAAATCTCATTGCTTTGAGGCTAAGTTATAATCTTTGTTTGCTGTAACCTAGTGATCTTGTTTAGTCATGAGTACAATTCTGGGAAGAAAATAACAAATCTAACCTTACTTGTAAGTCGGGCTTCCACTATGGTAAAAAGTACCCATATGGTTTTCCAGTCTAAATCAGTAATCATGTATTTTGGGTCATGAATTGTATGGTAATTTTTTTTAGATGAAATTGTATGGTAAGTCAGTACTAGTAAATAAACGCTCCTAAAATTTCCTCACTAGTAAATAAAAGTGGGGAAAATAAAAAACCTTCGAATAATTTTGATGAAGTTAAGAGTTTATTACTATTATTGATATTATTATTATTATTTGTTAAATAAATTCCATTTTTATTTTAATTAGTATTGGATAATAAATAATGATAGAGATATGTTTTATCTTATTCAAATAAATGAGTTTGGATTAGGATGAGTTTTATTGATAGATTATAGACATTAAGCTGTTAGTATTTAATTTATTTGGAAGTCTCTTTAGGAGGTAATAGTTCCGTATAAGTAAATCAAAAATAAAAAATTGTTCATATTTGTCTTTCTTTGTTTCACTGTTCTTATACATGGCATCAAGTGCCTGCCATGCCTTTCTAAGCCAAATGTCAATCGCTCAAGTGTTACCCAAAACTTCAAAGAGTTGGTTTCTTTGGTTGAAACAATTTACTCATACACATTTTGTATCTATACCGGTATGCCCAATTACTCAAACAGTCAGACCTTACAACTACCCGATTATATTTTGCACTAAATTTTAGGAGTTTTTGCATTTTAAATGAAGATGCTTGATTAATTCCATCAACAACCCAGATTCTCAGAATCATAACCGACTTTGGTCTACATTTCGAATAGATCCATTTAAAAGTTCAAATAAATATTAGTACAAATTTAAAAGTATATTTAATGTTACAAAGCCTTTTAAATTAGGATATTAGAGGATTAAGATCTTCTAAAATTCTTATAAAACAAAATCCTCTAAAGTTTGTAGGTAACTCCATGTTCCTAAATTTTATCCATTCATTTTGAAATGAGAAGATTAAAATTTATTTTTTTAAAATAATTTTGATTATATATCACTATTTTGATATGTGTTTACATTATTTATTTATAATGTCACAAAATTCAATCAATTTATTTTAAAATATGTAGATAAAAACTTTATGAATTTAATGGTGGAGTTATATAAGAACTCTAGAGGATTATTGTGATTCTTCACAAAAAAAAAAAATTATTTTGATTGACAACAGATCAAATGGCTTTGAGATAGATCCATTTGATCCTTTTTTTTTTTTGTGGAGAAATAAACACACTAATTACACTCTCTCATTTTGTTTTGTTTTTTGATCACACGATATTCATTTTATTTTGTTTTCTGATCACGCGATATTGAAGGACGTTTAAGTTACCTAGAAGGAAACTAACTCTTAATGTTTGCCCTTATTATACGGTATATAAGAATCTATTACAACTCCACTTTGCGGATTCAGATCCTCTAGAGTTCCTAGGGTACTCTACCAGTAGAGTTCATTAAATCCTAACCACTCTTTAATGATTTTATGGTTTAGATTCTGCCATGTCAGCATTTCATTAATAATATTCTTGAAATAATAAAATAATGTTGTAAACAAAACAATTAAGATGATTGTTAATGAAATGCTGACATGGCAAAATCTAGACCATTAAATCATTAAAGAGTGGTTAAGATTTAATGAACTCTATTTGGTAGAGTACCCTAGGAACTCTAGAGGATCTGAATCCCCACTTTGCATTCCTTGATTTGGTGATCAACATCTTTAACATTCTTTGATACTTCCTCCTTCTCTGGATTCCGAGACTCCATGTTTATTTGTTTGTTTGTTTATTTATTTATTTATTTATTTTTGTTGTGTAATAGATCCTTTCAATTCAAGATTTTGGAATTTGGGAATCGCAATAATTACGGGCTTGTTTGGTATGAGGATTTAAATATAGTTTTTTTGTTTTACAAATTATAAAATGGTGGGTCTCACACTTAAATCTATTGTTTGGTTGATGGATGTTCTCTAAATATAGTTTTAAGAAAATTGTATCATATTTTCCTTGTTTAGAATAAGGGTTATAAAAACTGCTAAGAGCGTATTGGTAGGATACCAAAAATATTTTTAATGTCATAATTGTAAAATAAATTGAAAATAGTGAACCCATAGATTTGTCCAAACTCTTCTATCTCTAAAATTAAGGAGCATATCTTTATCACAAAAAAATTCTCACACTTCTAATTAGAAACTTATCATTATGTAGATAAAAAAATATTTTAAAAAAGTACATGACATGTATTCCCTTATCATTATAAATAAAATATATAATATACAAATTTATCCAAACTCTTCTATCTCTAAAATTAAAGAGCTTATTTTTATCACAAAAAAATTCTCACATTTCAAATTAGAAACTTATCATTATACAAAAATAAAGAAAGTAAATACATCTATTCCCTTATCATTATAAAAAAAATATATTATAAAGATTTATACGAACTCTTCTATCTCTTAGAATTAAGGAGCTTATCTTTATTACAAAAAAAATTCTCACACTTCAAATTAGAAACTTATCATTATATAAATAAAAAAAATAAAAAAAGTACATGATATCTATTCCCTTATCATTATATATATATAAAAAAAAATGTAATATACAAATTCCATACGTTATTTTTTGTGAACTTTTTTTAAAAAATAATCTTAGAAATAGAAATGGCCTCCCAAACATTTTTTTTTTCCTTAGTATTTTGAAAATTGTTCTTAAAAGTATGAGTCAAACACATATAATATAAAATGTATTATTTAAAAACTAGTTTTAATTTCAATTTTTTTGAAAATTGTTTTCATATTGTTTTGTATACAAAGCAAAAATCTTCCTACCAAACAGGTAACACACACTGACATTGGGTTCGGAATTTTTGAATCTCTTATCATTGACTGACGCTGATATTGGATTTGTTCACAACACAACCAAAAAAAAACAAACATGGAGCCTCAGAATCCAGAGAAGGAGGGAGTATCAAAGAATGTGAAAAATCTTGATGACTGGCTTCCCATCACCAAATCAAGGAATGCAAAGTGGTGGTACTCTGCTTTCCACAATGTCACTGCCATGGTTGGCGCTGGAGTCCTTGGTCTCCCTTATGCCATGTCTCAACTTGGATGGTATGTCATATTTTAACTATACAAACTACACATGGGTTCTTGTTAGTTTACCTTGTAAAATCAAGAATTCGATTGATGTCTTAGCCTAATGGTAATGAACAATTATCATGGAACTGATGCTATAGACTAAAATTATATTTTTATGAATAGTTCACATGTTTCACATCATATCCGATACATGTGTGTAAGTTTACATATATAAAAGTATATACACAATCGGGTGGTAAAGAACAATTATCATAGAGTTGATGCTATAGACTCAAATTATATTTTTATGAATAGTTTACATGTTTCACATCATATCTGATACATGTATTAAAGTTTACATATATAAAGTATATAAACAATCGGGTCTCTATATATATAAAGGTGATATAGTGTTTTAACTTTTTAAGTAGTTAGAACATCTTCTATTTTAGGCTTGACATTATGAGATGATGATTGTGACTATGGTACTGAGGTGGGTTTGTGTGTATTATAGGGGTCCTGGTGTTGCTGTAATGGTTTTGTCATGGATTATCACTCTGTATACCTTATGGCAAATGGTGGAATTGCACGAGATAGTGCCTGGAAAGAGGTTTGATAGGTACCATGAGTTGGGTCAGCATGCTTTTGGTGAAAAGCTAGGCCTTTGGGTTGTGGTGCCCCAACAACTAATGGTGGAAATTGGTGTGAACATAGTGTATATGATCACTGGTGGGAAGTCCCTGAAGAAGATTCATGATATATCATGCCCTGGATGCAAATCTATCAAAACCACCTACTTCATCATGATCTTTGCATCAGTTCAATTTGTTCTTTCCCACCTCCCCAGTTTCAATTCAATCACCGGTGTCTCTTTTGCCGCGGCTGCCATGTCCTTGAGGTATTATCTTCTTTTAAGAACAATTTCATATGATTCTTGGGGTTTACTTTGAAATTTGCACTTGTATCAATGAATATACTTTAAGATCATAGTAAGTTAGTAACCAACCATAAATCTTCAAAGTATCAAAGAGAATTCCACCCCAAAGTCATTACTATTAAAGTATTATTTGAGAAATGCTAAAATGTTACCTGGAAAATTTTAAAATATTATAAATCTTACTTTGAAAGTGTGTCACATCAACAATATAATAGATAAATTCCTGAATTACTTTCTTATTCCGTATTTTAAAAGTAGAAAGACTACACTTATTAAACTCATTCTTATATGCAAATGTTGACACTGACTAATTGTTTCCACAGTTACTCTACTATTGCTTGGGTAGCTTCAGCTAACAAGGGTGTTCAACCAGATGTGCAATATGGTCCAAGGGCTTCAACCACCACAGGAAGTGTGTTCAACTTCTTTTCTGCTTTGGGTGATGTAGCTTTTGCGTATGCTGGACATAATGTGGCGTTGGAGATCCAAGCAACCATACCTTCTACACCTGAGAAGCCCTCCAAGAAACCTATGTGGAAAGGTGTAATTATGGCCTATATAGTGGTGGCCTTGTGTTATTTCCCTGTTTCCATGGTTGGTTATAGGGTTTTTGGAAAGGATGTTGAGGATAACATCCTCATATCGCTTGAGAAGCCCAAGTGGCTCATTGCAACTGCTAACATGTTCGTTGTTATTCATGTCATTGGTAGTTACCAGGTATGATTCACTAGGAAAATACTACTTTTATAAAGTTTGTGCATCAAGTGTTAGCAAAATTCATTTCTAATGATTGTTTTCAAATCTAGTTCAGTTGCCACATATATAACTTTTTGTTTTTAGAAAATCAATGTCAGGGTTGAATTTCATGTACAATTTTTTTTTTCAAATAACATTCTTTAATTCATTAATCACTATATAGGTTTGATATAAAGCTTCCTTGAGCAGCGTTTTTATTTCTTTTAATTAATAAACGCTATGTTTGTGCAATGTAGATTTTTGCAATGCCAGTTTTTGACATGATAGAAGCATTTTTCATTATGAAGATGAATTTCAAGCCGACTAAGTTCCTTCGTTTCCTAATACGCAATGGATATGTTGGTAAGCATTTTTCTTTTACCAATTTTTTTCTTGATTGTGCTTAGTTCTCTTACTCTTTTGGAGTTTCCTCTAGTGGTTAGCTTCAACACTTGGGGGGGTTCTTTCCAGATAAGCCTCATGAAGAACCTTATATTCCTTGGGGAGGCTCTACTTCAACCCCATGGAAAGACCCTTTAATAAATAATGACAATTAATTGATGTTCTTTCATCTTTGGGTGCAGCACTTACCATGTTCCTCGCAATTACATTCCCTTTCTTTGGTGGGCTCCTCAGTTTCTTTGGAGGATTTGCTTTTGCTCCCACAACATACTATGTATGGCACAATATCTATATTTTCTTAATGTAAGAAATTTGATAAAAGCTTTGGTTATCTAATTCTCATTGTTTTGCAGCTGCCTTGCATCATGTGGTTGGCCATTTGCAAACCAAAAAGGTTTAGCTTATCTTGGTTCACAAATTGGGTATGTTAACAAGAAAATTTCTTTTTGGTCTTGTACATTTCCTTTTCTAACACCTCTATCTAGATTTTTTTTTATGCCATCTGATTTGATTTTTTTTTTTTTTTGTTGTTGGCAATTTCAGTTCTGCATTATAGTTGGGGTCACTTTGATGATCTTAGCCCCTATTGGTGCTCTGAGGCAGATCGTACTTCAAGCCAAGGGATATAAATTTTACTCTTGACTGCCTTCTTGGAAGGATGGTACAAAATGCTTTGATCTAACAAATTGTATGCTGTGCTTGTGATGTGATGTTGCATCATGCATGGCTATTTGGTGGGTTTTCTTCAACCCCCACCCCTAGAATAAAAAAATAAAAAAAAGGGGAAGAAAACTGTTTGAATGTACATATGCTAATTTAGATTGTGTTGGTAGCTAGTGTGGTAATCAAGAAGACTTTATTGATGTTGTGAACCATTTGGTGTAGGATTTTAGCATAAAAAAGCTAATTGGAGATTTGAGTTTTTCTCATATTTTCATGTAACCTTTTTCTATATACAGTCCTTAGGTTAGTATCCAAATGTTCTTGATCAAAATTCAGTATCATCAATAAGCAAAACAGCCTGAATTCATATTTCTAAACAATAGAATGAGTATAAATTCTATTGACTAGTTGTGACATTCATGTAACAATAAGGACTAATCTATTTTCTATTCAATCCTTATCTCCATATAGAATAACTTCAACTAAACTTCATTAATTTAAATGATTAGTTTTGAGTATAGAGTTACTATACTAACCATATTATTATATAAAATGGTTCCTTGAACACATTAAATGGCTGCATATATGTATGCTGTAGAGAGTAGTGATAAGATACAATTATTTCTAGTTTAGAATCTATAAAAATGGGATATCTCCTACCATTCATGCGACTGTGTTATTTGTTGAAATAGTAATTTTCTATTGTTTATTGCTTGTTGTGGTAAACCTACAAAATGTACCACTATGATCTATGATATTGTTTTATGACAAAATTTTATGATCCTATTTTGACCAGAAATGATAAACAGTGAAGTATTTACACCTGGCTTTCCCATAAACGACAGTAGTATAGATTTCGAAACAAAAATGACACATCGACTTTGGACCCAACAAAGCGGCCCACTAATTGTATCTACCTATGAAACGCATTGATTCCACAGTGTAAGAAACTAAGGCCCATGTTCAAATTTACAATTTTTCCTAAATGAAAAACTTCAAAAAATTTTAAATTTTTTTTAGAAGTTTAAGCTATGCTATTTCACCTTTTTTTTTTTGGTTAAATTTTATTATTATTGTTGTTATTATTTTCTCTGTGTGCTGCAGCACACAACTAATCTAAAATCATGGACGCTTAGAAGAGAAATGATATTGTTCACAAAATTTTACGACAAATCTTAGGTGGCAAGTTGTTATAGGCTGTTATGGTAGATAAAAAAGAAGAAGTAATTTTAGTGGTGAATTCAAATTAAAGCCAATAACAACTTATCATCTAAAATTTATTGTAACAATGTTGTGAAAATGTCATGAATGTAGCACTTCTCATGCTTATATTAGGAATATGAAGAGTTTAATAGAGGAGGAAAGACAATCCTCATTATGCCCCAAACACTAGGGAAAAAAGCACTTATTTTTCTATTATAAAAAAGGCTCATTTTTAACATTGTCATATAATCTCTACTACTATATAAGTGGTTTCTCTTGTTTCAGATCCTCATTTTGTAGTTTAAAAATACCCCTACACTCAATGTTTAAACAGAGACAAAATTGGAGAATAACCTAGTAAAAATGCGTATCTAACTTCCACATAAAACATGACCTACAAAATATGTCCACTCTTGTTGGTTTTCAAACTCAACTCTCACATATTCCTTCAATCACTAGAAAACTCACCTCATGTTTTTACTTCCTTTTTTTCCCCTTTATCAAGACTTATACGTGTCTTTTCTCTCTCTCTCTCTCTCTCTCTCTCTCTCTAAATTTTTTTTTGCAGTTTCCTTACTAGCCTCATCACACGTGCTTTGCGTATGTGATGAGACTCTTTTATTTATTTATTTGGTATAGTGTACATGAGATTAGAAATTAAAGAAACTGGAAATTAAAAAAAAGAAAAAGAAAAATTCAATAGAAGAAACCCGTAAGTCATGATATAGTAAAAAAAAAAAAAAAAATTAGAATGTGGTCTTGAGGGAAATATCAAAGTGGACTAAAAAGTTTTTATTTATTTAATTTTTGGATAAGTTTGATTTGAAGACATGGATTAGTAGGACTGTCCTGTTTTATAGGCATTTTAAGTGGAATTAGAAATATATTTTTACCAGATTATCCTAAAGTTTTGTTCCTGTTAAATGTAAGATTTAGAGGTATTTTTGAACCACATAAATGTCCAATCCAAAGAAAGAAATCCTCTTATAGATAGTGTGTGTATATATTTTTTTCTTTTTCTGAATGGCAAGCCAACTACCAAAAAAAAACATAAATAAATGTCCTCTCCCTTTCTTCTCTTTTTTACTAAGACATAAGTAGAGATAATTCCTTACCACTCATTTTTTGTTTCGCATATTTGTATGCATGTTTTTATTTTATACAAGTTTATAATATTGAAAAGATTTTCCTTGGACTCTCTTTAGGTGTTTAAACTTGAAACACTCTTCTATACTACAATTGATGTGTATTTCAAATGTTCATTTTGTATATAGAAATATAAAGAAAGAACTGCAAACAAAAAATAGAAACAAATTTTTTTTAAATTAAAAAAAAAAGCCTTTGAACAATCGCGTGCTGAGTTATCTTTCATTTTATTAGTTTATTTGGTTTAAAGGTGCACATTTCTCTTCTACATTAAAAGTTCTAAAGTTAATGTAGAAGATGAATAATTACCATCAATGTGAATGTGTTTATATTTAGGTACATGTTGATTTGGTTTGGCATACTAATTTCTTTACTTTTCAAGAACTTGGCTAATACACCTTTCCAATTTCGATGAAACTGTGAAAGAGTGTGGATTTTGGATTGAGTTAAAAGAGATAAATAAATAAAAAATTATGACACTAGATTCAAAAAAAGAAGAAGAAGAAGTCTCATTACATGGGCAAAGCTCATTTGATGGGACTAAGAGCATCCACATCAGTGGATGTATAAATTTGTATAAATGTACAAAATGAAAAAAAATCATTAATTTTACACATTTTGTGCAAAAAAGTCTCTACATCAGTGCCTCTAAACTCATCTATAATATTCACTTTGCTACAGTACTGTGTAAATTTACACGGGTACTGTAGCAGGTGTATTTGATTTTTTTATATTTTTTCTCTCTCCTCCCTACTGACTCTCACCTCCCTCTCTCTCTCTCTCTCACACACAGCACAACTCTCTCTTTCTCTCATCTCATCCATTTTTCTTCCTCTAGTCGCCGATCGCCATCGCCGCCAATAAGAACAAGGTCGAGCAAGCTGAGTCGCCGGATGGCCATCGCGAGGAGGTGGCGGTGTTGCAAGGCGTCGATCTTGCCGCTGATTGGGTGGGCGATGAATGGGTTTGGGTGTGGGTGAGGCTCGACGGAGTGAGCTCGACGGAGAAGACGTAGTGAGCTTAACGGATAAGACGCAGTGAGGGAGACGGAGAAGACGCAATGAGGGAGGGAAAGTGGGTTGACGGAGAAGACGCAGTGAGGCTCGACGGAGAAGACGCTCGCCGGAGAAGACGCAGTGAGGCTCGACGGAGAAGACGCTCGACGGAGAAGACGCAGTGAGGCTCGGAGGAGAAGACGCTCGACGAAGAAGACACTCGATGGAGAAGACGCAGTGAGGGAGGAAAAGAAATAATAAAAAATGTAAAAGAAGGAATATTTTATTTAATAAATATGTAGAATAGATAAACTGATGTGGGTGTTTTGTAAAAATGGAGATGTAAAATAGAAAAAGTAGGTTTTTTTGTATAAAATAGACAAAAATTATGAATGAGCTGATGTGGTTGCTCTAATTATTAATAATAGGTCCGCTTTTAGCCCATTTGGACCCGCTTTTAGGGTATTTATTTATCATCTAAGAGTGGGGTTTTATGTATTCATGTACTGCAATTGTCGTGATGCTGCTTCATAAACGACAGAGACGAATCAACACACCAATAAGTGGTAGAGCTCATATTTTGGAGTAAAAAGGACAAGTAATACATGGACCAAGGTCAAGAGTCATGGCCCTACAATTTATAGTTTACCAAAATGTATGAACAATTAACATTGATAAAGTATGCCAAGTTCGAATTTGAATAGGTAACCTGATCCTGTGATAAAGAAACTATATAAAGACAAGTTTAAATTATCAAATAATCACAATGCTAGAGATCTAATCTATATAGACTATAAAATCGAAGCATCTAATATTTTGTAGACTTTGATAGCTTATCACATAAACTTTGAAGCTCTCACAATTTTTCACATTCGCAATATTTTTATTTTTATTTTTATTGTTATTGTTATTTTTACTTTTTACTTTTTACCTTTTTTTAAAAGACCCAACTCTTCGACTACCCTATGACAATTTATGTTCTCTCTTTTCAGTCTCATCTACTTCTTCTCAGACCTTCCTTGTCTCTACTAATCTATTCCTCTCTTCATTTTGTTGTCCAAACCCTTCGCCTCTCTCACTACTTAATCTGCTTCCTCTCTCTCAGTAAAGATTCAAGCTCCAATTGTTTAGGACTCTTAATATTCAAACTCCTCTTGGTATGATTCAACCCTACAAAACCCCAAAACCAACCCATAATGCTCATATTCAACTCATCCAAACCACTTTTAACCCACCCATTATTACGACCCATTGAATAAAATCCAGTTCAAGAAGATGACTAGATCCATCTTTTTATGATGAAGGTTACCCCAATTGTCCTAAATCCGGGACAAAAGGATAATCATTTGGGAAAAACTGTTGTCGCAAAAAGTTGCCTATTGATACCGTCAGGTCATCTATCCCAACCCAAAATTTCCCATCCCAAAATTTCTCTAGGTTCTTTTGAATTATATGTAAAATTCATAGCACATATATGGTTAAAGGAAATCGAGAATTTATAAATAATCACATAAAATTTGTATAATTCGTATGGAATTTGTTAATATTTTTTTGTTCTTTGTATTTGATAGTGCTTGCTTCTCACAAGATTGAGTGAGATAATTGAAAAGGAGTTAATAAATGACAATTTAGAAAAGTCAATCCCACAACCTATCGTCCATAATATCATGATGTATGCATTTTTACAAAACATCAGTATATACCAAACAAGTTATACAGAGATTACTGCGGGAAAGCTCTACCGAGATTACTGCGGGAAAGCTCTACAGAAATTATTGTGGGAAAGTTCTGGATGTCTAATTTTCGTAGGCTCCCAACCTTGGTCAATAAGGAGTTATAGTCGCCTAAGATGTCGCGTCTGGAAGAGAGGTGATACAGTGCTAGAAATTTCACAACATTTTTTTTTTTGAAAAATTCATTTCTTCCAATCCGTGGCAAATATCATTGGGCCCTTTTTGTGAGAGATAGTTGAGATATTATATTTCAATCTTGTTCCGATGGATTGCTTCCAATTTTAGAAAACAAAGGGGAAAGGAATTTTAAGAAAAAGATTCATGGGTTTTTCTTTTAAAGAAAGAGGGTTTTTTATTTATTTATTTATTTAAATCTCCAGTTTCTTCTAATTGAATTAATGTTGTATATGGAAAAGGAATGTTTTGAATTATTTTCTTTCAATATGTTTCTTACTTTTTATTTGATTATATTAATAGAAATCAATCACATGCTGACCCTAAAAAATAAAATCAGTTACATTAACAATAAACATGTGTTCCTATATATAAAAAAAAAAACAATAAACATGTGATTATTTTCCATAACAATAACTATAAAAATAACAATTACAAATTTATAAAATTGTGTTCTTATGAAAAAAAAAAAATTGCTTCATATGGGTGAAAAAATTAGTCTTTTAAGAGTTTAGAATATAATGAATGAATTATTATGAAATGTAATATAATAAAAATTATTATTTTGTTATACAGTGTGTTTGGAGTTTATAAACATATAAATGAAAGGCACGAAAATAAATTTATTATTATATCTGTAAGGACCAAAAACTCATAAAACCAGCTTAAAAACGTTGCTGCTTCTTTATTCACTTAAGGTCCTCATACAATACATTTGGTAGAGAGGGTTCAACAACAAAAGTCCCCCCACTATAGTGTCCCGACTCTTATTTATACTATTTGCTCCTTTCATCATGGCCCTACACCTCACAATCTACTATGTTTTTCCCTCTGACACTTGTCTGTCGGTAAATGAGCAGAGTTCTAACTTTGCGTTCAACACTGTTCAGGTCATATCCACATTAATGCAACGGATTGAACTGGTATCTTCCAATTAATGCGGCTAGAATGGTTGTTGCCGGGCATTTAATGCATCCCTCTAAATTAGCCTACCACCTTCGGATATTTGTAACCCTTATGTCAGCAATGCCCATGCCACATCATCTTCGGGTATTTTCAGGTAACTTCCACCCGCTTTGCTCCATCTTACCTAATGCATGTCGGCCTTCCTCTCTTCGGGTCTTCGGGTTCTTGGGTCCTCGGAACCTCACATGACCCTTTAACACTTGAGTTAGTAACGATTAGTTAATAATCAAGTTTTAAAAACTTACACTAGCTTCTTACCTTCCCTTTGTTTTCACACGTATAGCCGTCTTTTCGCGCCCGCGTGACCCGCGTGCGGCGCCTCGTATCCCACGATGGAGCATTTATGGAACACAGGCGTTTCTTTTTCCCGCGCACGTTCTACGAGTCGGATGGGTAATGTACGGTTCGGATCCCGCTTTCAATTATGAGCGGGAAAGTTACCGCTCTTATTTCTTTTACCCCTCCCTATAAAAGCACACCACTTTGGCTGGATGTGGCTCGTTTTGGCATTTTGAAGGATTGAAAGAAGAGTGAGCTCCCGAGGACCATCTTTAAGCGATCTTCAGAGGTGTGTTCCTTTTCCTTTCATTTCTCTCTATTTGCTTGCTTCTCTTCTCTTACCGCGGGGATTAATGGGTAGGTACGCTAAGCTAGTAAACACGGATGAGGCAAAGGCTGCCTTTAAAAACCGGTATAGGATCCCTGATGACGTAAACATCACGTATTGTGAGGAAGAAGAAATTCCACTCGCACCTCGCCCCCCTGAGTCCGTTTTAATTCCCATGATTGCGTTCATCGAGGGGGGTATGGAAATTCCTATGGGTAGGGTAACCAGAGATTTTTTAATAAATTATAGGCTTACCCCCTCACAATGTTCCCTAAACGTCCTTAGAATCTTAGGATGCGTAGACGCGCTTAACCGAAAGATGGGGACCAATTTGACATGGCAAGATGTAAACTGGGTGTACAACTGCCAAAAAGGGGATAGGACTAAATACTACATGAAATGTAGATTTCCTTCTGTTAGGTTGATCTCCTGCTTACCCGATTCGAGTAAAGGGATGGACGAAGATTACCTTGTCGTCTCGGGCAACTGGCATGATGGCTTACACTGCCCTACCCGAGAAGGGACGCCAGGTAGTACTCCAGAGGCCCGACACTGGCACTTAGGAATGACCAAAAGTTTCATATGTTACTGCTTTTCTTAACTTATTCATTTTAACAATTTCATTCCTTATTGCGAGACGATTTTCATACCGCTCCGAACTTATCGCTTGTGAACCGAGTTGACTTAAACCGGGATTCTTCGGTCGAAAATATTTGTGCCGGGACGGACAACTCAGAGCGAGCCCACATCATCCTCGGGTACACTCCATCCACCAAACGTTTCCAAAGCCCAAAGAACGTAATCGAGAGCAAGAGATCTTCGATTAGCTCGGATTGACGTTGCGGCCCCTGGGTTCCTGCGCTCGCACCTCCTCTGCGGGAACTCAAGACGCACGGCTTCCTGCTCCTCTTGCCGCTCGGATTAATTTATCCCCTTTGGACCAAGGCGCCAACCTCGTCGCGAGGAAAGAGCGCCACGCCCGAGCAAATCCTCCCGAGGTGACCGAGAAGGACTTTGAGGTGTTCTACCGTCCAGACGCCCCTTCAAGCTCCAATCCATCAGCCAGCGAAATGGGTTTTCAAGAGAAAGAGCCCGATTTGTTAGCCTTACTACAGGCGCACGCAGACGACTCTTCACGGCGATTCCGGTACCACCTCGCCAGATCCTCCGGGCATTTACCCATACACCTTCCTCGGAGGTGGCAGATAAAAAATGGAAGAGGGGCCAAAGCAGCAAACATGTGATAGAAATCGAGGCAGGGGAGAATCTTGACCCGTCCACGAAAGATACCGAAGTGGGAAAGCCCTTTCTAAGAAAAGGCTTTGCTCCCTCTTGGTTCGTCTAAGGACCCCAATAGTGAGTCTACAAAGAAGGCGTCAGCCTGGCGGCCCAACTTTACCCTTAGCTCGGGTAGCCTTGTCATGGATGATGCTAACTTGAGGGACCCGAAGAAAGGAAGCTCGAGCCTGGTGGCCGAGTGTCTAGAGAAGGCTTTATGCCTTCTTGAAGACATGGCAGAGTTGCGGTCCTTCCATAAGAGGGAAGTTTTCTTATCTTTGAAGCAGGACTTAGCCAAGGTACTCTCTAACTCTTTGCATATTCCATATATGAGTTTAACTTTTATTATGACTAACTTCATTAACTCGAATATATTATAGGCGGTCCAGGCTTCATTTATGGCTGAGGAGTGGGTGGATCATTCGCTGGATCTTGCCCGAAAAGCCGATCAAAATGCCGAGGCGGCAGTGAAGGCACGGAGAGGCGAGCTGAACTTAAAAGAAACCTCACTCGCCTTTGTCCGAGGAGGTAGAGAAAGCTCACGAGAATCTTGAGTCGGCCACGAAAAGCTACGAGTCGCGAGCCAATCTTGCTCTTGAGGCCCAAAGCAGGCTCGAGCGAGGCTTGCCCTCACCGTTGTCGAACTCAAAAAGCGAAGGAAGCTGGCTAAGAAGGAGCGAGGAGCGAGGGGCTGCCGAGCAAGCGGCGTATGATCTTTGGGATGAAAAAAAGCTTCGACGGCTTAAACGCCCAACTTAGAGGGGTCGCCGAACGTTTTGCTCGGAGGTGTGGGGCCGTGCTTTGGACGCGGGCGGGTAGATGCGACGCGGTACTCCGTACTCCCGACAACATTTACTATCCCCCGACGCATTGCGCTTAGCTCCTGTTCCGCCAACGCCAATAAATGAACACGAAGTACCCATCCACCCTTGTTCCTTCTGATGTCCCAGTCACCAAGGACCCTTCTCCCCCAATTCAGCCCGTGGACGAAGTGACTGAGGGTGATTTGGCTGAAGAGCCAAAAAAGAAGAAAAAAGAAAAAGACCCAGAGAAAAGAAAGGACAAGCAACCTGTTGCTTAGTCATTCTGTAGTTTTTTGCCTTATTTATTTATTATTATTTTTTATTTTACGGATGTAAGGGGCCATATGATTGCCCCAGTTTTGTAACAGATATTTGTTAAGGAATTAATACTTAGCTCTTTTCTTTTGTTTCATATACAAGTCTTATTACAATGCGCTGCCATTTATTTGTCATTTTGTATGCATCCAGATAAAAGCTTACTTTAATTAACAATCATAATATCACTACAAAGTTGTTCATTATACTAGTGATTTTAAGAAACACAAAAAGAAAACTTAACCTGGGCGCCATAATTTCACCACTTGACCTTTTTTAACGTTCGAAAAGGAAGGTTTGAGATTCAATATGCTACTGAGCGACAAGGCTTAATGATTTGTTTTATGCTAGTGCTTTAGATATTTGAGATTCCTTAGTCGTGATCTTGTTGGATTTACAACTCTTGAGTTATGGTCCGAGGAACCAAAGAAGAACAAAGAATCAGTCTAGCACTTACATTTTGCCAGTGGTTAACTTCTCTTAGACTTGTGGCCTATGGAGCCGAGTAAGAACTAAGGTCAGCCTAATGATTATGTTTTTGCCAATGATTAGTTGCTCTTAGACTTGTGGCCCGAGGAGCCGAACAAGAACTAAGGTTGGTTTAACACTTGAGTGTTTGCAAGTGATTAATTTCGCTTAGACTTGTGGCCCAAGGGGCCGAACAAGAACTAAGGTCAGTTTAACACTTGAATGTTCGCAAGTGATTAATTTCTCTTAGACTTGTGGCCCGAGGAGCCGAACAAGAACTAAGGTCAGCTTAACACTTGAATGTTCGCAAGTGATTAATTTCTCTTAGACTTGTGGCCCGAGGAGCCGAATAAGAACTAAGGTCAGTTTAACACTTGAATGTTCGCAAGTGATTAATTTCTCTTAGACTTGTGGCCCGAGGAGCCGAACAAGAACTAAGGTCAGTTTAACACTTGAATGTTTGCAAGTGATGCAGAATTGATACGAATGGAAACCACGCACAAAAGGAAACACTTTTCTTAATAATAATAACGTCGTAAGTTATTTACATTCCAAGGGCGAGGAATCACCCTTCCATCCAGATCCTCTAGACGATAAGCCCCCATTCACCTTTAATGAGGTAATTCTATATGGCCCCTCCCAATTAGGGCCCAACTTTCCCAAGCAGGGATTTCTTGCTACCACTACCTTTCTTAGCACCAAATCACACAGTACCGGTGGTGCGGATCTAACTCCCTTGTCGTATGACTACTTGAGCTTTTCGATAGCCCCATTTTCACATTGGCTACTTCTCTCCTTTCCTCGATAGTATTCAAACAATCATACATCCTCTCATGATTGCTCGCTTCATCATATTGGTCGGACTTCGGGGTGGGAAAGCACGATTCCTGCGAGTATTATAGCTTCCATTCCATACGTCATTGAAAAGGGAGTCTCGCCTTTGTCGATCTTCGGGGTGTAGTGCGATAAGCCCATAATACATGAGGCAATTCTTCTACCCGGCTTCCTTTAGCATCATCCAATCGTTTCTTCAAACCTGCCAAGATGACTTTATTTGTTGCTTCGGCCTGACCATTTCCTTGAGGATAAGACGGTGTTGAATATCCATTTCTTATTCCCATTTCTGCGCAGTATCGCCGGAAAGCCTTGCTATCAAATTGAAGCCCATTATCAGAAATCAAAGTATGAGGGACTCGAAGCGAGTTATAATATTTTTCCAGGATAAACTTCTTCGCATCCACATCCCTTATATTGGCTAATGGTTCGGCCTCCACCCATTTCGTGAAGTAATCTGTGCCGACAATGAGCCATCTCCTATTACACAGTGGGAAAAGGTCCAGACGATATCTAAACCCCAGCGAAGGGCCATGGAATTTGGATAACGGGTTTAAGGTACCCATTTGGTTGATGTATGCTAGGCGCAAACCTTTGATGCGATCATATTTCTTGGCATAATCTTGAGAGGTTCTCTGCATGCTCGGCCACCAATACCACTTAGGTCATGGCTGCATGAGCTAGTGATCTTCCTCCGGTATGACTTCCACACAAACCTTCATGCAATTCTTCCGGCAAAGGTTCCACGGCCTCGGGATGTACGCAAAGCGGGTACGGCCTGTGTAGGAACGTCTATAGAGTTTTTGCTCCTCTGATAGCCAGTATCGGGGAGCGCTTCTTCGTACCTTCTCGGCCACTGTTCTATCTTCAGGTAGTATTCCATGTTGCAAGAAAGCTACAATTGGGTCCATCCAACTTGGACCAACATGGATGCTGTGAACCCATACTGCCGAGATGTTGGTCAAACTAGAGGTCAGTAAATCCTCCACCATGACCATACGTGGTAATTTCGAACCCAATGAGGTGGCTAACATCGCTAATGAATCGACATGAGAGTTATGTCCCCTTGGGACTTGCTGTACCTTGAAACTTTCAAACAAACCCAACACCCCTTGAACTCGCTTGAGATAGCTTTTCATTCGTTCATCTTTTGCCTCAAATTCTCCATTAACTTGCCCTACTACCAATCGGGAGTCACAATACAACCTTACTACCCTTCCTCCCAAGTGTTTAACCATTTGGGCGCCCACCAAGAGAGCCTCGTACTCGGCCTCATTATTAGTGGCTGGGAATCCTAACCTCAAGGACTTTTCAATGACAAGCTTTTCAGGAGATATTAGCACAACTCCAACCCCGGCTCCCTTTCGATTTGACGCCCCATCCGTGTAGACTTCCCGAGGAGTGACGTTTTCCGGCCCGATGGACATTCTTGTCATCATTGTACCTTCGTGGTTAGTACGTCCTTCCATGAACTCGGCCACGAAGTCGCGGGATTTGCCCTTTGATAGCCGTCCGGGGCATATACTTGATGTCATAGGCTCCGGTTTGGTTCCCCACTTTGCTACACGACCCGTGTAATCCGACTTCCTCGCTGATAGCTTGTAAAGGCAGGCTGAGTAAGTATTACTACGGTGTGTGCTTGGAAGTAATGTGGGCAATTTCCTTGTCGCATGCACCACGGCTAGAAGCGCTTTTTCCAAAAGCGGTACCTTTGTTCTACTTCCTTTGTAAAGACTTGGCGACATAATATATCGGTTTTTGGATCCCATCGTCATTCCGTATTAAGACCAGACTTACGGACTGATTTGTGACGGCTAGGTAAGCATATAACACTTCTTCCTTCTCGGGCGTTGATAAAATCGGTGGACTAGATAGGTATTGTTTTAAGTCCTCAAAGGCCAAGTTGCATTCGTTAGTCCACCGGAAATCTTTCCACTTGTGCAAGAGGCGATAAAATGGGCGGCACCTGTCTGCGGACCGAGAAATGAACATGTTCAAGGCCGATCATACCGGTAACTTGCACTTCTTTCGGGTTCGAGGGGGATGCAATCTTAAGACAACCTTAATTTGATCGGGGATTAACTTCAATTCCCCGATGAGTAATCATGTACCTAAAAACTTTCCTGAGCCCACTCCGAAAGAACAATTTGATGCATTCAAGAGTAACTAATACTTTCTTAACACCGAGAAGGTCTCCTGCAAATACGTCAAATGGTCTTGTCTTCTTACTTTTGATTACCATGTCATCAATATACGCTTCCATATTACGCTAGGCCAACTGCGCATCAAACCTTCTGGTTACCATTCGTTGATAAGTGGACCCTGCATTCTTTAGACCAAAGGGCATTACTCGGTAATGGTAGTTACCATTAGGGGCACGAAAAGCCGTCTTCTCCTGATCATTCAATGACAAAGGGATTTGATGATACCCTTGGAATGCATCCAAGAAGCTCATTCGGGGGTGCCCCACAGTTGCATCCACCAATTGATCAATTCGGGGTATAGGGAAAGGATCTTTGGGACATGCCTTATTCAGATATGTAAAGTCAACACAGACTCTCCATTTCCCATTCTTCTTTTTTACCACAACAGTATTGGCTAGCCACTCAGGATAGAAGATCTCCTTGATCGCACCAGCTTGCTTTAGCTTACCAACCTCCTCTTTAACTGCCTCGGCGTGTTCTTGAGATGCTCGCCGAGGAGGCTGCTGTCTAGGCGTCGCATGGGGATTAATATTCAAATGGTGGCAGATAACTTCTGGATTAATTCCTGGTACGTCATAAGTCGTCCATGCAAAAACATCCATATTGTCCCGCAAGAATTGAATCAACTCTTCTCTTTCCTGTACCGGCAGCTTGGATCCGACTTGAAAATATTTCTCTTCATCTTCCCCAATAATTACCTTGGTTAGCTGCTCGGCAGGGCCTTCACCCTCAACTAGGCCGACTTCCCGAGCAACCTATTTTAATTGCTATGATGTCCCAAGAACTTCTCCGTCCAATGAACCTCGGCCTGTATGAATAGTGGCAGACGTTAGACATTGCCTGGCTACCATTTGACTACCATGTAATACTCCCACGCTTCCTCATATAGGGTACTTCACCATCACATGTAAAGTAGATGAAACTGCCTCCATTGCATGCAGCCATGGTCTAGCCAAAATGGCCGTGTACGGAGAATATGCCATAACAACTATGAAGTTTACCTGTACTTCGGAACCCTCCACCTGCACGGGCAGCCTAATCATTCCTTGCGGGATCACCTAGTTTCCATCAAAACCGACCAACAGATGGTCGTATTTTTCCAAGTCCTCCTCTTTCAACTTTAATCCATTGAATAGGTCCGGATACATAATCTCGGCACCACTTCCATCATCCACCAAGACTCGTTTCACATCATATCCCCCGATGCGAACGGTGACGACCAAGGCATCATCGTGGGGTTGAAACGTTCCCTCTTTATCCTTATCAGAAAAGCCCAAAATAGGCGTCGCCGAGGATCTCATTCTTTTGTTTGTTTGATGATTTTCTTCCACGTCCTCATTCCCACACTTGTTTTGAACGGTCGCTGACACGAGAAGGTTTCCCATAGTCTCCTCTCGGCTGGGTCAAGATGACGTTAATAGTGCCTAGAGATGGTTGAGGGGCCTGACCCCAATATTTCCGAGTATCTAGTTGTTCCTGATTCCCATTCGGCTTTGCCAATAAGTGATTGATCTTCCCGGCCCTAATCAGTTGATTTAAATGGTCGCGCAGTGTCGAGCACTTCTCGTGGTGTGTCCCTTATCTGATGGTAATGGCGGTGAAGGTTTTTGGTTTCTCGTGGATGCATCTCCACTCATTTGTTTGGTGGCCTAAAATATGGCTCATGCCGAATCTTCTCAGGTATGTGATGCACGGGTTCCTTAAACGGTGAGTTAACTAGAGGAGACTCGGCGGTCCTCGGATGGCTTGCAAAGTCTCGTACGGGCCGAATACCTTGAAACCCCCTACCAGAAGATCCTTCCTCTCCGGATACCCTTTCATTTTGCCTTTGCTTTGCATACGATCCTCTTCTACCGTTTATATTTATCTACTCCGGTCCATAAGTGTCGCATGTCTATCGCGGCCTTCATTGTCAAAGACTTCCTTAACCCAGTGCTCAGTGGGAAGACCCACCTTGAAAGTTCTCACGGCTACACTTTCCACATCCCCATCAATCTCATTATACGTTTCCCAGTATCGGTCAGAATAGGTTTTGAGTGTTTCACCTTCCCTCATAGACATATACAGTAGAGCATCCAAAGGTTTTGGAATCCTAGTACAAGTTATGAACCTTGCTCCAAATGCCCTAGTCAATTCCTCAAAAGACCTCAGAGAACCTTCTGCCAAAGCATCAAACCACCTCATAGCCACGGGCCCCAAACTGGAGGGAAAAACTCTACACATCAATGCCTCATTATTCGAATAAACGGCCATCTTCTGACTAAAATGACTAACGTGCTCTACAGGGTCAGTCCTCCCGTTATACATAGTAAAGATGGGTTGAGAAAACCTACGAGGTAGCTTTGACCTGTTTATCTTTGCCACAAAAGGGGATTTGGCAATTTGTCTCAGGGCTTTACCCATTGCATCACTTCCGTCATCGCGATATATCCCATCAGTATCGGGCATCCTCGTCTCCTTCTGCTGCTTTGCCCTATCGCCCGAAGACACACTGGCATGGGTCACACTTCGAGTAGGCTCAAACATTGGGGGATGAATTCCTCCTGGGTTTGCTTCCGAACTGTCACTGGAAGAGCTAGCATTACCCTTACATTTTCGCTTCTTACTATTCACGCACTTGCGTAAGTACGCTATCTCAGATTGCATCTGTCGCAATACATCGTTGCGAGATATATACCCCTCAGTTAACGATCGTTGCTCAGCCCCCTGACCACCATCATATGCTTTCACCACCCCCGAAGTATGTCCCTTCCCCTTGTCACGCTGGAGACTTACAGCTACGTCCCTGCTTCGTGAACTTACTGATTCTTCCCCTTCTAGATACACCTCCGCCATACACTTCTAAATGGAATGTGTTACGTTGTTGTTGTTCCCACAGACGGCGCCAATTGTAAGGACCAAAAACTCATAAAACCAGTTTAAAAACGTTGCTGCTTCTTTATTCACTTAAGGTCCTCATACAATACATTTGGTAGAGAGGGTTCAACAACAAAAGTCCCCCCACTATAGTGTCCCGACTCTTATTTATACTATTTGCTCCTTTCATCATGGCCCTACACCTCACAATCTACTATGTTTTTCCCTTTGACACCTGTCTGTCGGTAAATGAGCAGAGTTCTAACTTTGCGTTCAACACTGTTCAGGTCATATCCACATTAATGCAACGGATTGAACTGGTATCTTCCAATTAATGCGGCCAGAATGATTGTTGCTGGGCATTTAATGCATCCCTCTAAATTAGCCTACCACCTTCGGATATTTGTAACCCTTATGTCAGCAATGCCCATGCCACATCATCTTCGGGTATTTTCAGGTAACTTCCCTTACCCCTTTGCTTCATCTTACCTAATGCATGTCGGCCTTCCTCTCTTCGGGTCTTCGGGTTCTTGGGTCCTCAGAACCTCACAATATCCTTTATATTTTATTTATGTTTTTTATTGGATAGATTAAAGTTGAAATTTCTTTTCAAGTGAAAGGGAATGGATTCTTTCACTCGCTAAAGCATTCTAAAAAGATTTTTTTTTTCCTGCTCAAATTTTTTCCTTTTCAAGTAATAAAATTAAAATATCTTATGAAGAGGATAAAATAGGAGACGGATTTCTCTTCTTGAAGCATGACGGTACGGTATTGACATGTGGACGGTCGACGGGTCAATGTTACAAGGACACGTAGTGGACGGTTGTAACATCTGGCTTCCGTTTGTATTGATTAGGCTTTAAGGATTCCTAACCGAAATCAACTTGCATCTCGCGATAAGTCTGATATGACTTTGCTTGATCTCTACACAAATGTGAATAAGGAGAGTTTTTGTGTTATACGTTTAACCATAATCAAAAGACTCCTATAAAGAAAAGAACTCTATAAGGTATGCAGAATCGAAGAGGGGTTATCCTAAAAGGAAAGGGTTTCCTGGCCAAGGCATGGATGATAACTCTACACCAATATAAATACCCCAAAACCCTCATAAATTAAAGTACGCATAATTGACTCAACTCTGACACTTTAGGGTTGTGAAAAACTCTAACTTGACCTTCGGAAGGTTGTTGGCCAGCACCACACTGGTGCTTTCTGTTAGGTCTTCTATTTTTCTTTTGTAGGTGCTGTTTCGATCTAGGAGTGTGCGCAGCTTACTGGTGATTTTTCAACATCATCATCTTATAATGCAACGGTTTACCTGTGTAAAACACCTATATGCGTAAACCTTGTGTATAGTTGATAGAATTTGTTTAGATGAGTTTATGTTTATTTACTTATCTATAAACATTATATAATTTATATAATTGAAACCTTCGATTTTTTGTTAATTTCATAAGAGCTTGTTGCCTCAGCATTGCAGCCTTCACAATTTGACACCTCATTGTTATTTTTTAAATATATTAAAATTTTGGCTTAAGTTTTTTACTTTCCTGTGTTCTGACCCAATAAATTACCTCTCTCCTTCTGATGAAGCTTTCTACTTTACCTCTTTGCCATAGCCATTGTCTTTGCCTATCTAGGTCATTCTCTCTACCTCTCTCTCAATTCTCAAAACCTAATTCATTTTTTATCTTTGAAATTTCAGAACATATTAGGAAATTTTAGTGCAAAGGAAAGAATGGTGCAAATTTATGTTCTTATTTTTATTGAACAATTAATCGTGATTTGTTTTTGCATTGCTTTTATTATTTTGTGAGAATGCTTAAAATATTCCTTATTTGGATTGGTTTCAAATTTTGAAAATACAGGTTTTGCCGTAAGCAAAATTTGACCAATCTCACCATATTTTGATTGGTTTTTACAATATTGAAAGGCTAGTAAAACCTTTCTCCAATCTCAACCAAATAAATGAAAATGTTTTAGATCTTCCATATTCTTCTGAAAATAAGATACATTGATGTATATAGACTTTGATAATGTGGGACTAAGATTCAAGGCCAAGTTGTTGGATGCTGAACTAATAATCTCAATTTATATGTGATAGGGTATTGAATTTGCCTATCTCGAAGTCGTCCATACAGGTCGTCCGTAACCCGGCTGGAATTGTAAACACCCTCGGAAACCTACCTGTAACTACCTCGTCGAAGGAGGAAGAGCCTTGGATGAGGTAAGCGCCACCAGAGAATGAGGCGCTCGTCCAGAGTGCTGACAATCTCGTCCTGAAGGAATTCGTCCGTTAGACGAGACGACCCCTGCGCATGTGCCAAAGTACACTCGATGAGGGAATGCCAGGACGAGGGTATCATACTTGGGAAAATCTCCGAATATAATGTGATAATTCCTTATCCCACGCAGAACTGCCAAGTATCCGTTGTGAAATAGAAGCATAACTCCTAAACGGTTATGGAAGTTACGTTTAATTCTTGCGCCTCCTTGAATCCAGGGGTGGTTCCAATTTCGATAACCGTCTATTAGAACACTATATAAACACTGATTCAGACAAAGCAAAGGTACGTTTTGAATTTTCTCCCAAAAAGTTGGAACTCCAAAAATATAGAGAGAAAAACTAACTTTGCCATCAGAGGGTTCTTGGCCGGCAGCCCCGGTTACCTTTGATCGCTTTTTTTTCTTTCTTCAGGCCGTTGAGAGAGCAAGTGGTCCATTGAAGTCCGAAGCATCCAGTCTACTGATCTTCTTTACATCATCAATATGTACATGCTATCATATATGGCAATTTGCTCTAATGAATGCAATTATCTATATACTCTCAAAGTGCTAAAGCTAAAACTTAATGAATGTTAAGGAGGACAATGAAGTTCCAAATTGTTTGTTATTACTATAATATTTATGAAAATTCTTTATCATGTGCCTTTTTTTTTCACCAAATAATAGTATATTACTCTGCTTATATTATATATGTTTCACATTTAAGTAAAACATTTCCGTGCATAGCACGGGTTGGTGACTAGTTTTTTAAGTAAATAAGAATAAATATAAGTCATGATTCTATTATATGGAGTGGAACACACATAAGAATTTAGATGCACTATATCATGATTCTATTATATGGAGTGAAGCACAAATAAGTCATAACATATGAATCTTAACAATATATAGAATCCACATGTTATGAGTGCCCCATTTCATACAATAGAAGTGTGAAATACTCATAATATATTAGATTTTATCAATATTTGGAATAACATATTATGTTTATAAGATTGTAACTTGTGCTTATCCACGTAAACTTTTAACACTAGTGACAATAAAGTAGTGATTTTGATATTCGTGCTGAATATTATGAATGAGTTACTTGATAGCAAAATTAAGAAAATTAAAATGAGCACATGCCGTAAAATTAATTTACAATTAACAGCTAATATGGATTTTTTAAGATTTTAGTTCTGCTTCAACTTTAAAATATAGATTCTATTTAGAATCTACCACTTTAAGCATATCCATCCAAAACAAACATCCAGTTGTTGTGCATCTATTACCCAGCTAGTCTAGACCAATTAACAACACAATTATTCCAATGAAATTACTCAGAGACGGTAATGGGCTTTACTGAACTAAAAGTTTTTCATAAGAGAGTTGCAATTACATATCAAAACTTCAAATACTTTTTTTTTTTTTTTGAGAAGATAAAGCTTCAAATTCTTGGTAAGCTAAAAAATTATATAAATTGGCCTAAATAAATAAACAAAAAATTGATATAGAATTTTAATTCACACAATAAACTAACAATGCTATGTCTATATCAAACACTTTTTTGGGGGGAAAACAATATTAAATGTTAATTCACTAGCAGTTTGACTAACACATATTAGAGAGCACTCTTAACCAAATATGTACATGGCTAGTCTTGTGCTGATGTCAATTGCTATCTAATCCCTCTTTTACGTCTATCACTTTCCAAGTTGTTCAACCAATGAGAAGAAAAGTAAAACACTCAAAATCATATTATATTATATATTATTAATTTAGACAAAAAAAAGGGTCGCCTTTGCCACGAAGATAGAAGGGATTCCTCAAAGAAAGATTACAAAATCAATGAGAATAGTTACAGAGAGAAAAATTAAACATTAGATAGCATATTATCAAATTAAACGAAAAAGGTAGCCTTTACACTACAAAGATATAAGGAATTTTTCAAACAAAGATTAACAAATCAATAAGAAAAGTTAAGAAAGAGAAATGTTAGCAATTAGATAGCAAGATAGAGGGGACTAATATGTTGTTCATGGAGGACTCTTATGTGTGAACTGCATAATTTTTGGCAATCACGAATGTGATTCCTCGACTTTCCATCTTTGTACAAAATTAAAATGCGCCAAATTCACTACATTTATTAAAAACAAAAAAATTAACTCTTTGATTTTTGCATTGAACTAATCTAAAATCATGTATGCTTACATGATAAATGCTATTGTCCACAACAAATCTTAGGTGACAGATTGTTATAGGTTGTTATCATAGACAAAAAAAAAAAAAAAAAAAAAGTAATTTTAGTGGTAGATTCAAATTAAAACCGATAACAACTTATCACTTACGATTTACTGTAAATATGTTGTAAAAATATTATGGATGTAGCACGTTTTATCATGGTTTTGAAACCCGGACCGTTCATTGAACCGTAAAAGGGAGAGGTTCAAGGTTTTTAAGGTTGAATTAGGGTTGAACCGTGATGACGTCATAATTAATTTAATAATTATTTAAATATAAATAAATATATTAAATTTGTAAATATTAGCAAAATTTACTAAAAATATCTTAAAAATTGAAACAAAATACATAAAATAGTACATTATAAGGTTAATAAAAAAATAGTACAACATAAATAAGCATAAAAAGAAATTTTTATAATAATACTTTAAGAGAAATCATTTCAATTAACTAAAAACGACTTTTAAAATAAATTCATAAATTGCATAGGTATTATTCTTAAATAAAAAGTAAATTTAGTAATATTTAATATGTTGAGAAAGATTAAATAGAAGTTTAGAAACTATAAATCATGTAAATTTAATAATATTGCATATTAGCTCTCAAGAAGAGCACTTGGTTCATTAGTCAAGGCTTCAGTCTTGCTTACAAGGTGTCAGTGCTCAGGTTCAAATCTTGGCAGCTACATTTTTCTTTATTTTCCCTTATTCCATGACCGGTTGAACCGGCCTACGATTCGTCCGGTTTTCCCGATTGAACCGCGGTTCGTCCGGTTCTCTTAGATTTCAGTATACCTGGTTCTTGAAGCTTAAAATACCGAATTTCAGACCGATTCCCGATTTTTTCGGTCAGATTGCCCGGTCCAGTCCGGGTTTCAAAACAGTGCTTTTCATGCTTGTATTAGGAATATGAAGAGTTTAATAGAGGAGGAAAGACAATCCTCATTATGCGCCAAACACTAGGGGGAAAAAAGGCTTATTTTTCTATTATAAAAAAGGCTCATTTTTAACATTGACATATAATCTATACTACTATTTAAGTGATTTCTCATGTGTTTGGATCCTCATTTTTTGTTTCAAAAATACTCCTACACCCAATGTTTAAATAGAGACACAATTGAAGGATAACCCAGTAAAAATACATATCTAACTTCCACATAAAACGTGACCTACAAAATAGGACCACTTTTGTTGGTTTTCAAACTCAACTCTCACATATTCCTTCAATTACTAGAAAACTCACCCCACGTTTTTATTTCCTTTTTTTCCCCTTTATCAAGACTTATATGTGTCTTTTCTCTCTCTCTCTCTCTCTCTCTCTCTCTCTCTCTCTCTCTCTTTTAAACGTAGTTTCCTACTTTCTTTAATAGCCTCATCACATGAGCTTTGTGTGTGCAATGAGGCTCTTTTATTTATTTTGTCTAGTGTAAAGTGAGATTAGGAATTAAGGAAACCAGAAATTAAAAAAAAAAAACATAAAAATTAAATAAAAGAAACTGGTGAGTCTTGATAAAGTAAAAAAAAAAAAAAAAATTAAAACGTGGTCTTGAGGGAAATATCAAAGTGGACAGAGAAGTTTTTTTTTTTTTTTTTTAATTTAAATTTTTGGATAAGTTTGTTTTGAAGACATGGATTAGTAGGAAAGTGTTCTATTTTGTAGCCATTTTAAATGGATTTGGAGATATATTTTTATCAGGTTATTCTCAAGTTTGGTCTTTGTTAAACATAAGGTGTAAGGGTATTTCTGAACCACATAAAAGTTTAGTCCAAAGAGAGGAATCCTCTCTCTCTCTCTCTCTCTCTCTATATATATATATATATATATATATATATATATATATATTTTTTTTTTTCTTGAATGGCAAGACAACTGCCAAAACAAATCATAAATAAATGTCCTCTCTCTTCCTTCTCTTTTTCCTTGAGACATAAGTAGAGATAATTCCTTAGCACTCATTTTTTGTTTTGCATATTTACATGCCTGTCTTTATTTTATACAAATTTATAATACTGAAAAGATTTTCCTTTGACTCTCTTTTGGTGTTCAAACTTGAAAGTTGAAACACTCTTCTATACTAGAATTGATGTGTATTTCAAATGTTCATTTTGCATATAGAAATCTAAAGAAAGAATTGCACATACAAAATAGAAACACAAATTGTTTTTTGAATTAAAAAAAAGAGAGCCCCAAACAAGCGCGTGTTGAGTTATATTTCATTTTATTAGTTGATTTGGTTTAAAGGTGTATATTTCTCTTCTACATTGAAAGTTATAAAGTTAAATGTAGAAGATGAATAATTACCATGAATGTGATTGTGTTTATATTTAGGTACATGTTGATTTGGTTTGGTATACACATTTCTTTCATTTTCAAGTACTTGGTTTATACACCTTTACAATTTGGGTGGAACTGTGAAAGAGTGTTATTTTTTGCAATTAGTGGTTAATGTGGATTTTGGGTTGAGTTAAAAGAGATAAATGAATAGAAAATTATGACATTGAATCCAAAAAAGAAAGTCTCATTACATGTGCAAACCACATTTAATAAGGCTAGTTATTATTATTAGGCCCGATTTTAGCCCATTTTGGATCCACTTTTGGGGTATTTATTTATTATCTTAGAGTGGGGCTTTATGTATTGATGTACTGTAATTGTCGCAATGCTGCTTCATAAATGACAAAGGCGAATCAACACACCAATAAGTGGTAGAGCAAATATATTGGGGTAAAAAGGACAAGTAGTACACGGACCAAGGTCAAGAGTCATGGCCCTACCGTTTGCAATTTACCAAAATGTATGAACTTTTTTATTTATTTTTGAGGTAAAGATAGATATATTATTGATATAATTTGTATACAAAGAAGTATAGACCTTGGGGTCAGTCATGGGAAACAAAACAGTACATATGGATGGAGCTAAACTACAACAAAACTAAAACCAGTGCCGAGAGGGAAATCAGTGTAGAATAAGAAAACAGCAGCCCACACGCTGCATGCAGCAGCTATCCAGTGCAGAAATCCAGCAGCTACCCAGTGCAGAGGAAAAAAACAGCGGTACCCCACTGCATGCAACAGCAGAACCCGACACTGTGTATCAAGAATTTCCGTGTAGCCACAAGGTTTTGGTATTCATGCAAGAAAACAACAGCCCCGGCCAGGATGGCTTTGGGATGGGCTTGGATCTTCTCAAAATAAAACTTATTGCGTGCATTCCAAATCCCCCATGATACCGTTGCCCACTTCTCTAGTTCAGGTTTTGATAACCTTTTTGCCAATACTTAAAACAAGAAGAAAAAATGCTGGCTTCATTTGGGCATTTTTGGATTTTTCTCGGACATAAAGCACAAACATTTCTCGCAAAAGGCACTCCCACAGCAAGTGTCCTGCAAATTCAAGGTGCTGGAAACACAGCTCACAGTGCGCATCCACCTTCACCCTCCTTCGTTGCAAGCTTTCCCTAGTAGGTAGGATATTGGAGCAAGCTCGCCAGATAAAATTCCTAACCTTCGGGGCACATTCAGTTTCCAGATTTGCCTCCAGTGGGTCTGGTCCCTACTAGCGGTAGAATGTTCAATCCGGGTTTGCTCCTTCAACCTGATGACTTTGGTATGCAAACTTGACTGAGAAAGTTTGGGAGTTATTTTCTTTCCACATCAATACATCCCTGTTTGGATTATCTTGCAATGAGATTGACAAAATTTCCAACCGTGTCCTATGTGCAAACAGGTTGAAAACTTTATCTCAATCCCATTGTAAGGTAGTAGCATCGATAAGGTCCTTCACCATCAAGTTCTGTTGTTGCTCTCCTAGGAAGATTGGCTTATGAGATAGCCACCTATGGATAGAAACCTCAATGGAACAGCCATCACCTACCTTCATTGTTCCCCCATCATGGATTACGTCCCTTGTAGCTAGTAAACTCCACCATACATATCATGTGTTGTTTCCCAATACAGCATCCATGAATGAACAATTAGGGAAGTACCTAACCTTGTAGACTTGGAAAAATAAGGAATGGTTAATTATTATGGATTAGCCTCCAAGTTTGTTTTGCTAGCAAAGCTAAATTAAAAGCTTGTATATCCCTAAACCCCATACCTCCTCTATCCTTTGAGTTGCACAACTTTTTCCAGTTTATCCAATGAATTTTCTTCTCATCCTTCGGCTGCCCCCACCAGTATTTTGCTAGTGTGAGATTAATGGTATCACATAAGGCTTTTGAGATTTTGAAAATACCCATAAAGTAGGTTGGTATAGCTTGAGCAACTGTTTTGATGAGTATCTCTCTACCTGCTTTAGAGATAAATTTTTCCTTCCATCCTATAACTCTCTTGGTTATCCTTTCCTGTAAATCTTTGAAGGTGTTAACCTTTGATTTACCACCAGCCATAGGTAACCCAAGATAAGCCCCTCACTCCTCTATAACCCTTGCCCCTAGTAGGGCCTAGATATCTGTTTTCACCACCTATCTTGTATTCCTGCTAAAAAATATGGAGGTTTTTTGTCTATTGATAACCTAACTCGATACAGCTTTATAACGCCTTAGAATCTGTAGTAGGCATTGCCCTTCTTCCACTATGTCTTGGCAGATAATAAAATTATCATTAGCAAATAAGAGGTGAGATATACAGATCCCATTTGTGCAAGATAAAATTCCATATAATTGTTGTGACTCTATTGCCTTTCTGATTAGAGAATAGAGGCCTTCTGCACACAATAGGAATAAGTATGGTGAAAGTGGATTGCCTTTGTTTATACCCTGGGATGGGGTGATATATCCCTTTGGTTCACCATTAATGAGCATTGAGTATGATGCAATATGGATTGTTTCCATGGCTAAGTGCACCCATCGGTCATCAATTCCCAATTTGAGCATAATCCGTCAAAGAAACTCCCATTCTACATAGTCATACGCCTTGCTAATGTCCAGTTTAATTGCCATCTACTTTTTTTTTCCTGTTTATTTGTTCCTCATCCTGTGTAAGACGTTGAAGTGTATGAACTATTAACATAATATTGATAAAGTATGCCAAGTCTGAATTTGAATAGGTAACATGATCCTATAATAAAGAAAACTTTAGAAAGACAAGTTTAAATTATCAAATAATCACAATGCTAGAGATCTAATCTATATATACCATAAAATTGAAACATCTAATTTTTTGTAGACTTTATGAGAGCTTATCACATAAACTTTGAAGCTCTCACAATTTTTCACATTAGCAATATTTTTATTTTTATTGTTATTGTTATTGTTATTTTTACTTTTTACTTTTTTGAAGTTTTATTTCTAAAAGACCCAACTCTTCGACTACCCTCCAACAATTTATGTTCTCTCTTTTCAATCTCATCCACTCGATCACAGATCTTCCTCATCTCTTACTAATATATTCCTCTCTTCATTTTGTAATCCACTTAATCTGCTTCCTTTCTCTCAATAAAGATTCAAGCTCCAATAGTTTAGAATTCTCAATACCAATTTCAAAATCTTTCTGGTATGATTCAACCCTGCAAAACCCCATAACCAACCCATTATGCTCATATTCAACTCATCCAAACCCTTTCAACCCACCCATTATCACGAGCCATTGAACAAAATCTAATTCAAGGGGATGACTAGATCCATCTTTCAATGAAGAAGGTTGCCCCAATTTTCCTAAATCCAATTCAAAAGGATAATCATTTGGGAAAAACTGATGTTGTGAAAAGCTGCCTATTGATATCGTTAGGTCATCTATCCCAACCCAAAATTTCTCTAGGTTCTTTTAAATTATATGGAAAATTCATAGCACATATATGGTTAATGGAAATAGAGAATTTATAAAGAATCACATAAAATTTGTAATTCAAAGGGAATTTGTTAATATTTTATTGCTATTTGTATTTGATAGTGCTTGCTTCTCACAAGATTGAGTGAGAGAATTGAAAAGGAGTTAATAAATAACAGTTTAGAAAAGTCAATCCCACAAAATATTGTCCATGAAACGATTATCATGATGTATGCATTTTTACAAAACATCAATATATATATGAGATCATCTCTACAAGGTTAGATGCATGGACCGTGGAACAAGCCTGAAGTTAGAAAGGGATTCATTTTGAAAAATGTAAGGACTTCCTTGAAAACTTCTTGTTTCTTTAGAATGTCTTTAATTTGAAGTTATGGTCTTCAAGATATCGTGTCTGAACGAGAGATGACGCACGCAGTGCAGGAAATTAAACAGTTCTTTTTTCTTGAAAAATTCATTTATTCCAATCCGTGGCAAATATTGTTAAGCCCTTTTTGTGAGAGGTAGTCGAGACACCATACTTCAATTTTGTTCAGACGAGTTACTCCAATTTGAGAAAACAAAGAGGAAGGGAATTTTAAGAAAAAGATTCATGGGTTTTTCTTTTAAAGAAAGAGGGTTTAATTATTTTTTTTAAAATCTTCAGTTTCTTCTGATTGAATTAATGTTGTATATCGAAGTAAAGGAATGTTTTGAATTATTTGCTTTCAATATGTTTCTTACTTCCTACTTGATTATATTAATAGAAATCAATTACACGCTGATGCTAAAAAATAAAATCAGTTACATTAACAATAAACATGTGATTATCTTCCATAACAATAACTATAAAAATAACAATTACAAATTTTATAAAATTATGTTCTTATGAAAAAAAATTACTTTGCTTCATACGGGTAAAAAATACTAGTCTTTTAAGAGTTTAAAATATAATGAATGAATTACTATGAAATGGAGTATAGTAAAAATTATTATTTGGTTATATAGTGTGTTTGGAGTTTATAAACATATAAACGAAAAGCACGAAAATAACTTCATTATTATATGCTTTATATTTTATTTATATTTTTTATTGGATAGATTAAAGTTGAAATTTCTTTTCAAATGAAAGGAAATGGATTCTTTCACTCGCTAAAGCCATAGAGAAAGATGAATAAAGCAATCTATTAATCATGTTTTTACCATACCTCGGCGTTGGTGCGTATAAGAAGGAACCAAATCACTTGCATGAAAGATCGAGCTGGAAATTGGATTCAAGGAGAAAATGAAATTGCTAATTTTATTAGAAATGGGTATGTCGAATTATTCTCTTCAAGTCACAACCACTCTACCCTTGCTAAATGGGATCCCCCCTACTGGCAGACTCATTTAAAAGAGGAGGATTCTGCTTCCCTAACTTGCCATGTTTCGAATGTAGACATATCAGCGGGCCTTTGGTCTCTCAAGGCTTTTAAGGCGTCGGGTTTAGATGGTCTTCACGTTGGCTTCTTTTAGCGTTTCTGGTTGTTAGTGGGGAATTCCGTCAAGAATGAAGTGAAGCAGATTTTTACTTTCGGTAGGATGCCCAAGTACCTCAATAGAACTGGTGTCACCCTGATACCAAAGTGTGGTAACCCAGATTTATTTAGTCATTACCGGCCTATCAGTCTGTGTAACACGGTGTATAAGATCGTCTCCAAGATTATTGTTGCTTGAATTCGGCCTTTCCTTCCATATCTAGTCTCTCCGCTCCAAACTGCCTTTGTCCCTAGGAGAAGAGGAGTTGACAATGCGATAATTGTCTAGGAAATTATCCATTCCATGTCCAAAGCAAAGGGGAGGTGTGGGTTCATGGCAATTAAAATTGATTTGGAAAAAGCCTATGATTGAATGGAATGGAGTTTTATTCATGATACCCTCAACCTGTTCAGGTTCCCAAGTCATTTGATCTCTTTAATTATGAGTTGTGTCTACTCTTCCTCAATATCCATTCTCTTTAATGGGGGTGCTACTGAGTCTTTTCTCCCTTCAAGAGGGATTAGACAAGGGGACCCGTTGTCCTTGTATCTGTTCATTTTTTGTATGGAGGTTTTGGGTGCCATGATAGCCGAAAAATGCTGCTCCAAGTTGTGGAATCCAGTCAAGGCTTCACAGGGAGGGTTGCCCTTTTCTCATTTGTTCTTCACAGATGACCTTGTGCTATTTGCAAGGGTGGATTGGAAAAATTGTGTTGATGTTAGGGAAGTTTTGGATTCCTTTTGTGAACTTTCTGGTCAAAAGGTTAGTCAGGAAAAATCCTGAGTTTTCTTCTCACCCAATGTACCTGCTGATGGAAGGACTGATCTGTGCAATATTTTGGGGTTTCAGTCAACTCCGTCGCTTGGAAAGTATCTTGGTTTCCCAATTAAACACTCAGGCACGCTGCAAGATTTTGGGTATATTTTGGAGAGGGTGCAAGGGAGGCTTGCGGGGTGGAAAGCTAATTTGCTCTCCTTTGCGGGGAGGCTTGTTCTCACCCAAGCCGTAACTTCCACAATCCCGAACTATGCGATGCAATGTGGTGTTCTTCCTGCTAAGATTCTCTCTAATGTGGATAGACTCAGTCGCAACTTCATTTGAGGTTCATTTGACAACAAGAAAAAGCTGCACTTAGTCGGTTGGAGCAAGATTACAAAGCCAAAGAAGGAGGGTGGTCTAGGCATTCAGGCAGCCAAAGCAAAGAACATTGCTCTTTTAGCAAAATTAAATTGGCGCCTTGCTACGGAACCCAATTCTTTATGGGCTAAGGTGCTGACACAAAAATATCGTACTCCCCAGAGAATCGCAAATCCTCGCACCCCTTTCAGAACTTGTTCTGTCACGTGGTCTGCCATTCGTAAGGGTGAACTAGTATTTAAGAAAGAGGGGTGCTACGCCCACAACATTTTCACAACAAATTATAAGTGGTTAGTTGTTATTGGTTCAAATTTGAACCTAACACTAAGATTACTTCTTTGCCCCAATAATAACAACTAGTAACAACTTGATACTTAAGATTTGTTGTGAAAATGTAGTGAAAATGTTGTGGACATATCATTTTTCTTTAAGAAAGGGTCAAAATGGAGTGTCGGGAAAGAAAGTTGTCTATCTCTTTGGTATGATAAATGGTTGGATAAGGGTGCACTTAGAAGCTTGATAGAAGGTCCTCTAAATCGCGGAGAAGAGCATACCCAATTGAAAGAGGTGGTGAGCTTCTCGGGTTGGGACTGGCAGAGTTGCTCTTTCGCCCTTCTTGATCAATTTCTAATGGAGGTTAGAGCGACTCCTATTTCCTTTTTTGCTCAAATTTTAGACCGAATCATTTGGTCATCCACCCCAAGTGGAAATTTTGAGCTGAAGGAGGCGTACAAGATAGCGAGTATGGAGGAAAATAGTAGCCATCCATGTTGGTTTAATGGTGAGTGGATTTGGAAAGTGCAAACCGTTCCTAAAATTCTCTACTTCATCTGGCAATGCTATTATAACAGCATCCTTGTCCGATCTGTGCTTGCTGGCCGAGGAATGGAGGTGCCAGATTCTTTTGGGATTCATATTCTTAGAGACTGGTATGCTACCCGAGAATGTAATCCATATTCTTAGAGACTGGTATGCTGCCCGTGAGTTCTGGGACTCTTTCCCTCCTCCTCTTTCTGCAGTTGTTTTTTATGAAACAAACCTTGTGGATTGGTTGAGATTGAATTGCAGCAGCACGAAGAGATATACAGCGGCAAATCTGAATTGGGGGATCGTGTTTTCTTTTGGGATTTGGAGCCTTTGGCTTCGAAGGAATGGTGTCATGTTTAGGGGTGAGAGACCCAATCGAAACTTGAGGAAGGATGTGATCTCGAAGGCCACAAAGTTTGCCTATGTGGGTGTAAACGGGAAGAGAACTCAGACCTGCCGGCAAATTTTTGTCCGCTGGTGCAGTCCGCCTCTACACTGGCACAAAGTTAATTCTGATGGTTTGGCTTTTGGTAATCTTGGGCGAGCGGGAGGTGGTGGTCTGATTTGCAATAATAAGGGTGAGTGGATCTGAGGATACGCAAGGGCAATTGGCTACACTACGAGCGTGGCAGTGGAGTTGTGGGCATTAAAGGATGACATTAGACTGTGTATTGCTTTAAAAATCCTAGCTGTGGTTTTTAAGCTCAATGCAAAGCTGGCTGTAGATTTGCGGTAGAAGGGAGAGGGTCATCTGATTGGTTTAGGAGCTTTATTGAATGATTGTAAAGTGGGGCTTCAAGAAATTCCTAGAGTCTAGATCCAACACTGCTATCGTGAGGCGAACAAATGTGCAAATAACCTTGCTAGAAGGGGAGCTCTTCTTTCACAGGACTTTGTTGTTTTGTTAGAACCTCCAATTGAGGTGGTTAATCTGCTGAGGTTGGACTCAGCTGGCGTGTCTTATGAGCGCCTTATTCCTGCGTGCAATGTTGTTTCCTACTTTTTAATGAAGTTCCATTTTTACCCCAAAAAAAAAATCACGTTTCCCAATTTAATTGTTCTAAAAAGTTTTTTTCTTTTTGCTCAAATTTTTTCCTCTCTAAGTAATAAAATTAAAATATCTTATAATGCAATGGTTTACCTATGTAAAACACCTACATGCATAAACATTGTGTATAGTTCATAGAATTTGTTTAGATGAGTTTATTTTTGTCTACATATCTATAAATATTATTGATGGTGAACTAAAAATTAAATCAACTCCAATTCGTCCATAAGAGTCGTCCGTGAAGAAAGGTTGTCCCAACGTAAGAAGGTCGTCCATAATAGGACGGTTGTCCATGGGCGTGAGGGTCATCCATAGGGAAGCGCATGGATGACCCCCTAACACTTGGGAAAATTCCAGGGAAATTTGTCTACACAAACTAGCAAATTGAACCACGTGTCATTATCCCAAGGCACAAGTAAGACCCCGGTTCATCACTGTATCTTCTAACTGAGTACTTAACTTCCAATGATAGTTATAGAAGATGAGATATAACTTCCATAACAATTGTGGAAGTTATTCTTGAACCCTTTGACCTTCTTAATTACAGGGGAAGTTACAAATCATATAACTGCCTCAAGAGCACTCTATATAAACACTCATTCAGGCCAAATGAAGGTAAGTTCTGAACAACTCCTAAAAAGTTGGAATTCTATACTAAAAGAAAGAAACTAACTTTGGCATCGGAGGGTTTTTGGCCGGTCCACTTCGGTCACCTTTGATCATTTGTTCTTTTTTCAGATCTTCCAAATAGTTGCTAGCCCTTTGAAGCCTGAAGCATCCAGCCTACTGATTTTCTTTGCATCATCAATTATATAACCAAAGTTTTTGACTTTTTGTTGACTTTATGAGAGCTTGTTACCTCAGTTTTGTAGCCTTCACAATTTTACACCTTATTGTTATTTTTTAAATATATTGAAATTTTGGCTTAAGCTTTTTACTTCCCTATGTTTCGATCCGATAAACTACATGTGGGGAGCAAAAAGACCCTGATGGGAATATGGGTCGTTGGGCCATGCTAAGGAAGGCCGACCTGCTCTTGGGTTTAGAACTTGTCAGTGCTACGGGTCGGCCCATACGCCGAGGATCCGAGGATCCAGCCGATGATGAATTTCCCTTCGGATGGACACCGGAGAACCCGGGACTTCATGGTAAAGGTTAGGGAGTGACATGATCAAGACCAATGGTTAAAAGGGGAGAACCCTTGAATGTCCTAGAAGCACCGATGTTAGAGAAATACCAAAGGTAAAGGCTGACACCTCTACATTAAAGACCCTGCACCTACCACCCTGGCTGCATTAATGGGGAAGTGACACCTGAACAGTGGAAGGGAAACTTCTGGTTACTATTCAAAGGCACTGAGAAAAGAAATATCTGGGCTAAGGGGGAGTTGGGGCAACATGTGTACAAAGTATCAAAAAGAAGAGTATTTAAGGAGCAACCTAGAACAGAAAAAGTGGACGGACTTTTTTGTAATCCAAAAGGAAAAGAAAAAAGAGGAGGAGTTAATATAAGAACAACTCTCGGCTTACGTCCGAGGAGGTTGATTTACAATATTTCTTGTTGTTTCCAGGTGTTTGCAATCTTTGGCTTGTCATTTAATCCTCACATACTTCTAACCTGGGTTTCAAGCCCACACTCTACAAATTCATATTGTTTAAGGCTCATTGGGCCTGAGCCCGTAATTGCGCTTGGGGCCAGGTGCAATTGTGCACTTACAATTGGCGCCGTCTGTAGGAAATCTAGTCTAGAAGAGATAGGAATACAATGGCAGGCTTAGGTGCTCACCATGCAGATTCGCAGGGATCACAACCGGAGGATCATTTCGAGCGTCTTGAACGTCAAAGGGATCGTGAGGGAAGCGTCCACACAGAATACCCAGGGGCTAGTCATACTCATGGTGGGGGTAGTACTACCCACGAGGAGGGTTCTAAATCTATGCAGAAGGAAATCAATCGTTTGAAGAGAAAGTTACGCCGGGCTAAGCGTAGGTTTTCACCGTCCTCATCTAATCCTTTCTCAGAGGAGGATAGAGGAGGTGGCTACAGCTTAAACTCACGTTCTTCCACCAGTGCAACGTCCTCCGGTGAGGAGGACGATCAGCCAACCCGCCGACGTAAGAAGCTTCGTTCTAGGGGCTTAGGCAACGATACTATGAGTAGGGCGTTGCACCAACTCTCCAAATCTCCGTTTACACGGAGGATTGAGAAAGGAAGGCTTCCCAGAAGGTTTACCCAGCCCATTTTTACCATCTATAATGGCCGGACTGATCCGGTGGAGCATGTGAGTCACTTTAACCAGAGGATGGTGGTGCACTCTCACAATGAGACTCTGATGTGTAAAGTTTTCCCCTCCAGCCTGGGACCTGTTGCTATGAGGTGGTTCAACGGCCTTAAATCGGGGTCTATAGGTTCATTTGGGGAGCTTACTAGAGCATTCGCTTCGCGGTTCATTATGTGTAGCAGAGTACCTCGGCCATTGGACTCGCTGTTATCCATGACCATGAGGGAAGAGGAGACGTTGAAAGCATACTCCGACCGTTATTGGGAGATGTTTAATGAAATAGATGGCGACTTTGATGAGGTTGCGCTCAATACCTTTAAAGTAGGTCTTCCTACTGATCATGACTTGAGAAAGTCTTTGACCAAAAAGCCCTTTCGTAGCGTACATCGTCTCATGGATCGTATTGACGAGTACAAGAGGGTGGAGGAAGACCAGCTGCAAGGAAAGGGTAAGGAGAAGGTTATCCCGCAGGAGAGAAGGGATTTCAGGTCGGACAGGTACCACAATAACAAGCCGAGGAGAGATTACGTTGGGCAGTCCGGCTCGGCAGCACCTCAGGCCGTGAGCACTGTGTTCCGAGAGCCAGTACATCAGCTGCTGGAGAAAGTTTGTAAGGAGCCCTTCTTTAAATGGCCTGGTAAGATGTCATGGGACCCTGCGAAGAGGAATTGGAACCTTTTTTGTCAGTACCATCAGGATGTGGGCCACACTACCGAGAACTGTCGGACCCTTTGGAACCATTTGGAGCAGCTCGTTAGTGAGGGAAAGTTAAAGCAGCACTTGTGTCAGCCCACTGGACAGGTCAGTCAAGTTGGTTCAAACAACCAGAGGAATAATCCATCTCGGCCAGCATTGGGAACAATTAATGTTATCTTCGCTGCACCTGGTAGGACCGGCTCAGGTCCCACTAGGGTGATGGCGGTTTCCAATTCTCAGGCCGAGGATGCGGGCAGCAGGCCGAAGAGGTTGAAGGGCACTTTGCCCGTCTTAGGATTCTCCAACGAGGATAAGGTAGGGACTATCCAGCCCCATGATGATGCCCTGGTAGTTACGCTTAGGATAGGGAATTATGATGTGAGGAGGGTGATGATAGATCAGGGCAGCGGTGCAGATATTATGTACCCAGATCTATTTAAGGGGCTAAGGTTGGAGTTGGAAGATTTAACTCCTTACGACTCGCCGCTTATAAGTTTCGAAGGAAGAGCCGTTGTGCCGAAGGGACAGATCCGTTTACCCGTTCAATTCGGCTCAGAAACGGTTGAGGTGGATTTCATTGTGGTTGATGCGTACTCTCCATATACAGCCATCCTCCCCAGGCCCTGGCTGCACGCGCTTGGGGCTGTCTCCTCTACCTTGCACGTTAAAGTCAAATTCCCCTCGGGGGAATGTGTTGAGGAAATCCTCGGCAGCCAATTGGTAGCCAGGTAGTGCATATCGGCTGTGGTATTACATCAGACAGATGCCAAGTCTTCGGCTTTAATCATCAAAGACCTATAGCAGTTAACGGCTCCTGATTCATCTGGAATGGTGACAGGAGATGAGACACATTGCGAGGAGTTAGAGAAGTTTCCAGTAGCCGATGACCCAGAGAGATTCTTCCAAGTCGGTGTACTCTTGCCACACCAAGAGAAGATGGAATTGTTAGAATTCTTGAAGGACAATGTTGATGTTTTTGCGTGGGATCCTTATGAAGCTCCAGGCGTGGATCCGGGCTTCATTTGTCATTACTTAAATGTCAACCCAGCTATTGTTCCGAGGAGGCAGCCACCTCGGCGATCTTCCAGAGAACATTCTGAGGTTGTGAAGGAAGAGGTTCTTAAACTCAAAAGGGCGGGGGCTATCAAAGAAATTTTCTACCCCGAATGGTTGGCTCATACTGTTGTTGTAAGAAAGAAAAATGGAAAGTGGAGGGTATGTGTGGACTTTACAGACCTGAATAAGGCCTGTCCCAAAGATTCGTTCCCAATGCCGCGTATTGATCAACTGGTGGATGCCACTGTCGGACATCCTCAGATGAGTTTTTTGGACGCCTTCCAGGGTTACCACCAAATTCCCTTGGCATTGGAGGATGAAGAGAAGACTGCCTTCATTACTCCGACGGGGAATTATCATTATAAGGTCATGCCATTTGGTTTGAAGAATGCTGGGGCTACCTACCAAAGGATGATGACTAGAATGTTCGAACAGCAAATGGGGAAAACCATTGAAGTATATGTGGACGATATGGTGGTGAAAAGCAAAACAATACCCTCACACGTGAAAGATTTAGCCGATGCTTTTCGGATACTGAGAAAGTACAAGTTGCGCCTCAACGCCTCAAAGTGCTCTTTCGGCGTGGGGTCTGGAAAGTTCTTGGGATACATGATTACTCATAGAGGCATAGAGGTAAATCCGGTACAGGTCAAGGCTATCCAGGACTTGCAGTCTCCTCGGAACCCAAAAGAAATCCAGAAGCTAACGGGAATGATTGCTGCCTTGAATAGATTCATATCTCGGTCAGCTGACCGGTGTCGTCCTTTCTTCCGACTGTTGAATAAGTGGAAAGGGTTTCAATGGACCGAGGACTGCGAGTTAGCTTTTCAACAGCTCAAGCAATATCTTTCTCGGCCACCCATTCTGTCTCGTCCTGAGGCACATGAGATTTTGTTTGCTTATCTGGCAGTAGCCGTCCACGCGGTCAGCCTGGTCCTGATAAGAGATGATAACGGGGTGCAAAGACCGGTATATTACGTTAGTAAGTCTTTAGGTGATGCCGAGGTGCGTTATCAACCCTTAGAGAAAGTGCTCCTGGCCGTGGTTCATGCCACGCGAAAGCTTCCCCATTATTTTCAGTCCCACACAGTGATTGTTCTGACCCAATTGCCCCTCAAGGCAGTGCTGCGTAGCGCCGACTACTCAGGAAGGATAGCAAAGTGGGGGACCATCCTGGGGGCTTTTGATGTTAAATACAAGCCTCGCACCTCGGTGAAGGGCCAGGTCCTCGCTGACTTGGTGGCGGAATTTGCCGAGCCATTGCTGGAAGAAACTCTGAAAGAGGCCCACATGGGTGAAAAATCAGTTGGTGTGATCACAGCTGCGGTATCTCCGATTTGGGAAGTGTATGTGGATGGGGCTGCTAATCAGAGAGGGTCTGGTGTTGGACTTGTTCTGGTGTCCCCTGAAGGAATTGTCTTCGAAAAATCTTTAAGATTGGCGTTCTTGGCTACAAACAATGAGGCTAAATATGAAGCAGTCTTGGTAGGCATGCAGATGGTACGTAGGATAGGTGGAAAGGAAATCCGTGTATTCTCGAACTCTCAGTTAGTGGTCGGCCAAGTGATGGGGACCATGGAGGCTAGAGACCCCAGAATGCAGGAATACTTGGTCCAGGTCAAGCGTTTGCAAGCTGAATTTGACTCCTTCGTCTTAGCTCATATTTCTAGGAGTGCAAACACTCATGCAGATTGCTTGGCTACGTTGGCGACTTCCTCGGTTCAGGACTTGCCTAGGGTTATCCTCGTGCAGGATTTGTTAGAGCCAACCCTTATTGTCATCAGCACAGTTCACATTCATCTGATAAGGTCTGGGCCTAGTTGGATTGACCCGGTTATAGCTTTTCTTAAGAATGATACTCTTCCTGAGGACAAATCTGAAGCAGAAAAGATACGTCGAAAGGCGCCACGTTTCTGGTTATCCGAGGATCAGAAGCTGTACAAACGATCCTTTTCAGGACCGTACTTGTTTTGTGTGCATCCTGAATCAACAGAAGCATTACTGGAGGAGCTGCATGAGGGAATTTGTGGGAGCCATACTGGGGGAAGGTCCTTAGCCCATAGAGCTCTAACTCAGGGTTATTGGTGGCCCAATATGCAGAGAGAGGCTCAGGACTATGCCAGAAAATGTGATCAATGCCAGAGGTTTGCCCCTAATATTCATTAGCCTGGTGGGGTTCTTAACCCTCTCTCTAGTCCTTGGCCTTTTGCCCAATGGGGATTGGACATAGTGGGGCCATTTCCGAGAGCTGCCGGAAACAAAAGATGGCTTCTTGTGGGAACAGATTATTTTACTAAATGGGTTGAGGCCGAGCCCTTAGCCAATATCAGAGACATTGATTCCAAGAAATTTATCTGGAAAAATATTGTCACTAGATTCGGTATACCACACACCCTTATCTCGGACAATGGCGTTCAATTTGATAGCAAGGCCTTTAGGCAATATTGTGGTGACATGGGTATCATAAATAGGTATTCCACCCCAGCTTATCCTCAGGGAAATGGGCAAGCCGAGGCCGTCAACAAGGTCATAGTCAGTGGGCTCAAGAAGAGGTTGGACGATGTGAAAGGCAGGTGGGTAGAAGAGCTCCCTCATGTTCTATGGACGTATCGGACCACACCGCGTAGGTCCACGGGAGAAACGCCATTCTCTATGACTTATGGAGCCGAGGCGGTGATACCTCTGGAATCTGGTTTTCCAACCCTAAAGACGAGTTCTTTTAGCCCGGAGAATAACAATGGAATCCTGGAGAAAGATCTTGATTTACTTGAGGAACGACGCGAGGCAGCTATGGTCCAAATGGCTTATTATCAATAGAAGCTAAAACGGGGATATGATGCCCACGTGAAGTTAAGACCACTTGCACCTGGTGATCTTGTACTAAGGAAAGTTGTAGGCGCTTCTAAGAACCCAGCTTGGGGTAAGCTAGGACCCAACTGGGAAGGTCCCTATCGCATTGTTTCAGTAGCCGGCATAGGGTCATATCGGCTAGCTGACCTAGATGAAAAAATTGTACCACGCCCATGGAATGTAAACAATCTTAGAAGGTATTATTATTAATAAAATGTGTTTTTTTTTTAGCGAACATTTTAAAGTTATGAGTATCTCTGACACTTGAAGCTATTGTTCTTAAGAATCAAACAGAAACTTGGTTAAGTGTAGTCCTCGGACCACAAACCTTGTGGAAATTGATGTCTTATCATTTGTTAAACAGAACCTTAGTTATGTCGGGTCCTTGGACCTCCTACTTTGGGAAAATTAACATTTGAAGTTACAATCTTTAAGAATCAAACAGAAACTTGGTTAAGTGTAATCCTCGGACCACAAACCTTGTGGAAATTGATGTCTTATCATTTGTTAAACAGAACCTTAGTTATGCCGGGTCCTCGGATCTCCTACTTTGGGAAAATTAACATTTGAAGTTACAATCTTTAAGAATCAAACAGAAACTTGGTTAAGTGTAGTCCTCGGACCACAAACCTTGTGGAAATTGATGTCTTATCATTTGTTAAACAGAACCTTAGTTATGTCGGGTCCTCGGACCTCCTACTTTGGGAAAATTAACATTTGAAGTTACAATCTTTAAGAATCAAACAGAAACTTGGTTAAGTGTAGTCCTCGGACCACAAACCTTGTAAAAATTGATGTCTTATCATTTGTTAAACAGAACCTTAGTTATGTCGGGTCCTCGGACCTCCTACTTTGGGAAAATTAGCATTTGAAGTTACAATTTTTAAGAATCAAACAGAAACTTGGTTAAGTGTAGTCCTCGAACCACAAACCTTGTGGAAATTGATGTCTTATCATTTGTTAAACAGAACCTTAGTTATGTCGGGTCCTCGGACCTCCTACTTTGGGAAAATTAACATTTGAAGTTATAATCTTTAAGAATCAAACAAAAACTTGGTTAAGTATAGTCCTCGGACCACAAACCTTGTGGAAATTGATGTCTTAACATTTGTTAAACAGAACCTTAGTTATGTCAGGTTCTCGGACCTCCTACTTTGGGAAAATTAACATTTGAAGTTACAATCTTTAAGAATCAAATAGGAAATTGATTAAGTCCGGTCCTCGGACCCCAAGCTTGATTAGAGTTAATTTCTTATTGCGTCTGGAAATTAGTGCCTTACTGGTCATTAACTCAGATCTTAAGTTTTATATCTTTAAGTGTTAAGCAAATTTAGGTAAGGAATGGTCCTCAGATCTTACATCCTACTAAACACAATACCACACATTATAAGGATTTAACCGTTATATGAGGTTTCTTTTTATCAAGGCATTGTTTAAAATATCTCAACCATGTCATCTGCTGTTAAATTTTTAATGCTAAAACATGCGAATGACTACATGGAGGTTATGATTGTGTGATATTTGGAGTTAGATTTGTTTGTTCTATCCCTTTTGACTATGTACTAATGTCAATCTTTATAACAAATACACAAAGAGTAAAGTAAAACGGATGTAACATAGGTGAGAATCAAATGAAATTGTTTTTCATTAATCATTCAAATATATATTACATATTTAATTCAAACATGGAAGAAGAGAAGTCCTAAGCTAGGTCCTAAGCCTTTGGAGGGGGGTCTTGCTGAGAGGTACTGGTGGCCTCGGTCTTTCTCAACTCTAGCTCAAAGGGAGTCAAGACTTGCTTTCCTTTATCTGCTGTCTTCGTTGGAAGGACGTTGGGTTCCACTATCTGGCTTAAGTCCTTCTTTGCATCCCCTCCTCCTTCCTTCTCTTTGTTGGAACCTGAAGGTTTTGTAGGATTAGGAATTTGCTGTGGGACCATCGGAGGAAGAGCAGGGAGAGTTGACTCAGGGGTAGGAGTAGCAGCAGGAGCCTCTTCAATCTCCTGTATCTCCAGGGGAAGCCAAACGTTCTCGAATTTCCTCAGGTCCAAGGATAGAGGAACTCCAGCTACGTTTAGGGCTTCCCCCCAGACTTTTTAACAGTACTCCCGGCACAAAGCCGCGAAGGCCTCTGTCAGCTACTCCTCGGTTGTTGCTACCCCTTCCTCGTAGCTCGTCTGCTTGGCAGCCTCTAAAGAGCGTTGGAATGAGCTGGCTTCATCCTTCATCAGCACAAGTTCCTTTTCCAGATCCGAGTGCTCCCTTTGGGCTTGGGAGAGCTCTTCATCTCTTTCGCGAAGGAGCTTGCGCTGCCTTTCTATCTGGGTCTTCATGGTCTTCAGATTCGCCTCGGCCCCATTCTTCTCTCTCTTTAGATCAGCCACCTCCGTGGTAAGCTTCTCGTTCTGAGCAAGGGCTGTGCCCAAGGACTTCTCAGTCTCCATCCTAATCTCCTGCTCAGTTCTGGCCTTCTTCCGAGTGTCTTCTATGAACTTCTCGGCTACAAAGACCTCCTGAATGGCCTGCAACAAAGTATGATGGAGTTAGGAATAATAAAAAACTAATGTATATTGTTAAAAGTGGAATCTTCCTAAAAAGGGGTAAACTTACCAGCGCTAAGTCTCTTTTTAAAGAGAGGAATAGTTGTGGCTGGCTCATTTTTTCCAAGGTCTCCATGTCCTTAGGCAGCAGAAGAGGGCGTTCCAACACTTCGGCCAAGTGGTGGGCATGGCCTTGTTGAACCGCCCTTATACTGGATTGGCAGGAGATGGGTGCGCCGTCCAGTCTTAAGTCGGGGGACCAGGTGGTCGGTGCTCGGCGCACTTCGACCTCGTCCCTAATTTCCCCGCTTTCAACTGAGCGGGCCCTACCCTTGCCTTTGTCCAGCTTCTGCTGCTGAACCGGTGGGAGTTGTTGTCGCGGTTTTTTTGGGTCTTTGCTGATCGTCCCCTCGGCCTCCCCCTTTCTCTTCTTTTTGGGATCCTCGGCTGGAAGTTTTGGCTCAGCTGGAGGAGGGGGAGGTGGCAATGTTTAAAGAGCTTGGGACCCCCCCGTCTTTTTCCCAGCAACCTTCCCAGCTCTGTTGGTTAGGAGACCCTTCATCCTGTCCATATCTTCCTCGGAGTCGTCTTCTGGATGGGCAACAACTAACCCTGCAATCCCAGAGGCCTCGGTGGCTTCTTCTTCCTCGTCAGAGAGTACGACGAACTGGTTCCCTCGAGGTTTTTCGGTGTCTTCAAATTGGAACTGTTCTATCTCTTCGTCTAGCGTGTTTGAAGAAGACACTTGCTCCTCTGGGACAACAATCGCCTGGGAGTGTGTAGCTAGAGGGACCGCAGCAATTGGTTGTAGATGCAGTACAGTGTGAAGGGCGTCAGGGAGATCGTGGTCGTCCAAAAAGTTGGGCCGGGCTACGTTGATCTTCTTTCGCCTTCGGTCCCCCGCTACTATGGCGTTTTCTATCTCTTGGAAGTCCGAGGAGATGGGATCGTACCCTAGAATCAGATGAGCAGCTCTGAGTTGTAGTTCCTCGCTAACAAACACCTCGGAGTGCAGTACTCGGTTAAGATCTGCAACGTTGTAGTGGCTTAAGCGTGGGCGCACGTGTTGCTTATCTGCAAAAGAAGACACCAAATCAAACGAACATGGTTAGATTCACACAACATACAATAAACCTAAATAAATGTGAATACGCATTTGTGTGAGTGCTAGAGGAGTTTGTGCGGGGGGGAAGGTTAATCCTAAGGTGTCGCACCTGGATCTCCCCACTCAACTGGGCAGTGGAGGCCGTCGTGCCAGTTCCTAGAAATGATCAGGTAGTCATCCTTCATGCCTTTGTTGGATTTGGGAAGACAGGAGATTAGCTTAACAATGCTGGAACGAGATTTAATATAGTAACCTACTTTGGAGAGTTTGTGGGATTCGTACAGAAAGACGACATCGTGCCAGGTGAGGTTTAGACCCATTTGCTCGTTTAGAGCATCGACGCTGCCTAACACTCTAAAAACGTTTGGGAGGCATTGATCGGGACACAACCGGTGGTTGCGAAGGTACTCCCTGGTTACAGGTTTCATTGGGAGGGTCATCCCACCCTCTATAAAGGCTATCATTGGGATGATAACCTCTCCCTCTTTTCTAGAACCGGCCACGGCTTCTGCCGGGCAATATTTTAACCCTACATCGCCGGGAATGTGATACTTGGCTCTGAAGCCTTCCATTCCAGCGGCGGTATCAACTAGACACTTAAACCTACCCATCAGAAAAGAACGAAAGGCTAAACTCTAAAGGGGAGAATATCTACGAGGACAGCCGAGGACTATGTCCGAGGAGAAAAGGTTAAGAATAGAGAGAGCAAGAACTTACAAAGTTGAAGGTGTGCAAATTTCCACGGTTTTCTGCAGGTAAAGTATGATTGCTGATGTTTTGATGGGATTAGCCCCTAGGGAATTAAATGAAGGTGCAGGTTCCCGAAGCGTCACGATGTGCGGAAAAGCGGCCCCGAAATTATGTTCGTCCTGCCCAAATTTTTGTGGAATGATAAGGACCGTTGGATGCTTATCTCACCGTTGAACGTGGGGGACAAGGTATAACTTACGGTAATAAATGCGCGCGTTTTTTAAAATGAAACCGCCAAGTGGCATCTTCTGGGACGCTAAACGATTTCTACACGTGCAATCATTCACAAAGTGTGTGGAGTAGGTTCTCATCAGATCAAAACCCTATTTTTCTCCTCGGACGTTGAAAATTAGAGTTTTGAGGGGCTATTGTGGGGAGCAAAAAGACCCTGATGGGAATATGGGCCGTTGGGCCATGCTAAGGAAGGCCGACCTGCTCTTGGGTTTAGAACTTGTCAGTGCTACGGGTCGGCCCATACGCCGAGGATCCGAGGATCCAGCCGAGGATGAATTTCCCTTCGGACGGACACCGGAGAACCCGGGACTTCATGGTAAAGGTTAGGGAATGACATGATCAAGACCAATGGTTAAAGGGGGAGAACTCTTGAATGTCCTAGAAGCACCGATGTTAGAGAAATACCAAAGGTAAAGGCTGCCACCTCCACATTAAAGACCCTGCACCTACCACCCTGGCCGCATTAATGGGGAAGTGACACCTGAACAGTGGAAGGGAAACTTCTGGTTACTATTCAAAGGCACTGAGAAAAGAAATATCTGGGCTAAGGGGGAGTTGGGGCAACACGTGTACAAAGTATCAAAAAGAAGAGTATTTAAGGAGCAACCTAGAACAGAAAAAGTGGACGGACTTTTTTGTAATCCAAAAGGAAAAGAAAAAAAGAGGAGGAGTTAATATAAGAACAACTCTCGGCTTACGTCCGAGGAGGTTGATTTACAATATTTCTTGTTGTTTCCAGGTGTTTGCAATCTTTGGCTTGTCATTTAATCCTCACATACTTCTAACCTGGGTTTCAAGCTCACACTCTACAAATTCATATTGTTTAAGGCTCATTGGGCCTGAGCCCATAATTGCGCTTGGGGCCAGGTGCAATTGTGCACTTACACTACCAATCTCCTCCCGATAAACCTTTCTTCTTTACCTCTTTGCCTTAGCCATTCTCTTTGCCTATCTAAGTCATTCTCTCTACCTCTCTCAATTCTCAAAACCTTATTCATTTTTTATCTTTGAAATTTTAGAATATATTAGGAAATTTTAGTGCAAAGGAAAGAATGGTGCAAATTTATGTTCTAATTTTTTTTTTGAACAATTAATCGTGATTTGTTTTTGTATTGCTTTTATTATTTTGTGAGAATGCTTCAAATCTTCCTTATTTGGATTGGTTTCAAATTTTAAAAATACAAGTTTTCCTTATATTTACATGCTATCATATATGACAATTTGCTCTAATGAATTCAATTATCTATATACTCTCAGAGTGCTAAAGCTGAAACTTAATGAATGATAAGAGGACAGTGAAGTTCCAAATTGTTTGTTATTATTATAATATTTATGAAATTTCTTTATCATGTGCCTTTTTTTTTCACCAGATAATAGTATATTACTCTGCATATATTATAAATATTTCACATTTATGAAGAAACCTTTCCGTGCATAGTATGAGTTAGTGACTAGTTTTTTAAGTAAATAAGAATACACATAAGTCATGATTCTATTATATGGAATGGAACACAAATAAGAATTTAGACGCACTATATCATGATTCTATTATATGAAGTGAAACACAAATAAGTGATAACATATCTATCTTATCAATATATAGAATCCACACGATATGAGTGCCCCATTTTATGTAATAGAAGTGTGAAATACTCATAATATATTCGATCTTATCAATACCTAGAATCACATATTATATGTATTAGGTTGTAATGTGCTTATGATATGCACAGAAACTTTTAACAATAATGACAATAAAGTAGTGATTTTGACTTCATGCTGAATATTGTGAATGAGTTACTTGATAGCAAAATTAAGAAAATTAAAATGGAGATTTTGACGTAAAATTAAATTACAATTAAAAGCCAATATGGATTTTATTTGGATTTTGGTTCTACCTCAACTTTAAAATATGGATTCTACTACCGTATACTCTTGGTGCAATAGTCACTTTACAAGAATAAGTGCTCGTGGGGTGTGGGAGGCATAGGCCGAGGTTCAAGTTTCTAGAAGGGAGCTTTACACACATATACACTTAGATTATATTATACTAAAATTTCAATCTTTTGTATATACACACACACATATATACACACACATATATGGATTCTATTTAGAACCTACCACTTTAAGCATATCCATCCAAAATAAACATCCAGTTATTGTGCATCTATTAACCGACTAGTCTAGACCAATTAACAACACAATTATTCCAATGTAATTACTCAGTGACGGTAATGGGCTTTATTAAATTAAAAAATTTTCATAAGAGAGTTGCAATTACATATAAAAACTTCCAGTACTTTTTTTTTTTTTTTGAGAAGATAAAACTTCAAATTCTTGGTAAGCTAAAAAATTATATAAATTGGCCTAAATAAATAAACAAAAAATTGATAGAGAATTTTAATTCACACAATAAACTAACAATGCTATGTCTATATCAAACACTTTTTTGGGGGGGAAAACAATATTAACTGTTAATTTACTAGCAGATTGACTAACACATATTAGCGAGCACTCTTAACCAAATATGTACATGGCTAGTCTTGTGCTGATGTCAATTGCTATCTAATCCCTCTCTTAAGTCTACCACTTTCCAAGTTGTTCAACCAATGAGAAGAAACATAAAACAATCAAAATCATATTATATTATATATTATTAATTTAGACAAGCAAAAGAAAAGGTCGCCTTTGTCACGAAGATAGAAGGGATTCCTCAAAGAAAGATTACAAAATCAATGAGAAAAGTTACAGAGAGAAAAATTAGATATTAAATAGCATATTATCAAATTAAAAGAAAAAAAAGTAGCCTTTACACTACAAAGATAAAAGGAATTTTTCAAACAAAGATTAACAATCACGAATGTTTGATTGTGCAATTCACACATAAGAGTGTTTGAAAAACAATATTAACACACCAAATTCATTACATTTATTAAAAGCAAAAAATTGACCCTTTGATTTTCGCAATGTGTAATAAACGTTGCAGCAAAATTAAGAAATTAAATTGACACAATGACTTACTTGGCATAAAGATTGAAAACCTTGTCCAAGCACAAAATTACAAATCTAATTAAATTTTTTCACAGTTTTGGCTATATATTAGTATTTTTTTTTTCTTTTTTACAATTGAGTGAATCAACTCAATCATTATGAAAAAATAAATGGATATAAGATCAGAGAGGGTCAACGAGTATGGGACGCGGGTGGAACTGTTAGGAGAGCTCGAGACCTTCTGCAAGAATTTCGAGACGTCAACTTTCAATCTTCTCGGTCAGCTACCATACAAACAGTGACGAAGTGGTAGCCACCTCCTTTAGGCTTATTTAAAATCAACTTCGACAGAGCAGTTTTTGAGAATTTGGGTCGGGCAGGTCTTGGCGTTGTCATTCGAGATTCAGAGGGGAATATAATTGCGGCCCTCAGCTAGCAAATCAACCTTCCTAGTTCAATGGATATGGTAGAGGCATTGGTAGCGAGAGGAGCACTTTCCTTCGCGCAGGAGATTAGCTTTTTTAAAGCTGAGGTGGAAGGAGATTCTTTAAAGGTTATTTCGGCTGTCAACCATCCTGAGTTAAATAGGTCCTAGTTGGGGCATATTATTTTCGATATACAGTGTGCTAGTCAATGTATGCTTTTATGCCATTTTATTCATGTTCGTAGGGGTAATAGATTAGCCCACTCCCTAGCTAGAAGAGCAGTTGTAGCTGCAGATACTGATGTGTGGTTAGAAGAGCTACCACCTAATTTGGAAGATGCATTCCAGACAAATTTACTGTAATAATATGGACTTACCTGTTTTTTTTTTTTTTTAAATGGATATAAACTATAAAAGAGGTCACCACCTTCCAAACAATAGTAACAAAAAAAATTTAAAAACACTCTTTATCCACTCATGTAAAAACGCTTCCACTCTCCACACCCTCTCCCTCTCTTCATTCGTCCCAACACAACACTTCTACCAGGTCCAAATGCAACTCCTCCAAACCCCTCATTTCTTCACCTTCCCTAAACCCCTAAACCCCATTTCCAAACCCCATCACCATATCCAACCATGTCACTCTCCTCTCTTCCTTTCCAAAACCCCACTTCAACTTCATTTCTCCACCACCACCACCCCCCATTGCTTCAGCTCCGACGAGTTCCCTGTAGACGAGACCTTCCTCTCAAAATACGGTCCCAAAGACAAAGAAACCGAAGACGAAGCTCGAATTCGCAACTGGGTCGAGCGAGATTGGGCTCCTTGGGAAGAAATCCTAACCCCAGAAGCCCGTTTCGCTCGTTTAAGCCTTAACGAGGGTGAAGAAGTCCCTCTCCAATCCCCAGAAGCCATTGAAGCTTTCAAAATGCTCAAACCCAGTTACCGGAAAAAGAAAATGGAGGAGATGGGTCTCACTGAGGATGATTATTATAGAAAACAGTTTGATTTTAAAGGTGAGGTACCTGAGCCTTTGGAGACTTTGTGGGCTACTCCAATGATTGCACAACACGTGGTGCCGAGGGATTGGCCGCCGCGGGGTTGGAAGGTGGATAAGAAGGAGCTTGAGTACATAAGGGAAGGTCATAAGTTGGAGGGTGTGAGGAGAGTTGGGTTGGAGGAGTTGGAGGAGGCACAAATGGTGAGTGATGCTGAGGATGTGTGTTTTGACAGGTACAAGGTGTTTTTGAAGCAGTACAAGGAGTGGGTTGAGGCCAACAAGGATAGGTTGGAGGAAGAGTCTTATAAGGTAAGGAAATTTCTAATGCTACTTTCAATTTTATGACTTTACAACACTGACGTGGAAATGAATGTGATTGGTGACACTTCGATAACATGATAAATGAATTTCTAAATTACTTTGTAGTGATTGGTAACATACGAGTTTGTAAAGCTTGTGTGGAAAATTTTGTAGTCTCTCTAGCTTCATTCATAAGATAATGTGAGATTGGAAACAATGAAAAGGGTAAAACTTATGTATAATTACTGTAGCTTAGGTTCGCAATTAAATTCAACTATGTGGCTGAATTAGTCAATGCGGCACCTTTTTTGTGTAAAGACAATTAAATTCAATCATGTGATTTATTGGTCAATGCAACCATATGTTAAATTTAATGGGAGTTTAAGGTATAGCATCTAAAGAATTGTACCTAAGTTTTGCCCCAATGAAAAATTATAAAGATGGGAACTTTTGGTTGTGTTTCTTGTTTTGTTGTGTTTAAGTGCTTATGTTTATTGTGATGTTTGTGTGTTTATGGTGATGTAATTCATTTCATGCTAGCATGGTTTTATGGTTTGTTAGTAAGCAGGGTTGGACTGAGTTATTCATTTTGAATTATGTGAAGAAAATTTAGTGTAAAGTTGGCATTTCTGTGGGGATTGTAATAATATTAGAAGGGTAATTATTTTTTTAATGTTTAAGGTAGCTTTGGGGGTTTTATATGCGGTAGTGATATATTTCATCCAAAAAAAAAAAAAAAAACTATGAATTTTGGAGTTTATGACAATTAGGGATTATTAATTGAGGTTGATATTGTCAAATTGGCTTAAGTTTGCCATAAGTTTAGGATCTTGAATTTGTTTATTGTATGGAGTCCAGCTGAAAAATATGGTTGTGAATTTGATGAAAAAATCTTCATTCATTTTGTGATAAGTATGTCAAATAAGTATATTCTGAATTTCTGATTAGTTGGCTACAAAATTGGCTGAAATCTTTAGTCCAACTGGACGGATTGAGAGAATTAGGCGTATGCAGATTTAGAGTTTTCAAGATATATATTAGAATTATGATTAAATTTACCATCTCCTAACAACATAAGTTTTGGGAGAATTTGTAATTTAACATAATATTAGAGTAGTTGGTCTTGAGTTCAATCCTTGTCTCCACTTTACCTTCTATTTAAAATGTCAAAAACCCATATGTTGGGTCTCACTTATTAAGGGGGAGTTCAGGCCCACACGTGAGGAGGAATTTAGGATTATGGTTAAATGATTAAATTCATCATTTCCTAACAACTTAAGCTTTTGGGAGAATCGGTAATTTAACAATATATATTAAATTTATGTGCAATACTTGAAGCAACTAACTTTGCTACTGTATTTTCTACAAGTTTGAGTTGTCCATGCAGGAGACTAATGTGCATGTTTTTAATGCCTTTACAGTATGACCAAGATTTCCATCCTGGTAGGAGGAAAAGAGGCAAGGACTACAAAGAAGGAATGGTAACATAGGTTGCAAATTTTCTGTGTTTAGTTTAATTTGGGTTGGGAGAAATGATGACATTTATGATCCTTGTTTTCTGCAGTATGAACTTCCTTTTTATTATCCAGGACAAGTAAGTTATTTTGCTCATTCTCTTTCCCTTGAGCAATCTCTCTCTCTCTCTCTCTCTCTTCCTACTAGAAATTGTACTTATAGGTCTCATCCCAATAATGCATATATGGACTTGTGTGTCCTCCCTACCATCCTCATACTAGAAATATCATCTACTTGATGCTATATGCAATTTCATGGTATGGAAAGTCATTGTGGAAAATTTCTATGCAGATTTGTGCAGGGAAAGTGACTACCTTGCACCTTTATCAAGGAGCATTTGTTGACATTGGAGGTGTATATGATGGGTAATAATTCCCTGTGCTGGTTTTCCTCATGGTTATGTTTTAGTAAAATATATCATACATACCTATGAGTAATGCAATTTACTTGTAAATTCATGTGTCTTGATTTGTTTTAGGTGGGTCCCTATAAAAGGTAATGATTGGTATTGGATTCGCCATCACATAAAAGTTGGTATGCATGTCATAGTTGAAATTCTGGTGAGTGTTTAAGACTATCAGTACTGGGCTAGTTCCCCACTCCCCCCCCCCCCCCCCTTTTGTTTTTGGGAGTTGGGACCAATTATCTCTGAATATTGATTCCCTTTGTTTATCCAGCATCCAGGGATCAAAGTCATTATAAGAAATTGACCTTTTCACTAAGGTTCTCATTGTACATCTCGTTGTTTTTGCAGGCAAAGCGAGATCCTTATCGCTTTCGATTTCCTATTGAAATGCGTTTTGTCGATCCAAATATAGATCACCTGATGTATGTAATCCTGTACTTCTGACTATTCTCCACACCTTCAAGTCTATTTTAGAATATTACTGAGGTCAATCTCTATTCAGTCTAACGATAATTAATGATCTTATTTGATACTGTCTATAACTCCTAATTTGCTCACTCATTTATTTTTGACACTTGTGTCCATACTTCCAGCTTTAACAGATTTGACTATCCACCTATATTTCATCGTGATGATACTAATCTAGATGAATTACGGGTTTGTACCTTTCCTTTTATATAGTACCACTATCTCTATTTTTCTACCTTTGATATGTCCATAATAAGTTTATCATATCTTTACTCAAGTACATGGGTGGTTTCCAAGAGACTGCTAAAAATTAAAACCTAAGATTACACAAATCTTCTGAGTATTTGAGGCCAGATTAGTCTGTTGGTGGGCTTTGCCCTCCTAGCTCATTGGTTTATTTAAGAGGCAATGGGGAAGGTTTCTATTGTTCCAAACTTGTCAGTTTTGGATACATTTTATAGAGGAAGTGGAGCAATCAATTTCCTGCATGTGCAATCTGCTTTAAGATTGTTTGTTCTTAAAATTTGTATTTTTTCAACCATCCTTATGCTTTTGATTTTGAATGTCTCCATTTGCAGCGTGATTGTGGAAGACCTCCAGTTCCTAGAAAAGATCCAGGAAGCAAACCGGAAGAGGAACCTTTGTTGTCAGATCACCCTTATGTTGATAAGGTATGTTTTTTTGCAAGGAATTCTTTGTTTGAGAAGTCACTATATTATCAACGTTGTTATTCATTTGTTTTTAATTGAAGCAAAGGGGCATATGTATATATATAAGAGAAATGTTATGTCCACAACATTTTCACAACACTTTCACAACAAATCCTGAGTGGCAGGTTGTTATTGGTGGGGCAAAAAAGTCATTTCAATGGTAGATTCAAATTATAACCAATAACAACTAACCACTTATGATTTGTTGTGAAAATGTTGTGGACGTAACACTTCTCTACACATAATATGTTACATTTTTATGGCAAGCCTCACTGAAATGCATATTCATACATGTGTACATTATGACTGCACCAGGAGCTGGTTGCCTATCACATCCTAAGGAAATTTTTCTGTGTCAGTAGAATTGAGAAATTGTGGATGTACATATACATAATTTCATGTTATATTTTCTCCTTTCTCTATTAGAATTTAGACATGTAAGAAAGTTATGTAAGTGTATGTGAATGCATCATACATTTAAATTTCCTCCCTCCACATCTCCCTGCTAGCACATGGGACTCTTTCCTTTTGATGTTTGCTGCTGATTTCATATGCACATGCAGTTGCATGAACTCCCTAATCTCTTAGTTCATTAAAGGCTAAAAAGAACGATGGAGTACATTATAGAGAAACATATAAAAACTATCTTAGTGGACCTTTCTCTTGTGTCTTTAGTTTTTAAATTCTTTGATTTGTTGCAAGTTATGACTGAGTTTCTGCCGTCTTTGAACAATTTTGTGTGTATGATCAATATTTACCATTGTCATGGTCATCACTGTGGACTTTCAATTTTTTATTTTTATTTTTTTTATGCAGTTGTGGCAGATACATAATGCTGAGCAGATGATTTTGGATGATTTGGAGGCTAATCCTGAGAAATACAAAGGCAAAAAATTATCAGAGTTAACCGATGATGAGGATTTTGATGAGGAAAACAGTGTCATACACACCAAAGCTTATTATAAGAAAGCTTTACTGCCAAAAGTGATTCTGGTGAGCACTTTTCTCCAGTCATTGTATTGACTTGTATGCTGTTGCATTCACCTGCTTTTTATGTATATTAATTGGCAGAAAACAAGCGTTAAAGAACTTGACTTGGAGCCTGCCTTTGCTGAGCGTCAGGTTAGCCATTCCCTTAAGTTTTACATGTTTCTTGGTCAAAATGTTAAATTACCTCAACTATTCGATATTTATATTTCTTTTCATGTTGCTTGATTATCCATTGCTTTGAAATTTGAGATGGTCCTTTCCGTTTCCTGTTCTTGTGGATACAGCACCATAATAAACTAAGAAGGGAAGCAGAGGAAAGAGGAGAGAAATACAAAATTGACAAGCTGAGACGAAATATTGAAATGGATGAGTATGACTTATTACATTGGCGTCGATCATTTGAAGAAAGGGAAGCTTTGATTAGAGACATCAGCTGGTATTCCCATTGGCATTATTATATTAATACTTGATATTAGATCTCTCACAATCTTATTGACCTCTCCTATTGGGTTCTCTCCATTATGGTGCCTGCAAATAAAGCATTTTATTTCAATTTGACCATCATACACTTGAGATTTCCAATTTCATATATACTGAATTGTGGGTAAGCTGGTCTGCATAATTAAGGTAGTCAACTTTTCCATAGAGAAAAGTAAGTGATGCTGACACGTACCTTTTACACAGTTTGTTCCTGGAATAAAGTTCGTTTACCAGCATTATAATTGGATTTATATAATATAGATGAAGCATTGATATATGGTGATTTGAGTTTCCACTCCTTATATTTAATTGTGCAACTGCAGAGATATCAAGCTAATTGTTAGACTGATCTCGTGCTTATGTTAGATCAGACTAAGTTTAGAATTTAGATAGCCCTGAGCCCTGTGATGGTCACTTAAATAAACTTAATTTAAGCAGCGCAACTAGGTTTAGAGGCATGCATTTAGTTCACAGAAGGTGGATTTCTATTTTACATTTTGGATCAAATATATTTAGAGAATCCTGCAATGCAGTATCAGTGAACATTTTCAGACTAAAGAGTCCTAAAATGTATCTTGCTTTGCATTTACATGATATTCACTACCTTCTGTTGCTGATTTGCTTTAGCTGTCCCTTTTATATACTCCTTTTACTTACTGAAAGCTGTACTGTTTTTTTCTTTGGCAGCCGTCAAGCTCTTGGTCTACCATTGGAAGAGCCAGGAAGGTATAAAGATGCCAGTTTCTTTGGGAAGGATAAATATGACCCTTCAAACCCTCTATATCGATATGACTACTGGGGAGAGCCCAAGAACTCAGAGGAGAGTAAGCAAGAGCGGATGACAGATGCCCACAACAAATCTATTGTGGGTAACGGCGTTGTCTGGTATGAAATGTCATATGATGATTGCATCAAGCAGAAGATGAAAAGAGAAGCTGAGGAACAGGCACAAAAACAAGCTGATCGTGAAGATTCAAAAAGAGACCAGGATGAGGATGAGGATAAGGATGATGATGATGACGAGGATGACGACGATGACGACGACGACTATGATTTGTTCAGCATTTTACGAAACTATAATGTTGATGATTCAAACCAACCCCATGTTAATGGGACTGAATCTTCCAGAATGTCAGATGAGGGTATATTTGAGGACTAGTTCATGGTATAAGCGAGTATTAGAGCATGGTTTTCTGTACAGTTGTTTATATAAATTGTTAATGAGAGGAAACCCATTTACGGTATTGAGAAATGCTCTTGTTTTTCCTTTTGGGGAGATGGTCTTGAATATTATGTGAAGTTGTAAAGAGATGCTTCTTCTAGGGTATAACTTAGGTTCTTTTAAGTTGTTAGCTTAGTTGGGTTTCCAAGGGATGCCCCAGTGATTCCAACACCTCTTGTGGCGCCTGAGCACTGGGGTTCAAACCCCACCAACCGCCTCCCCATATTTACCTAAAAAAGAAAAAGATAAAAAAGAAGACAAGTTGTAAGTCAAAAGTATTTTCTAATTGTCTTTGCTATTGATAAGTACAAATATATATCGTGTCTGACAGTTCTTTAAAAATTGCAAATTTATTTGTATTCTTTAAGTTTCAAGTTTAAAAACTGTATCCATCTTACCCTACATCAATGAACCGAACTGAAATTCAGGAAGGCCTAATTTCATTTATTCAGATTTAAGTGAATCACAACAATCTTGTAAATCTTAGCTTCTGCATGACATTGCAAGCTTAAAACTTTAATCCTTGGAATTTTTTGTGCTGGTGAGTCCGACCCATCACTATCAATCCTTGAAGGCTCAATCCAAACAGGTAAATGCTCTCATGGGCTTGCAAATAAGAAAAATTTACAAACAGGTGTTGGTCTTGGTCCACCAATTCAATGCATGTGAGGTATTTGCTGCATGCATGCCTTTTACAATGTGAGCCTCACGCATTTGTGAGATCCACTTGTTCTGAGAGGCCCTTTGCATATAATGGATGAGATGATTATTGCTCATATCATGCAATTGTAACAAAACACATTTAATACTAATCATAGGCATCTACCTCTTCAGATTGATTATTGTGACAGAAGCATGATTGAACACAGGTATTAAGTACCAACCTTAATTAGGGGCTAGGGCTAAAAATCAACATTTTCTATACTTAAATTATTCAAACACAAAACCTTGTTGTTTCTGCTTAATAATTACTGCTACAACCTAAAACTATATATATAATGAAAATTGATCAAAATCCTTTTCAGTAAGTTTTCCTGTAAGATGAAGCTGGGCAAAGGGTCTTGGGACAAAGCTGTCTACATCACCATGCCTCCATCAATGGTAAAGACCTGCAATAAAGCAATACAAGCTTTAGAACCCCTACAGAGAAGTAAAATATTAAATGGTGGCCAAGAGAGAAAATATCATTTGCTAAACAATACCTGCCCAGTAATGTAACTGGCAGCTGGATTAAGCGCCAGGAATTCCACTAGTCCTGCAACTTCTTCAGGTTGGCCATATCGCCCTGCAAGGACAGTTAAAAATTTAGATAAGATCGTAAAATCAACAAAGCACAATCATCTTATAGGATCTTGCTTCAACTATCACTTAGTTTATACCACTGGAACAAATGCAGAACAGCAGAAACATGTGAAACTCTTATCCTGACACCCCCCCCCCCCCCCCCCCCCAAAAAAAAGAAAAGAAAAGGAAATTCTTCTGTAGTATTAATTGAACCTCCATGTTAAAATTTGCCAACTGACTGAACTAAAATCAATGGATGACTGGGGCAAATCTGAAGGGTATGAGCTACAGGCTTTATCAATGAAATCACATCATAGTTGTTCCATTGCTTATAATTTTTCTATCATAAATAATTCTTAATTACAATAGATTTCATAATAAAGCTCAAACAAAAGTAGTGATATATGAAATTTTAATGATAAAGCGACACCACCATTAACCTTAAGAAGTTATCTTTTCTTCTCACCTAAGGGGATGGTCTCCAAAATTTTCTTCTCTATATCTTCTCCAAGCTTGGCAGTCATATCAGAGGAAATAAACCCAGGAGCCACAGCATTAACCTACAGAGAGAGAATTTTTTTTTCGTTGCAATAATCAAGTGGACGCAGCATAAACCTGTGAATAAATGCTAACTAAAAGAATAAATTATACTTGAATAGCACAGGAAGTAGCATTGGAAGTATGTTGGAGTATATCTTGTAACTCAAAAATAAAGGTATTCATCCTAGATACTTACATTGATATTCCTGCTTGCATATTCCTTTGCAACACTCTTTGTAAACCCAATTACTCCAGCTTTTGCGGCACTGTAGTTAGCTTGTCCAGCATTGCCAACCAGACCAACAACAGATGCTATATTGATTATTCTTCCCTGAAAAACAAAGAGCAGAATGCAAAGGATGTAGAAGCAAAAGAAGAATGACCTGGACATATAATTTCAAGTAAAAAGTATAATTACTCAGACAATTAAATTTCGACTGCATTTGTCAACAAGAGAAGTCAAAACTATATTGATTGAGCTGAAGCCTAATTTAAATGCATGAATCACCAGATGAGGCTTTTAGTCTTGGTTTTTTCTTCTTCAGTGTTTGTTGTTGAAATGTGTAAACAAAGATTAGCCTTTTGTTATTTTGTTTTTACCTATTCACAGTTATGAGGTACCTTACAAATGCTTGGCTTAAGGGCTATGACCATATCTAGCTCCATCATCCCACTGAAGGACCCGATTCCACCATTATCCCCACTACAACTTGATCTATACATATTGAATCTACAGGTGTACTTTCTGTGTTACAATTGTACCATTTCAGAATATTATGAAGTTGTGACACCCTATTGGTGTTACATTGTGCCAATTCATTTGTTAAGATCATTTGTCTCTATTGTCAAAAACGAAAGCGCAGATGATGAATACCTTTTTCTTTTTCATCATAATTTTGGTGGCAGCCTGCAAAAAGTATTAACAATGTAGGTCAAAAAAACACAGAACCAAGCTTGAAAACACAAAAACACTAGATAATCAGTCTCCTGAATACACACCTGTGTGCAGAGAAATACACCAGTAAGATTCAGATCAATAACCTCCTGCCATTGGGATTTTTTCATTCTCATCAATAATCCATCTCGTGTTATACCTGAAAGATTTGCCAAACAATTGGTGGAAATTACCAAAAAAGAAAAGAATAGGTGAAATAATATTAACCTGCATTATTTATCAAGACATCAACTGTTCCCCAAGCATCAACCGCCTGTAAATATGAGAGTTGAGTGACATTGCAATGCAAACAGTCATTGAAAGGCATTTCCATCACTGTAAAGTGCATTTTCTTACAGTTTTAATCATCGATTCCACATCTTCTTCTTTTGAAACATCGGCCCCAAAAGTAAGAGCCTGACCACCACATGCCACTATCTGCAAGAAAAGACAAAAGCATTCACTCTCTTGTGAAATCTCATGACTGAGTAACAACTTGGTGTAGTGGTGTAGCCACTTATTATTTATAAGCACAATTTTATTATTAAAGAATGATATAATGGAACAGTTGATAATCTAGCATATCCAGATTACTGAAGCAGCAGTAAGTACACACAGCCACAAACCAAGGTTGGCTGGAACTTATAAGCAATCAAAGATTGAGACAGAAAACCAAGAAATATATACATATAGACACACAAAGAACGAAAGAGAAACACAAACAGAAACAGAAAAAGAGAGCACACCTCCTTTGAAACTTCTTCAGCCTCCTTTGATGACCTTGAATAGTTTACGAGGACCTGCAACATGATGGAATTGAAACGTACAAGAGATATTCACCACTACAACTCTTATAAAGCTTGACAATGAGCATGATTGACCACCTTCACCCATAAACCCAACCTTTATTATAACTAGCTAGTAGTAACAATCTGAAAGCCAAACACATTTGAGATACCAAGTACCTTGTTCAGATTGAAGCTTTAGAAGCATAATATTCAAACAAATGGACATGCTTACCAATTAGAATAAAGCAATACATGAAGCATTCTCATCATTTCATATGCTCTATTCAGATAAAATAAATCAACATACGATGATGATGGAATTCCCATGTTTATGCTTCTTGGCATGCAACAGTGTAACTCAAAGATGTGATAAAAGCATAAAATCCAGTAATTAAACGTAATCCACATAAAATCACCTACCTTACTTTTCTAAAGAACATGTGTTAGACATATCAAAGCCCAACGTCCAAACCCATTCTAATTGGTCTAGATTCAGTATACTAAGAGCTGCTTGTAGTGCAGGTAAAATGACCCTATGATTAGCAGCCTAGGTTTAGTCCTATTCTATGGATATTGACACTAACACGAGACAAGACACGGTGACATGTTAATTCTTAAAAAATTAGGACACGACATGGTGGGATACCGCAATTAATTGATTAATACATTTAGCTATATATATATATATTATTTATATTCAAATTTTATGTTTATTTAAAAACATATTTATAATTAAAATAATAGTTTTAAAATTATATACCCCAATGGACTCATTGTAACACACAATTCTATTATAAAGTTGTAAAGACTTAACTTCTAAGGCTTTCTACATAAATTCGTTTTCTCTTTTCTGTCTCAATCCCAATTCCAACAACAAATTCTAACATAATATTAGATAGTGAGAGAGACCTTTTTTTCTAACATGCTTCCAAACTTTGTATTGCATAAAAATCAAAACTCAAACTTTACCAGTAATTATACTTTCTTCCACTGAATCCACACACATTTACACTTTATCTATGCCAAAAAAATGATACATGTTTAGAATCAGAGATGAAATATGTTTCAGTAGTTGAGGTTTCTCAGAGAGAGAGAGAGAGAGACCTTACAAGGAGCTTTTCCAAGAGACAAAGCAATGGCCTTGCCGATACCTCTAGAAGCTCCGGTGACAATAACAACCGGAGATTCCACATTCCGTTCAACACCTACACTCGATTCCTCCACCGCCGCAACCTGAGCTCTAACACCTGCGAATTTTACCAAAACCTTATCAGCAATTGAGGCGTACACAGTTATAATAATAGAGCAATTGAGTTTGCGACACACGGAAATTCAAAACAGTGTAAGACCAGAGGAAGTTGTCGCGAATGGGAAGGTACGGAGGATATGAGGCGATCGGAGAGAGGCGGAGAGTGGAGGCCGGAGGCTACGGAGGTGAGAGAATCGGCGGACGGAGGAGGAAGATAGTTTCGCCGTGGAGTTGAAGGCCATGGAAAAAGTGGCCGCCATTGAGAATCTGAGAAAGCCAAGTATAGTCGCCAGAGAGAGAGAGAGAGAGAGAGAGAGAGAGAGAGAGTTGCTCACAGTGCAGGCAAGTTTTTCTTTTTCTTTTTCTTTTGAATACAAGTCGTGCTTGAGCTCATGTTATGAACTCGATTTTACATGTATTCTAAGCTTATTGGTTGATTAGCTTTTATTTTTGATTAATTTATTCTTTTTTAATGAGCAATCTTATTCTCGAGTTTATTATCTTATTAAATTTAAGCTCGACTTGTTTATGCATCAAGAATAGCATTGGACTTGTTTAGCAAAAAAAAAAGAAAAAAAAAAGAATAACATTGGACTTGAGCTTGACTCATTTTCTATACAGACAAATAGAAACAAACTTTTTTCCCCAATCCGAACCCAATCTCCTACTTAAACATCTATTTTTTATTTTAAATTTAGACATTTTATTCATTTACTAGTCTTTAATTATACATCTCTTTGTAACACTTCTCTCTCTCTCTCTTTTACTTATTCTATTTTAAGCATGGTTGTCAAAATCGCGATCTAAATAGTAAGATCGCAAGATTTTACGATCCCACCTGACCAAAACGTTTAGGATCGCACTAGGGTTGTACAAATTGTAGAATCGTGTAGGATCCTATGGGATCCTACTGATTCTACCAAAAACATAAATTTTTGCTTTTTTGTTTTGGGATAATTTTTTTGTTTTGATGAAGTTTTAAGGGTTTTTTTTTTTCATGTTGTGATGGTATGACTTTTAATTTAATTTTTATAAAATTTTGTTAACCTAAGCAAATGTTTTCTAGTTTCTAGTTCACTTGTTTTCAAAATGAAGAAATGCTTCATCATTTCTAAATGAAGAATTTGATATTGGCTTTGCTGTTTTTTAAGCTATAATATTGTTAAATTTGTTTGATTAATATGCTAATTTGTGTTCTACTATTATTAAAATATTTTTTTATATATAATTTTATCAGTTATGCTTAGATTTGTATATTGATTGATTGATTTTTTTGAGCATGCTCTTTAATTGTTGTTGAGTGGTATAACTTGAATAGTTGAGTGTGAAATTGTATCTTTGTGTCTTTTGCAACTCTAGTGTACAAATATATAATATCTACATAGATGATGAAATGAATGATGATGATGATTAGGAAATTAAGACGGTGGTTATAAAAACCTTAGAATAGGAATAATTAAATGTCCACTTCACCTTAATATTCATCTTACTTTGGGATTTCATAATGTAGTTAGCTAGTTTTCATTTGCTAACTTATTTTGGATTTCAAATTTGAAACTTAGAACTTGAAAAATATTTTTTCTATGTTTTTATAAATATTTTGGTATTTGGTTGCTAACTAAACATTTTTAGATACATTGAATCAAAATTTAAATATATTTGTTTCGTTATAAACTTAGCGATGTATGACATGCAAATTACATCATATGATGCAAATCTTAATTTTTTTATAGATGAATTTATAATTTATGAGAATATTTAACATACAAATTCATTATCAATGTGTTTTTACTTTAAATCTGAAAATATGTAGAATCTCACAATTTATGATCCAATCCTACGATTTATAATCTCACCTACCTTTAACAATTCTACGTAAAATCTCAATTTTGACATCCTTGATTTTAGGAATAATTTGATAGTTGAGGGATTTAAACTCAAGACACTTCTATTAGAAACATAAGAAAGTACCAATTATAGCATTACGCTATAAGACGAGTCTTAAGCGTAAGACATTTGATAGAAGCATCAGAAGCAAGACATCAAATGTTTAGGTTTTTCTTCAATTCAACTTGAGCACTCTTCAATAGGCAATTATGAATTGGTACAAAGCGTCCACAAGGAGCCTGGTTCTGTATAAACCCCCCTTCCCGTCTCCTCCAACTCCACCCCTCTTTGGATTCCCAGCCAAAAATGCTCGGGCTATTTAAGGAAGAAATTAAAAAAACAAAAAAAAACAAAACAAAATGCCATTTGTCTCAGCTTTTGAACATTTTACAATTGGAACTGGACCTCTACGGCTCTACCTTCACTAAAATTTAACACCACTAACTACATATATGAATTTCATTTTTACAAACAAAAATTGAATATCCTGATTGATACATCTCTTCCATCAAAAACCCACAGCACATCCCACCATGGGTGACAAAGTAATCATATTCCAATAATTCACACCTCATCCCAATCCCAATTCCAAAACCAAAAATTTATCTTAAAGAACCCAAACCCAAACCCCATTCCAAACCCATGGTTGTTGATCATGCTTCTTCTGTTTCATCTTGAAGCACACAATCAAATTGGCCCTTAAGCCAAAACAATGTAAATGGAGATCCAAGGTGCATGGCCAATGTTCCACAAGATCACCATTTTCAATTCTTGCTCCTCAATTGGTACCACTATTTAAAGAAATTAGTTTGATTAATCAATTTCTCCTTCCTCAACATCATCTGCTGGTTCTGGAGCACTCTTGGGCAGTTCAACTTCTTCTTCATCATCCTCATCATCCACCTTCATATAAAGTCCAAGTTGTTCCAGAGGGTTATTCCCCAGCAGTTTGAAGTTATACTCATCTTGAGACACGTCTAAGATTGTCTCTTCTCTAAGACTTGGTGCATCTTCATTATGTGAAGTCCTAAGCATTTCTAGAGATTCCAAAAAATGACTGTTCTCATTGATTTCAACAGTCTTCTCCATCTGCAAAAAGCCAGTAATTTTCTAATAGCATTCAAGAAAAGGTTGTAGTTCACTTCTACCACATGGGCTGTACATCTTACCTTTAACAATGCCTGACGTGCAGCTTCCCTGTCCAGCTCCCTCTTCCTTTTGGCCTCAGCTGCAGCTTCTGCTTCAGCTTTCCTTCGAAACTCTTCAGCAGCCTTGGCCTCTGCTTGCAACCGTGCTTTTTCTAATGACAGAATACAAAGCAAAAATCAATATCTATTATGCCTTAGTAACTGATTAGGATAGGCTCAAGGCATACAAAAATGCACATTGATCACACAGAAGTGAGGCTTCAAGATAAGTAGATGCTGACCTTCTTTCTGCCGCCTTTCAAGTTCCTCTCTCTCTAATCGGAGTTTTTCGGGATCCACCTTTTCACCCTGAACCCAGTATCACACGGTAAATTACAAGTAAAATAAAGTACGGAAGACAGTTTGTAACATACATCTAGCTTCTAGCTTAATATAGGGTAACAATCCTATAGGAACAACCAACCTTTTCAAGTGCCTTTTCTTGTGCTTTAAATATGGTGTCCACAAATCGCCGCTTCAACAGAGCTGCACGATAAGCCTTGTCGTCGGGAGAGACTTGCCTCTTAGATGGAGCACTCTCCCCTATAATGTTACAGCATGAAGGGTGAGATGATGCCCCAAAACTAACAGCAGATAGTTTTCTTCATGATTTCATGCTTACCATCCTGATGGCCATCTGCCTCAGCAGAAATTGGCTTGGACTGGGAGTCCTGCTCAACTAGCCCCATCCCATCAATTGAATCTGTACAAGAAATAGGCCATCAAGCTTCAGCACATTCACTATTCTAAGGGGAAGACAAATGCCGCCATGTCATAATTGATGCACATCCCATGTTACTATATAACCTAAAGACTCACTGTTTTCAACTTCTGCATCACCAGGATCACTTTCTTTCTGATATAGATTTGATCCAGAACCCAAGTTTTCCTGCCACAGAAGATATGAGAAAAATTCTCAATGTGAGAGAGAGAGAGAGAGATAACATTTCAATCAGCAGAATGCTCATATGAATTTTTCCAAGATATTATGACATACCTTAATAGCACTAACAGGAGCTGAAGCTTTAACAGCATCAGGTTCACTTCCAGAAGAAGTGCCTGAATCTGAATCTGTAAAAAAGATAGTATACAAGATTTCAAAAAAAAAAAAGAAAAAAAAAAGGGAGCATCACATGTTAAACTAAAATAGTAACAAGTTATAAAACAATCATTCCGACTACAAGCACAATTACATAAAGCCCTATATAAATTTTCATAAGCCCACTTTGGAAGAGAGTTGATGAGCAGCAGCTGAAACATATATGTCATTACCAGTATAAATGGCCATTCAATGCTCTCTTCCTCAGCTAAGAAATTTAATTCCTGATATATATATTCCCTTCTAAAGAGCTCAATAAGTGTAAATTAGCATAACCTAAGAGAGGGAAATTCTTAGCTTCACCCCCAGCCTACCCTGTAAGTCAAAAAGTCATCAAAAAGTTTTAGGAATTAAATTCACTGTTAACATCTAGACATCTTTAGGTCCTGAAAATATATCCACTAGGACCTAGTCACATCAGCATGCAAATGCATTTCAACTTAAAATGTGAAGTGTGTGTGCATTAAAATAGTATATAAAACATCATTCATTCATTTCAAAACAAACGGGCCCTGGACCTTCAACAACAAAGTTGCTGACAAAGCACCCTCTGTAGGAGCTTCCAGTAAACAAAAGCCAATAACCACATTACATTCAGGGGAAAAGTTACAGGCCATATTCAATCTACAAGTAAAGCCTTTTCTTTGATAAGTAAAGTCATTACATGGCCTAAAGATCCACAAAACCAAGCTCTATGGGAACTAAGCCGGGGCAGAACTACCTGCAACCTTGGGGGGCCAACACTCCCCCCCACCCCTCCCGCCTTTAAAATAAAAAAAAAAAAAAAAACCCAGTGGTCCTCTTAAAAAAAGAATTTGAGAGAAATAATGAACTTTTACATGATTTCATTTTACATTGAAAATTTTGGTCTTATATCAGTTAGTGTTTTTGTTCATTTATGGTTTTGAAAACTTCATCGGTTCCATCGTAATTTTTTTTTATTTACTTTGGTAATTTATATTGAAACTAAATTTTTTTAAAATTTCACTATGGAGATGCATGATAATGGATGAATTTTATTATATGATAGATCAAACTAGACATTAGAGTTTAAAAAATGATAACAGCTCTTAAAAAAATTAGAAAAATATATATACATCATAGTATTTTTTAATTATGACTTATTCTAGCATTACAGAATTAATATATATAAATAGCACATTAGGGGTTTGTTTTGACTAAAGTATCAGTAGCATAATGAAGATATGAACTCCCAATTTAACAGTAACTAAATATATTTGATAAGGTGGAAAACAGACTTAGGCACAATAGGAAATGTTTATACGAACTCCGAAGAAAACCATATGTTTCTTTCTTTAGGTAAAGGAATGGTTTCCAGCTTTTTTTTTGCAAAGGGGGGGGGGGGGGGGGAGTGAGAGAGAGAGAGATTTTGGGAGGGGGTTGCAAATCTCAAATTTGGCAAGAGAAAAATATGTTTCAAAGTGTGTATAAAAGCTATAGAGTACATAATATCTTCAAATATGTGTCTCTCAAACGAGAACTGATCTAAAATGAGCTTACAGGGAAATCCTTCACTCCACTCCCCAAATTTCAGTAAATTGAAAGCAAATTGTGAAACCAAAAAAAAAATGAACAGTACACAGAAGCACGAACCACTGGATGAAGAGCCTGAATCGCTACTGGAGCTACTTGAACTACTGCATTTACTGTTTCTATTTGCTGCATCTTTCTCTATCTCTACTGGAGGGTAACTTGAAACAGGAGGATCATTACCACCAACAATATCCACATCCTCATCAACTGGGTCATTGCCTGAAAATATGAATGGAGTTAGAATTAATACAGCCATTGCCTGATACACATTTTAAGTTGTTCGGTTATGACGTTGAATGGAGAAAAAAAATAATAAATAACCTTTACATGGTTGTGTAGATGAATTGCTAATCCCTGACTCATTATTAAGCTGCATCAAGCAAAGCAAACAACTATCAGATAAAAGTTGCATAAACAAATAAGACGAATACAAGCAGGAAAGAAAGAAAAAAATACCTCCATTTCAGAAGGTTCGGCTTTCTGCTGGTTTTTCTGCTTCTCCAGCATGTAGTCATTTAAAAGCTTCCTTAGTGTGAACAGGGTATCATCACTGAGTTCATCAATACCGATTTCAATCTCATCCTCATCAGTTTGCTCATCACTATGTTGTCTCAAGAAATCAACAATATTTTCAGGCAACTCTGTCATCAAAGCCTGCAAATCTGCACCCACTTTCTGCTTCTCCTCAGCACTCATTACCTGCTTCTGTTCAGCAGTCATTATCTGCCTAGCAGGCTCTGACTTAACACTAGCATCATTCTGTGACAGGGTTTTCTTCGATTTAGCAGGTGGAATTTGAGTAGTAGTTTCACTTTCTATTAGAATGGGTTTTGATGAAGGCTGTGATTTCTCATCAGTCCTAACTGTAAGCTTCTTCTCAATAGTTCTCCATCTTGTTTCAAAAAATTTACTTAGTGTTTTGGCCATATGATGAATATCATTTGTGGAAGGGTTGTAAGTCACAGCATTCGAGTAAGTAAGCCGCACATCTGCAGCAAAATCTGCTAAATTGGTATATTCACCTGAAGCCATCTTACTCTTAATTGTACCCAAATCCATTGGATGCTTAATGACAGTGAAATAATCTGGAATGTTCCACTTAACGACATCAACTGGTTCATTAAATGCCCAAGCAAACTGATGTGCCATCATACTCTCCAGCAATGTCTTACATCTTTCCATTAAGGCATCATTGGAAGTGCTCGCTGGTTCAGCCCCTTTCACTGTTTCAAAACGCCCCGATGCACTCTTTTTCATACGGGAACCATTACGTCCTGGAGGAGGCCGTTTCTTGCCATGTGGGGCTGCAACTTCAGATGGCCTCTGAAAAACATCTAGTGGAGGCCTCTTTTGCCCGTCACAACTGCTCCGGATATCACTAGATGGTGATAGTAAAATAGGATTTGCACTTATACTAGCAACTTTTCTCTGAAGAACCCGGATCTGTTCGAGTTCCACTTTCAACCTAAACTCTAATTCCTTCCTTTCAGTCCGCGACATCTTTGATATAGACATAACCTCCATGGGGATACCAAAATTATCATAACCATCCGCATTCAAGCTAATGCATTTCCTCTTAGGAGCATATGGATCCTCAGAAACCACACTTACACGTCCTGAGGGACCAAACCCTTCAGATTCACCCATCGTCTCAACAACGGCATGACGGTAATCCGGAACAAAACCAGTGGAATGCCCTTTAGAGTACTTCCTTGACTTCCCCATTACTTGCAAATGTGAACACTGGGTCGATTCTTTCTGTCCAATGAACTCTATAGGAACAGTGGGTGCCATAAGATAAACCTCGAATAACTGCACATATCAACTGTGACAATAAGCAATGTCCCCCCCCTTAGACAAATCTTTTCAGAAACTTCCCAGATATCCAAATCTGCCAAATAATGCCAAAACCCGAATCAAATTTAAGATAATCCCATCATTACCCAATTGGGTTATTTCCCTTTATCTTCAGAAATGATCTCAAAAACAAAACTTTAGCCCAAAAGAGCTCAACTTGTTCAGTTCTCTTCAATAACATTCGAGCTCAAAAAATAAATAATCGTATGCCAAATTTTAAACTTGTTTTTTCTTTTTTTGTATAATAGTGTTTCAATTCTCCAGCAAAACCAATCTCATAATCCACTAAACGATAAATTACGATTGGGAACAAAACAACCCTAATCGTGACAAATTTCACAGACCCAATCCAAGCAATGCAAACCCCCCCAAAAACCCTAGAAAATTTTCCACTTTTGGAAACTCCCGATCCCAAACCTACAACAAAAACAACAAATCCAAAACTTCAAAAAAAAAAAATGAAGAATCAAAACAAAACCCTAGAACCCCAAAAATGTAAACCCTAGATCCGAATTCAATTGCACCAACCGCACAAACACAATGCGAACAAAAAATCACAAAAAGATTTAACACACACAACCAAATAAACAAAAAAAACCCTATAATTTTGCTTCGCTAAAGAATCCAATTTTCAAAACCTGGATCTCTCTCGCTCGCTCGCTCGCGCGCGCGCGCAAGCAAAAACAGCCGTTCCCAATTTCCGCCGACCACCACCACCGAAACCCTAGATTCCAAAAACCCCCCACCCCCCCAATTTTTTTTCTTCTCTTCAGCCTCCTCCGAGAGCGCAAAAAGCTGAAAGCGAAAACACGAAGAGAAAGCGAAAGCTAGAGAGAGAGAGAGAGGAGAGAGAAGAAACTAAAATGCGTGAAATAAATAATAAGCTAGTGCGCTATATATAGGCACACAGGGACCTCATTGCCCGCCGCTATTAAATCGATCCTAACCGTTAATTTCCCCAATCAAATTGCATCGCACGGTTACTATTAGGACATTGTTTTAGCACGTGAGATTCAGATCTGGCGGTGCTGTGTGGATCGTGTTGAATAATATTTAAAAAAAAAAATTCAAACTAAGAACTCTGCGAATTAATTAATTATTGGTATTTTAGACACACGCGCTCGAGTATGGAAACAAATAGTACTCGCGATGTTATGGGACACGGTGTGGTTTTGGGGTTGAGGAGGACACGTGTGGTGGTTTTGGACGCGAGTATAGTGTTTTTTCGTTTAGTTGAGAGTGTGATAAGGTTAAGGTGAGATTTTGCCGACCACATGTGTCGGTCTTGACTTTTTACCGCCACGTAATGCGGCAAGTGAATCTACTGTTGTCCGCAGTTCACACGTGCTAGATTTCAACTTGACAGCTCAGAGATTATTATTACGGCGGTGAATAAAAAATCTTTATAATCTTTATTTTTTATTTTTTACTTATAACCCAAAAAGGAAAAAAAAACTTTTCCTTCTAGAATGATGAAAGCCCAGCCCATTCTGGGGTTTCTTGTGGTTGAAAGCTTAATGGGATAATGGGCTTTTTTGGATGAGGCCGAATAGAGTGTAAATTTCTCCACAGCTTACTCAAAATTAGATACATGGTCGGTTTAGATACTGTTTATTTTACTAAAAATTAAAAATTTAGGGACTGTTTGGATATAGTTGAAACCTAAAAATACTGTAACAAAATAATTTTTAAATGAAAGAGTTATTGAAAAGTGAAGTTTGTGGGTCTCGTAAACAGTGACGGGACCCACTGGTGTGATGAAAAGGGGCTGAAAAGTCAAATATATACAGCTACTGTTCATGAACAGTAGCATGAACAATGAAATTTGTCCCCCTGACGCATGCAACAAAAAAAAAAAAATGAAAACATGAAACGCAGCAAAATTAATCCGTATCCAAACCAACACTTATTGTTAAAAATACTGTAACTAAATATTTTTTAAAAAGCAAAAACTCTGTTTACGCACTTTTCAAATGTTGATTGGTCCGTAATTAGTGCCATGGGACCAACCAAAAAAAAAACGCAAACGTAGTTTCATCTCTACGCAAACTCACGCATAAAATAGTAATCATATTTTCTTTTCAATAAGTGAGACTTCAGAAAAAAATTTATAAGTGCAAAACATGTGTATGTGTGGGCCAGATTGATGAAAGACAAATCCAATTTGGGTTTCTTATGGTTGTAGGCTTAAAGGTAAGCTTTAGGTTGATGGGCTATTTTTGATGAGGCCCAGTGGGTATAAATTTTTCTCTATTTTTCTTTTTTTTATTAATTTTTTTTCTTTTTTTGACAAACCGAGGAGAAGAGATTTAAATTCTAAATGTTTCAATAGTAAACCTAAGAATGTATCAATTGAGTTACAAAGTTCATGTGGTTGATAAAAATTTCTTCTTATTTGTACTCCAACGTATTCAACATTAGAAATAACATTTACTCTTATTTTCTATTAAAGTAAAAGAGAAAGAACTTTGGTAATTTTGAAATTTTATGGCATCTCGTGGGTAAAACTTATGTAGAAGTTAATATAGCAAACATATATATACATATATATGTGTGTAAAATTATCTGTTTCATTGAATATCGAACTTGAGTTCAAATCTAGTTTACATTTTCATCTAATGTATGTGTGTCTATATATATATATATATATAGATTATACCCGCTGTAAGGATCTTGGGAATCCTGAAAATGGTCAATTGGACTGTGGTTGACTGACCCTTCAGAGGCAGTAGGAGAGACCTGTTCTTCTGACTCTAGCTGCTGGGAATGAGCCATTAGTTGCTGGGCTAATTCTTTTAATTCTTTGCTAGACTTTCCGGCAAGCTGGACGGAATCTAGGCTAGACTGAGACTTTGTCCTATGGGCAATGGGTTTCCGAACTGGGGGAGGATAATCCTTATAAACCTGGCTGATGATTGGATTAATCCTGAGACTGTCCCACCATTTTACTGAGAATTCTCGGTCTAAGAGGTTGCTGTTAATTGTGTATTTCCACATGCTGATCCAATGGACTTTGTACCTCTGGGAGAAGACCAGGATTATTGGGAACTGGGATCTGTGCTTAGAGGAGCTGCACCTTGAATCAAAGTACCTCAAAGCATCTTGTAATGGTTCTGGAAAGATTTGAGGGATGGATCCAAACATTTCCCACTATTTAAGGAACCAGGAGGGGGTTTGGCTATCAAAATCTTTGCTGAACATTAAGAACCATGAATGGTTAAATTTCTGGTTCTGAAAGAAGAGTACTTTTTCAAAGGCATCCATGTAGTCATAATAACTGTAATGGAGTACTGAGCCTGATGGAGATCTGTATTTTTTGAGGATTCTTAACAAAGAAGGATGCTGTCCCCATTCTTTGCTACTGATGAAACCGGTGATGATGAACTTGTGATAGAGGACTATTGAGGGGTCCCCTTTGCTGTAGATGTTTTCTATTTGAGCAGATTTTTCCTGAGAGAGGATGCTCTTATAGAACTGGATATTTTTCTCTGGATGTTTGGGTAAGAAATGCCAATTTGGTGGCAATACTTCCATGGCTAGGGCTAGGGAATCTGTTATATGAACTAAGTGAGGTTTAATATAAGAGATATGCTGGGTAAAGGTCTTCTTGACATAAGAGGATTGTCCTCCTTTTTGGGTTGGATAGAAAGAAGGCTTTTGAGTTTGGGTAGGGCTAAAATGTTCTTCTATCTGGTAAGGGTTGATTGCTCTGGGTGCAGGGGAGGCTAGGGCTGAGCTATAATTGGGCTGACCATAAGACGGCCTTTCATAATTTAGTTTTGGAATTGTTGAAACCAAATAACGATTGGCAATGTTTGATGGTGAAGCAGGGTTATCCTGTCTAGGGTTTCTTGCTTGGGATGTTGGGACAATTTGGCTGGGGGTGATTGGGACAATCTTTCCTGTGGTTTGTGATTGGCTAGAATCAACAGGGTTTTGCTGTTTAGAGGTTTTAGGGAGTTGGGGCTGTTGTACGGGTTTCTTCCCGGACATGTTGGCTGTGACTCTGCAAAAATTCACGGGTTAGGAAATCAGGGATGCTGTTCTGGCTTCCTTCAATGAATTCTAAATCAAAGTCAAAAACTGAAAGGATGGCTTGCCATCGTGCAAAAATCTGTTTTGATGCAATGTTTTGAACATCTTTTTCTAAAACATGTTTTGCAGATTTACAATCAATCCTAATTAAAAACTTTTGATTCAAAAGATCACTTTGAAATTTTGAAATGCACAGTACTATAGATAGTCTGTTTCCATTCGGGAATTTGGACTTCCACTCAGATTAATTATAGTACTATCAAAAGACAAAGGACATAACTTCCTACACATAGGGTTAGTCCAAGTTGGAGTGAAACCACTCACCAGAAGAGGTTTGAACAGCTCAATTCTCATGGCCCTTAGAGATGCTCGTCACATCAGGTTTGATGACAGCCTCCATATATATAGATATATATATATATATATATATATATATATATATATATATATATATATATATATTTTCTTCTTCTTTTTTTCTTTTGAGGAGTGGACCCCCATAGAATCAAATTCAATATATCCATAAAATATATATACTTTTTCACAAAGGAAAGAGAAAACACAATCACTATGAGATTTTGTTTCTACCATATCATAATCATCATTCATCAGTTAAAGAGAAGGGAGTTGACTTTTCCTCACTTATAAATTTTTTTATTTTATTTTAAGTTTTGGTTATTCTTTTTAAAATCTAATTGAAGTTAATATTACCCTATATTTTGTATTGGTTTAGTATAATTTTTTTTTACATTTATCTATATTTTAAATTGTATTTTTTATTAAATTTATTTTAAATATTTTTTTACCTGCAATTATGAATGTGATTATAAATTTGTATTATGTGTCATATACTTTAATAGGGGTTGTAAGTTGTAACTACTAACTAGTAGTCCTTAAATTTTGCATTTATTGTCATGTTGGTCCTTCTAGCAGTACCGCGTTAAACAAATCATCATTATTCGGCACAAATTGGCGCATTTTATTTTTAAGTAATTTTTAATGTTATTTAGTTTTTCTTACACAATTTTTAAAGTTACATAATTTTATTATAGATTTAAGATATAATAAAAATTACACATTAACCAAACACCAAATCTCTCGTCTCATTTCTCTCCATTATCTCTACCTCTCTATCTCTCTCCCTCTTTGCCTCTCTTAGAGCATCTCTAACAGATTAGTTAAATCTATATTTTGGAGAGTTAGCCCAAAAAACTAGCTCCAATTGATTCTCTATATGCAAAACTTTTCCTTTTTTTTTTTTTTTTTTGAAGTTGCTACAATCGTTCTCTTGATTCTCTATATTTTGGAGAATTTTTTAAGTAGAAAAATTCATACATCTCAATAAAATAAAATAAAAAACAATTTTTTCTCTCTCCTCTCACAGCTCAACAATCTTTCTCTCAAACATTTCTAAACTCAAGCATAATCAGACTATCAGGATACAAACTCAAAAACACAATTTTAAAATTAACCAAATCATGACAATAAAAGCAAAAAAAAAAAGAAAAAAGAAGAAGAAGACAGAAGCCATTTGACCCATCTGGACTGTGTTGGGGACGAAGATGAGCGACGGCATAGTGACCCATCTCTCTTGTTCTTTCTCTCTCTATATTTGGATTCCTCTCACTTTCACTTGTAGTCTTTCTGTCGAAGCCTTCACCTCAAGACCACATTTCAAGACTTAAGGCAACGCTGGTTAATTAATCAAACTGCCATAATAGTCCAATCGAGTCTATTATGTCACTCAAAGCCCAACACATATAATCACTCCTATAGGAACCGCTAGACTTTTTTTTTTTTGGTAGTGCAACAACAATTAGGGATAGCAATGGGGCGGGGCAGGGCCGAAGGATGGGATCTTCACCCCCGCCCCGTATAGATTTTTCTTGCCCTATCCCCGTCCCGCCCTGTATGACGAAAAAAATTTCTTACCCCATCTCCGTCCCTTAAGGCCCCTCAAAGACCCGCGAAACCCCGATCCACACCGTAAAACTTTATTTCTTGTTAATTTTCCCTATAACTATTACCATTTTTCAAATAAAATGACATGTTTCAGTATTAAAAATATACTTAAAATTATAAATAAATTTATCCTATCAAATCAAACTAATTTTTAGCAAAAACTAAATAATATTATCTAAATGTTTAATAAGACAATGTCACAACAAAAATCTCATAGTATGACACAAAAATCTCATATTATGTTAATGATGAAAAGTAAGTTGAGACAAATATATGAATCATGAATGAAAAGAAAAAAAAAAAAGAGTTAAAATTGGTACCTTATTTCCAACTTTGCTTGAGAGAAAAGAGAGGTAGAACCACGTTAAGTAGAATAAAATAAGCTGATGATATTTTTGTTTAAATAGTAGGATTTTAGAGTATCAAAAAATTACAACTTAATCCTTATTAACGCGGGCAGGGGCGGGGTGGGGCGAGGTGCGTCTAAAAAGTGTAAACCCACCCCTGCCTCGCCCCGTGGTGCGGGTCTAAAATCTCGCCCCATCCCCGCCCCATCACTTTTGCGGGGTGGGAAAAACCTGCACAGGGCGAAGCGGGGAAGGGCGGGAAAAAATTGCCATCCCTAACAACAATGCTCATCGACAACTTAGGGCTTCAAGAGTGGCAACTGAAAGGTTTATGTGTGGTAATTATGTAGGGCTTTAGAAGGCAAATTAAGCAAGGCGATTGTAATTTTGATCAAAGATGGTGAATATGTGCTAGTTATTTGGTTTAGGAGGTTTGCATGGTGATTTGGGGGTAGCCGAATGTTTTGTGAGTTCAATTTGGATTTGTAGTGCTTATGGGTTTGGTGTCAAGAGTCATTAGAGTATGTTTTGTGATATGGGTACACTTTGCTGTCTGGTTTTCACCATTGATGGAGCTCCACTTTAGTGATTTCTTTATATTTAAAATCTTAGGTGTTAGTGTGGCTTTTTATTTAAACTAGCAGTGAATCCACACGATGCGCGTGATAATTATTTTATGGTAGTTTTATTAATTTTTTCTTTACAATTTAAACTAATTTAATAAAGAGTAATGTATTTTGTAATCATATTTTTATTTATTATAGGAACAATCATAAATGTAATATAAGAACAATTATAAAATATAAATATAAATTTTGTCGTATCAAAATGAAAACAATACAATTTTTCTTAGAAATTCAAAAGGCAAGTTCACGAAAATATTCATTTTTTTAATAAAGGTTATTTAAAACATTTTGTGAATCATTAAAAAGAATATTAAATTTGAAAATTACTCTTTTAGTTTTAAACAAACTTTCTCAAACTTTATATTTTTTTTCTGCCTACAATCCAAAACACCGAAAAATGTAACCCAAGCAAATTAATAAAACTTAATATTGATTAATTGGACCAATTAGGAAAACAATTTGTTATAATTTCATCCACCCAAAACATATTATCAAATAAACAATTATTAGCAAAATCTAAGACTTAAATTTCTATATATGCATCGTTATAAAATAATAATAATAATTAAAATAAAATTGTGAAAGCTAAAATTTGTCACCCATTCGATTATTTTCGTTTGGTTAACCTTTTCTTTTCTCTAAATAAATGACATTATTGTGTACGTCTAATACAACTATTAAGAGTACTTTGTCCACTACAAATGATTAAAGAATAACCAAAAATTAGTAAAGTCTCATAGTTTAACATCTAAATTGAGCACTATTAAAAAACAAGCTATGTAATAGAAGAAAAATCAATTTACAATAAATACCAAATTATCCAAATCATGCTATGTAATAAAATAATATTATATTTTTATATGCTATATTTAATTCTTTATAACGCAATAGGACAACATTTAACAATCAAAGAGAACCAAAAAAAAATTTAAAAAACAAAGTAGAGTTTTAAAGAATACAAAAAATTATCAACCTAAAGCAGATATACAAGAAAAAAAAAATCCACCAAAAATTTGAGAGAGAGAGAAAAAAAAACCTTTTTGTTGTGAGGGAAAACTATGCATAGAATGGAAGAGATAGCAACATATTTATAGTAAGATGTTGTGAATAAGAATAAACAAAAATAAAGGAAGATGAAGGAAATAGAAAGAATGATATCAATTTAGAGAGTAGTGGGGAGATAAAAAGGTAAGGAAGGGAGAAAGGTTGAAGAAGTAGTGAAGTGATGAAAAGGTAAGGGAGAGAGAAAGATTGGAGAAGTGTAAATATTAAAAAAATAAATGTTAAAAACAGTTATAGGAAAATTGGAAAAAAGAAGAAGATAATGACGTAAACACTGATATGATTCAACTAGAGCGTAGTAACATTTTTAACTCTTAGAAGTTTATAGATATAGATGATTTCATAGTTTTTTCTTAGAAATAATTACAACATGTTGTTAACCTTGTAGCTTGAACTCTTTCCCCTCTAAATCCCCAAATACTTTGTATATGGGGAGGTGTCAATTCAGCTACAAGTCCTTTGGCAGATGATTTTCATAGTTTAAGTATTATAAACAATATAGTTTTTAATGACTAATGATTGTTTATAGACGGATAGATGAATTTGGCACAAATATGAACTTTGGGAACAAAAATATCACAAAGTAAAACTTTAGAGACAAAAATAACAATTGACTCAAGTTTAAACTGTACTTTACAACTAAAACCAATTATAATAGAAACAATAAGATTATAAACTAACTTGGCTCACTCTAGAAAGTGTTTATCATTCAATATCTTATACATTAAGAATATAATATGATGATGATGATATTGAGGATGAATGGATGATAACTAATCAAGCTTAATACATATATTATTAAGTTACCTAACAAAAGATAGGTATTTAAACCCATAATCCCACTTAAAAATAAGGGTAAACTGACATATTCATGCCTTTCTATGTGTTTTTGGTCCTATTTCATTTTGCCTATCTGGCTTTTCAAAGGGTCAAGAGGTTTAGAAAGATTCAAAAATGACCTTCAAGAAAATGGCATTTCTAAATTCTTAAGAGTTCTTATCCCCTTTTTCTGTAGTCGGTAGATCCAGCTAGAGAGGATTTGATTAAATTATTAAGGCATCACCCATCAAACTTTGAACTATTTCAAAAGAATTGCTCTTTTAGAATTAGATCTAGACTAGACTTAATTCGATTGGCAGAAGCTCCCCCCATGTGGCATATCACGGATATGTTGGACCACAAAGAGTCCAATCAATCTACCTATACAACTTTTGTAAAAGATACAAAACCCCTACCAATCTATTCACATCTTCTCCTTGTTCTTACAATTTAACCACATATCCCAACTACCATTTAGATTTGTATCTATATTATCATATACATAGGTACTTCTAAATTATATTCATTTAAAATATTTTATACTAAACTCAATATTTTAATTTTTATATAAAATAAGATTGGATTGCACAAGCAGTGCATGTGCATGTTTGCAATGGCTACTATATATAATTAATAAAGGGCTCTTGTGGGGAGTAAAGGACCCAAGCAGGCATTTGGGCTCTAGTGGGGAGAGCCGAACTGCTCTTGAGCTAAGGATTTGTTAATACTACGAATCGGCCCATACGCCGAGGGTCCGAGGATACAGCCGAGGGTGAGTTTCTCCTCGGACAGATCCAAGAGAACTCGAAGATTCACTACGAAGGCCAAGGCAGAATTCTGGAAAGACTGTTGGTTAAAAGGGGGAAACCCTGAACCTTCTAGATACATCGGTGTTAGAAAAATACCAAGAGCAAAGACTGCCACCTCCACATTAAAGACTCTGCACCTACCTCCCTGGCCGCATTAATGGGGAAGTGACCCCTGAACAGTAGAACTGAAACTTCTGGTCACTATTCAAAGGCACTAATAAAAGAAATATCTAGAGGGGGTTTGAGCAACACGTGGATAAAAAGCATCAGAAAAGGAAGTATTTAAGGGGGGTGAAGGCCAAAGAAGAAAGGGGGGAGAAAGAGAAAGAAATTAAGAATGGTAATCTTTAAGAAAGAAAGAGAAATAATACGGAGTTAGTCCTCGGCTTATGTCCGAGGAGGATTTTTTGCAATTATCATTTGTTATTTACAAGTGTTTGCACGCCAAACCCTGTTATCAAGTTCTCAGTACCTTTAGTCTAGATTTCAAGCCCATACTCTACAAATTTCATTGTTTAAGGCTCATTGGGCCTGAGCCCATAATTTTCTTTGGGTCCAGGTGCAATTGTGTACTTACAACTCTTAGCTCAAATTAAATTATTGCCTGATTCTCCACAAAAAAAAAAAAAAAAATTGACTAATAGCCATTGATCCGTCAAGAGCTTTATAGCTCAATTGATATTTCTTTGTTTTTTTAACAAAAACATCTAGGGTTCAAATCAATTTTCCCTTCTTGTAACTATCAAATTATAAATAAATAAATAATGATCAATCCCATATTGTTAGATTAATTAAAACATCATCTCATTTTTCTCTTTCCCCACCCACTATGAAATAAAGGATTTATGATAGTGAGTGTTGTGACAACACATATTCACCTTAGTATCAAGATATTATGGTTAGAAATATTTTGAAATTGGGAAAAATTAATGACACTTTAAAAGCATTTTTATATTAAAAATAATGAAAAAGTAACTAATTTTTTATATTTTGCATGGTTTTCACGAAAGTAGTTGGGATACAATTTATTTATATGTGGGCAAATTAGGTCCCAAACTTCACCTGGTTTCTCCCAACTTTCCTATGTTTCCCTGTGTTTCTTCTCTTTGTCTCTCACTCTCCAATTTTGTCAACCCCCAAGCATCTATCCTCTTCCCCTTTTTATAGTCTCTTGTTAGTGGGTGATTTTCATTATTTTCTCACTCCAAATTCTAAGGAATCCTCACGACTTTAGAAGATTCCTTTGAAACTTGTTCCAGATGCTAAATAGTGTAAGATTCTTTTGAAACTTGTTCCAGATGCTAAATAGTGTTCGGTGGTAGTTCCTCAATGACATTCTCTCCCACTTAATCGTTTGTTGGGCCTTGGTTTTATGTTAGGTTTTGATCCAGTGGGCAAACATGAGAGTTGCTTGGACCCAACGTCCCCCACCATTTTCATAAAAATGGTATTAAAAAATTCTCTTAATTTTATTTGTTAACCCGGAAAGATCCCATCTCGCCTCCGAGGGAGTTGCCTTTAATACAGAATTTAACTAGTATTTATTCAATACTCACAAAAATGAATATTTTTTTTTCTCTATTCCTTACTTCTTTTTTAAGAAATTAATAAAAAAGGGAAAGAAAAAGAAATATTCGTTAATCCGTCACTAAGATCCGAATCCAAGAATCTCTCAGAAAATCAAGGCATCAATACCATATTTGGCACTAAGATTATAAGCTAAGATGGTAAGATATATACCATTGATGGATAAAGGTAAAAAAGGGTTGAAGGGAGAGATCGATGTTCATGCAGCTACGTGGTGCAATAGAGATTGAGATAGGAGAGTAAAAGCAAAGTGATGATCATATCTATCACCTCACCACTTCACCAGCCAATTAGCCAACAAAAGATTATTCAAAAGATCTCAATATATTAATTAGTATTACACACCCAACTTCTCTCATCCACCTGTCCCTGCAGGTCGGCACACATGTACAGTGTACTCATCTCTCTATTCCCAATCTCCCCTAAAAAATCTACCATTCTTTCTTTGCTCTTTCACTATATTGCCTCTCTCTCTCTCTCTCTCTCTCTCTCTCTCTGCAAAAACTAACTTTCCAAACTCTTAGAAGTTAGAACCCAATGAAAATCGGCCCCCTATGGCCCTATCTGCACCATAACTAAAGTCCCTTTATATAGTTTTACTGTGATTTCAATATAGGTCACAAATCACAATATATAATATAATACCAAATGACAGAGAATTAGTTTTTAAACTCACTACTGAACAAAAAAAGAGTCATACACTCAAACAGATTAACACACAACAAAACACCTGTAATAGCTCGGTATTAAGAGACAGGAACGTGGAAGAACAGTGAAAAGTTGAACAAAAAAAGAAGATACATCATCATCAACAGCCCAAAAATATTCACATTTATGAAAAGAAAAAAGAGTAATAAGGTACCATAGGTCCAAAGCTTAGTACTTGTTATACATATATATTTATGTTAATGATCAGAATCGGACGGCTATTACTTAGCGACCCAAAGAGAGGGCGGCCTTGACGTCCAACCTCCATGCAAAACCACCACTGTCCATTCTCCACACATCACAAGGCAGCGTGATCGAGCTCCTCTCCTTCCCACACGTGTCGTACTGGACCAGCCTCACCCTGCACGTGAACGACGTGTAGCTTAGCGTTCTTGCCATTATTTCTCTCAAACTCTCTTCCTTCACCACCAAGCACACCGCCACCTCATGATGATCATGATGATGATCCATCATCATCATCTTCCTGTAGGCCCCATTAGTCCACGTCACCTTCCCCAACCCATCAGATACAAACCCGGGACACGTGTCCCTCTCCAAACTCATCCTCCTCTCCTCATCTGTACTCCCTAGCTGCCCATCCACCGTCCACGTGTCCGTCACACATTCCACGATCACACACGACCCCACCCCCATCACCACCGTCCGATCTGATGACCAAAACCCCACCTGGTGGTCGCTGCTATTGTTTTTCTTTTTCCCATCAAAGCTCAGCAACGCGGGCAAGTTAGCCCTCGCTGCTGCTGCTACTTCTTTCTTCTCCGCCGGAGTTGACAGCCTCGCCGGCGAGACCTTACGGTCAGGGGTCTCCGGCAACAAAGGCAGAGTCACCACCTCCGGCGAAGCCTTTCTCTTTTTATTACTATTGCACCGCTTATTACTACCGCTATTACCACTGCTACTACTTCCACTACTATTACTGCTATTATTACTATTATTGCTTTTCACGTACCTCCTCTTCCCTCTGCCACCACTTTTCACGTACGCGTCAGCTTTCTCCGGCGAGGAACCAGCTGACGATCCAGCTCCGGCAGCCGGCTTCGGCGCTATTGGCCGGAACCTTAGCATTATCATATCCATCTTGGACATATCGTAAACCCCATTAGCACCATAGCTCGCTATACAACACCCTCCTCTCCCATCCATATCGTTATGATCTCTCTCTCTCTCTCAATCTTTTCTCTAGCAAAAACGCAGCGTTTTTGAACTGGGTTATGAGTTGTTTGGAATTGGGACTATAGGTATTTATAGGGAGATGGGGTCGCGACACGTGTGATGTGGAATTAGTACGTGCGCTACAGCGCAGAGTGGGATTGGTTGAGAGAGGCGACGTGGGCACTGTAGTGAGGGAAGGGAAGACTGGGGTGTGTGTGGGGTCCACGGACAGCTTGAGTTTCTGATTGGGCCCCACGAGGGGACCAATAGGAGATCGAGAAGTGTCGAGTGCTAGACACAACAAAGGGGCACGTAAGCGTTTTTTTTTTTGTGCGAGTGTCGGGCAATGTGTGACTATTGGGGGTCATTGGGGTGTAGTAGTAGACTAGTAGTAGTAGTAGGGTTTTGATTTTCGAGAGGGGTTAGTGTACGAGTTTTTTTGGGGTTCCAGAAGGTGGACACGTGGGCCAATTGAAGAGGGATTGTGATTGTGCCATGTGGAGGGTTTGATAGAAGATTTTTGATGTTTTGGACCGTTTGGATTTTTTAGAAAACTTTGGACCGTTGGATTGGTTGGGATGAGAGAGGATTTTTTTTCCCTATTTGGTCTCCGTGATTGGGGAAAGGGAAAGTTGAAAAAAAAAAGAAAAAAAAAGAAGTGGGTCTTTACTTTTTTTTTTTTTTGGTTGAGGAAATGGGTCTTTATCTTTAATGCCCCTTAACTATCTTTATTTAATTTGGAGTACAGAAATAGCCTTGTGTTTGATATTATTTTTTAGCTTGCCTTTGATGGTAATGGCTATTTTGGGATATGTGAGCCTTGCCTGGTCTAAAGTGGCAAGTAGTAGGAATTTCTGCTTGTTGGAAGTTGGAATCATCCTGTGAAATTGTGAATCTATCTTGAGCCTCTACAAGTCTAGAATCAAAAAATAAAAAAACCATAAAAAAATACTTATAAATAACTACTAATTTAACTAGTTGTCATGTAAAAAAAATGTTAATAGTAGGTTGAAATAAAAAATAATAAGAATTTGTCAACTCAGTTATTGTGAAAAAAATTACATGGATAACATTACTTATTTACAAAACACTGTTTCATGTTGTAATTTTAAGAGATACAAAGGGAGATTAGCAACTTTTTTAGGGGTGTTGAGCTAAGTGTTAGTTTGGATACAAATGCGTTTACTTTTGTGCTGGTGGCTGTGTTTTTTGTATGGGTCTCGTGCATTATTTATAGGATCCACAAATATGAATTTCAGCAAATTTTTCTTTAAAATTAAGTCTCATGGTGCTATTTGTATATTTAAAAATTATTTTGTTATAGTGTTTTTAGTTTTTAATTTTTCGCAATAAATAGTATCCAAACAGAACCTAAATCTAAATGAGAGAGAATATATGGCCAGCTGCAGGGATACAAAGATAAGACCTCCTCATAAGTTAGTGCACCTTTTGAAATGAACAAAACAGTTTTCTTTTTTGTAGGTTTGCTGACTTTCTTTAATTTTTTGTTTGAATGTTGACCAGCACTATCCAAGATGCATATGCTTGGTCTCCCCATATTTTTCCTTTTTGCGTGATTCATATTTGGATGGGTCTTGTAACACGACAACACATACGCAATGTGTTTATGAGTTATTACATCCGATAAGATTGAAACGATAGTTGTTGTAGCATGTTTGCACCATCAATAGTCAATCACTTGATGTTAATTAACATCATTGTGTTATTCACATGTGTGCATTCAGTTAATCATTATATCCAACACCAATTCTATTTCCAAGAACCATTGTTCTCTTGAACGTTGAATTATTCACGGAAAGAGTGAATACTTCTATAATTACAATAGGAGAGGTGAGGTTAATTTTAACCTTGAATGTCTTGGATTTAGCTTAGGAGCAAGGTTGGGTTGGAAAAGAAAATGCTTTCAATTGTGACTGGACTTTTATTCGTGTCTATAATTGTTTGAAAGGAGAGACTAAGTATTTTTTTTCAAAAGAAAATTGAGTGACTGATAATAGAATATAAAAAAGGCCGTAGCAAAAATTCAAAAGAATCAAAACATTTGAATATAGAATTGTTTCCAATAACGAAAGTTCACATATAATCAGAAGGGACCTTATCCACACAATGACATCATGGAGCTATGGACGTTATAGGAAGCATAAATTCTCTATTATATTATGGTAGTATAAATAAATATCTTATACGTACCTACAACACTTCTTAAACCTAAAATCAGCATCCCCAATAGTAGCTAGTGATCCACAAAAATCAGAAGATATGACTGATTTGAAGTTGTAGCAATTCGACGACAACAAGTCTCCTCTTAAATGGAGTTTCTTGTGAGACAACGATTCTTCCATTCCATTTATTTTATTCATCATATATTATTATTATTATTATTCTTTTTTGGGTGATGCTGAGGTAACGGTTCAATTGATTGAGAATAAATTTCAGGCTTCAAATGGAAAAAGAATGCACATAGAACAGTGAAGTGAAGGGAACTCAAAATGTTTTGATTTTAGTTTGTTGGCATATTTCATGCCAAAATTTACATCTAATTGTTGTCTACTTAATTTCATTGTAGCATGTACATTTGTGGGTAAATTTCTAATGGGTTGAAGAGTTCAAAAGCTAAAGATTAGAGTTATAGTCTACAGAATCTCAGTTGAGTGAAATTGTTAGAGTCAAGCGAGTTAAGCTTTTTGAAAATTAGTTGCACAAGCAACAATCTCGCCTCTCTCTCATCTCTCACCTTGGTGAGTGAGATTGTCAAAATTTGAGATAAATTTGTTATTCCCCTTTTTGTTGTTCCTATCTTTATACCTTTACATATAATCCTCATTTCCCACGAGATTCTACACCCAATTCCCATATTGAAGAGTTAGAGAGAGAGAGTCGTAAGACCCTAGAGCTAAAACACATCTCTTCTGGAAACATTTTCCCTCTTAAATTGCCAAATTGTATGAGAGGATATTAAAGTTAATAAACACAAAGAATCCTTCAAAGTTCCTATTGTTGTTTGGTGCTTGGGAATCATTGGAGCAATTCCAAAACCTCCAAGAGGCTTGGTCTTACGATTGGCTGCTCAACTCACAAATCTAGTGACTAATAAGATGAAAAGATTTGAGGAATCAATTGTACTGCAACTATTCTTATTTAGTGGACCATTTGGGGCTATAGGCCAAGGAAAGTTTTTTGCCTGATTTGGAGTTTTCTATGTATTTAGGGTGCTTGTATTGTGATTAGGATTTACTATAATATTTTTATGTTCATGAATATGTCAATTGGCTAGTCATTTAAACAATTGGACTTAATTTTGTAAATAGTTTAAAATTGGCATAAGACGTAAAATCGGGGTCTAAAAGTTTTACTCTCACAAAACATAAGTGCTATATAAGTTTGATTATGAAGTATGTACATTTGAATTTTTGATATGTTGAACATCTTATTTTGTAATATTAGATATAAATACAATAGCTTTAGCATTTTTTTGGGCTGATATTACTTTTAAATTATTTATTTCTTTTAAATTAATATCAGAGTAGGTCATCATGAGTTTGAATTTGTATTTGCTTTACCAGTTTATTTTCTATTTAAAAAGTTAAAAATTATGTACATTGAGTCGCACTAATTAAGGAAGAGTTTATGTGAGAGAGAGTGTTAAAATTATACTAATAAATTCACAATTTTCTAACGGTTTAAACACTTAGGATAATCAATATATAATTTATCATATGTATTGTTTCACATTTTGCAAATTTGTCTAAAGCAATAAGAAAATCCAGCAACCAAATGTATGTATATATAGTATATACATACATATGAGAGAGAGAGAGAGAGAGAGAGAGAGAGAGAGGAACATCAAAAAAGGAAAGAAAACAACTAACATTCACCTAACCTTTTTTTTTTTGGGTCTTAAATATGCCACAAATAAGAATATTTTGTCATAAAAAGGCTATGCTTTGGTAGTTAAAGGAACATTATAGAAGCCGGGCCACAATAAAAATGTTGGATTGCGAATGTCATAATTCCTGTTTATCTTTTGGTAAGATACTAAGTTATGATGCCATTAGTTTAAAGAAGCAATTGATGATAATAAGTTCCTTGCGGAACATCTTGCTTCGAAACTTTTCTTTGATAAGTTTTGGGTTTTTTTATCAAATCCAATCTCAGTGTAATTGTAGAGAGTTTTAAGGTGGATTGTAAGTGGTTGATGATTAATCAGATATTAAAAGAGCTTCAATTATCTCTCTTTTTTTTAATAAAAAAAAAATCATAGGGCATTAGGTTTAATCAATAAAAAGAAAAAGAAGTAGGTATTATGTAGTTTGTGGAAAATTCCTTTGGCTGTATTTGATAGTTGTGGACCTGTGGTGCTGTACTTTTGGTTGTAGTGCTGTTTGTAGCTTAATTGCTTGTTTTTGTACTCTTGGTGTAATTATTCAATAATTGGAGAGTAATGTTTTCAAAGTATGATAAAAAATGAATTATTATTATTATTGTAACTTGTAAGGACTAGACTCAGTCCATAGCCCAAGCGATTTAGGCAGTGACCCAATGAGCCCAAGACAATGAATTTATTAGAAAGTGGGTTTGATATTGAACGTTCAATGAGTTAGGTGATAGGCTAGTTAGTGAGCATTTGGATAAGAATTATTTGCGTCTAGCGTTTTGAGTTTTGAGTTTTGAGTTTTGCGTTTTCCTTTTTTTTTTTTTTGGACACGCGTTTCAGGAGACAAATTTCACTGTTCATGAACAGTAGTCGTAATATTTGATTTTTCAACACATCAGTGAGTCCCGTGCATTGTTCACGGGATCCACAAACCTCACTTTTCAACAACTTTTTCATTAAAAATGGGTCACATGGTACTATTTACATATTTAAAAATTATTTTGTTACAGTGTTTTCAATTTTCAATTTTCAGCAAAATAAGCTGTATCCAAACGGACCTTTAGTGTCAGGATAAACAAGATAAATAATTTGGACAAAGAAAAATGCTCATCAGTCAGGTTCGAGGAAGGTATGCACTTATATATTTCTTTTGGACTTATACAAATATTCAAGTTCTTTGTTACACAGTGCTCTTTTCTCTCTCAATCTCAGATGCCCCTTCTTGTAATGGAATTCTCCATTTTTTTATTCTCTTCCCTCCTTTCATCTCAATCCTCCACGTATAGATCAAATTCCTAATAACCTAGATACTTGTCCCATCAGCACATTCTTGAAATTTTTGTGGGTAGCTATAAGGCTGAAAGTTACTGTTCAGGTATCACTTTCACATTAATGCGGCTAGGGGGTTAGATACAGAGCATTTAATGCAGTGGTAACAACTTTCTTTCCAAATATTTCTCATCTCTATAGTGACTTACTTCTCACTGACACTTATCCTCCCAAGCATGGTTGCCCACTGCCTCGTGTCTGATGGGTGGTCGGACTTTAGGCTTCTGCTCTGTTTGATCGAGGAGGGATTGCTCCTTGAATGACGTCACTTGTTCATTTTGACCAGTTCTCTTCCTCGGCCCAGTAATCTACTTGTCCGCCCTACTACGTGTTTGTTTTCGGGTTTTATGACATCCTCGGACGTGGCCCACGGCCTAATGCCCTTACTTTGGCCCTTTATTCTTACAATTGTTATTATTATTACTATTATTACTATTATTATTATTATTATTTGGCCCCAAATGGTATTAGATAGCACCATCATGCATCAAAGCAAATAAGAACTGTATAAATCATTCTTAACTAAAGAGAAACAAAGATTAAATTGGCAGGGTCCACAAAATTTTAGAGTTTCCAATGGAAAATCCTCAGGTCATAAACTCATAATATAGAATGGATTTGCTGCACTTTCTTTTTGAAGTGGGATTCCAATCTCCAAACTCTATTCTGATTGGCACAGATGGGGCTATGGGACTCTATGATGTTACCTTAATTTTATTATCTCCCTCAAAAATTATATTATAAAGATACCCTTTTTAATTCCTTTCTTTGTTGTCAAAGAATCTAGCATAGGCAGAAAGATCATAGGATCTAGTATAATGATATGGAGCACTTCAAAGCTCATCTGACTCACCTCCAAGAGCTTTTGAACTCCAATATAAGTCTACAATAATATATCTTTGGGAAAAAGTTTAGTGTATATTACTTAATTCACGCATAGCATAGACACTCTCTCTCTCTCTCTCTCTCTGAGAACAAGAAAAATTGTAACTTTACTTAATTTTTGAAGATTGTGTGTACAGTATATATATATATATATATAAAAGCGTGTATATAATAGGCACTCTTCACATCTATTTTTTTTTTTTCATAATTAGTAACGTAGTATATTGTAATTGATATTAATTAAAAGTGATATAAATTATATATTATATAAAAATGATAGTGGTCTAAATACAATCTATCTTGTCATCAAACTATGAAAAAAAAAAATGTTAGTATCTCTTAGCATATATATTATGATTTGTCCTACAAACTTTTTGACCAGTGACCACATAGGATCAGTGTGCTTGCTGTTATCAATTAATGGCCACACCCACCTGTTCCCTTGCGATGATTTGAAAGTGTCTTGCACTTCTATTTCAGGGGCGTGAAGTTAGATTCCCAAGTTCCAATTTCTAGCACAAGTCTTGGACTTGGCTGGATTTTACTTTACCTGACCTTATAGGCTATAGCCAAAAAGAAGGATTATATTTATATCACTGTAAGACCAAGACAACCAATAGTTTCATGACAAACTATGTCAATTATTCAGTTCTTCTGACGTAAAATTTGGCTTCTAGATTTCCGCCAGATGTCTATAGGGACACTATAATGTGTTTGGGAACTGAAAACTACTGAAACCTTCCTTGGCCTCTCATATTTGTAGTCAAGTCTTTGAAAAATTTTGAAAATTTGTTCAATAATCCCGGCAAAGTAGAAAAATTTGTGGAACTTTGCACAAAACCTTGACCCAAAATGAAGGAATAGAAAGGATGAACCTTAAAATTAAATGAGAAATTGAACAGGAAGGAATAATGAGGTAACATATGGGAAATAGCTGTTTATTGGTAGGTACCAATGATAATTAAGGATAGGTTTGCGTGGCTCTTTGACCTCCGGCTAAGTGTGTTTTGGGTTCTAAGTTCTTAACTTCTAAACCAATATTATCAATGGGGATGCCTCTAGCTCTAGAATCATTTGTGGATTATAATGTTTCAATTCCTAAACCTCCTTAATTAGACTGTGTAGTATGGTTCTGCTTGTCAAAAGTGCATCCTCAATGGTTGGTGAACATCATAGAATATATCTCTTCCTTTGACCATAATACTCCATTAGTCTATGGTGCAAAGATTTTGCTTATGATAAACGAATTGCCTTAATGATTGGTGGATGATAATGCTGAAAATCGTTAGTGAGCCAAATAGTCCTTACGTGCTCTTGGTAACTTGCGGAAAAAAAAAAAAAAAAACTTTGCAGAGAGTACTGATGACTGATGTGGTACCGGCCAGAAACCATCTGAAGGTTAAATTAGAAAAGAGAATTTTCTATCATTCTAGAGTGTTAGAGCTAGGGTATCATTATGTGTACCTTGATTTGTGAGGGTTTTTTTTGGGGGGGGGGGGAGGTTTATAGTAGTGTAAAGTCGACCTTAATTTCTTGGTGAAGAGTGTATTTCCTTGTCGAGAAAATCCTCATTACTGCTCGTATTTCGTGAGATCCTTTCCTTGTAGGGATTCCTTTGATTATGGTTGGACGTAGAATGCAAGATATTTCCATATTAGGATTCTTGGAGACCACTTAGGCCACGTAGGCGCCACATGGCTTCAACAAACCATCTTCCTTGGATTCGTTCACTCTAAAGAGTCCATCTGTTGCCCTGCCTCTCCGTCCGAGTTATGGGTTTGTCTACCAGTTCTTTGACTATTAGATTAAGTATGCTGTCTCTTCTGGCTACCTTGTCTCTAATGTCTAACTTTACTAATTCAATCCGTCCATTCTGGGATTTATCCCTATCAATGGATATGTGGCTAGTGTCTCCCTACCTTTATGGGGTTTAGTCTTACCTCAGCAGGGAGTGAGATTAGAATGATGTACACAATATACACAAACTATCTTGGTAGATAATAAAATATTTATTTTAAAGTGTTGGTGTAAGTATATATATATAGTAAAAGTAAAAGTATATATTAAATTTTGATGTGCTGGATGAACAGATGGTCTAAATAATACAATATCTATAATACAATATCAAACCAACCAATGGATATTTATGAAATTCTAAAGCCTCACCAACCAGTCAACACAAAGAAAAAAAATCCCAAAGCCTTCGAGTGGGTTTAGGTAATTAGGTTAGTCATGTTATCTAGTTATTTGCACTTTTGCAAACCTTTAATTATTGATAATTGTAAAATATGTTAGAATATATTTAAATTATTTCACTATAAATTGATCATATTTATACTTTTAGAAGAATAATAATATTTTTAAAAAAAGACGAATAATATTATCATAATATTATGCTCAAAATTAGAATAGCGCAACATTGTTGTGGGGGGGGGGGATTGGAACTAATAATCCCAGAGAATGTGTACCAACTAAGACCAAGTAGGTTGGCTAGCACCCACTCAAGTTGGCCAACACTTATGCTTGACCACTGATTTATGAATGTATTTTTTTTTGTCAATCATCTTTAAAATAAGCGTCCACTTATTATCTTCATATATTCTCCATTAGTTTTCCAACTTAACCGTCGAAGTCTCCTGGTTGAGAACTTTTTCTTCAGCAGTTAATTAGATATGGTAGGAGGATTCACCATGTTTCATTAGAAAAGTACATCACAGTTCGATTAGGATGTCCTTACTACAATTCCATCACATCCCCTAATTTTCAAACACGAATAATTATTACTAGTTGTTTCATTTAGCTTAAGTGTACCAACTATAACTATCAAGGAGGAGTGGAGCTAAATTCCAAAACTATGCAAGATTTCAATTTGTACCTTTCTTTCTTTTAATTTTTATTTTTTAAATTGTACCTTTATATTTCGTTAAATCTCGCAATAAGTATATGTATGGCCTCTAAACTTTTTCATTATTACTGTATGGCTTTCTTAAAGTTGTTGACTTTTAATATTTGTTCTTATACCTTTCGCCTCCTCAATCTTGGAAGTTCTTGTTATGCTCGATCTTGCCATCAAGCATTATTGTCTGTTTCCTTTTCTCGTCTTATCATTATTATCGATAGATAACCTAACGATGTGACATGAACAAGCTCGAACTTGCTCCTCAGCTTAGGTTCATTGTCAAGACTGAGGTTGACAAAGATGAGGTAAACGACAAAGATGAGGCCAAGCAAGCTCCAGCGGTCATTCCTGAAGCTAATCCCAATGGGCACTGGATTAGCTTGAAGAGTCTTAATCCTTAGAAATCTAGCTTAATTTGAATTACAACTACCAGTAGATAACGGACAAAAAATGTGATTTGCCTCTAACTCTCTCTCTCTCTCTCTCTCTCTCTCTCTCTCTATATATATATATATATATATATATATATATAAATAAAGATCATTTTAGCATTGATGGAAGGTATGCACAAACAAAACCATAGTCGTCACTTGCCAAACTAGTGATCTAAATCATACGTACCTTTGTTAAGTATCATCAAATAGAAGTCCCTTAAGTTAATAACCCAACAATTCTTCATGTGCTACCTATTTCTTTCTTATGAATGTTCACGAATCGAAGTCATGCAATACGATCAACTAAATTAACAATTATACTATTTTACATCAATATTCCGTTTTAACACATAAAATGGATGTTAAAAACTTGAGATGAAAAATATTATCTTAAGAATATCATTATCCTTTTTGGATTTGAAATTTGAACCCTAGCTAGGAAAAAAAAAAAAAAATCAAGAAACCAAACCACCACCTTTAAACAACTGCCTACCCAAGCCTATCCTCTTAAGTTTCAACAGCTGTGACCAAAATGATCACTAGTTCCATGTTCGCCTCTATGCCGCAACTTTATCCTGTCGCCTTGCTTGTCTACCCGAGCTCAATTGGTTGGTAGAGTTTGAAGACTTTGTACATGAAGACAACAAAGACAATGGGATAAGGTCTCTAAAAGCAAAATAAAGATCTCACAGTCACAGGTTGAAAAACGTTAAGTATCTTTCCAAATTTAGGCAGTAATGTCATCTTGAATATGTATCATTGACAGTAACATCGAAGCAATAACCAATAATTCTGGACACCTCGGAAACTAACTAAGCATATCTAGCTAGTCTTTGTGCGTATATTATTAAACATGTGCGAGACACTAGAACTAGCTACTACTACATCAATAATATATTCATGACAATGACTTCTTTAGCAATGGCTTCAAAAGGGTTCCTGATTAATTAATTAAATCTTCATCTATTATAACATAGATGGGCTATTCTAGCCTGCAATATACAATGCCAATGGACAATAAATTGTTTATTCAATTTTAATGATGGAGTGAGTGTGTGTAACTGTGTGTGTGTGTGTATATATTATGGGATAACATGACATGAATTTTGTATTAATGAATTGATTAGAATCAGCAACACTTGAACCAATATGATATTTAGTTAAGAGCTTTCAAAAGCTCTTAATTTTGTTTTTTTGTTTTTTTTGTTTTGTGTTTCTCAGAAAAAAAAAATTAAGAGCTTTTAAAAGACCAAAAATTCAATTTTAATTATATATATATATATATATATATATATATATATATATATATATATATATATATATAGTGCATGATTAATTTTAATTACACTAAATATATCGTAAGAGCAAAAACCCTAAGATACTATATGTAAGGACCAAAGATTCGTAAAACCAGCTTAAAAACGTTGCTGGTTCTTTATTCACTTAAAATTCCTCATACAATACATTTGGTAGAGAGGGTTCAACAACAAAAAGCCCTTATCTATAATGCCCCGACCCTTATTTATACTATTTGCTCTTTTCATCGTGGCTCTACACCTTACAATCTACTATGTTTTCCCTTTGACACCTGTCCGTCGGTAATAGTACAGAGTTCTAGCTTTGCATTCGACACTGTTTAGGTCATATCCACATTAATGCAGCGGATTGATCTGATACCTTCCAATTAATGCGGCCAGAATGGTTGTTGACGGGCATTTAATGCATCTCTCTAACTTAGCCTACCACCTTCGGATATTTGCCACCTTTATGTCAGCAATGCCCATGCCACATCATCTTCGGGCACTCCCAGGTAATTTCCTTTACTCCTTTGCTTCATCTTTCCTACTGTATGTCGGCCTTCCTCTCTTCGGGTCTTCGGGTTCCCGGGTCCTCGGAACCTCACAATAGCCCCTTTAACACTTGAGTTATTTAAGACTAATTAATAACTAAGTTTTAACACCTTACACACGCTCCTGACCTCCTCTTTGTTTTCACACGTATAGCCGTCTCTTCGCTGCCCCATAACCCGCGCCTGGCGCCTCGTATCCCACGATGGAGCATTTATGGAACCTGACGTTTCTTTTTCCCACGCACGTTCTACGGCTGGATGAGTAATATACGGTCCAGATCCTGCTTTCGATTATGAGCGGGAAAGTTACCGCTCTTACTTCTTTTACCCCTCCCCTATAAAAGCACACCCTTTGGCTGGTTGTGGTTCATTTTGACACTTTGAAGGATTGAAAGAAGAGTGAGCTCCCGAGGATCATCTTTAAGCGATCTTCAGAGGTGTGTTCCTTTTCCTTTCGTTTCTCTCTACTTGCTTGCTTCTCTTCTCTTACCGTGGGGATTAATGGGTAGGTACGCTAAGCTAGTAAACACGGATGAGGCAAAGGCTGCCTTTAAAAACCGGTATAGGATCCCTGATGACGTCACCATCACATATTGTGAGGAAGAAGAAATTCCACTCGCACCTCGCCCCCCTGAATCCGTTTTAATTCCCATGATTGCGTTCATCGAGGGGGGTATGGAAATTCCTATGGGTAGGGTAACCAGAGACTTTTTAATAAACTACAGGCTTATCCCCTCACAATGTTCCCCAAACGTCCTTAGAATCTTAGGATGCGTAGACGCGCTTAACCGAAAAATGGGGACCAATTTAACATGGCAAGATGTAAACTGGGTGTACAACTGCCAAAAAGGGGATAGGACTAAATACTACATGAAATGTAGATTTCCTTCCGTTAGGTTGATCTCCTGCTTGCCCGATTCGAGTAAAGGGATGGACGAAGACTACCTTGTCGTCTCGGGCAACTGGCATGATGGCTTACACTGCCCAACCCGAGAAGGGACGCCAGGTAGTACTCCCGAAGACTGACCTAGCACTTAGGAGTGACCAAAATTTTTATAATTTTTATATGTTCTGCTTTGCTTAATTTACTCATTCTAACCATTTCGTTTCTTATTGTAGACGACTTCCATACTGCTCCGAATTTGTCTGCTGTAAATCGAGCTGACCTAAACCGGATTCTTCGGTCAGAGATATTTGTACACCGGGACGGACAACTCCGAGCAGCCCACATTATCCTCGGGTATACACCATCTACTAAACGCTTCCAAAGCCCGAAGAACGTAATCAGAGCAAGAGACCTACGCTTAGCTCGGATCGACGTTGCGGCTCCTGGGTTTTTGTTGCTCGCACCTCCTCTTGCAGGAACTCAAGACGCACAGCTCCCAACCCCTCTTGCGGCCCAATTAGTTTATCCTCCCTTGGACCAGGCCACTAATCTTGTAGCCGAGGAAAGAGTTGACACACCCGAGCCAAATCCCTCCGAGGTGACCGAGAAGGACTTCGAGGTGTTCTACCGTTCAGACGCTCCTTCCAGCTCTAATCCGCCAACTAGCGAAATGGGTTTTCAAGAGAAAGAGCCCGACTTGTTGGCCTTGCTGCAGGCGCACGCGGGCGACTCTTCACCGGCGGTTCCGGTTCCTCCTCGTCCGATCACTCCAGTTACATCCCGTGCACTTTCCACGGAAGTGATGGACAAGAAACGGAAAAGGGGCCAGAGCAGCAAGCACGTAATAGAAATTGAAGAAGGGGAGAATCTCGACCCTTCCAATAAAGATACCAGGGCTGCGAAAGCCCTTTCCAAGAAGGTTGCTCCTACTGGTTCCTCTAAGGACCCCAGTAGTGAGCCTACAAAGAAGGCGTCAGCTTGGCGACCCAACTTTACTCTCAGTTCGGGCAGCCCTGTTATGGATGATGCGAACCTGAGAGACCCGAAGAAGGGAAGCTCGAGCCTGGTGGCCGAGTGTCTAGAGAAGGCTCTATGCCTTCCCGAGGATATGGCAGAATTAAGATCCTTCCGTAAGAGGGAGGTTTTCTTGTCTTTGAAGCAGGACTTAGCCAAGGTATTTTTTCAAATCTTTGCACATTTTATACACGAATTTAACTCTTCATTGTGACTAACTCTTTTTTACTCAAATACACCATAGGCGGTCCAAGCTTCATTCATGGCTGAGGAATGGGTAGATCACTCACTGGATCTTGCCCGAAAAGCTGATCAGAATGCCGAGGCGGCACTGAAGGCACAAAAAGAAGCTGAGCTGAACTTGAAAGAGACCCTCACCCATTTGTCCGAGGTAGAGAAGGCTCACAAGAACGCTGAGTCGGCCCTGAAGAGCTACGAGTCTCAAGCAAACCTTGCTCTTGAGGCTCAAAAACAAGCTCAAAGCAGACTTGCTCTTACTGTCGTTGAGCTTAAACAAGCTCAGGACAAACTGGCCGCCAAGGAGCAGGAACAGGCCGTAGCGGAACAAGCAGCATATGATGCAGGCATGAAAAAGGCTTCGGATAGCTTGGCCGCCCAACTCAAAGGTGTTGCCAGGGCGTTTTGCTTGGAGGTATGGGGTCGTGCCTTGGATCTTTGCGGGGTGGCTGCCGATCTTTGAACTTCGAGCTCCGAGATAGTGTTTACTATCCTTCGGCATTACGGCTTGCTCCCCGACCCCCGTACCACCAAGTGGCGCTTTGCGCTGTTCTGTTCCTGATCCTTCTGGTGCAGCAGCCTCCAAAGGCCATTCTCCCCCAACTCAGTCCGTGGAAGGAGTAGTTGAGGGTGATGTGGCTGAAGAGCCAAAAAAGAAGAAAAAAGATAAAGAACCAGAGAAAAAGAAGGACAAACAGTCTGTTGCCTAATCATTCTATCATGATTGTTTCCATCTTCTTTTACTGTTTTCTTACTTCTTTTTTTTATCGGATGTAAGGGGTTACATAATTTGCCCCAATTTTGTAATGGATATTTTTTAAAGAGATTAATGTTTAGTCCTTTTCTATTGTTTCGTACACAATTCTAATTTCAATGTGCTACTCTGCAACTGTTACTTTATACGCATTCAGGAGCTTACTAGAAAATCATAATACTACTTTAACTTGTTCGTTGTACTTGTGATTTTTAAGAAACGCGAAAGACTTAACCTTAGTTCTATAACTTCGTTACTCACCCTTTTGACGTTTGAGAGAAGGCATAAAATCCTATATGATAACGAGCAACGAGACTTAGTGATTTATTTATGCCACTGCTTTAGATGTTTGTTTCTTTAGCCATAATCTTGTTGGACTTACAGTTTCTGCGTAATGGTTTGCAAGTGGTTAATTTTTTTTAGACTTGTGGCCCGTGGAGACGTACAAGCACTAAGGTCAGTTTAACCCTTAGATTTTTGCAAATGATTAATTTCTCTTAGGCTTGTGGCCCGAGGAGCCGAGCAAGCACTAAGGTCAGTTTAACCCTTGGATTTTTGCAAGTGATTAATTTCTCTTAGGCTTGTGGCCCGAGGAGACGTACAAGCACTAAGGTCAGTTTAACCCTTAGATTTTTGCAAGTGATTAATTTCTCTTAGGCTTGTGGCCCGAGGAGCCGAACAAGCACTAAGGTCAGTTTAACCCTTAGATTTTTGCCAGTGATTAATTTCTCTTAGGCTTGTGGCCCGAGGAGCCGAGCAAGCACTAAGGTCAGTTTAACCCTTGGATTTTTGCAAGTGATTAATTTCTCTTAGGCTTGTGGCCCGAGGAGCCGAACAAGCACTAAGGTCAGTTTAACCCTTAGATTTTTGCCAGTGATTAATTTCTCTTAGGCTTGTGGCCCGAGGAGCCGAGCAAGCACTAAGGTCAGTTTAACACTTAGGCTTTCGCAGATGCAGAATCAAAACGAACAGAAGCCTCACACAAAAGGAGATTCTTTTCTTAATAATAATACCGTCGTAAGTTATTTACATTCCAAGGGCGAGAAATCACCTTTCCATCCAGATCTTCTAAACGATAAGCCCCTACACCTGCCACTGAGGTAATTCTATATGGCCCCTCCCAGTTAGGACCCAACTTTCCCCAGGCTAGATTCTTTGCCATCCCCACAACCTTTCTTAGTACCAAATCTCCCGGTACCAAGGGCCTGGTCCTAACTCCCTTGTCATACGTCTGCTTGAGCTTCTGCTGATAGTTGCCCATCTTCACATTGGCTACTTCTCTACTTTCCTCAACAGTATCCAAACAATCATTCATCAGATCATGATTGCTCGCTTCGTCATACTGGTCGGACTTCAGGGTGGGAAAACCTGACTCTAATGGTATTATAGCTTCCATTCCATACGTCATTGAAAAGGGAGTCTCGCCTGTTGATCTTCGGGGTGTAGTGCGATAAGCCCATAATACGTGAGGTAATTCTTCTACCCAGCCTCCTTTGGCGTCATCCAATCGTTTTTTCAAACCTGCCAAGATGACTTTATTTGTTGCTTCGGCCTGTCCATTTCCCTGGGGATAATACGGTGTGGAATACCCATTTCTTATTCCCATTTCGGTGCAGTACTGCCGGAAAACCTTACTATCAAATTGAAGACCATTATCCGATATCAAGGTGTGTGGGACCCCGAAGCGAGTTATGATATTTTTCAAGATGAATCTTTTTGCATCCACATCCCTAATGTTGGCTAATGGCTCGGCTTCCACCCATTTCGTGAAGTAATCCGTGCCAACGATGAGCCATCTCCTATTACCCGTTGCCCGAGGAAACGGCCCGACGATATCTAGACCCCATTTAGCAAAGGGCCATGGGCTGGACAACGGATTTAAGTTACCTCCTGGTTGATGTACATTGGGCGCAAACCTTTGACATTGATCACACTTCTTGGCATACTCTTGAGAGGTTCTCTGCATGTTTGGCCACCAATACCCTTGGGTCATGGCTCTATGAGCTAATGATCTTCCTCCAGTGTGGCTCCCACACACACCCTCATGCAATTCCTCCAGCAAAGGTTCCACGGCTTCAGGATGTACGCAAAGGAGGTACGGACCTGCATAGGAACGCCTATAGAGTTTTTTCTCCTCCGATAGCCAGTATCGGGGTGCGCCTCTTCGTATCTTCTCGGCTATTTTTCCATCTTCAGGTAGTGTTCCGTGCTGTAAGAAAGCTATAATTGGGTCCATCCAGCTTGGGCCTACATGAATGCTGTGAACCCGTACTGCCGGGATGCTTGTCAGGCTAGAGGACAATAAATCCTCCACCATAACCATACGCGGTAACTTCGATCCCAGCGAAGTGGCTAACATTGCTAATGAATCAGCATGAGAATTATGTCCCCTTGGGACTTGGCGTATCTTGAAACCGTCGAAACAAACCCGACACCCCCGGACTCGTTTCGGATAGCTTTTCATCCGCTCATCTTTTGCCTCAAACTCTCCATTAACTTGCCCGACCACCAATCGGGAATCACAGAACACCCTCACCACTTTTCCTCCCAAATGCCTAACCATGCGGGAGCCCAAGAGCGCCTCGTGCTCGGCCTCATTATTAGTTGCGGAATCCCAACCTCAAACGACTTTTCAATGACTAGTTTCTCTTCGGGGGATATTAACACAACTCCAACCGGCTCCCTTTCGATTTGATGCCCCATCCGTGTAGACTTCCCATGGAGTGATATTTTCCGTTCCAATGGACATTATTGTCATCACGGCATCTTCGGGAGTGAACGACCGTCGTGAACTCGGCTACGAAGTCGGCAAGGATTTGCCCTTTGATAGCTGTCCGGGGCATATACTTGATATCATAAGCTCCCAGTTTGGTTCCCCACTTTGCTACACGACCCGTAAAATCCGACTTCCGCGTGAGAGCTTGTAGAGGCAACTGAGTGAGTATTACCACGGTGTAAGCTTGGAAGTAATGAGGCAATTTCCTTGTTGCGTGCACCACGGCTAGAAGCGCTTTTTCCAGCAGTAGGTATCGTTGTTCAACTTCTTGCAAGGACTTGCTGACATAGTATATTGGTTTCTGGACCCCGTCATCATTCCGTATCAGGACAAGACTTACGGAGTGATTTGTAACGGCTAGGTAAGCATATAGCACCTCTTCCTTCTCGGGCGTCGATAATATCGGCGGTCTAGATAGGTATTGCTTTAAGTCTTCAAAAGCCAAATTGCATTCGTTAGACCACTGGAAATCTTTCCACCTGTGCAAAAGGCGATAGAATGGGCGGCACCTGTCTGCGGACCGCGAAATGAACCTGTTCAAGGCTGCAATCATGCCAGCTAACCTCTGCACCTCTTTCGGGTTCCGAGGGGGATGCAGTCCTAAGACAGCCTTAATTTGGTCAGGATTAACTTCAATACCCCGATGAGTAATCATGTACCCCAAAAATTTCCCCGAGCCCACTTCGAAAGAACACTTTGATGCATTCAAGCGTAACTTATACTTTCTTAACACTGAGAAGGTCTCCTGCAAATCTGTCAAATGGTCTTCTGTCCTCTTACTTTTGATTACCATATCATCGATATAAGCTTCCATGTTACGTCCCAACTGCGCATCGAACATTCTGGTCACCATTCGTTGATAAGTGGACCCTGCATTCTTCAGACCAAAGGGCATTACTCGGTAATGGTAGTTACCATTCGGGGCACAAAAAGCTGTCTTTTCCTGATCATTCAGTGACAACGGGATTTGATGATACCCTTGGAACGCGTCCAAGAAGCTCATTCGGGGGTGCCCCACAGTTGCATCCACCAATTGGTCAATTCTAGGAATAGGGAAGGGATCCTTGGGACATGCCCTATTCAGATCCGTAAAGTCAATACAGACTCTCCATTTTCCATTTTTCTTTTTCACTACGACAGTATTGGCCAGCCATTCAGGATGGAAGATCTCCTTGATCGCACCAGCTTGCTTTAGCTTACCAACCTCCTCTTTAACTGCCTCGGCGTGCACGAGAGATGCTCGCCGAGGAGGCTGCTGTCTAGGCGTCGCATGAGGGTTAACATTCAAATGATGGCAGATAACTTCTGGATTAATTCCTGGTACATCATAAGTCGTCCATGCAAAAACATCAATGTTATCTCGCAAGAATTGAATCAACTCTTCTCTTTCCTGTATCGGCAACTTGGATCCGACCTGAAAATACTTCTCTTTATCTTCCCCAATAATTACCCTGGTTAGCTCCTCGGCAGACCCTTCATCTTCAACTGGGCCGACTTCCCGAGCAGCCTCCTTTAATTGCTATGATGTCTCAGGAACTTCCCCCTCCAACGAACCCCGGCCTGTGCGAGTAGTGGCAGACATTAGACATTGCCTAGCCATCATTTGACTGCCATGTAACACTCCCACGCTTCCCCTTGTAGGGTACTTCACCATCACATGTAAAGTTGATGAAACTGCCTCCATTGCATGCAACCACGGTCTAGCCAAAATGGCCGTGTATGGAGAATATGCCATAACAACTATGAAGTTTACCTGTACCACGGAACCTTCCACCTGCACGGGCAGCCTAATCATTCCTCGTGGGATCACCTGGTTTCCATCAAAACCAACCAAGGGATGGTCGTATTTTTCCAAGTCCTCCTCTTTCAACTTTAACCCATTGAATAGGTCCGGATACATAATCTCGGCACCACTTCCATCATCCACCAATACACGTTTCACATCATATCCCCCAATACGAACCATGACAACCAAGGCATCATCATGGGGTTGAAACGTTCCCTCTTTATCCTTATCAGAAAAACCCAAAGTAAGCGCCACCGAGGATCTGAGTCTTTTGTTTGTTTGATGATTCTCTTCCACGTCTTCATTCCCACACTTGTTTTGAACGGTCATGACCCGAGGAAATTTCCCAAAGTCTCCTCTCGGCTGGGTCAAGATAACGTTAATAGTGCCTAAAGATGGTTGAGGGGCCTGACCCCAATATTTCCGAGTATCTAGTTGTTCCTGATTCCCATTCGGCTTTGCCAACAAGTGATTGATCTTCCCGGCCCTAATCAATTGATTTAAATGGTCACGCAACGTCCGGCATTTCTCCGTGGTGTGTCCCTTGTCCTGGTGGTAATGGCAGTGGAGGTTTTGGTTCCTCGTGGATGCATCGCCACTCATTTTGTTTGGTGGCCTAAAATATGGCTCATGCCGAATTTTCTCCAGTATGTGATGCACAGGCTCCTTAAATAGTGAGTTAACTAGAGGAGTCTCGGCGATCCTCGGATGGCTTGTAAAGTCTCGTTTGGGCCGAATACCTTGAAACCCTTCCACCCGAAGATCCTTCCTCTCTAAATACCCTTTCATTTTGCCTTTACTTTGCATCTGATCCTCTTCCACCCGCTTATATTTATCTATCCGGTCCATAAGCTGACGCATGTCTACCGCAGCTTTCATTGTCAAAGACTTCCTTAACCCATGTTCCGTGGGAAGACCCACCTTGAAAGTTCTCACAGCTACACTCTCCACATCCCCATCGATTTCATTATACGTTTCCCAGTATCGATCAGAATAGGTTTTGAGTGTTTCACCTTCCCTCATAGACATAGACAATAGAGCATCCAAAGGTTTTGGAATTCTAGTACAAGTTATGAACCTTGCTCCAAATGCCCTAGTCAATTCTTCAAAAGACCTCAGGGAACCCTCTGCCAAAGCATCAAACCACCTCATAGCCACAGGCCCCAAACTGGAGGGAAAAACTCTACACATCAATGCCTCATTATTCGAATAAACGGCCATCTTCTGACAAAAATGACTAACGTGCTCTACAGGATCAGTCCTCCCGTTATACACAGTAAAAAGGGGTTGGGAAAACCTTCGAGGTAGCTTTGCTCTGTTTATCCTTGTCACAAAAGGGGATTTGGCAATTTGTCTCAGGGCTTGACCCATTGCATCACTCCCGTCCTCGCGATATATTCCATCAGTATCGGGCATCTTCGTCACTTTCAGCTGCTTTGCCCTAACGCCCGAAGAAACACTAGCATGGGTCATACTTCGAGTAGGCTCAAACACTGGGAGATGAATTCCTCCTGGGTTCGCTTCCGAATTATCACTGGAAGAGCTAGCATTATCCTTACGTCTCCGCTTCTTACTATCCACACGCTTGCGTAAATACGCTATTTCAGATTGCATCTGTCGCAACACGTCGTCGCGAGACATATGCCCCTCAGTTAACGATCGTTGCTCAGCCCTATGATCGCCATCATATGCCTTCACCACCCCCGAAGTATGCCCTTTCCCCTTATCACGTTGGAGACTTGCAGCTACGTCCCTGCCTCGTGAGCTTACTGATTCTTCCCCTTCCAAATACACCTCCGCCATACACTTCTAAATGGAATATGCTACGCTGTTGTTGTTCCCACAGACGGCGCCAATTGTAAGGACCAAAGATTCGTAAAACCAGCTTAAAAACGTTGCTGGTTCTTTATTCACTTAAAAGTCCTCATACAATACATTTGGTAGAGAGGGTTCAACAACAAAAAGCCCTTATCTATAATGCCCCGACCCTTATTTATACTATTTGCTCTTTTCATCGTGGCTCTACACCTTACAATCTACTATGTTTTCCCTTTGACACCTGTCCGTCGGTAATAGTACAGAGTTCTAGCTTTGCATTCGACACTGTTTAGGTCATATCCACATTAATGCAGCGGATTGATCTGATACCTTCCAATTAATGCGGCCAGAATGGTTGTTGACGGGCATTTAATGCATCTCTCTAACTTAGCCTACCACCTTCGGATATTTGCCACCTTTATGTCAGCAATGCCCATGCCACATCATCTTCGGGCACTCCCAGGTAATTTCCTTTACTCCTTTGCTTCATCTTTCCTACTGTATGTCGGCCTTCCTCTCTTCGGGTCTTCGGGTTCCCGGGTCCTCGGAACCTCACACTATAGTATGATACATTAATACTTAATGTAAATAGGCAAGTCAATTGATGTTACAAATGTAAAACTGCATTGTCCAGCATTCAAACGAATCAAATTTAATAGATTGATAGAAAATGACTTATGTTTAAAAACCACACAATGAATTTAAAATGGTAGAAAGATTAATTGAAATGTTAAATACAATCTCATAACTCTTGAGCAGAATTATAAAATAATCACACCATTTATTTATTTTTTAAATGTTAATGGGTATAAAAAAATAGCCATTCTAATTTTATTTCATTTTTTAAATCAGGCGCCAAATCTAGAAATTTATAAATTTTCAGGGAGTGAATCTCACAAATTGTTTTGCATCTGTTAATTTCTTATGTATTTCAGCTCTATATATCAAGAATTGTGTCATCTTTTATATAATGATTTTGTTGTGGTCAAGATTCTTCAAAGTTTTTGCCTAACTCTATTATAAAACTTTATCCTTCAATTGTGTATTAAGTAGTTTAGATTTTCTATTCATATTCAACAATGAAATAAAAGTTGATTCCCGTTTAAAAAAAGAGTACTTCAGATTTTTCTTTTTTTGAGAATAAAGAAAATTGACATTAAGAAAAATTAGCCAAAATTAGCCAAGAGTACATCAGTTAAATGAGAAGGAGTACTCTCCATCCACACAAAATTACTATTGACATGTCTCGTATGTTTAGCTAAGTTATGGACAATAAAATTACCTAATCTACGGATGTGAGAGAGACAGATAGAGCTGAAAGCAACTAGAGAAAGTTTAGATTTTAATTCTGAAAAAAAAAAGTGGTTTAGACTTTTTAATTTAAATAGATAGTAAAATATCTTAATGAATATTTTTTTTTAAATGTTAATAATAACAGGAAATCCAATCTCCTGAATTATATATAATTTTATTTTTCTTGATAACCTCCCTTATATATATTTTAGTAACTCTGCACATTAACTCTACAAATATATGGTTTCTACACAAAAAAAAAAAAACTCTACAGATAAATGATTGTAATAAATATTGGTGGAGCATCAATCAAAGTGATGATGACTTCTTTCAATTGACAACCAGACAAGATCTATTGCCTCAACTTTCAAAAAAAAAAAAAAAAAAAAGATCTATTGCCTCAATTCTTTCAGAATAAGTACCAATAGAGTTATATATATAAAAGAGTACCAATAGGGTTAGGCCAACTTTCAGATGTTTCAAAGAGAAAAATCAGATAATTAAGGACTTTTCCCTAACCAGAGCCACAGGGAAGGGAATGACTAATGAGATTCGTAATGAAAATCATTTTAACTTTTAGTTTTTTGTTTCAAAATTTTTTTTTATATTAAAAATGTTAGCAAAACTAACTATTTTAAAATAAATCAGCATTTAGTTTTTTTTTTTCACATTTAATTTAAAAGTTGCAAAAGATTATATGTTTTGATGAATATTATGCAAATAAGCTATGAGAAACATATGTAGTGTCATGCCTTTCAGTTAAGATTTAAAAAAAATAATAGTACCTCATTTATTTTGACCCAAATAAAGAAAGAGAGAGATATAACCATTATTTATTTATTTTTGGCGAAAAACCTATTTTAGTTCCTACATTTTCATGCAATTTTCACTTTGGTCCCTAATTTTTTTTCCACCGTTTTTAGTTCCTATCTTGGAAAACGCGTCTCGTTTTAGTTTTTGCCGTTATATCAGAGATGAAAATTGCACATGTGGCAAACGGAACTATTAAAATAATAAAAAAAATGTTATTTAGCATTAAAAAATGCCACGTCAGCATTTAAATAAAAAAAAATTTATTACGTTTAACTAAATAAAAAAATTAAAAACAGAATTAAAATCTAAAAATCATATAAATTGAGATCTAAGTGTGTCTTGAACAAGAACAACAAGAATACAAACCCACATCCAAGAACACAAACCCATAAATTTAAAAAATAAAAAAAACCCAACAAACAACCCTTCAACATCAAATTCTCTAGCAAATCACTAATCCACATGATTTTCACAAAGTCCATAATTGAATAACTAATCAACTATACAACACCGAATTCTCCAGCAAATCAAACCCATAAACATAGTAAACAATCCAATCTTCAACAAACCCATAAACCTATATTTTCTTAGGAAACAAAAACAAAATAAACCCAAAAAATTTAGCTCATATACAAATTTAGCTCAATTAGCACCAGAAATTTCAACCTCAGACTCAGAGACTTTACCTTCCTTTTCCCCAATTTCAGAGGAATAGGAAGCTTCATCAACCTTACCTCCTAGGGTTAGGGTTTGTCCATTAGCAACAATGAAGTCCAAAAAAATCTTGCAACGCGATCGCCCTCTTGATCACACTCTTCCGACAATCCCTAACCCTCGAATCGACGCCTCTCACCTAATCCAACCTGAAGAGCAAGCTCATCAACGTCTCGTTCACCCTCAGCCTCTCCTTCGGGTCCTTCTACATCAATTCCAATGCCTCCTCCCTCAAGATCCGTCTCTCCACCTCATCGACTTCTCTCCTGATCGTCGCGATCTTCTTCACACTCTTCCTCACTAGAAACCCTCAGAACACCTTCTGGATCTTCAACGCAGATGAGTTGGACTGCACCTTGCCCTGACCCAATGAATTGGACCAGGATCGACACTACTTTAGATCTGGGTGTTGTTTTTTTGAGTGAGTTTGAGTGAAGGAAAGAAAGTGTGTGTATGTGGGTGTTTTTTTCTTTCTTTGTTCTTAGATCTGGAACTGTGTTCTTGTTGTTCTTGATCTCAGGGTTTGGTTTTTTATTTTTTTTTATAATAATTTTTGGGTTTGTGGTCTTGGATGTGAGTTTGTGTTCTTGTTGTTCTTGTTCAAGACACACTTAGATCTAAATTCATGTGATTTTTTGTTTTTCTTTTTATTTTTAATTTTTTAAATTAGTTAAAATTAATAAATTAATTTTTTAATTTAAATGCTGAAGTGGCATTTTTTAATGCAAAATAAAATTTTATTATTATTATTTTAATAGTTCCGTTTGCCACATGTGCAATTTCGGTCTTTGATGTAACGGAAGAGACTATAACGAGACGTGTTTTCCAAGATAGGGACTAAAAACGGTGGAAAAAAAATTAAGGATTAAAGTGAAAATCACGTAAAAATATAGGTACTAAAATGGGTTTTTCGCCTTTATTTTTCTTATAAAGATACATCAACAGTGCATATACCTGTTATTAAATTTATACCACTCTCACTAGTGGATAATTAGTGGCAGGTAACTTTGAATATGTAGTCAACAGAAACCTTATGGCTGAAAATGGAGAAGACTATTATTAACTTTATTTCGAAACTGAAACTCTTAGAAATTAGAATGGCTCCAATCCTTATTTCCATCAAGTAATTATATCAATAATAGTTTGCATTATTGTTCATTTAAATAATATTTAAACTAGATAAAGCTTGGGTCCAATGTTTTAATACATTAAACCCATTGTGGAGGTGTCATGCAAATACTTTTAGCCACATATCATTATTTTGTTTTCTTTTTTTAATATAAGATAGAAATTCTACTCTAGTTAATCTAAACTAAGTCTATATTATATATATGTGTGAAGCTCGTTTCTAGAGAATCCCAACCCTTGCCCTTCATACCTCACAAACACTTATACTAATAGAATGATCATCGCGCTAAAAATGCGCGATAATACACGTGTCATCATTCTAATAACTCCAGTATACAATACTACTGAACTCAAGTCAAGTCATGTGTAAATTATGTTTGTATTAATCATAACAATAAGACAAAAGGAGACAAGTGAGGGAATTGAATAAGATGAATAACGTATAACTCAGGTTTCAAGCTGTACCATTATGTCACTCCCAGCCATTAATTTGTTTTCATCAAAAGTTTCCAAATTACGACTACTAACTAGAATTATTATTATAGTACTATCAAGATCCTTCATGTCTCATCATGTATAATCCTTCGTGTCTCATCGAGTATAATCTAAGGAGAGGAAAATGAGGGCAAATATTCAATTCCCTTTTGTTGATATTTTAAAGGAGAGGGAGAAAAATTTAAGAGCTACAAGAAACCCCTCCAAATTTTTTTTTTTTTTTTCAATTTGGGAAAATTTGAAAAGGAATGGACTTTTTTTTTGTGTTTTTTATTTTACTTTTTATATTTTTAAAGCATATATATTAATTCAAGAATAATAAACTTTTCTATTTCTTTATACACTATCATTTTAATCTCTCTCCCTTAATTTTTAGTTTTAAGGATTCAGACAATGGATGTTACATTGATTGTAATCCCTAATCTCTAATCTCTAATATTCCTCTTCTCTATTACTACCGTCTCTTATATTCTCCAATCTTCTCACTTCACTTCAAGACATAGTATAATTATATAATTAATAAAGAATCCAACCCTTTAATAATTATATAAGTAAAATATCTCTAAGTTTGATGAAGATGGGTGCCTTTATTTATTTCCTAAACTCCTTTAATTAAAAGTTACTCAAACAGAAGATAAGGTTGGGGGGAAAGAGAGTAATATTTAATTTAGTATATTAACTTTATAGTAATAAGCCCATGTTTCTAGCAGCCACATGGCGCTCCAGAAATAGATTGCACTATTTGATTATGACATTAAACCTTTGAGTTGGCCTGTTTAAATATTTTATTGGATATTTGTCAATATCACTAGATTTCTAGTTGATTGAATATGAAGTCAAGATCGAATGATATACGTGCATGATAAGCAAGTTTATATATATTGGGTACATCGTATATTATAGTATCCCCATGTTCTTTGTCAATATGTAGTTGAACTGTGTGTGCAATTTTTAACAATTCTATACATAAAAAAAGAATTAATCTTCAATTAATCACTCGGTGTTGACACGATTCAACATGCTGCATGCATGGCACAAAATGGTTGGATTTAAAAAAAAAAAGGGTTCAACTTATAACGTTCACTTATGATGATTTATCTTTATCATTAAATTAAGACACCATTTGATAATAAGTAGACATTAAACCTTAGATCTTTTATTCGGCAATTTTTTTTTTATACCAATTAAGCTAGTTAGAACACACAAAATGGTTGAGCTTAATAGCATGAAATTTCTACAATGCTATCTATTATGCCTCACAGGCTTTTTCTTGTTCTTTCTTTTATTTTGCTTAAGAAGTTAGGCCACAGCCACATATTGAAAATAGTTCTTCTCTAGAAATTTTTATATCGTGGGGGGAATCTGATTTTCGGCCTCTAATATAATTTTTACAAAATTTTACGTAGTTAAATTCTATATATATTCACATAATTGGTTTCGATAGAAGTCTTGCCCCCATATATTATGAGTGGTTAATTTGTAATTTTGATGTCACATTCATATAATAAGTCCATATTTAATGTATTATGTGAAAGCATGATTTTCAATAACAAAGTAGTGAATATTAAAAAAATACTCAGTATTGTTGAGTCGTCCCATATCAGTAAGGTGTGCTATTGAGAAAGGGTTTATTATTTGCTCTGCGACACTAACTGCCGCATGCAGTTTTGATATTGGCGGGTGAGTGTATTCACTTATCTCATCTCCCTTCCCCTATATATGTGTGTGTGTATGTGTGTGTGTTTTTCAAAAATAAAAAGTAGTGAATATTTAGCATGCTTTTTTGGGGTTTGGGGTTCTTCGATATATAGGGCATGATAATTCTATATGCAACTTGGCTATTGATCACGATGTTGGTAGTTCCAAAAACAAGGGCAAATTGCTCTTTCTAATAGTAGAAAGTATTGTCTATTTTAATTGCGAAATGCCAATTTTAGCCAAAAGTTGCATGCTTCCATGAGAAAATTATAGACATGATGATGTCTGATAATTAAGCTACTCTATTTTAATTTCAGCTGGGAAACAAGAAAACAAAAGCGCAGTTTTTAGTAAGATAATCATTTGCTTTTGCTAATTCAATTCCTATAGTTAATTGGAAATTTTGGAACACCCTCCTTAATTTGTGCATGACCAGCCAATGAGATCTCAACACATCAAAGAAAATAGATTCCCCATTAGAATTATATAATCTGAGAGACCTACATTTGTTAATCAATTTAGCCATTCTTTTAATTTATCAAGTTTTATGCTTAAGTCATAGAGAGAGAGAGAACATGGATCTCAAAAAACCCTTTTCTCAATGCTTCTTAATAATTCGATCTTAAGCTTAAGATGTTGGGTTTGTGACATGTGTTATGTGGGTACCAATCACACAATGTAGGGTATCTAGGTAAGTGCAAAAAAAGTCTCTAGGACTTAGGTCCGGTCTTGTAACTTTCCCAGACAGGAAAGGACTAGAACCAAAATGAGAATTATAATAAGTATTATTATTATTATTATAATTATTATTATTATTATATGCTAATATGCCATATTGAGTAAGATTTATGTTTGAAAAGAACCCAATTTTGCTTCTTTCGAGTTCACTATATGATCTTGATTATAAAGAAGTTACTTGGTATAGCTGTGTCATGGACATGCATTTTTTTAAGCACAACACTAGCTCCCTAATTTTGTATGAGAGAATGAAAAGTGTTAGGGAATCATATATTTTATTATCATAGAATAGTTACCAAAAAAATGTTAATAATATAGGTATAAATTAAGGCACATATTATTAGGCCCAATAACATCCGTGGCTTTCTTCTTTAAATTTCTAATTCTACCTCCGGTGATATTATTAGGCCTAATATTATAATCTTATCCTTTGATTTTGAGCCTAAGTCTCTTTCTTTGAAAAAGTTTTCCCCTTTTTCTTAGTGTTAATGACCATTAATATTTTAGTCAGAATAAGATTTCATTGGGTTATATATGGTTGCAAAGTTGAAGAGTACTAGGGCAACAATATTAATCTCATCCAATATGTACAACTTTTCTTGTCAAAGCCTTTTTTTTTCAACTAATTCAGATTAATCTCATCCAATAGGCCATAATTAGTAATTACCCAAATTTTTATTTTTTGAGAAGATACCCACAAAAAAATTAAGACAAAGCCCCCAATTAGCTATCTCATGAACTACCCAACTATAAACCCTTAACAAAATTAAATATTACAGTGTAAGTTATTTTGAACTAACTCTCCAATTTCTTCTATAATATTAACTGTCTACCAGTTAATTAGAATCCCTTTAAAAGCCTACACTCACCGATTTAGCATCCTATTCAACTTTTACATTGGGGACAATTTTTTTTTTATTTTTTTAAGAACTAACTCAAACAGCTTTCTTAAGATTTAAGAACTATATCTTTTTCTACTTGAACAGCATACTAATTGATTCTATAAAATAAAAAAAGTATACTAAATGATTCGTTTTAAATGTGCAGATAGTCTTGTAATTAATAACATATAAAAAAGCAGCTCTTTTTTTCATTAATTTGATACTAAATTACAAATTGTAGAAGGTTCTTCATACTCTGGAATGAATCATATTAGACAGAAAATAACATTAAGACAGCTCTTGTCAATATATCATATATGTGTAGTTTTATTGGTACTTGCTATCTAGTTATTTCTCTTTTTATAATAAGAAAATCGTTGTTATTCTAATGCACATTACAGGGTCATCAGGATTATTTATTTGATAAAACCCAAGCAACAATTACTCGTCGTCGTAATATATATTAATTTAGATTATGTTTGGTTTGAGGGAAAATGAGAGAATGGAAGAGAAAGGCACTTTTTTTCCTTGGTTTGGTTAGAAGAGAATAGAAGGGAGAAATGAAATGTGGAGAGAGAAGATTTCTATGGGTTCTACCAATTTTTTATTTTTAACTTTTTATCCAAATTCTTAAAATTACCCTTATACCCTTAAAAAGTTTTAATCTTTTACATAAAAGTACATTTATATCCTTATTTCATTATAAATTAAAAGTGTAAGGTCACAATTCGCACCCGAACTCAACAGTATGAAGGGTGCAGGCTCAAAAAGCCTTATACAATGAAATTTATAGAGTGTGGGCTTGAAACTTAGGTTTTATGGATGTTGGATAACAAAAACGATAGGCGAGATCTCCAATTTACGTGCGACGAACTAACTATGTAATAGAAACTCTCCTCGGACGTAAGCCGATGATGACTTGTATTATTTTTCCTTGTATTCAGAATAGATTACAATTGAAGGTGTTTTTTACAGTATTTTTCTCTTTTTTCTCCCCTCCTCCTGCTTGAATGCCTTTCTTTTCTTTTTATATCATCCTCCTTCTTCCCTCCATCTTCCACATATGGCTTAGATCACCAATCCAGATACTTGTCCCATCCACCACTCTCTTGAAGTCTTCAAACAATAGCTGTAAGGCTGATCACTAATGTTCAGAAGTCATTTCTCCATTAATGCGGCCAGAGAGGTAAGTGCAGAGTTTTTAATGCGGTGGTAGTAGCTTTTTCTAAGATATTTCTCATTCACTCTTTCTCTCTGTATCCTTGTGGAACACATCTTCATTCACGAGACCTCCTAGAATTTCCTTATAAATATCATGACGCATAGTATAGTTTTCACTTCATAAAGCCAAGGAGATGCCCCTCCTCGAACTATTTCCACCAAACTCTCTTGCAATAGTTTGCTTGTGGGCTTTTAAGTTCGGTATAGTTATTACCACTAAACCCTCCTCGGACCAATTAATACCCTCTGATCAAGTCATCCACGAGACCTCCTAGAATTTCCTTATAAATATCATGACGCATAGTATAGTCTTCACTTCATAAAGCCAAGGAGATGCCCCTCCTCGAACTATTTCCACCAAACTCTCTTGCAATAGTTTGCTTGTGGGCTTTTAAGTTCGGTATAGTTATTACCACTAAACCCTCTTCGGACCAATTAATACCCTCTGATCAAGCCCAAGGCCCAAGAACATATTTTGACCCTTCTGCCTCCATAATAGGCCTTCAAAAATTCATTTTTCTTCCATTCGAGGGGAAAATGAAGTTTTGATTCAACACCATAGCCTTCGCATGCTGCTCAAACTATTACACGTGAGAATTTCATTTCACTCATTTTGAAACTGCTCATGATGCCTCGAAATCCATAATGCCCCTTTTAATTGCTCCAAGTAACGCCCTGTCCTCCACGTCCAACGATGATATGCATATCCAACGGTTCGGATTTTTCTTCAAAATTTGAGCAGGATATTTCTCATTCAATGCCGCCTTCCATATATCAAAATGCCTAGGAAGTCGTGACTCAACTCATTACTTTAGAAATCAATCAATTCCTAAGACTCCCTCCTTTTCTCTTCTCTCAAGAAGCTCGCGAAGAATCGTCTACTCATTTCCCGTAAGTTTTCACTCTTTTAAATTCTTTTTCTCCTCGGCTGTAGTCCTCGGCCATTAATTGTATCCCTTCCCTTTCTAAATCTCCATTTTTACTCCAACCAAATGGGTAGATTCAAATGTCTAGTAGATACTGACGCTGGTATGGAGGGTTTCCGAGCTAAATACCGCATCCCTTAGGAAGTGGGTTTGAGATATTGCCCCCCAGAAGTCATAGCTGACAATAGGAAAGAATGAGAAGTTGTCATTCCCATAATTGCATTTTTTTAGGGTGGAATGACACTTCCCATGAAGAACGTAACCAGTGAATACCTACGTAATCATAGATTATGCCTAGACCAATGTACACCTAACATGTTTAGAATTTTAGGTTGTGTCGACGCTCTCAATGAGCAAATGAGTTTAAGTCTCACATGGCATGACGTTGCCCATATGTGTGAGTGTCACAAACTTAAAGGCGTATGGTATTACCTCAAGTCTAGGTCTAGCATCGTTAGACTTATATCGTGTCTTCCCACATCTAATAAAAGCATGAAGGACGACCATTTAATCGCCTCGGGGAAGTGGTACAACAGTCCCCATTGTCCAGTCGAAGAGGGAAAACCAGGTGTGATTCCATAGGATTTAGATCCCTTGGCTTGGGATTTAGTTCTCTTAACTTTACCATTTAGATCTACATTGTATTTTATTTTCCTCTTTATTTGACGTTTATTGTTGGTTTAACCATATTTGCTTCCTTAGACATTTTTGCAGACAAACAACACGTATCACCCTGTCTAAGCCTATCCAGCATTGCAGACTTCAATAGAGTTTTACGATCCGAGGTATTTGTGAGTGAAGACTTGCAGGTGAGGGCAGCCCATCTCATCTAGGGATATAAACTGCTATCGGCTATCTTCCAAGATATTGGCAACGCGATCATCGTGGGTGACTGGAGACGTAGAAGGATAGACATCTTAAAACTGGAGTTCCTTGCTCTACACGATTTACCGGACAACCCTTCTGTTATCCTATACGTACGCCCAATAAAAGCAGTCCTTCCTTTGGTGCAACCTAAGGCAATAGCTATCCGAGAAGAGCCCACATCTCCTCACCTATCTCTTAAGGAGGAAATAGACCAGTTCCAACTTGAGGAAGCAGAGAAACCTTCAAAATGCCATGTTGTCAACCTCTCGAACGAAGAAAACGAATCCGCCGAGGGCTCTGGTATCAAGGGTTTCATAGTTGCGCGTGTTGATAGTAGTGACAAGGATGAAGAAGAAGAAATGTCTCTACAACCAGGGAATAGCTTAAAGGATATTCTTGCTAAGAGGGGTAAGCAAGCCAATGTGAAAGGCTCTTCGGGATCTCAACCTCCTGCCAATCTCCCACCCCCACCCCCTCCTTCAAGCTCCCTTCTTCCTGTTCCCAACCTTAAAAAGAAGAAAAGAGCAGACGAGGTTGAAGAAGAGGAGTTGGCCCAGAAGAAGAAGCAGAAGTAACAAAAGGCGGGAAAAGGCCAAATTGGAGCCTCTTCTGTGGAGAGTAGGGATAACCATGAATTGGCTGAGGTGCACTAAGCTCAAACCCACTGGTCACCTTTATTGGAGTTGGATGGGGCTCCCATTCCCCGCCATTCTTCTATAAGAGAATTCCAAAAAAGGCATGCCAATTATCTGGTCGAGGCCCTGGAACAACCTATCTTGCTGCCCAAGGACATGGAAGCCTTAATGGGGATGAGGCAACCAGATCTCTTCCTATCCTTGAAAAGGGACTTGGCTTTGGTAAGTACCATTTTATTAATCTAACATTACTATTTACTTTCTGTTGCTCCCTTTAAGAATACGCACACCTTTATGTTACCCTTGTCATAATGCACCTATTTGTCATCCTTACGTAGGCCATTCAAGAAGTTTTCGTAGCGAAGAAGTGGGTTGAAGATGCTCGGAACAATGCTAAGGTTGAAGCCGGCATCTGGGTCAAAACTAAAAAGGGTTTGGCTTGGCCGAGCAGGAGAAAAAAGAGCTTATTGATAAACTGACGGAAGAGGGAAAGAAGAGAAGAAGAGCTGAGGTTGGACTTAAGACAGCCGAGACACAGGCAGAGGAGCAGCGCAAACAGCTCCTTGACAAAGGACAAGAGCTAGCCATTGCCTAAAAAGATATCCTGCGCTTGAAGGGTGAGTTAGATTAGGCCCAAGAAGTGGCCTGCATTATCAAGGAGACTGTGGATGTTGCTTCACTGGCTTCCTTCAATAAAGGGGTTGAAGAGACTGAAACTCGGTTGACCGAAGAATTGGCTAAGGTGTGTAGGGACTATTGCCAGTAGGTGTGGGCAGAAGCCCTTAATTTTGCATGGGTCTTTGCTACCTCAAAGTGGAGAAAGACCGAAAACATGTGGATCCCCCTAGACATCCGTGTGATTGAAGCCATACCTCCTTCTCCAACTGCCTCCGAGTCAGCACCTCCTACCCAACCCTCAACTGTTCAGGGCTCTCTTCCACTAGCTAAAGTGTCTACAGGCTTTGAACAAGCTTTGACCAGGCTATGGTCCAGGATGAGAAGACTGATGAGGGTCTGAACAAGAAGGCTGACCAGGGTGATCCTCCACTTGGGGCGAAAGACAAAGGAAAGCAAATTACGACCCTGCCTGAGACCAAATCTGCAAATGCTCCCCTAGTCATCAAGGAAGTGGCTCCTAAACCCAAAGAAACTGGGCCAAAAGGGGCGGAGGATAAAACAAAGGAAGTTGAGACAAAGTCCAAAGAGGACCCTCCATTGAAAACCAAGACATGAATAGCCTAGGGCCCTCTCTCAACTTTTTGCCTAACTTCCAGATAGCTCTTCTTTATTATAAACTTACTATTGTTATTTTGTCTTGTGTTTTTTTTTTTCCCAATGTAATCACGTATATTTATAATGACATGTTCAAGATTTTGATCTTTACTTCTTTATAAATTTCACTCACTGGGAATGTTTAACTCTTTATCTTAGTACAATTCATGTACATATAGTATGAATAACTTAGTATTCAAATGAACGGGGTAGATCTCTATAATGTCTTAGTTAATATCAGTAATCTAACATGGAAATAATTTCATCTCATTGACCTAAGCCATCAATGGCTAACCTGTATATTGAAATTGTACTATTTAGTGTGCAATAGCAAACAGTTAAATATATAAGAATATACCTCAACCTAAAACGAGAAAAAACATGGTCTGAAACTAGATTTTACATCAAATTTAGGCACAAAAGTAAATCAAAAATCCCACCATGATATGTGGTCCAAAGATCTAGGCATGACCAAGTTTCTGCTTGATACTTATAAGGATGAACTGAAGTATTAATTTCCCCAAAGTAGATAGTCCGAGGATCAGACGTAACTAAGGTTCTATTTAACATTTAGTAAAAATATCAATTTCTACAAGGTATGTGGTCCGAGGATCCAGGCATGACTAAGTTTCTGTTTGATACTTAGAAAAACGAACTGAAGTGTTAACTTCCCCAAAGTAGATGATCCGAGGACCAGACGTAACTAAGATTCTGTTTAACACTTAATAAAAATATCAATTTTCACAAGGTATGTGGTCCGAGGAGCCAGGCATGACTAAGTTTCTGTTTGATACTTAGAAAAATGAACTAAAGTGTCCCTCTAAGTAGATGATCCAAGGACCAGACGTAACTAAGATTCTGTTTAATACCTAATAAAAATATCAATTTCGACAAGGTATGTGGTCTGATGAGCCAAGCATGACCTAGTTTCTGTTTTATACTTAGAAAAATAAATTGAAGTGTTAATTTCCCCAAAGTAGATGATTCGAGGACCAGATGTAACTAAGGTTTTGTTTAACATTTAATAAAAATATCAATTTCCACAAGGTATGTGGTCCAAGGAGCCAGGCATAACCATGTTTCTGTTTGATACTTAGAAAAATGAACTGATAATTAACACAACACAATATCAACATAAATAAGATGGCAAAAGTGTCTTTCATTAATAATAATACTTTTGTAGGTTATTTACATTCTAAGGACGTGGTACAACCTTTTTATCTAAGTTTGCAAGATAATACGCCCCTATGCTAGCTACCGAAGTAATTCGATAGGGTCCTTCCTAGTTAGGTCCCAAAATCCCCATGTTGGGTTTTTGGCAGTACCCAAGACCTTCCTTAACACCAAATCTCCAGGGGCAAGCAGCCTTAACTTCACATGAGAATCATATCCCTGTTTGAGTTTCTGTTGATAGTAAGCTAGCTAAACCATGACATTCTCTTGTCGTTCCTCAACTAGGTCTAGGATTTTTTCCAGTACATTGTCGTTGTTACTTGGAATGAAATAACTCATTCTCAGTTTGGGAAATCCAGTCTCCAGAGGCATCACAGCTTCAGCCCCATAAGTCATAGAGAGGGGTGTCTTTCTCGTGGATCTTCGAGGTGTGGTTCGATACGTCCACAAAACATATGGAAATTCTTCCACCCACCTCCCTTTAGCATCGTCTAATTTTTTCTTGAGCCCATTGACTATAACTTTATTGACCGCCTCGGCCTGCCCATTTCCTTGTAGATAAGTTAGAGTGGAATATCTATTCGTGATGCCTAAATCACAACCGTACCTTCTGAAGGCCTTACTATCAAATTGCAGGCCGTTATCTGAAATAAGAGTATGAGGGATTCTGAACCTAGTGACAATGTTTTTCCAAACAAATCTCTTTGCATCTACATCTCTAATGTTTGACAATGGTTCAGCTTCAACCCACATAGTGTAGTATTCTGTCCCCACGAGCAACCACTTTCTATTCCCTGTGGCCTTTGGGAAAGGCCCTACAATGTCTAATCCCCATTGAGCAAATAGCCAAGGACAAGACAGAGGATTAAGAGCACCGCCTGGTTGATGGATGTTAGGAGCAAATCTCTGACATTGGTCACACTTCTTTGCATAATCCTGAGCCTCTCTTTGCATATTGGACCACCAATATCCCTGGGTAAGAGCTCTATGAGCTAAAGACCTTCCTCTTGTGTGACTTCCATAAATCCCTTCATGCAGTTCCTCCAAAAGTAATTTCGTTGCTTCAGGATGTATACACAGCAAATATGGCCCCAAAAGGAGCATTTATACAACTTTAGATCCTCGGATAGCCAAAATCGAGGTGCTTTTCTACGCACTTTATCTGCTTCAGATTTCTCCTTGGGCAAGACACATTTTTAAAGAAGTATACTATAGGATCCATCCAACTAGGTCCCACCCTTATTTGATGAACCCAAACGATGTCATTATTTATACCAGAGGGCTTACACAAGTCTTCAATAAGGATGACCCGAGGTAGGCTTTGTGCCGAGGACGTTGCAAGGGTGGCCAAGGAATCAGCATGGGTATTCATATTTCGGGAGACATGCAACAAAGTAAAAGATTCAAACTTTGATTGTAAATACCTGACTTGGGCTAGGTATTCTTGCATTCTTGGATCTCTAGCCTCTAACTTCACTTTTACGTGGCCCACCACTAGTTGTGAATCTGAGAACATTTGCACTGTTTTTCCACCCATTTTTTGAACCATATCCATCCCTACCAATAGCGCTTCATATTCTGCCTTATTGTTGGTAGTCGAGAACCCTAGCCTCAACGATTTCTCAAAAGTAAACCCCTCAGGAGACACCAGAATTAACCCCACACCAGATCCTCTTTGGTTTGCTGCTCCATCAACATACACTCTCCACATCAAAGGTTCCTTACACGAGATCATGCCAACTAATTTTTCATCCATGGCCAAGCCTTTAACATTCTCTTCTAATGAGGGCTCCGCAAATTCCGCCACCAAATTAGCAAGGACCTGGCCCTTCATGGAAGTGCAGGGCATATACTTGATATCAAAAGCCCCAAAGATGGTACCCCATTTAGCAATCCTCCCCGTGTAGTCAGCGCTTCGAAGTACAGAATTAAGAGGAAGCTGAGTTAAAACAACAACTGTATGAGATTGGAAATAATGGGTTAGTTTACGTGTAGCATGCACGTCCGCCAGGACAGCTTTTTCCAAAGGTAAATAATGCACCTCGACCTCATGTAAAGATTTGCTCACGTAATAAACTGGCCTCTACACATTATTATCAACCCGAATCAAAACTAAGCTAACAACATGATTAGCCACGGCAATATACGCAAACAGAACTTCATCAACTTCTGGTCGAGACATAATGGGTGGTTGTGAAAGATAATCCTCGAGTTGTTGAAAAGCTAAAGCACATTCCTCGGTCCATTCAAATCCCTTCCACTTATTCAGTAACTGGAAGAAAGGCCTGCACCTATCTGCAGACCGAGAAATGAATCGGTTAAGAGCAGCAGTCATACTAGTTAACCTTTGAACCTCTTTAGGATTCTGAGGTGGCTGTAAGCTATTAATTTCCTTGACCTGTGCAGGATTGACTTCAATTCCTCGATGGGTTACCATATAACCTAAAAACTTTCCAGATCCCACACCAAAAGAGCACTTGGTAGCATTAAGGCGTAACTGATACTTCCTTAGTGTCTAAAAAGTATCGTTCAGATCTTCCACATGCATGGAAACTATTTTGACTAATACCTCCATTTCTGATACAGAATTCAGAAACATCATGAGGAAACTGCACAGAAAATCTCGGGGGCAGCCTGAGATGAGAGCTATTAAGAGGGATAGAGATGTGATTGCGTATCCCATACTTGAGTGCATGTGCAAACACAAAACAGGCATATTTTGAAGCATCTTAATGAGTATATTTGCTCCCTTTTCTTTTGGGAATCTCAATGAGTATACTCATTTGTAAACAATTTCATATAAATTTGTAAGATTTTTGTTCATCCATCAAATCACTACTAGCATTATGTTTAGTACTACATTGTTTGGTCTAATGCTGAAAGCCCAGGAAGCAGCACCACATGAACCTCTTTCATTTATAGCCTTGGGATTGGTATTTCTTCTTTGCATAATACAAGCATAGATGCAACTTACATTGATGCTATGTGTTATGATGAGGCTACCCAAAGCTCTTTTGAAGAATAAGAAAGCCATTATCTCTGCTTTTTTGGAAAATAAAATTATTTTCATTTTTGTTTTCAGAAAACTTCCTACATCCTACAAGGATGGAGCAAATGATTTCTTAAAGAAAAATGATCTCTATCACACATAAAATCATTGTACTCCAAGATTAAAACAGAAACCAAATCTAGAAAATTAATTGTTAACTGAAAGAGAGGATGAATAATCCTCAATACTTATTCTTGAAACACCACAAGCAATGAACCACGCAAAACATAACAATCAAACTCATCAAGGAAAGGAAAAAGCTAAAAGTTAGATGACTAAGAAGTAAGATCACAATTGAGTCCTTCCTACTATCATTCACAATGAGCCAAACTTAGGTAGTTTGGCTCATTGATTGTTGTCCAATGCTTAACTCAATCTCCAACGGTTTGGAAACAAAGGTTGGCATAGTTTTCAAAATCATAACTACATTATATATGCAAAATGATGTAACCATTCAAACTCAATTGATTATTAAGCAACAGAAAAGAAGAGGAAGAGAGATTGATTCATTAAGAGAATTGGTATTTCTTGCTTAATGAAAAAACTGAAGAGTACAAAGATATTTATAATACAATCTGCCTAAGAAACTGAATACAACTTAATCCACCCTATACGGATCCAGTCCGTGAAATTAGGAAGGAAACAGAACTAACTACCCAACTAACTGATCTTCGCGCCAAAACTAACGAATTCTTTACTCAAGCAAGACGACACCATTCTGTCCACTGTGGCTTAGATAACAACACATAAAACGGTGCGTTGCTCCTTTAGTGAAACGGTGCGTTGCGCCTATATTTAAAACACCAACGGTAGCCCCCAATTCAATTATCTTCAACCTCGCGCCCACTGTGCTCAAATCAACCATTATCAATCTGCTTCAACTTCTTTGGTTTAGAACCACTACTATCACTATTCATTAATGTGATAAAAAAAAAAAAGATAAGAACTCATTCATGCGTGCCTGTTACAGAGTATTAGCTAAACCCAACTCTAGCGATCCCAAGCCCCCTACCTACTCCCTTACCTATACCGATCAGTTTGTAACTAAAGAGAGTTGGTGGAGTGCCGCAAAATGAACCAGCTCGCCTCTTGCCTCAATTGAAAACTTGGAGCTGAGCTTTCCTTTTCCGGCGAAGCCCATCTCAGTCTGAAGATAGAGGATGAACTGTGCCTCCTCCATGTCAGAAATGGGAAGCACCTTCATGTCTTTGAGCTTCTCAAAGACTTTCTTGAAATTTTTCTCCGCCTTCTTTAGCTTGAACTGTGCGAAGTTTACCTCCTCAATTGCCTATCCCAGCTCGTTCATCATCTTCCGTACCATCTTCTTAAGAGACATGACGATGTGCTAGCCTTTGTTACGAGTTAGAATGCAAAAGAAAAGAAAGAAAAAGTAAGAAATACTGAAAGTTTTTTAGACAATATCAGGGTGATTGCTTCATCAATATATAATGCAGTTCAATTCATATACCGTTCAAATCACTCCAACGGCTCTTTCTCCTTTCAGCTTCTCTGTTTCTTTTCTTTGATTTTCACAACCTCTCCATTTCTTTCCTTCATCTCTCTCAGCCAACTCACACTCCCACAACCCAACGGCTCTTTCTCCTTTCAGCTTCTCTGTTTTTTTTCTTTGATTTTCACGACTCTCCATTTCTTTCTTTCTTTCATCTCTCTCAGGACAGACACAGAGACTTAAACTCAACTCAGCACCAATAAAAGATAGACACTTGTACAAAAGAAACAGATCAACATACCACACCTTATATACCTGAAAAGACAAATATACCCCTGAAAAATCCAATACAATCAAGTTCTTCTTCGAGAACCCAGTTCACTTCCCAAGGACAAGGGTCCAAAGCACGATTCCCATCTGAGCTCTCGACCCTCAAAGAGATGAAGAAACAGAGAACCAAACATCAATGACAAAACCGGTGCTTTCACATCCCAAGTCACTCTCTTTCTCTTGAATAATTTTCCCATACATGCCAAATTTACCATTTTTCTTTTGTGGGTAACTTAATATTTGGCCATTTTCACATAGTAAATAATTTTACTATTTTTTTTTGGGGTGAATTTTAAGAGTAAATCTTGCATAATATTATGCTACTTATAATGGGTTTGTGACATATTTCTACAAATTTGAGGTTAATTAGAATGATATGTATTAAAGTTGTAGTAACAATTTTGACATAATCTTTGTATGTACGACGTGAGTGCCAATTGGTCATCTATGAAGCACGGACGCGGTGTTTGGGCTGTCGAACCTGCGTCCAACGTGGCCCGAAGTGGGGTGCGGCGAGTGACGCTGCTACCTGCGCGTCGGTGCCTTGTCCCTTTTTTTTTCCTCGATGCAATACACACCGACACGATGCCAAGTCGGGCTGATGTGAGTGGAATCGAGTCAATTCGCGTCGATTCAGGCCGAATTGGGCGCAACCACCGATACCAGCATGAACCGGCCGATGCAACCAAAATTCAAAAAAAAATAACAGAAGGTGCAAAACGCATTGTTTGGCTTGGCCGAAATAAAAAAAAGGTGCAAAACGCACCGTTTGAAAAAAAATCACAAAACCTTATATCAGTTCTCACTTCTCCTCTTCAGCCTTCAGCCTTTCACACTTCAGCTCTCGCCTCTTTGCCTCTCTCCCACTCTCTGCCTCTCTGGTCTCTGTGCTCGTGCTGTGCTCCACACCTCAAGTCTCAACTCACTCTCACACTCTCAAGTCTCCACTCACTCTCACTCTCCGTCTCCCCTGCTCTCCGTCTCCCCTCAGGTATCAATCTCAAGCTTTCAATCTTAGTTTTTCATAGCTCTCACATGCTCTGACTTTTTTCATAGCTCTCACACTCTTAGTTTTTTAATCTTAGGTCTATGTGATGCCTGATCTGATTTTTTTATTTATATTTTTTATTTTTATATAAGCTATAATGTAATAATGTTGTGACTTGGGATTGATTTTTTGTTTAGTTAATAGTTATTACTCATTATGATTTGTGATTGTGCTGTGAATCTGTGGTGTTCTGATTTTTTTAATTTTTTATATAAGCTGTCTATGTAATGTTGTGAGTCTTGTGATACTGGGGTTTGAAAAATGTTATTATCTACTACTGCTTTTAAATTTGGTATATGTTTATATAATGTGAAAAAGTATGCTTAACAATATATTAAAAATATGGTTTTTGTTAACGGGGGTTGGACAACACTCGTTAAGTCTGCCTGATTTTACTAAATTAGTCTTGCTTTAACAAGGAAATCAAAAAAAAAACAACGTCACATTAATGACGCGTGTCAGGCAGCATAAAAAACAACAAATATTACATTCTTTTACTTAAATATCCTTTCAACCATTTTTTCCATCTCCTTTCTCTCATACACCGATTAAAATATCTCATCTTCTCTCTCTGTCACTCTCTATCTATTCCCTAGGTCGTGTCTCGTGTGCTCCCCTAGATCGCTTTCTTCTCTCTATTCTTTGCCTCCACTAGATCGGTTTTTTCTCAGATCGTGCTTCGTGGAGATCGGCGTGGAGATCAGAGTGTTGGGCATCGGCATGGAGATTAGTTTTTGCTCTGATTGTGCTTTGTGGAGGTTGGCGTGGAGATCTATCCAGTTGTGCTCTGATTCGTGGGGTCATGGATTAATGGGTTGTGGGTGTCGCCGTCGTTCTGGCCGTGGGTTGTGGTTGTGGTGCTAGGTTTCTATTTTTGTCTTGGGTTGCTGTGGGTTTCTATTTGGTTTCTATTTTTGTCTTTTAGGTTGTCGAATTTTTTATTTGTAAGGTGCTCGATTGTGGGTATTGGTTGGGGCGGTATCGGTGCTCGATTTGTGGGTTTGGGTAGCCGGTGCTAGTGGGTTTTGGTTGTGTTTTCTTCAGTGGCGGCTCTAGGAAATTTTTTCAGGGTATTCCTCAATAAGCATAAATTATACAATCTAATAAAAAGATAATTTTGTATATTGACATCAACAACAATAAAAAAAACACGCAAATACGTAAAGTTTACCATTGTCTTCTACGTGATTTTTTTTATCAAATATTTATCTATAATTTTAGCAAAAGAATAAACAATAAACTATAAGTTCATTCGAAATATTAATAAAATTATTAATTATTGTTATTTAGTTGTTTCATTAATTTGTTTGTCTTTTATAAACTATAATTTGTTATATTGTTGTTTCATTAATTATAAAATTATTAGTTATTATTTAGCCTAACATAATTTAATTTGTTTGTCTTTTATAATGTATTATTTCATTATTGTTTAGCCTAACATAATTTAATTTTTTAATTTGTTTATTAATTGTCTTCTATAATTTGTTATGTTTATAATTAATATACATAATGTAATTAAAAGTTGAGTGGGTCAATCAAGTGATAAACCCAAACCTTTAATTATACCCATGTCATAACCCAAATCATAAACCAAGGCCCACCCTTTAATTTAATTTAATTTTTAATAACTTTTTTTCCCTTTTCCTTTGTTTTCTCCGTCAGTTTTTTTTATTTTTTTTATTTATTTATAATTTTTTGGTAAAAGGGAAATGACATTTAACTAATAGCCCATTAACATCAGAAAGAAGAGCAAATTCCAGGTCCAAGCCCATTAACTTTTTTTTCCCTTTTCCTTTGTTTTCTCCATCATTTTTGCTTTAACCTTTTTCTCTCCTTCACACGTGTATATCTTATCTCTATCCTGTCTATTTCTTTAGATCTACTTTCTTCTTTTCTTTCTTTGTTCTTATTTCTTTGTCACAGACTCACAACTTTTCTTCTCTCTCAATGTTCTCCTCACGCCGCCACCATGCTTCTTTCAACAAGCATCGTTCATCCCTAATAGCACCTCCATGCTCCTCTCTCAGGCCGCCTCTACCCAGCAAAACGTCTCCTCACCTCCATTACTGATCTATATTTGCTTTGTTTGGATTATAGGTTTTTATTTTCATTATTTTGTATGGAAAATCAAGAGTTTTTGTTTCGGCCCGGAATCTTTTTTGGTTGAGGGTGTTCCTAATTTTTTTTTAGGGTAAACAAATAAATTTTTTTAATTATTATATATAATTTTTTTTTTCAAGTCAGGGTGTTCCTGGGAACACCCTGGCCTGAACGTGGTGCCCCCACTGGTTTTCTTGGTCTGAGTTGCTGTGTTTTCTGGGTCTGGGTTTGCTGTGTTTTTCTCGGTTTGGTGCTAGTGTATCAGAGATGGAGAAATGAATTGTTCTGGGTTTGGGTCTTGCTTGCTCTGTATCAGAGATGAGAGAACGAAGAGGAAGAGAGGGAGAAAGAGATGAGGAATAGAGAAAGAGATGAGGAATAGAGATAGAGAAGAGGAAACAGAGAAATGAAATGGATATTTGCTATGTTTATGGGTGTTTGGTGTGGGTATTTGCTATTTGATGATGGTGGTGGCTGGTGATTATGGCGGTGGGTATGGGTGGTGGGTATGAATCTCGGTGGTTATGGAAGTGGCGGTGTTTCATAAAATCAAAGAAAATAAAGGGTATTTTGGTCTGGTTACAAAATAATTTGATTTTTTTTCAATAAAAAGCTAACACAGGCCTAAAAATAAGCAGTTTTTTCCTACTATCCATAAAAAAAATGAGTATTTTTATTGTATTTTATACCACGTTAACGGGTGCTACACACAGGACCCTAAAATATAAATAAAAATATTTTTAATAATTTTTTAATTGTCGCACCTGCACTTTATTTTTTTAAAAATTGTCAAATTTCACACTCGCACCTACACTCAAATCCAAAAACGCACCCATGCTTCATAGTTGGCCATTGGGGTTTGGCTGCGTAGGCAAGGGGGGCGTGGTTTGGATGTGTCAAGTAATTTTTTTTTGTGTGTCAAGTAATTTTTCCAAGCTAAGTAATAATGGAGGCCAAAACTTAAAAGGTCCCATCTAGAGGACGGATTGAAAATTAAGTGAATAGAGATTTTGGGACAAGACCCAGCAAAAGTGGTGGGCTGATCAAACTTTATGTGGATAGCCATTTTAGGAGATGATCACTTGAACCCGTGAATCTGGGGTGGTTAGTCTTACATGAGATGATGAGATTTTGCAAGTTAGGCCTAGAGTTTTCCTAAAATTTGGGAGTTTGCTTCAATATTGCTGCTAGATATTGGTCGTGGAATTTTTTTTCTAAGTTGCATGAAACCTAGACACCTATACTTATTCCATAGAAGTAATGCTTTGGGGTCATATCTACACTTAAGGAATCTGGCATATTTGTAGATCCTAAGGATCATATCTTAAGATTAGTAATTAGCTACTGGGAGGCAAATACAATGTATAACAATCTTGCCAACTTCGTAAGCTTATTGCATGCTAAAATTTCAATAATTTGGCGATGATGGGCACCTAGATCACAACCCTGCTACAACCTCCACCACACAGCCCACCTCAACCATCAAACAACCACCATTGCATGCGAACTCATCATGAGATGAATGATAAAAAATCAAACCCATTTTCAATGAAATGAATCAGCAAACCCACTTGCAAGTCCTGAGTACTTCGAGACTCACCATCGAAGATCGAAGGCGAGTTTGGGTATTTGGAGTGATGCCACTTCGATTGATGCTGGCACTAGGTTGTCTTTTAGAATATGCTGAGTTAGGTTGAGTTCTAAGAGTAATAGGGGATGCCAGATATGAAATCCCAAATGAAGGAGAGAGAGAAGAAATAAAGGGAAAAAAAAATGTTAGGTGTGTGTGAGAGAGAGAGAGAGAGAAGGGGGGGGGGGGTAGAAGAAGATAAGGGAGGGGAACAATGACAAGATGCCATTGAAGTTAAAGGCGAGTGCCCTTAGTGAGGCACTCAACTTAGGGTCTATGAGAGCAAGGTGACCACATTAAGTCATGAAAACGGCACTAAAGCAAGAGCCATATCATTTATTTATTATTATTTAATTTTTATAGAATTTTGTTGTAAAACCTATTATTAGACTACTAATTTAAAAAAGAATGTTATAAAACCTATTGTTGAAATAATTAATAGATCCTAAAACAAGTTAATCTTATTTTGAAATCATTTGGTAGACCTAATTTATTCATGCAACGCAACACGTTTAAAAACATTTCATTTTTAATATTTCAATACAATAGGTACATATGATTTAACTTCCATATGTATAATAAATATTTTATGAATTTGGTGTCTCGCTTTACTTGGGCTAGCGCCTTTTTGTTGCTTCACGCCTTGGGTGATGCAAGGCTGTGGTGCCTTAAGGTCATCTTTTGCCTTTGACTACCTTGCAAGATGCTCTATTTTATTTCATTTTTTATTGTAAGCCATGTGATCTCTCCGTTAGCAATTAGATTGAACACTGATAGAAGGGTCTATTGGTATAATACCAAATTGGTGGGGGAAAAAATAGGTTAACAAGGTCTTATTTCAACAATATAAAAGTTTACAGGGTCTTAGTGAAATTTACCCAAAAAAAAAAATTGATGTCATCTATATACGTGCCTCTACTTATATAGTTATATTTTGCTGTTGTATTATTTATAATCCACAGTGTAGGTTCAAGTGGTTTCATTACATTCTCAATGGGTCATAAAGGTTAAGATTCATCAATAGTTTAAAATGTGCAATCATGTTATTGAATAATTTATATGTATGATGTATAGGGCTGAGAAGAACATATATTTATTTGTAGAAGTTCACAGCTAATAGTTAGTTTGGTAACTCTTGCTTTTTACCACAAAAACTCCTATGCTAAGCAACTTTACTATGTTTTTTTTTTTTGGTTTAAACATTACTATTTTCATGTAGAAGCTTTGACCAAAAGAACTTATTGTTTATATAATTTTTTTATCACTGATTTGCATCCAAATAAAAAAAGTTAGTTTATTTTCTTTGTCTGGATCTAGATCTTTCGTTACAGAATTAATGGGTATGGCAGGAGCTCCTATTATGAACTCTCTCTCTCTCTCTCTCTCTCTCTCAATATTTAGGATAGATTGATCTACTTGGCCTTTCTTGTTGAAAAGAGTGTTCTGATTGTGTTACCTTTCATTAAATTTACTTGCTGATAACTACTTGAGCATAAATGCCAAATTTATAAATCTTCATCTTTCTGGTAGCTAGTAGGCTTGGGAAAAATTGCCAAACTTATAAATGCTGGGAAGATAGATTCTTCTGAATTTGATTACAATGAAAACACTCAAGGTACATTTACTTCCTTCTCTAGTTTCCAAATTTGAACCATTTCCTTTCCTTCATTCGCTTTGGCTCATTCTAGCTATAACTATTGCAATAGGATACCGGGGTAATAGGAAAGCAAATAAAAGATGCAGTAGGATTGATGGGACAAGGTGCTGAACAAATCAAGTGGCCAATTCATCTGGAGGTGAATCTTTATATTAGGTCTTTCTGCATTATATACTGACCATGCCTTTTTTTTCCATATAGTCGAGGCATCATTCATGCTTCATATCGATTTTTTTTTTGCTTTTTTGTCGCAAGTATTGTTATGGCACCATTGTCATAAGTATTGTTCCGGCATCATTCATGCTTCATATATCAACCTGGTGAGTTGAGACTTGAGAGTGCTTCTGCACCACTTCAACCAGATGTTGAATATAAAAAACAAAAATGATGTCATCTATATCTATGCCTCTATTATACTAAACTGCACCACTTCAACCAGATGGAGAATACAGAAAAAGAAAAAAAAAGTGATATCATCTATATCTATGTCTCTATTTATATTTTGGTGTTGTATTACTTATTAAAAAATATATTCATGCCGTATTATTTTAATGCCACAGTTTAGGTCCTAGTGGTTTCATAATATTCTCAATGATCATAAAAGTCAACATTACTAAAATCTTGAAATTTTCAACTTTGCTATTGAATAATTTTTATGTATGATGCATATGGATGAGTAAAATACATATTTATTTGTCAATGTTCAGAGCTTAGTAGTTTTATTCCAAAAAACTAGGTTCATGGCTAAGTAATTAGTTTGAAGACTCTAGGTGTTTACCATATTTATGCGTTGCACTTTCAATGAGACATCAGGTGTTTTTAAATTGAGTAACCCTTTGGAGTTCATCAGTGTATCCTTTTGTGTGCTAGTTTGTCAAGAAAATATCCAAGACATATCCTTAGTTTAGAACTAAACGCTAATGCACTTTATCTGGATATTTCAAATAAAAGCAGAGCACTCTTCGTGAAACACAAAACTGTACTTATATATGACGTTGACAGGTTTCAAGGGTCACAGTTAGGGCAAAAGAAGCAGTTGAAGCTGTTGGTGGGTCTGTTAGAAGAGTGTATTACAACAAATTGGGCTTCCAAGCACTGCTCAAGCCTGAGCGGTTTGAAAATAAAGGCAGGTTGTTCCCCAAAGCAGTTAGGCCTCCCCCAAAACAAATGGATAAAGTTTATAGCATCAGCCGATTGCCTACCCTAACCAAACCTATACCATTTTCAGTTGACGAAAAGGAAGCAACCTCTAGTTCATCTGCTTAATAAACTAAACCGTTAAGAATTGGTATTTTGATGACGAGTTAGCATGTAAGAAAAATTTTGTTTCTTTTAAGATTGTAGATGCCGTAAATTTCAATATGCTTTGCACAAGCTAGTTGCTGTGCTTCAAAACAAAACATGAATAGACTGAGGGAAAATGCTTTTGAGCGATCTCAACAGAGTGAGGAAAGCTTTCTACTTTGTTATTGTCTACCTTATTTCAAACGTCTTCAATGTTTTGTAGAACATTGGATGATGGGCTCTAGACCTTCTTGTCCTATACTGCAAGGACCCTACCGGCTTTAAATACAAGCTCCAAAGCTAGAGATTTTGAGGCTTGACATTTGATTATGTATGCACATCAAATTGGTTTGCAATCTCTTGCGTATATGTTTATTTAGTTTTACACACTGTTCTCTCATCTCTTGTTTTTTCCTTTTTAGCCTGGTGTTAAATTCCCTGAATTTCAAACTCTTACCAAGCTTAAACACCTTAAGATGACAGTTAGCACAGATAAAGAATCAAGCCTCCTCGGTTTAATATCTCTAATAGAAGTAGCACCTTTTTTACATAAATTTGTCTTTGAGGTGACTATTCTTACCTCATTACTTCACACAAAGCATACTACTAGCTTTTAGACTTTAATCTAGTTGATGCAATCTGCACACTAATTGTTGGCTCGTGGTTTATCATCATTTTGTCTATTTTAAAAGAAATACTACTTTGAACCGATGAATAGTGATAATTATTCCATTTCAATAGTTGATCAATAGTTGAACCCCCGTCTTCTATATTTGTTTAATAGTTGTTTGTTTGTTTGGTTGCATATTGATGTTGCTTAGTCTTACTCTATTTGAGAGTTTTGTTAAAAAATTTCTTCATCATCCCAATATAAAAATAAATACTCTTATGCAAGAAATTGCTAAACTTTGAAAAGTGAAGATAATGACTCCAATAGAATTAAACATTCATTTCAGCACCTTTTCCTTAGAAACACATAATGTCAATGTTTCTGACAAATGACAATTCGAGTTAAAAGATGTAACTTTATTTATTTAAAATCATTTCATCTATTTTTTCTTTAGTCTAGGTAATGCAATCTGCACACTAATTGTTTTCTCATGGTTTTCCTTTTTTTTTTTAATATTAAAATCTATTTAACAAATACCCCTTTGAACTCGAATTGCTCGTTTGTTGTAAGCATTTATATTATGTATTTATTAGGAAAAAGTGTTGAAATGAATGTTTAGTTCTATTGGAGTCATCATCTTCACGTTTAGCAGTTTCTCGCATAAGAGTTTTTATTTTTATTTTGGGACGATGAAGAAACTTTCAAAAAAAAAAAAACTCCAAAATAGGGTAAAACTGAGCAACATCAAGCTGCAAAAAAATAGCTATTTATCAAATACAGAAAACACTATTCTCCACAACCACATAACACTCTATCTCGAATAGAAATCTTGAATTTCTTATAGCCCTTAACAATGCTCTGACCTCCTCTCTAATGGCTTTAAATCTGGTTTCATTAGATTAAATTCACCCCACATCTTTTGATCATCTTTATTTGTTTTTGATTCCAAAGAATTTGGCCGGTCGTCATTATTTGTTGTTTGATTGTAATCTATCTTTTTACTTACACATATCCCCTTGAGTGTCATTGCCCTTTGTTTTGAAGTTCCTTACTTTTTCTTTTTTTAATTGCATGCATGATATATTTCTTATTTTCTTTTTCCCAATTACAGTCGACATTGGACAAGCGCAATGTAGAAAGAAAAGCAAGGAAGGTGAAGAAATACCCCAATGAACACCTTAAGTGGGTGGTAATAGTTGGGTTTGCAGGGTGTGCAATAGATATTCAGCTTGTTGTTTACTAACTTGAAAGTGCCATCAACCCTGAGAAGATTGTTATTAATCCTTGTTCACCATATATAATGGGAATCCCTTGCCCGGAGAATGAGAGGACTACTGTGAAATACAAAGGTGCTAGAGAAGCTACCAAGACACTAAAGGAAAAACTACTCATAGGAGCTGAGTTTGTTATATTGTAATCATCCTTGTTAATATTAGTGAGTGATGATGTATGCCAATTAATATTTATCAATATGTAGACAGCTTGAATTGTTTTTGTTTTAGTGATATTTGATATTTGTATCCAAGCAATTGTGACTTGTGACGTAGACAAGTAATTCTTATACTGTGATGGCTGTCTTCTATTGTTCCTAGTTAAAAATGAGTAAAGTCAATTGTTGTAGTTGATGTTGGCATTCCCCAATTTATCTGTATTAACCAGAGGTATTCAAGTAAATGTGACCCAAATAAAATGTTCAACTCAACTCAATGTTGACAATCCCAATTTTTTGTATTAATTTAAACACGGGTTCTATCAACACTTTGTAAACCACAGGTTTCACATTATCTTGAACACCATTACTTAAACACTACTATCAAATGGGCCTTATATAACTTATTTACAGTCAATATTATTTTATTTTTCAAGGTTTACATAGTTTTTTTTTTTTCATCTTTTAATAAACAAAATGTCCAATATCTATTTTTTATTTAAAAAAAAAAAATCAAAGTTAGCAAATCATACAGTAAGCATAATTTACTATAATCATTTTAAGTATTTGTGTGAGTTGTGATTAGGTATGCAATTTTAAAGTATTACTTTTTTTATCTCTCAGGTTTGGCCCATTGGCCCTCACCATACGTATCAAATTTTAGGTTAATGGGTTGAGCTAACAGGCTAACCAGGTTGATAGTCAATTAACTATGATGATAATTGCAAATTTGCAATAACTCCGCCCTTCTTATTATTAATTCTAATTTCATGTTCTTCCATACAAATAGTATCAATCTATCTAAATCTTCAAAATTCATCCTCCATAAAACTAATTTTATATGAAATTATTTGGTTGAGTTATTATTATTATAAACTAAAATAAGAAATTTCTAACAAAAAAAAAAAAAAACTAAAATAAGAAATCTTTCACCATTATTGTTACTATCCCCAACAGCTAAAGTAAAACTCCATACTTTCACAAAAAATAAATTTTATAGATTTTAATAAATTTTTAAACCTAAAAGAATTAAGTTAAAAATTATATTAATTAGTCGCGTTGTCCTATCTATAGAATACTGTAGAATCAATTTAACCCATGTATGATTCTCCCAAAAAAAAAAAAATTTAAATAATGTATCCAAAAAGAAATAAAAACAAGTCTGGCAAAAACTCACCAAAAAAAGAAAAGAAAAAAAGAAAGCCCATTAGCCAACCCAACTCTCAAGCCCAGCCTAGCACAGACAAATAAAACTCTAGCAAAGCAACCAAATCCGCACTCGCCTGAACTTGACCCACGATCTGATTGTTCAGACCCTTTTATTACTGCACATTTTTCCTTTATAGGGATTTCACATTTTGTTAAAAATTTGATATTGAGTAATATGTATATATTAAGAAGATTCAGAAAGTTATTTATTGTTTTTTTTTTTACTGTCAAAAATACTCCTAATTTAATTAATCTATTCTTATTCCTTAAAAAGAGAAATAAAGTTAAGATAAATTAACTAAAATTTTCCCATTACCCTCACACTTCCCACTTCCCAGCCCCACTACCCCACGTTTCTAACCAAAAATAAGAAAGAAAGGCTACCCACCCAGGGCTCCTATAAAAAAAACTACCAACGGTTCCCCCCCTCCCCCCCAAAAAAAAGAACTACTCACATCACGTAAAATTAAAAAAACATTGGGCAACTACTCACATCACATAAAATTATTTCACTACAAATGCTAAACACTCATTACACCCCTAGATTATTATTATTATTTTTTTTTGTGATTGAAAAATATATTAATCCTAAATTATAATTTATGCAAATTATTAACTTTTACTAAAAAAAATGGAAGAATCTCTGAGCACGCGCTCACGGCTAGTGTATTTGTAATGTGTTAGCAAACGCACTCTATTTCTAAACCGTATTTTTTTACGAATGTTCTGAGGCAATTTCTTCGTTTGCACTAGTAAGAATGAGATTCTAGCATATATATTTTTATGTTATAGAATTTCCCAACTTACTTGACCAATGGTCTATTTTACACTGACCTTATTGGCACATTATTTGGATACATAAATACAACACAGTCACAAAAAAAGTGCATTGAATCGATCTTTTGACTTGTGTTTGAAAAACTAATAAATTGGGCATTTGTGTTCTTAACAATTTTGATGATAAGAAGTAGAAATGCATTGAATTGATTAAGAAAGATGATGAAATGGATTGCTATTGATCTGATCATTTGTAGATAAATAATAAGTTAGTTTTCATAAAACTAACTCATTAAACTATTTTTGGTATAATAAGCCATTAAACATACGGAAATAACCAGAAATTCATGAAAATTTTCTTAAGGCAAATTCGGACCAAGGAAAGCAGTTGAAAAAGAAGAAGAAGAAGGAAATACTAAGAATAAGCTCCTGATTTCATGAAATGCACATTGTCAATTTGTTGAAATGCCGATGAGTGTGAAAGATTTTGTGGACCAGTTTAATGCACATTGACTTTTATTGGATTGAATACTAGTAATAAAAAAAGGCTGGCTCATTTGGTATAATTATTTCCAATTGGTTCGTTTTATACAAATAAAATAAAATGAATAAAAAGGCAACTATATGTATAAAAAAAAAATCATTCATAAGAAAAGCCCAATAAAATCAAGTCTTTCTTGGGCCTTTCTTTGGGCCAGGACTAAGACAAAACCAGGCCATGCCGAAATGACAAAAACACCACTTCTTAATCCTCAACTCTCCGACTATTTATGTCCTCTCTCATATTCAGATTACTAATTAAAATTTAGGGTGGTGTCTAACAATACTTCCCGCCCTAATAATTATGTTAAGCTTAAACCAAATAATTTTCCATACCCTTCCAATCCAATCCAATCTAAAACCTAAGGCTCGTTTGGTACATGTGTTTAAATAATAGTTTTCAATTTTGTATAATATTATTTAAAAACTGAAATCATAAGTTTGAACTTGCATACCTAATGGGCCCTAATCTTTTGCTCCCTAGCGAGTTGTGGGTGGCCATTTGAAGGAGATACTATTATCCTTACCCAGACATAGATATATAACTTAGAACCCAACTTGTAGGGTTAACCCAATTATATTAACTTAGAACCCAACTAGCAGGGTTATGCGTGTGTCTGTTGGGATGACATGTCGCATTAGCCTAATTGTACTTGCATTGCTTATTAGGTCTACCCAAATGGTCAACCACTAGGAAAAAGTGATCTACATTTTTTTTTAAGTAAAAAAAATTATTTTTTCAAAATCTTTTAAATTATCAAGAGATTTTTCCTTCCAAAAAAATTCTCATAAAAGTTTCTTTATAAAAAATTGATGAAGTTCTCAAAAAAAATTTTGAAAGAAGTTTTTTATAAAATTTTTAAAATGAATGTTTTCAAGAAAAAAAAATAAAGCGGTTTTCCCAAACAAAAAGAAAAAGAAAAATAGAAACAGACTTTTTCCCCCAAAAAAATACAAATGGAGTTTCCAAACCAAACAAGAAAAATAATAATCATCTTTTCCTTACAAATAAACCTTCAAAGAAGATCTCAAAATAATTATAGAGGTTGAATCAATCTTGTGACCTAATTTTTTTGATGATTCAAGTCTTTCCTTTTTAGTTATGTGATTTTGTTTAGGGGCTCCAGGTTAATCTTATTTTCTACTTTTGTTTGGGCTGTAAGCCCATATTTCTATCATCTAGGGGCATTAAGTCTATTTTGTACTTCACCTAGGGACTTTAGGCCCACCCTTGTTTTGCCTTGGGGCCATAAGTCGATCATTGTTTTGTCTAGGTGCATTAAGCTCATTCTTGTTTTCTAGTTGGGCCTTAAGTCTATTATTGTTTTGTCTTGGAATTTTACGCACATCTTGTTTTGTCTTTGGGCCTTAGGCCCACATCCTTGTTTTGTCTTGGAGCCTTAGGCTTGTCCTTATTTGTCTAAGGGTATTCCCATCCTTTTCTATCTAAGCCTTAAGTCTATCTTTATTTTGTCTTGGTTTTGAGCCTACCTTGTTATTCACTTAGGTCATATACATGCTATTTAGGATTATTAACTTGTCTTATTCAATGTGAGGGCCCTAGAACCTCTATCTTGTCAAAATCGGAAGTGGAGCTTTGGCTGATATAATTGATATCCTCTCTGCCCAATTCACAAACAAAGTGTGTTTACCATAGCTTTCCTTGAAAATCCTATATAATTTGCAAATCACCGAAAGCTTCACAATGTTAAATTTGAGTGCTCCCACCAAGAGAGACAAGAAGTAATTAAAGCAACAGAAATTACACAAAATCAACATGATTTTTTTCAACAACAAAAAAAGAAAAATCCCTATTATTGCATAATTACATGTGATTCACACATTATGTATTCATGCCTAATAGGCCAATCCTATCCCGTAGCCCCTTAAGTTCCATTGTATATTGTATCTGGGTCACTTAAGGTGGATGATATTATTGACTCTCAAAAAGAAAAGAAAAAAGTGTGGATATTACAATTTATTAATTAGTTTTTATGTATATTTTACGTAAATATTGAATATTTATGTTAAATGATCATGACCCTAAGGCTTCCATGATCAATGTGTTCACTGAATTTTTTTATCAACTTGGATTTTTCCTAGAACTTTTTATTTTTTATTTTATATAATTATGGTAAAGATTGTCAAATAGATGGGCCTAAGCCAATTTGGGGTTTTTCTTTGTCGGCTTTTATTTTTGGAAACTTATACTTTGGTTTGGCTGGACTTACATAGATACATCTTGAGTGTAATTTGAAAAGAAAAATATGAGAAATAGACATAATTTCTAAACACGTTCTCCCCTTCCCACTATTAGTGATGTGATACAGTGTCAACAAAATGGATACATGTGTGTCTCACAACACTGCCACCAAATTAATGAAAACGATTATTAATAATATTTGAGTTAATTCAATAATGTTCTTAAAAAAAAATTACCAACTAGTCTAGTAGTTATTGAGATGAGGTAGTTTTTGTTTTCTCAATTTCATTTTTTATTATTGTAAAATGTGCTCTATTATCTATTAAAGTCTTGGATCATTCATGTCTTTGAAGACTTGGTCTCATTAAAATGTTTTATATTTACTTTGGTAGATAATTTTATAATTTATATTGAAAATGAAAATTTTAAGAATTTCACTATGAAAATGGTAAAAGATGAATTTAATTCTATAAAATATTATTATTGAGCACACTTTTTAAAGGATTACTAAGTTCTTTTTGTGAAATTTTTGTACATGAATTGTTGTTAAAAAAAATTCTATGCATAGCATTTAAACCTTCTGTTCTTCTAAATCCAAACAAATATAATAAAAAAAATGATTCTCATTTTTAGTACTTTTCAAAGTTGAATCTAATATTTTTATTCCATTCTATGAAGGGTGATACCACATTTTTGGGAGCTGCTGAATAGTTGCTAGCACATATCTGGAAGTAACTGAATGTTTGGAGAAGTATTTGTCTTTCTGTATTGGCAAATGAAGTGGAAAAACATCTCTATTGTAAATCCCTTATGCATCACTATTAGTATTAACTTTTGAGTTCGTTTTGGACATCATATCTATATAACATTATGATCTACTGCTTTTCTTAAACACATCTATATATTTGAAATATGTTATATCGGTGGCTTGTGATGTGTCCTGTTATAATCTGTGGTTTTTTTTTTCTTGAATTGTAAATCTAATGTTTCTTCCGATTATTGATTAAAAAAAAAATTATGCGTGCACGTTGAACCGAAACTAATGAATTAAGATACGCTAGTATTCGGCTTGACGAATTTACAGATCCTCATGAACATTGCTATCTTTCCCTCAATTTTTACAAGCCATGACCAGTAGTGGGCTCATGCAGATGCAAATTTTCACTCTCCTTTTGCTAGATAAAACTCAACGAGATTTCTTTTCACCCATCTGCTGTGACTATATATTAGGGTAAACTAAATAATTAGTCCTTAACCTTTACATTGTATTTCAATTTAATCCTTAATGTTTTAAGTGTGTCAGTTTAGTCCCTAAACCTTTTAGTATTGTGTCAAAATAGTCCCAACCTTTTTTTTTCTTTTTTCTTTTTTTTCCTTTCATTTTCTTTTGCTTTGCTTTCTTGGGAAACAAACAGGATTACAAAACCCATAATTGAAAATTTTTAACTTCATTTTCTTGCAATTTTCCAAAATCAAACAAGGGAAAAACAATATTAATGAAAACGCAAAAGTTATGAAACTAACTACAAACCCATTTCTGAAAGAAACTTCAAATACACAATATTCATTTTGCTTATAGAAATTTAAAGGTCCTCCATTAAGTCCACTATTATTTTCATAGCTCATAGGCGTAATTGAATTGTTGCTAAAGAAGAGGTATAAGATGATGCCAACGAGCACAGCACTTTGGCGGCACCTAGGAAGAGCAAGGGTAAAGGATTTGATCATTGGTTGAGATTAAAGAAGCGGAAAATTTTGATTTCATTAAGCATGATAGTGTGGACGGCGAGCAAGAAGAACAAGGAAATTGGGTGAGTGGCTTAAGCTTCAAAGTTTGGTTTTTCCTTGATTTGGTTGCTGAGAAAATGCAAGGAAAATGATGTTGAATTTTTCAATTCTGGGATTATAATCCCGTTTGTCTCCCAAAAAAGCAAAGCAAAAGAAAATGAAACGAAAAGAAATATATATATATATATATATATATATATATGGACACATGGCATTTGTTTTTTTTTTTTTTAAGTTTATGCTGACGTGACAATACATGTGGAAGTCTATGTGGCAAAAAAATAATATTTTATTTTAACTATTAGCTATGTCAGTATTTTTCATCCATCACTTAACGGTTGAGACCATTTTGACACAATATCAAAAGGTTAGACACCAAATTGACACATTTGAAATGTAAGTAATTAAATTGAGATATAATGTAAAGATTGAGGACTAATTATATAGTTTACCCATAATATTAATGTAAACAATTCCCCTAGGTTATGATCAAACAATAGCTGACTTTAAATCAAGTCTAATTATGAACTTTTTTTTTTGGCTAAGACTAATTATGGACGCTTAAAACAACCGTTGTAGTTTTAAATGAGTAATTTTTAGGTGCTCTCAAAGTACGGAGACTGGCGCTCCTTCTTGATGTGCTAAAAACATAAAGTAGTTTTTTGATGTGTTAAAATGACATATTTTTAGAACAACTTATGATGATACTTAGAGCATTAGCATTGGAGGGTGTAAAACCCCTAAAATTGCCATTTTAGAAAAACACGCCCCAACAACAACCTTTATCCAGGTGGGTATTGCCAAAAAATTTTAGCAATTGTGAACTGTAAATTCGTAAAAATAAGGATTATTGTAGCTATGTGGGTAAATTGAAATATACTATTTTTATTCTCTCTCTTCCCAAACAAATCAAAAAATATCCTTGACAAACTCCTCTCTCTCTCTCTCTCTCTCTCTCTCTCTCTCTCTCTCTCTCTCCATGCCGCTTAACCTATTGGGATTAGGTATCTCACCCTCTCTCAGTGGGTTATGTCCTATCACAAGCTCATACACTTTGGGTGGTCACTCAACAATTTTTCGTCCTCCAAAGTGTAGATTGGTGGTTGTGGTGGTGGTCATAATTGGTGGGATCAGCAGTTTTGAAGATTTGGGTTGGCAAATCTGGGTATGTGATTTTTTGGATTTGGGTATATGACTGTGATTTCAGAATGGGTATTATGTGAATTTTTTTATTTGGTTTTATGGGTATATGTATGTGATTTTGGTGGTTGTTAATGGTGGTGGTGGCTTGTGTTGATTGTGGGTGAAGAGAGAAAAAGACATAGAGGAAGAGAGAGAAATTGCAATGGGCGAAGAAAGAGAGTGAGGAAGAGAGTGTAATGAATAAACAAGGGAATAGTGTTTGATGATGCACGAAAATCAGTGGACTAAAATACTTCGGACTTGGTAATGGCTGTGAATCCTGAAAAGAAAGAGAAGAATGTCAAAGGTAACCGGTGTGATTTGGCCGAAGACTCTCCGACGGTTAAGTTAGTTTCTCTTTAGGACACAAGAATGAAAAATAGTGAATGGTTAGAACATACCTTGGATGAAGAGGATTTATCCCTTTTATAAAGAGTTAGACGTAGTCTACTTGTTTGGATCCATCACCATTGTGGGTGATGTTGGTGGTTGATAAAGAAAATGGATTATATGGAGCGTAGTATGTGGAATTACTTCCACGTATCAAACAACGTGTTGTATTTTGTTTATGTGAATCTAATGGAAGATTTTCCACAAAACTCACTAAGTATATTTTGTTCGTTCATGTATTTGTCGTCTGTAGATAAATTCGTCTATGGAGAGCTCCCTTCACTATATAACTCAGTCGTCAATGGACGAGTGTCTTTGTATGTTCTCATTCTTGGATGAGCTGATATAAGTGTGGCTTTCTTTGGATGACAACACAAGGACGAGTAATACTTGTGTTGATCTCCATCAGTGTTGGTTTAGATGTGAAAAATAAGAATTAAAATGTTAAGTGAATTGTAAAATGTTATGTTATGTGGTGTCTCTTATTAGAGGCCCTCCACAGCCAATAGAATTCAAGAGTAATTTACTAATTTTATAATACACTAGTGTATAATTCGTGTATATGCACAGTATAATGAAAAACAATCACAATTACACATATATGTGTTCAAAATATACCTAGTGTAAGAGTTACATATTTTTTAAGTTATAGATGAGTTTTACTCTCTCTTTCACTCTCTTTTATTTATTTATTTTAGTTTTTCTTTTTAGATATACACAAGAGTTTACTTCCCCCCCCCCTTTATTGAGTTTTGATGGTTTATTTATCTTAGAATTTAAAAAAAAAAAACTTATATAAGACAAGTTGCACAAAATTAGACAAAAATTAGAATTCAATTTAGTTTCTAATTGGATTTCTCTTAGTTTTGGCTTTAATTATATACTATTATTATGCCTGTGCGATGCACAACTTAATCAAGAATCATGTGTAAACTAAAGAAAATAAGAAAACATTTTCTAATTTAAGTGAAATTAAATAATAAAATAGATAGAATAATTTATCATCGAATTTATATTAGGACATTCTTAATAATAAGCTAAAAATAAGATTGTTCTCTAAATCAAAATTCAGGGATGGAAGCAACATATCACCATTGGAACCCATGTCATAAACATGTAATTATTATATTATATACAAAATAATAGAAAGTCATGTCTAACCATATTAAGCATAGATGTGTAACAACATATCACTAGTGGAACCCATGTCATAAACATTTAATTCATATACAATATACAAAATAATAAAAAATCATGTCTAAGCATATTTAATGATTGATTCTTAAACCATAACCATATAAATCAGATAAAACTTAATAAAGTTAGGTTAAACAAAAGACAAAAAAATACACAAAACCTATTCAATTTGATGGAAAAAAAATTAGAGTAAATTAATAAATAAAAAGTGTAAAAATATACATACCCGTAAGGTTGTAGGTAGAAGAAGAAAAGAATAGAGAAAAGAAATAGCATGGTGGGTATTTATTATGAATTATTTGATATATACACTCCACATTGAAGAAGTGGACATGAACAAAAAGTATAATGTTAGTCTAATTTGTAGAAGTGTGAGTTATAGGAAAAGAAGATAAGAACAAAATATTATAGCTATTTTTTTTTTTTGAAAATCTAAAAAATATGAACTAATAATGTTGTTGTTTTTGAGGTTTAGTAATATAATTCATGTAAAAAAAAATTAGATGAAGAATTTGGATTGTAATTAAATTAAGATTTTATCAACTTATAAATTATAAGACAAAAAGATAAGAACAAAAAGAAATTATATCTATTTAAAAATAAAATTAAAAAAATTTCTGCAATTTGATGAAGCTACTTGGTGCAACTACAACTTCTAAGTCCAACTTTTATTATATAATATATGGTAGATATGTTATTAGTGTGTGTGTGTGTGTGTGTGTGTGTGTGTGTGTGTATATATATATATGCATTTCTACCGTCAATCTTCTTGGGAATTCTATGACTCATCTAGGTGGTAGCTTGGTTTGACAGAGGAGGAAAGAATAGCTTAGATTGTGAAGTGTCTGATGAGGAGATTAAAGCAGCTCTATGGTTGTTGAAAGCTAATGAAGCATCGGGACCAGATGGGCTCATGCGGAATTTTTTCAACATTTCTGGTTAGTGGATGGGGACTTGGTCAAAAAAAAAATTAAAAGAGTGTTTGAGGAGAAGAAAGTTCTTGGTTACTTAAACAAAACCCACATAGCCCTTATTCCAAAAATTCAAGGGCCTGAGACTATTGGGAACTACAAGCCCATCAGCCTGTGCAACACAGTCTACAAAATTATTACAAATATAATAGTGGCCAGGTTAAGGCCATTTTTTAATGGAATTGTAGCCCCGTTTCAATCAGCCTTTGTGCCAGATAGAAGGGGGACAGATAATGCAATCATTGTGCAGGAGTTGATACACACTATTAGTAGGAAAAGAGGAAGAGTGGGCTGCATGACAATTAAAATAGACCTTGAAAAAGCTTATGACAAGTTGGAGTGGAGTTTTATTAGAGACACACTTAATTGAGTTAACATCCTGAAAAGTATTGTTGAAGTTATCATGAGTTATGTCACTACAGCTACCACCTCAATTCTCTTCAAAAGGGTCAGCCTTGAAGAGTTTTGTCCAACAAAGGGAATTAGGCAAGGAGACCCCATTTCCCCCTACCTTTTCATCTTGTGTATAGACTAACTCGGGCAACTTATTGCAGAAAAATGTGAAACCAAGTGCTGGACCCCCAATGAAAGCCTCAAGAGGAGGTCCTGCATTTTCTCACTTGTTCTTTGCAGATGACCTTGTGTTATTTGCTAAAGCCGACCGGATTAACTGCTCCACTATTCGGGATGTGTTAGATCACTTCTGCAGCCTCATGAGGCAAACGGTTAATGAATCTAAATCGAGGGTTTTCTTCTCCCCAAATGTTGATAGAGATACAAGGGAATCCCTAAGTGACATACTTGGTTTTCAATCCACACCTAATTTAGGGAGATACCTTGGAATTACCATCAAAAGCCCAAGATCATCCAGTTAGGACTTCAACTTTGTTTTGGAAAGGGTCAAGTTGAAATTGTCGGGTTGGAAGGAAAATATGCTTTCACTTGTTGGAAAGTCGGTTTTGGTTCAAGCCTCATTGTCCACTATACCTGCCTATGTGATGCAATGTACCCATCTTCCAAGCGAAATTCTTGAAGGGATAGACCAGTTCAACATTTCTTGTGGAGATCATCTGATCAGGACAAAAGGATGCATTGGGTTGGCTGGGAAAAGATAACGAGACCAAAAATGGAAGGAGGGTTGGGTTTGCAATCGGCTAAGGGTAGGAATATTGCCTTGTTGACTAAGTTGAATTGGAGGTTCCATACGGAGAGCGAATCTCTTTGGGCTAGAGTTTTAAAAAACAAGTATTGCTCTCAGTAAAGAGTTCGTTCTAGAAACTGTGACAGATTGCCATGCTCTCAAATCTGGTCTGGCATGAAGAAAGGGAAAAATGTTTTCCTTGAAGGCATAAGGTGGCTGCTAGGGAGAAATAGTAATCTCAATTTTCGGAACAACAAATGGTTGAATGAAGGACCTTTGAGACATCTAATTCAAGGACCCCTGCCCCTTGCTAGTGAGGAAGAAAGAATTAAAGATGTTATTTCTCCAGTGGGTTGGAATTGGGCAAGGATCCCCTTCGAGCTTCCTACAAGTTGCAAGAAGGAAATTTAGGCAATCTCGATGGCTATGACTGGTATTAGTCAGGATAGACGATACGGATGGAGTCAAGGGATGGAGATTTTGATCTTAAGAGTGCATATAGGCGTGCTGTAGGCCTAGGTCCTCCTCTCCCTTTTCAAGGCAATTGGGTTTGGACACTCAAAACTTTGCCAAGAATTCAAGCTTTCTTATGGAAGTGCTACCATGACAGCATTGGTGTTAAAGAATTTTTTATAGCTAGGGGGATGATAATGGATCTAACATGCCCCCTGTGCCACACTGGTGTCGAATCAATTGCACATGCTCTAAGGGATTGTCCAGTCATCATGCCTACCTAGAATCTCCTTGGAATCCCATATAGTAGCGGCATTTTCTTCTCTCAAGACATCCATACCTGGTTGGCAAAGAACCATACCACAGAGAAAGGCAAGGCGAATTGCTCTATTCCTTGGAAGGTGATCTTCCCCTTCACAGTCTGGTTGATTTGGAACAATAGAAACCAGGTGGTTTTTAAGAACAAGAGTTCCAATTTGAACCTGGCAACAGAAATGACCCAAAGAGCTAGGGAATTTTTCTATTGTGCCTACTCCCCAAACGTTGCAGTAGATTGGATAGTTAAGTAGATCAGATGGCAAAGGCCAGCTCAAGGATGGGTAAAGCTCAACACCGATGGTTTGTTGTTAGGAAATCCCGGTCTGACAGGAGGCAGGGGTGTTATCCATGATGAGGAGGGGAATTGGATTGTGGGTTTTGCAAGAAATATCGGCATTACATCTAGCTTTCAGGTTGAATTATGGGGTCTTCGTGATGGCCAAGCTTTATGTGTTGATCGTAATTTCAGCACTGTAGAAGTAGAGCTTGATGCATGATCTATTTAGATGCATTATTCACCCCTCTTTGCTCTAACAGCCTAATTATTCCTTTGGTGGATGATTGCAAGCAGCTGGCTTCTCGTATTCCCCGGATCCATTTTAAACACTGCTATCGTGAAGCGAATAGAAGTGCTGATAAGCTTGCTAGGATGGGGTCTGTTCAAGAGAGTTCTTTTGAGATTTTCTTAAGTCCGCCTATGGACATTTCTTGCATTTTTAATTCTGAGATGTATGGTGTGTACTTAAGTAGGGAATGCCCTGAGACCTTGTTCTCCTTTTAGTTGATTTATCTATCTTATATTTACCAAAAAAAAAAGTTCAATTTATATTTAATGCAAGAGTTACACATTTTTTAAGCCATAAATATATACATGAATTTTATTTTATTTTTTAATATAAAAAAGAGTTGACTCTTTCTACTTTATTTCATTTTATTGGGTTATTATTATTATTTATATTGACTATTGTCCTTTGTGTAACATTAACTAACCTAACACAAAAATTATATTCTCCAAAAAAATAACCTAATACAAAAATTGAAAATATTTTAGATAGTACACATGACATAAAATTAAAAAAAAATTAAAATTTTTTCTGTACATACCGCAATACTTTATCATTATCCATTAAATTTTATCAGATTGTTGTTTAGTTTTATCTTTACTTAAATATATGGGTATATGAGCATTTTTAAACTAAAAAAGGGGCAAATTACAATTTATCCACCTGTGGTTTGGTCGAAATTTAAGTTGCTTACTTGTGGTTTGAAATTCGACACTTTACTCACCTGAGGTTAGCTTAGTTAGATTTCTATAACCCACCTCTGTTAAAAACAGAACTAAATATGTAATTTTGCTCAACTTTTATATCTCTCTTCTCCAAAAACACAATAAATATAAAAATAAAAGATTAAATAAATTTAAAAACTATCAATCGAAATACTTTCATCATGGAATTTCAAATTACAGGTAGGCAACTTAAATTTTAGTCAAATCTCAAGTAAGTAAAGTATCAAATTTTAAATCACAAATAAACAACTTAAATTTCAAATAAACTACGTATGAATAAGTTGTAATTTACCAAAAAAATAAAATAAATAAAGAATCTAAATATGGAAACTCCTTAATGATAGTAAATAGTAAAGATAACAAAGATTTGATACGTAAATCCATGATAGGACATTTTGATTTACTGACCATCCATTTTTTTCCCACCTCTCGAAATCAGCCACATCAACATGCTAGATATTTTTCTTTTAACCTCTTAAACTCTTTATTAGTCATTCTTTCTCTGCTGACCTAATCAGTACAGTTGTAGTTTAAAGTTTAAACAACCCATTGCGCACACGTAGTACAGAACAGAAAAAGTACATTTAGAACTAGTGTTCTTTCCCATAGATGGTAATGTCTGTGCCCATTCTTGCCTTGTAGTTTGGACTTTGATGGTCTATATACAATGTGGGAAATTAAGAAAGGAAAGAAATCATTGAAATTTGAAAGGAAGAAATTTTTACAGTGGGTGAATGACACTCTAAAATCATGTCGAGTCTCAACTATAGATGAGTTCAGAGTTTGTTTTGAGTTTGATGATGGTTCTAAAAGTCACGTTGATGGATGGATTGACTTTGCAATCTCAAAGGGAGCTAAGAGACTTGAATTGGACTTTACAATAACAAAGCCATTCAAAGATGCAAGTAATTCTTATAGGTTTCCAAATGAGCGTTTTACAAGTGACAAAACTTGTATCAAGTCCCTCACATCCCTCACTCTAAAATACATACGTGTAACTGGAGAGCTTCTGGAGCACTTCCTTTCCAATTGTCCCTCGCTTGAAAGATTACATGTGGACAATTCTGAAGATTTAGTGAATCTGAAGATTTACGATTCATCGTTGAAATTGAAGTACTTGCACATAATACGTTGTTTAGAATTTAAAAGTATTGAGATTAATGCTCCAAATCTTGAGTCTTTTGGCTATGTTGGTAATGAAATAAGACTGCATGTTCATTCTGCACCCCATCTTCTAGATGTATGTATTGGTGGGATGTATTCGCATCCTATATATTATGCATTTGGCTCTCCTTCGAGCTACCTTTATCAGCTAGAGAGTTTGACGCTCGATGTTCACTCCTATACTTATGTAAGCACTTCAAATTCATTTGCAATCTCTTACATATATGTTTATCTAGTTTTACACAATTTACTCTCATCTCCTGTTTTTTCCTTTTCAGGATGGCGTTGAATTCCCTGAATTTCAAACTCTTACCAAGCTTAAACACCTTAAGGTCACAGTTGGCGCAAGTGAAGGATCAAGCCTCCTCGGTTTAATACCTCTAATAGAAGCAGCACCTTTTTTACATAAATTTGTCTTTGAGGTGACTATTCTTACCTCATAACTTCACACAAAACATACTAGTAGCTTTTAGTCTTTAATCTAGGTTATGCAATCTGCACACTAATTGTTGGCTCGTGGTTTATCATCATTAATTATATATATATATATATATATATATATATATATGTTAAATACTACTTTGAACTGATGAATAGTGATAATTATACCATTTCAATAGTTGAACCCCGTCTTATATATTTGATCAATAATTGTTTGTTTGTAGATTGATGTTGCTCAGTCTTACTCTATTTGAGGGTTTTGTTAAAATAATTATTCATCATCCCAATATAAAAATAAATACTCTTATGCGAGAAACAACTAAACTTTGAAAAGTGAAGATGATGACTCCAATAGAATTGAACATTCATTTCAAAACTTTTTCCTTAGAAATACATAATGTTAATGTTTCCGACAAATGACAATTCAAGTTCAAAGGTTCAATTTTATTTTATTCTTTAATCTAGGTGATGCAATCTGCTGTTGTCCCATGTTTTTCCTTTTTTTTTTCTTTTAATATATATATATATATATCTATTTAACAGATACTCATTTGAACTCGAATTTTTCATTTGTCATAAGCATTTATATTATGTATTTCTAAGAAAAAGGTGTTGAAATGAATGTTCAGTTCTATTGGAGTCATCATCTTCACTTTTAGCAATTTCTCACGTAAGTGTTTTTATTTTTATTTTGGGACAATGAAGAAACATTTAAAAAAAAAAAAAAACTCCAACATTGAGTACAACTGAGCAACATCAAGCTGCAAACAAACATCTATTTTTCAAATATAGAAAACACTATACCACCACATGCCAGTCAATCATGATACAACCCTTAACCATGCTCTGACCTCCTCCCTAATGGGTTTAAATCTGGTCTTGTTAGATATAATTTTCCCTGCATCTTTTGATCATCATTATTTGTTTCTAATTCCAAAGAACGTAGCCGGTCATCATTATTTGTTGTTTGATGGTAATCTATATTATATGCTTACACATATCCCCTTGAGAATCATTGCTCTTTGTTTTGAAGTTCCTTACTTTCCTTTTCCAATTGCATGCATGACATGATTCTTATTTTTGTTTTCCCAATTACAGTTAATATTGTCAGAGATGAATTTTCCTAAAAAGGCAAGGAAGGTGAAGAAATATCCCAATGAACACCTCAAGGAGGTGGAAATAGTTGGGTTTGCAGGGCGTGCAATAGACATTCAACTTGTTGTTTACTTACTCGAAAGTGCCATCAACCTTGAGAAGATTATTGTTAATCTTTGTGCTCCATATGTAGTGGGAATCCCCTGCCCAAAGAATATTAGGACTACAGTTGAATACAAAGGTGCCAAAGAAGCTGCCATGCGGCTAAAAAAAAAAACAAATTACAAGAGCTGAGTTTGTTATAATGTAATCATCCTTGTTAATATTAGTGATTGTTGGTGTGTGCAAGTTAATATTTATCAATACGTAGAGAGCTTGAATTGTTTTTGTTTTAGTGATATTTGATATTTATATCAAAGTAGTTGTGACTTGTGACATGGACAAGTAATTCTTATAATGCGATGGTTGTCTTCTATTGTTTCTACTTGATATGTTTATTCTGTTATTGAAATTGAAAAACGAGTAATGTCAATTGTTGTAGTTGATGTTGTCCTCTGGGTTTCCGTGGTGGTGGTGGTCAAGTTGTGGCCTTTGGGTTTCGTAGGTGGTGGCCTTGATTGTGGTTGGTGGGTTCTTTTTGTGGTTGTTGTTGTTGTTTTTGCTGCTAGTGGCTACAGGTTCGTTATTGGTGTTTGGCTAGATTTGGTTGGGTTTAGTTTGTGTTGTGCTTTTTGGGTTATGGAGTGGAGGATGTGGTGGTTGTGACAGTGGTTGTTGGTTGGTGGTCACTTGTTCATTTACCATTGGGTTGTGTTTTTTTTTTTTTTTTTTTTAATAGGAATTTTGAGTTAACACTATTTTAATGTATTGAATCGAAGGATAGAAAATATGATGTAAAGCATATTGTAAAATTGTGTGTTGAAATAAAAATTTTTGATGTAAAAATGACCTATATTTAGAACAAATGATGTTGATGCTCTTCCAGCATTAGCATTGGGTGGGTATTGCTAAAATTTTTTAAGCAATTGTGAATTGTAAATTCCCTTAAAATAGAGATTACTGTTAAGGATGTTCGTGTTCACCAAATCGTACGACCACGCCCAAACCGACCAAAATCGCCCGCAAAATGAAGTAACTGTACCACACCGCAATTGGAAATGAACCGCACCGCACCTCACCTCTATTTTAATTTATTTTATATTAAATATATATTAATAATTTAATGATATATGAAATAAGTGGCTAGCCTAATCTTGCATTCAGTTTCATTTTAAAAAGATTTCACTTTTGTTAGATGCAAAATCAAAAGTTCAAAACATCATCCACTTCTCCATTTCATGCCCACTCTCACAAAATCAAAAGTTCAAAAGTTTTTAATAATATTTTTCGTTTTGTTTTGTATATACTATATGTTTGTAGTACTTTTAGTTTACTGCCAAATTGTCATAGATTTTTTTTTGGTCTCTGTATATATTTGTGTTACTTTTTTTGTTACACATGTTTTATATATATTTTTAAAAAACTTACTATCATATTGTCATGATTATGAATAGTAAATTAGAAATTGGTCATGACATCTTCAATAATATACCATCCAAAACCGACCAAATCACACTGCACATGTAATTGCAAAATTGCGGTGCAGTTATGGATTTGGCCAAACCACACTAAACCACATCGCGAACACCCCTAATTACTGTAGACGTGTGGGAAAATTGAAATATACTATTTTATTGTCTCTCTCTTCCTAAATAAATTAAAAATATATTCTCTCTCTTTAGTCTCTTGACAAACCCCCCCTTTCTCTCTCCAATTTGCTTAACACATCGAGATGAGGTATCTTAGCCCTATCTCAGTGGGTTGTCCTATCATGAGCCTGAACACTTTGGGTGGTCACTCAATGATCTTGTGTCCTCCGAAGAGTAGATTAGTGGTTGTGGTGGTGGTTGTGATTGGTGGGTTGACAGTTTCGAAGATTTTGGTTGAGAGATCAGGGTATATGACTGTGATTTCAAAATGAGTATGTGATTTTTTAAATTTGGTTTTCTATGCATAGCTATGTGATTTTGTTGGCTGTTGATGGTGGTGGTGGCGGTGGTGGGTTTTGAGGGTGGTGGTTGTTGTGGTTGAGTTTTATTTATTTTTATTTTTATTTTGGGAAGGGTATTAATTGTGGTGGTAATGGCTCGTATTCATTGTGGTTGTGGTGGCTAGTTTTGATTGTGAGTGAAGAGAGCAAGAGACAAAGAGGAAGAGAGAGAAATCGCAACGAATGAAGAGAGAAACAGTGAGGTAGAAGGATTAAGAGAGTGAAATGAATAAAATAATGAATAGTATTAGTTTAGATGTGAAATATGAGAATTGGGATGTTAGATGAGTTGTACAATGATATGTTAAAATAAATAAAGTAGCATTTTAGATGGTAAAATAAGTATTTTTTTAGGTACCCAAATGTAAATGCTCTTAAATAGAAGTAGATAGAAATGATGATGTGGTGCCTCTTATTAGAGGTCCCCATGATTGATAGAATTCAAGAATAATTTACTAATTTTATAGATACCTTTTACGATTTTACCACACAAATTTCTACCGTTATCCTATATGTAGGACATTATGATTTATTGCTTATTACTTTTGTGGACCACCATTTTTTTTTCGACCCCTCAAAATAAGCCACATCAATATACTATAATTTTCTTTTAAACTCATTAGTCATCTCATGATATATGGTCTTTCTTTCTCTACTGAGTTATACAATTAAACAAATTGCGCACATTGTGTAAGTACAGTGCCTCTAAAACTTAGAAATAAAAATGGGTAATTACAGTAAACTTACGTGTGGTTTGGTCCAAATTCATATTGCCTACACTTGGGTTGAAAAGTCACATTATAATTATTGCAGAGCAATATAAGCTTAATTTAAGAACCAAAATTGGAAGATATACGTCACTACAAGAAATCTGGGTTTAGGCGGTGTTTTTTTTAGTGACGTTTTTAAATCCGCCACTATAAGTGGCATACTGTGACATTTTCTAAAAACGCCGCTAAAGATTGAGATTTTAGTGACGTTTTTTAAAAAACGTCGCTGTAACTCAAAACAATACCAACATTTCTTAAAACGTTGCAAGAAGTATAGTTTTAGCAGCGCATATCTCGTTTATAGCAACGTTTTAATAAAACGTCGCTATAGTGATTAAAGATAATGTACTAAGCATGTATCTAAAAAAGAAATACTCTATAGTGACGTTTTCTAAAATGTCGCTACAGTGATTACAGCAAATGATCCCACCTGTTGGTGAAAAAAAAAATACTCGCTATATTGATTAAAGCAAACACTTTCAAATACTCTATAGCGACGTTTCGAAAACGTTGCTATATGTTCTAAACTTTTAACTTTCAGGTTCCCAAAAAAAATACGCGCTATCTTGAACAAAGCAAACACTTTCAAATACTCTATAGCGACGTTTCGAAAACGTCACTATATGTTCTAAACATTTTCACTTTCAAGTTCCCACACTTTTTTTCCCTCTATATATTTTTTTTTGGCCTACACTTTTTTTTTTCTTTCTTTTCATTAACTCACTCCGTGTCCCACTCTTTTCTTTCTTAGGCTCACTATTCATTGTCCCCTTCCTTTCTTTTCTTTGTTCTTTGTTCCTAGTGTTTTCTTTGTGACCCATTTTCTCTAGGACCACCACACATCTTTTCCCTTCCACCCACTACCACCGCGGCCGTCATCAACCTCCACTAAGACCCACTGCCACCACCATACTTTTTTCCCTCTTTTTTATTGTTCAAGTTTCTTTAGAGTGTAAGTATTTGTTCTTGGCTTATGAGTTTGCTTTGATATGGTATTTTTTTAATGGGTCATGGAGCTTTTTTGCTATTTTTCAGTTTTGGTTGGAAAGCTTTTGTTGTTCAATTTTCTTTAGAGTGTAAGTATTTGTTCTTGGCTTATGGGTTTGCTTTGATATGGTATTTCTTCAATGGGTCATGGAGCTTTTGTGCTAATTTTTGCTATTTTTCAGTTTTGGTTTAAAGTTTTTGTTGGTCAAGTTTCTTTAGAGTGTAATTATTTTTTTTTGGCTTATGGGTTTGCTTTGATTTGGTTTTTCTTTAATGGTTCAGGGAGTTTTGTACTAATTTTTGCTTTATTCTATTTTGGTTGGAAATTGGTAGAAAATTCTCTTATTCAAATTTGGCTTCTTGGGCAAAAGGACTTGAGGATCAAGGGCTGAATCATTGTAAGTATTTCTTTAGAGTGTTAGTCTTTGTTTTTCAATATTATACCTTCTAGCAGTGGCAGGGGATGAACAATAGGATTGCAAAATAGACTATGTTCCAAACATATATATTAATAGACTATCTCGCAATTAATATTCCTCAGCATAGAGTGAATACCAACTACTACGATTAGGCGAGAATTACTCTCATTATTAATGCTATCATGGTAACTCTTACCAAACAAAATAATTTGCCGCTATTTCTTTGACCTCTAAGTGATAATAGCAAGAACTCAGCATAGAGGATACTATCAAACTTAGTCTAGTGTACACCATTGCCTAGAATCATGTGTAGCCACATTTCATCCCCTTAAACAGGTTTATTATGTAGTGCCATGATACAAAACACCCTCCGCATGGAATGCAAAGCTCGAGGCTAAGACAAGGTGTTTGATCAAACTACTATAAACCAAGAAATTCAATCCTGTAGTACCATGAAATAAATACTCTCCGCATGGAATGCTAAGCTCGAAGCAAAGACAAAGTATATATTTCACACTACTATGAACCAACAATGGAGGCCGTGAGATCCAACCCTTGTATCTCTCTCCCACTAGAAATTTTAAAACAAGTGGATTGTCCTAAAAACATTGTGATCTAATCACAAATTTAACCCTACACATCAAATGTGTTTAATTGTTTAAATTCGATGTGATGTTACTAAGTCACGTCACTTTAGTGTAACAAACATTCACTTAATCACAAAGAAGTTTAACCTTGTAATCCATGAAGTAAATACCCTCCGCATGGAATGCAAGACTTGAAGTCAAGACAAGGTATTTATTCACATTACAATAAACTTAACAAAAGGGTTATTTAAGCACTCCCACTCATTATTTGGGTTTTTTTCTTAAATAATTGTGATCCCATCACAACTAATAACCTTACACTTGTTCAAGACTCTAATCTTATTAGAATCACTAACTAAAATGGAAGTCCTAAACTATTTAGGATTCCTTAAACACTAATGAATCAAAAATTAGTTATATAAAACTCTCTCCTTAATTTACTAAATAAAAGATTCTAATCTCATTAGAAACTATATAACTTTTTAATTAGAATTTTAATCTCATTAAAACCCTCTAATTAAAATAAATTAAGGACTTTTAATCATAAAACAATTTAGGACTAAGAGTTCTATTTAACTAACATCTTTGATCTCAGTATGTCTTTTAGTTAGATAATGATTAATAAATATCCTTAACTTTTAAGGACTATAAAATTAATCATATAGCCTTGCTTTTATTAAAGTTTTAACACTTAGTCAAAAACAAGTGAAAATTCAAAATTCAGTGCCTTTGATCGGTCGAAAGGAATTCTCGATCGATCGAGACTCACAAAACTGATTTTTTTAGAATTTTCAGGTAACCGTTTTTGACATCTTCATTGATCTACCATCAAAAACACTTTTTGATTTTATCAACGAAGATTTACAGATCAAGAACTATAATAATGCTAGACACGTGAAAAAATATAATCCTAATCTAATTAGGAATAAATTTCATTAAACTAGCATTAACATATATAAATATATATAACGTAATAAAAATCTTTATTATATATAAAAATTCATATTATATTATATATAATATAATATACAAATTAATATATATAATATATAATTATTATATTGTATATATATATATATATATATATATATATATATATATATATATATATATATATATATATATATATAACTATCAGAAAGTTAGAATCCTGGACATATAAAGGATTCACTTTTCAAAAACACATTAAAGCCATCAAGCTTTTGTAGACTAAGTCAATGCATTTGCACAAAGGCCAATCAACCGTGGGCCATCTTATTGTCTTATTCTAAACCAAGTTGTGCAACAAACTCAAGCAATGCATTAAGTCCAAAAGTTGCAAGCAGTGAAATGAGAATTCAAACCATGCAATTGGTAACCTTTTCTAAGTCCAATCCGTGACATAAATTCAAACCATGCAAATTTGAATTCAAAGTCAAACGGTGCAATAACTGAAGCAGTTTTCCTTTTCAAGCGGTTACTTCATCAATTAATAACTACCATAAGGCATGCAATCCGTACATCAACTATGAAATAACAATCAATACATCAACACTCAATTGTATTCATATCCAAGCACTTTTCTACAAGACACGGCTTCACACAAAAACAATATATCCTTGTGAAGAAACGGATATGTATATACAAGTGATGCAATTCTCTTCATTATATTCATATGATGCAAAAAATTAAGAACACAAAGACATTGGTTTTTCTTAAATTCTAAAATTTAATCACATATTATACAATCATGATATGAAAACCTGGCTCTGATACCAATTGAAGGAAAAATTCTGGTTTTGCATCTCATGCAAAACACATAGCGGAAGCAACGAACTAGGATCTATTTCATTCATGATTGATAACGTGCACTATGTAAATTTCAGAATTTAAGAACAAGATAGCGTACCTTGGTGTGGAGAAATTCAAAACAAAGATTAGAAGCACTTGGAAACACTTTTAATCTTCACTCCAATTCCACTTTACGCCCAAGATGTGTGGTCTCTCAATCAGTTTTATAAAGGGAGAATGAAAGTGTGTCTCACACTCTCTCATACACCGTTTCTTTTTCTTTTCTAATTTCTTCTAATAAAAATTCTGTATGTTTCTCCCTTTATAACTAACTGATTATCTAATTGGGCTGGCCTATTGGGCATTTCCAATTGGGCTTTAGTGTGTGGCTTGGAGTGGGACCAAAAGGGACCAATAAGACACTAGCTTCAATGGGCCTTGGACTTTTCCGTCAACTCTTGACAAGCCCAAAGTTACCATTAATTATATTTAATACCACTATATAAATATAATTGCACTCTAGGCCTTATTAATAAATTATATCCCAAGACTTTATTATGCATGCAACCCCTTCATTAAAATATTCGTAGTAATCCAAAGTCATGAATATAGACTGCCACTTTGAAGATTACTACATCTTAATCCTTGAGTACCTGGTTTAATCCTTTATGTTATTCGTCATATATTTATGAAATCCAATTTCATAAATATATACTTTAGTAACTCCTTACTAAAGTGGTTGGGCCCAACACTCTGAATAACTAAATCCATTAAACTTATCTCAAGGGAATATTTTGTATCTCCATTAAGAGACTATGAATTCCATCTTGAGAATATATGTTCCATCAACACTAAATGCGGATGCCCAACATACTGAGGTTTTGACCGTAACTAATAGATCTCACTCCTGATATATCAAAGCAGCCTACATCTCATGATCAGGTCCATTATTCTCTCAGGATTTAGAGTTGATGTAAATAGAAGTCGTGAGATTTATTATTCATTTGACAGTCGTTAGGAGAATAATAAATCTCACAGCGGTCCAGTTCAATATGTCTTAACTCTTAAAACATATCAATATACCAACTAGAATTCTTCACTTCCATGATCAAGACAAATCATCTTAGTTGATATGTTATAGTCTTCGCAGATGAAACGCCCAATTTCATCACCGACTACGAACTAAACTTCTGAGTTTATAAAGAACTTGTGATTTATATCTTCTGTGACTTTTCACATAAATCACATACAATGCATCTCATGGACTATGATAATGTCTTAGTTCATTTATAGATAGTCTCATATAATTAAACAATTTAATTATTAAATACATGCCAATAAATTGGGTTTTAGGGCATAAACCCCAACATCAGGTTCCTCATTTAGAATTTGATAATACAAAATAGAGACCTCAATATTAGAAGTAAGTTTTGTACCTTGCACCTAGGATCTTTTAATTCTGTCGGATTCAAAAGACTGCCACAATTTTCACATTAATCTCCTCGGGCAGACTGGTAATTGCACCCTTCTTTTGGGCAAGTACCCTCCACACGCCGATCAGCTAAGAACCTTTTGCATGTATCGCAGTAAAGCTGAATATGGTATGAATAAAGTGTTAGTAACAAGAGGTTAAATAAATTTATCACCATTAAAGTCTATAATTGACCACAATAAAAAAGCTGTAGAACAAAAAGGAGACACCAGAAAAATATCCAATAATTGGACAACTAAACAAGAATAGAGAAGTCTTCTTTTTCTTTTTCTTGCATAAAAGAATAGAGTGGTCGAGAATGTTATCATGTACAGAATCACACCAAGTATTAACAAGAAAATAAATCATACTTGCTGCATTGAATTCTCAGAAAGCCAATTGTTCTCCAAAATTTTATTAAAAATCGCTTGGCAAATTTCCGTCTGTTGTGGGGTTGAGGTACGCCCAAATTTATCAAAACTTATACTGAACCAGTCATAGACTTCCTTATGAATAGCATGGTATCTGTAAATGCAGAACACATAAGATGGACTGATGCATGTACATATCGAGTAGTCAAAAAACGTTTGTACTCTGCACGTTCAAGAATTAGAAGGATGCCACGGTTCAAACTTAGCGTACCTAGTCCGCGAGACCACCACTCGCCGGGGCCTTATTCCGCTTAGGGCATGTTCTTCGGTTATGTCCCTCTTGGTCACACAACCCGCATTGCACCTTCCTCCCGCCCTCCTTCCATGGTGTGGTTCTAGGCCGTTTCCCACCCTCGTCCATCTCATTCCTGATTCGTGTTGAGACAGGGCGACCTTTCTCTCGAATCAATTGGGGGTTAGGGAGGACCCTTCGAGTTTCTTCAGGATTTGGCCATGATAATCTATCTTTCAAGACAGGGAAAACGGGAGCATAGCTCCGAAACAGTGCGTCCACGCTATAGCATTGGTCAATGTACTGCTCTGCATCATGTCGATACCTAATACAAACTGCAATGACATGTGAACATGGTATCTTATACAATTTCCATTTCTGACATGTGCAAGTTCTTTGCAACAAATTAACTCCATGTGTGTGATCCCCATGTCTAGCAGTCCCTGGATTATGCGGTGTATCTACTTGATATGACTGTTGTTGCGCACTCAATCTTGTCACCCTGTGATGCTCCGCCTTCTCCTTATTTCTCATGAAGATATCCAAGGCATATTTACACCATTTTTTCCCTGAATTCAACTGCTCTATGCTCTTATTGCGACGATCATCGAAATAAGCATTCAGTTTGAACCATGTGTATTTCACCATTGCTGTAATAGGCAGGCTACGAGCACCCTTTAGAACACCATTGAAGCACTCGGAGACGTTTGTAGTCATCGTCCCATAACGGTAACCCTCGTCAAAAGTTAGAGCCCATTTCTCTTTCGGCACATCCTTCAGATATTGGTGCGCATCCCGGTTCACATTCTCAATTAAATCGAAGGTGGCATTGAACTTTCGCTCCTGGGTTGCACTTGCTGCCCTCCATACTAGGTTCTTTAAAGTTTCATTGTTCCATCTAGTGTTCACGTTACTGCATAGATGACGAAGGCAGTAACGATGTTCTGTCATGGGAGGCTGTAAATAGTCTCGATTAGTGTCTCTGAAGATAGCTTGTATCCCAGGGTGTCTGTCAGATATGACACACAGGTGTCTCCGGTTAGTAACATACCTTCTTATACAAGCCAAGAACCAACCCCAAGTCTCTGTGCTCTCGCTCTCCACAACGGCGAAGGCTAGTGGATAAATCTTATTATTAGCATCTGTCGCAATTGCAATCATCAATTTTCCTTTATATTTTCCATAGAGGTGGGTTGCATCAATACTAATCACAGGCCTACAGTTCTTGAACCCAATAATACATGGACGAAACGCCCAAAATACGGACTTGAATGTACAGGTTCCTGGTTCATCATTATCGTCCACGTTTAACTTATACTTTGTACCCGGACTTGCATCCTTAAGTCCTGCCAAAAAACGTGGCAACTCTGCATAAGACTCCTTAAAATCCCCGTATATAGCTGCAACGGCCTTTTGTTTGGCATCCTAAACCTTGTATGTGAACCATAATAATTATGTTAGAAATTAAGTACAAGTCAAATAATTATAGTTGAAGAAAACAAATCAAGACTTGTAAGGCTATAAGATGAAGATAATATTTCTTTCTCTTTATTCATTTTTTTTTTTCAATTCAATTTCATTTTTCATAACATCAGGTATTCATGGGTTTTGGGAATTACAATCATGCTTATACTTCCATGTAATGAAAAAAGAATGCAAGTTAAAGAATACCTTGTAGTGAGATACTTCGTGTTTTAAGTCTGCCAAAGCAACGTGACGTAAGTTCTTTATCTTATACGTGGGGTCTTCTTGTATATAGCGCTCAAGTACGTATGCTAGGAACACCGAATCAATCATCCGTCCATCATGAGCATTCTGAATTTTGTCGCACGTGTGGGGGTCCTTGCATTTTGCGATCTTCCAGACATTGTCTCCCTTGCAACAGATCGCACGGACTGACCATGGGCAGGAATCATCCTCACAACTCACCATAAGCCTCTCTGAGTCTGAATGCTCAGTTTTAAACCTAAAATTCTCTCGCAGTGCGTACCAAGTTAATGCATGTCGCACCGCAAATTTAGTCGCGAATACCATTCCTTTCATTGGCTGCTGCCTAGGCGTCCAACTTGATACTTCTGCTTGCATAACCAGTGATGGATCAAACATATTATCCCAAGTGTTTTTGGTGAACCATTTCGGCGTAGGATCGGGACCAGGGCATGTGTCTCTATTCTCTTCTACAACCACATCCTCGATATGATCAACATCATCATGTTCACCCATGGTTTCTAGACGCTCCTCAAACTCATCCCTAGTAACATCAATATCAGTTGCATCGTCACCAAGTCCGTGATCATATTCGGGTTCAGATGTGCCCCCATGCAGCTCATCATGAGATAAATGCTCTCCTGCATGCACTTCCTAGGGCCCTTACTCCTCCTCAATGTGTGAAGCATGGGGAAATGTTTGCCACGGTTCAGTACCATACTCATCTCCTGTGTTTTCTGCACACCCTTGATAAGATTGTAATGGTATTGAGTCAATGTGCTCATCTACAGTTCCATCCAAAACAGTGTGTTGTGAACCCTCCCCGGCCTCTACTATGGTGGGCTCAACAATGACATAGAGATCCAAAGCAAAAAATCCTTTCACCACCATTTGCTCAACAATTTCCCACATCATCTTCACTTGGGCGCCACTCGATAACTGTAGTGAATTGTAGAAAACATGGGTGTCTAGAACCCGTTGAGGTGCTCGATACACGATGGAAATTTTATGCCTAGAGTGGTCTAACCTCATCACCTTCAATATTCTTCGTTGCAATTTCATAAGCCCTATCCCACGCTTCACCCTAACACAATTTTGCTTTTGGTTCGAGCCTTGGTATGACAACCCATGCAAGTCATGATAATACATCTCTCCATCGTAGTATACATAGAAAAAGTGAAAATCCATCACTAACCTGTTGGCATCAATATAAAAGTTGCCATAATGTATAACCACTTGCAATTGATCTTGTGTATGATAAAAACAATTTATATTCAAACTCAATCATAGACATCTAAATAATTGAATATTTGACAAATATAAAAACAATTAATAGTATATCGAGTTCTGCGTTCTAGTTAACTCAATTTATAACATTTCTCTCATAAAAAAAATTATAAAATCTCTTATTGTCAAACTCACATGATTTTTAAAATCAAATCACGTATAAAAAAAATTATTAGTTTTTTCACATAATTAAGAACCATAATCAGACTGACAATTCAAATACAATCATATTTACATTATAAATGAGAAAAATAAAAAAATAATAAAGTCAAGTTCAAACAACATAGTGTTATGCGTTATTATTACCATATAACTAGGGCGATGATTTCAGTTACAAGATTTTCACTATTGTGTTAAGTTTTTACATATATAATAACGCATAAGAACATTTTTACATAAAAAACACAAACCAATTACAGAGAATAATTTTTTAAAAAAAACTTTAGGCATTGTAGTTACAGTGCCAGTTGAATAAACAAAAGGATTGAATAAACGGGAATAAAAAACTGACTAACTAAACCAAAACACTATTGTAGCTACAGTGCTGCACAATTCAAAAATATTGGATGTACAATGACAAGACACTGTGCGCGCATTCGCGCTTTTATTATAAATAAGTAATTTTCAGCTCGACTTATTACATGTGTATAAGCCTAGGTTGGATTGTCGAAGGATTGTGCATATATATTTCATGCTTTTTAAAATTTTAGGGTTCGTTTGGTATTGCTGTTCTAGTAACGTTATTTGTATTTTTCGGAAATACATGTGGATGAAAAAATGTATAGAAATACGTGTAATGTTGTTTCAAAATTGAAAATTGTTGCTTAAAATTCTATACCAAACGGCCAAGTTTTTATAAACTATTTAAGTACTTTTAAATAGTTAAATAAATATTTACCATTCATATAATTTGCCTAAATTATATTTCAAAATTTCTAATTTGTGAAAATTAATGATTAAGATACCAAACTTAATCAAACTGAAAATGAAAATAATATTATAAAATAAATTTGTATATATGGTGGGTGGAGTTTTTTGCCTACGTGGTTGATACAAACTATTACTTTGAATTTGACCCAACTCAAATCCAATCCAACAATGAAAAATGATTCCAATCATCAATAATTTTATGGGTTGGCCACACATTTTTTCCACGGAGAGTCCCCCAAAAACATCTATTACATTCACAAGAAATTACACAACTTTTTCACATGTGTTGAGTTTGTATATTTTTTCAAATACTCGTATACACTGACTACTTAGATCACTTCTTTGAAATTGCAAGCATATTTTTAAATTTCCAAATTTTTGAAACTTCACTACAAAGGTGTGAATATCAGCAGTTGTACATAGTTAGTATTGAAAAATTAGGGAGTACAAAAAACTACTCATGCATGGAGTACAAAAACACCACATACGTAACAACCATCAAACAAAGCACTTAGCTATTACCTCTGCGTTCTGGTCACAGCAAGCTTGACCCAAAGGATAAATAGACAGCACGTTGGTCTTGCAAAATCAAGGACTTGCAGATGGTGACCCAACTACCAGTTGGTTTTGTGTCCACGAAGTGCGCTGACTCGTCATGTGGAGTTGGGAAGATGGACGCCAGAAGAGTTCAGAAGTTGTTTAACCAAAAATAGACGAAAGGTGATGGGCAATGTATTCTGAAGAGGTACTCGAGTTTGGAGAACTCGAGTACCATTGATTATGCATTTATGTGGTGGTTGCCGTCAGGGAAGTCGGTGCTTGCAATAAGTATGGAACGTATTACTCGAGTCTTCAGGACTTGAGTACTATTAGGAAGTACCCGAGTCCTTCAAAGTCGAGTATTCCTCGGGTATGATATAGTAATCATACAGATTAGTACTCGAGTTTAAAGAGCTCGAGTACGACTAACGGGTACTCGAGCTTGGGGTACTCGAGTATCATTTATTATCTGTTTACTGTCTCTCCATCTTCCTACAGTTCTCGAAATTTTATACAGTGAATAAATTGATCCAGTCCAAAAGACAGGATCACAAGTCAAAACTACTGAAGTAATCAAATCCCAAGAGCCCCACACCCTAACCCTGCCCCAACCATGATTTAGATCTTCCTTCTTAGATTAATACACAATTCGTTGCTCAATAACTCAAAAGAATTAGTGATTTGAAAAGTCTCTAGACTTATGACAGAGTCCACTTTGCTCATCTGTAATATTGTTACCTTTGAGCCAGGATAACACTAGAGCCAAACTTGAACTTTTAGAAATTATATTTCCTAAAAAGCTTAGATAGTTTCTTTAGATCCCAACAAAAGGCAACACAAGGAATTGAATGGCATCCACTAGTTAAGCAATGTTTTGCTGATTGCAACTTATTTACATGTGCAACCAGAAACCTAACCTTATTCAACAAGTATCCTTAACAATCCAGAGAGAGCAGATACAGTCAACTCATCCCCGTTTTCTTCTCCTCACTGGTTCCGTAACTGGTCTCACCTTGCCTAAAAATAACACAAGCAAATACTCATATTCAAATCATTTAACCATAAAGAGATGCATATGTAATCAGTATAAGAGGGGAGAGCACTATGTCCAGTCCCACAGTCAGGAGGATGTGTCCGTGTCCGTTGCGGCCTTCGCGGCCGATCCTCACTGTGTGAAGCCTCAGGTGGGGGGGTGGGTATCTCTGTCTGGATGGCACCAGGGGTGGGTAGCCTAGGGGTGGGCATGAATCTCATCTCATCTCTACCACATACATCTCCGGGGATAGTGCCGGTAGTCGGTGGGGGAGAGGATGTGGGTGGGCAGGTATCATCGCGAACCATGGATGGGGACCGACATGTCTGGGCAAACGTATGGGATGGACCCGCACCATCATGTGCCATGGAGCCCATGTCATAACGAGTGTCCTGCATCATCTCATCTGATGTCTGACTTGCCTCCTCCATCGTGTGGTCATGCACGGGTGTGTGACGGCCACCCGATGTGTGACGGCTCGCAGTTGTGGGATGCCGACTAGATGCATGGCACTGACTAGATTGACGGCCTCCATGCCCTCGACGTCCACCTGCTTGCCGACCACGCCTTACAGCCGGTTCACTTGCGTTGCCCACAGTGCGTACATCATCCAAGGTCAATCGACTGATTTCTTCAACAGATTGCAAGGCATTCATACAGTCCGTGTAGATCTCAGACCCTGATTCGAACTTCGCCATAATCCTCAACTGTGATTCAACCTGTCACAAGTATACAAGAGTAGTGTTAGGATTTGGAACTAAACTATGCAAAGCAAGGTACATTTATAATAGAACAATCTTTGTAAACTTACCAAAGTGTCCCAGTATGAGGTCTCTTTTGTAATATGCCGAACAGTGATGGAACGATACCACACCATATACTCGTCATTGTAGTTCATTAACCCATGAAAGGGCGGTGCTTCAGCAATTGTGGCATGCGCAGCCCATCTAGCAATATGAGTGGCATGTTCTTGAACCCAATTTTTTTCCTGCTTGCCTTGGAGCATTATCTTGTGAAGTTCAATTGAAGTATCGACATTGTCCGGTACGCCTTGCTTCATCCCAAACTATCGAAGAACACGTTCGGGGTAATGGCCTTCAATCACCCAAAAATGTATGAGCGGCACGATGGACCTCCATATGTGTTGGCCTGCCGTACAATATGCGGGCAGGGAACCCAAATAATCTCTATATGGCTCCCAGACAATCTATAATGATCCAACAAATGCAAACAACCATATTAACAATATATGTGTAACGATATCTTACAAACAACCATACAAACAACCATAAAGTGGTTGGTTCCCACTTGTAAGGCACGATACCTGATTTGGCCGGAGCGAAGCAAGCGACACACGATAGGCGCGTAGGACATGCATTGGATGGTCAGTTGTTATCTTAGCCCCTTTCCATCTATCAAACAACACAGACATAACCTTCATATTAATTACTTACATAATTCTCATGCGAAAGAAATTAATGTGGAAATGTAAAACGATAACTAAGTTGAAGATCCTACACACCTAACAGTAAGTGGACCTGGGGGCAGTGCCTGCTGTGGATGCCTCATCACAGGACATATTTGCGGAAACCTCGCCCACGCCTACAACTGCACTAATAGCAGTGCACCACCAATTTACTTGGCTGTCTTCTCTGATGCCTTACAGAGGTGTCTATATAGCCAACTTAGTGTTGCACTACCCCAACTATAATTCTTTCCATTGCTGATTGGATTGAAAAATTGTAGATACATGATTGAGAGCCGTTCGCCAGATTTGTCCATAAACAATATACTACCCAACATTTGGAGTATGTAATACCGAGCATACTGTTGCACACGCACCTCAGTGGCGTCAACAGGAAGAAGGTTACGAAACTGCTCCTCCAGCCATTTGGCTTTTATCCTCGGCCCTTCCAACACTGCAGTGTTCTTTTTTGTACCAACTGGTCTGTCCGGTGGAAGGAAGCCTAGCAAATCTATGCAAAAGTCACGCCAGTTGTCCATATGGGTAAATCCTACCACCGGCAAGCCATGTACAGGTACCCCCAGGATGACCTCTATGTCTTGTAGCGTGATGGTCATCTCACCGTGTGGCAAGTGGAATGAGTGCGTCTCTGGCCGCCATCTCTCCACTAAGGCCGTGATCAGTGCATGGTCAAGGTCCATATGTGAGACTCGAAGTAGCCCATCTAACCCCGCATCTGTGATGTAAGTGGCAATCCGTGGATCTAACCCACCATCAAACAGACCTTTATCTCGGTGACGACAAGTCAGAACACCTGGCACTTCCTGCAAACAAAGTAGCTTAGTATTAATAATAACATTCACTAACCACGTAATAATTACACTTCAAACATAATGCCCAAAATCTTTCTACTACATATATTGATTACAATGACACAAGTGCATACCTCGCCTGCCAAAGGAGCATCCCAAAGCAAACTTGAACGATGCATAGGTTGCCTCGTCAAGACAGTCCCTATAGAGGGTCTTGCTCGATGTGGGTCCATACCTGGTATAAATTAAAGGTGATTAATGACCCATTAGCATATTCATCAAATACCCATAAGCTAAATCAAAATGATAGCATCTCACTAATTTTTTTTACTTGTTCTTATATCAATAATTTTTTATGGCCTTTAAGAGGGGAAATGCTATTGTTGAGGGTGGCTCAAGTGTAATTTTATTGAACCAAATTGCTAAAGTCAGTACCTATATATACATGTTCTCTTTCTTCAACCCTTTGTTTAGTTTTAAGTTATATTTAATATTTAGTTGTATTTTAAAGTTAGTATTGGAATTTGTATATCAATGAATATACCAATTGTTTGATTAATTGCAAAATATAAACAATAGGCTATATATATATATATATATATAAAATAAATAATGACCAACAATTATTATGACCAAAAACATGCAGTAAATAAACAGACCCTTCATCTAGTTTAGGTGTAGGAACCGCTCTCGACCCTTCTGCAGAATTACATTACCAAACTATGGTCCAAAGTTAGGATAAATTCTTCAGAAAGTGTTAGGAACTCACATGAAGTTCAATTCAATGGATTGGCCTCCACTACAGACCTTCTTTCCATATTCTAGGAAGGGTTTTTCTAAGTGAGATATGTCCTAAACATGCAAATTGCTTTAAGAAAACCTAGATCAAAATAAACATAAGCACAATTCAAGCATACATAAGGGGTGAGTTTCCTATTTCTAAGTTTTTAGCTTAGGCTAACATCAACCAAACATGCATTAAATTAATAAAATAAAAGATAAAGATTTCTAAGGTTTCTGCAATGTGTACACATGACCAATATTTCTGACATAGGTCTCTAGGGTGGTGCTACATAGAACATACACACTTAAGAGGAAAAACCCTTCTCTATTCTAATTTCTATTCTAAGTATGTTCCTAAGCTATAATTAATTGAAAATTAGAACAAAAATAATTAAACATGTAAAATTAAAAGGCAAAAAATATGATATAAAAAATGAAAAAAACACACACACACACACAAAGAAAGGAAGATTTACCTCTACTGTAGACAAGGATCTTGAAGCTTAAATTAAATGGTCCTTTCAGTCTTTGGGCTGAATGATACTATAGAAGACAGTACAAACAATGTTAGAAATCCTTAAACTCAAACATCAACGACCATGGAGAGATTTTTTGACCACCCCGAAAAAAACAAAAAAAAAACAAAAAACTATAGAACTTTAAAAGGGGAAGTTCCCTTTTTTTTTTTCCCTCAAAAACTCTCCTAAGCACTTGATTGATTTTCTTTAAAGGGCTCTAATCTAAGCCTTTCAATTCATGTGTTCTTTCTATTTTTAAAACTAATAAGTTCTTTCTAATAAGTGAGTTCTTTCAATTCATGTTTTTTAAATTCACAATATCCAAGATTCAACATAGCACAATCACAAACTAATATAATTCTATAAGGAATATTTCCACAACTACCAAATCAAAAAGAGGAAAAGAATGTCAAATCCGTTCATGACCCAACAAATACAAACTCGCATCCTCCTATATATATATATATATATATATCATCACTTCCTATTAGCAACATTGATCCAAAACAAATTGCATTTTGGATTATTCTAGACTATCAAGCAATAAAAAAAACAACACAGTAATTTCCCAATAAACGTAACACAACACAGCTCATTGCAATAAAAAAAATTCCTACATATCAACAACAGAATGAATCAAACAGTTTCAGAATAAAACTAAAATAAAAGGAACCACGTAACATAAACAACACAGTAATTCCCCTCTAAAACTTCATAACAAGGAACAAAGAGACACACCCAAATCAAAAAAGATCAAATAATTGAAAACTCCAAACATCCTTTATTTATTTATGTTAAGACACACTTATCATAGTTTAATAGAATTAGCTTCACTTCAATTTCTTGACTCCTTTTAATTACAACAATGCAACATGCACCCTCCTCTACTCTCAATTTCGTTTCACAATGTTTTCAAAAAACAAATAAACAAAACAAAAAACCAGCCAACAATATTTCATTTCTTGTCAAAATTTCACAACAATTTTCATTGTTTTCTTTGCATTTTACACAACAATGAACAACATTTTAGATCCAACACAATTATAAAAAATAACACAATTAATAATCAAAATTACCACAATTAGTTAAAAACTCATGGAAAGAACAAAAAAAAAACCCCAAACATTGCTAACCTTTGAGTGTGAGGTCGCCGGTGATAAAATGGGTTTGAGAGTGCGAGGTCGCCGGCGATGAAATGGGTTTGGGGTTTGAACGCCGGTGCCGGCAAAGAAACGGGTTTGGGAGTCCGACGTTGCCGGCGATGAAAGGGGTTTGGGGTTTCTACGGCGGCGCCAGTAATGAAACGGGTTTGGGAGTCCGAGTTTTACCAGCGATGAAATGGGTTTTCGGTTTGGAGAGTGAGAGTGTGCAACTGAGTGAGAAATGAGAGATGAGAGAGTAGAAATGACCGGTTTTAGTGCGCCATACTCGAGTATGATATAATCGAGTACTTTCAATACTACCCGAGCCCATGAAACTCGAGTATAATGGGCATATACACAAAATTGCAATCCAGATTTATACTCGAGCCTCGCACACTCGAGTACCATGAAAAGTACCTGAGTTCTTAAAACTCGAGTACTAATTTGTATATACAATTTTGTACCAGTCTTAATTGTCCGGCAAGAAGGGATAGGAATCCAGATTAGTACTCGCGTTTCAAAAACTCGGGTACCATGAAAAGTACTCGAGTATACGAAACTCGAGTATAAATCTGGATTCCCATCCCTTGTTCCCACACAATCCAGACTGGTTCAAAATTGTATATACAGATTAGTACTCGAGTTTTAAGAACTCGGGTACTTTTCATGGTACTCGAGTGTGCGAGGCTCGAGTATCAGTCTGGATTATCCCATCGCATGGTGGTGTACAATCCAGATTGGTAACCGAGTTTAGTGGACTCGGGTACCAGATTTTCCATTACTCGAGTTCTCCAAACTCGAGTACTTGGTGAATTTTTTTAAAATAGATATTCCACGCTGGCATGCCACGGTGGAAGTGTAAAATTGAGTACTCGAGTTCACCAAACTCGAGTACTGGAAAAAGTGGTATATCCCCAATTAGTTCCGAAACAGTGTTTTCTGCCTAAATTTTTTTAGAAATGGTGGTATTGGGCCGATTTGGCCCAAAAGAAATTACCTCTTGATTTATGGGCAGTTTACTTTGGGCCTTAGAAGAAACATGTGCTGGTTGCTCACCTTCATTATAATATGCTGTCCATGATAGCACAGTATTTTGGGCCTTGGAAAGTCCAATAAGAAGAGATGGGTCACTAAGACCCGAGTCAGACAAGGAAGGTTGATATTCTTTGGATGGGGGGAGGAGGGGGTTCTTGTTGTAGTCTATAACCTTCAGTAGTTCTACTAGACTCTGATTGGGTTGATAGGAATGGTTTAGTTGCAACTGGACGGTCTGTCTCCATGGGGGTAAGTGAGGTTAGAGTTGTGGGTTCAGAGATATCTGGTTGGATAACTGGTTGGGATTGGGTGGGAAGGTTTGGGTATTTGCTTAAAGAGATGTGTTTGGAAGTGACATAATCAGCCAAATTTTCAAACCTTGTCAGATTATTCCTCGATCCGACTGCTTAGGTTTCCTTGGCTCCCGCATCCTGCAGCGCGTGTATTCTACGCTCTTCTTGCTCCTAGGCTACTGCCTCCTTCCTTCCCTCATCTTCCTCATCACTAGATTGATTCCTTTCAGCAATGAATTCCACCCATCGTGAAGTTCTTTTACTAGCTGCTTCTGCCTTCAACCATGGCCCAAATCCAAACGGTTCCTTGAAGTTTGATTGCACTTCTGCATCTGCCCAACGACATCTTGCTTTTAAATGACCCAACCTACCACATTTGAAACAAAACTCTGCAATTCTCTCATATTTATACCGAATCCAAAGATTCGGTTGTGTGTTTCTGTCCAGAAAAAAACCACTCATCAGTGGGTCTACAACCTTTAATTCAACCTTTACTCTTAAGAATTTTCTCATACAAACTCCCCCACTACCAGTAAAGTCCACCTCTAACACTTCTCCCACTAGAGCACCAATCTCCTCTGCATTTTCCTTCGACATATATTCAATGGGGAGTCCATGTATTTGAACCCATAAAGGGATACTCGAAAAATCCATATCCTCAACAGAAATATTCTGGTGCCACTGTTTAAGGATAAGAGGAAACCCTTCAATATTCCAAGGCCCCAGTTCTAGGATCCTCTTTTTATCTCCTTCACAAGCAAACTTGAACAGAAAAATATTTTCCTTTAGATCTACAATCTACACACCTTTGGAGGTCCTCCATACTTTTAGAATAATAGCCCTTGTTGCATTTTTGTTGATGTTTCTGTCTGATAAAAGCTTTCCTACCAAACCTGTATTGAACAGTTCTTCAACAGCCTTTTCACTAGCTTTTAACTTTATTGCTTTAGAGCATCTACACCAGTTCATGTAAAAATTTTTAAAACAGAAAAAACTACCAATTTTACACATTTTGAGAAAAAAAACACCCACATTAGTGGGTGTAAAAATGTTTAAAACTGTGAAAATCCATCCATGAGCTACAGTAACTATGTAAATAAACACGGTTACTGTAGCTTGTTTATCCCTTTTTTTTATAATTTCTCGTTTGCTCGTTTTTTTTTTCTCTTCTCCGTGCTCAACAATCCTAATTAACTGCTCATCTTCTTCTTTTTCCTCATATGCACAAAAACACACCCACACACAAACACATCTACACAAAAATCAACACAGATACACTAGCTCAAAAAAAAAAAAAAATAGAGATACACAAACACGGAGCTCATGGATTGTGGATCGGAGCTCGGATCGGAGATGTGGATGGTGGATCGGAGCTCGTGGCTCGGAGCTGTGGATCGAAGTGTGGATTGTGGATTGAAGCTCGTGGTCGGAGCTGTGGATGGTGGATTGGAGCTGTGGATGGTGGATCGGAGCTCGTGAATTGAAGCTGTGGATCGGAGCTTGGATTGGAGCTCGTGGCTTGGAGCTATGGATCGGAGTGTGGATCGTGGGTCGGAGCTCGAATCGGAGCTGTGGATGGTGGATCGGAGCTCGTGGCTCGGAGCTGTGGATCGGAGTGGGGATCGTGGGTCGGAGCTCGGATCGAAGAATGGGTGATCTGGAAAATGCGGAGAGAGAGAGAGAGAGAGAGAGAGAGAGCGATTTCAGAAAAAATGGGTAGAGAGAAAGAATGAGAGAGCGTGCGCGTATGTATAGTGTTAGTTAAGAGAAATAATAAAAAAAATTTGAGAAAGTTGATTATTTAATTAAAAAAGGTGGTAGAATAGATGAACTGATGTGGGTGTTTTGTAAAAATGAATGTGTAAAATAAAAAAAGTAGGTTTTTAGTATAAAAATAGATGTGTAAAATAAATGAGCTGGTGTGGATGCTCTTACCTGTGCATTTGAGTTTCTTTGTTTCATTAGTTAAAGCTTCCACCAGCATTGATTGGTTTTCCATAGGAATAATAAAGTGGTTAAAGGGTGGAGCCCCTTGCCCACTGGCACAATTGGCTCTAATCAAGAAAAAGGGTTATAAATTTAGGGTGGGTTATGGATTTGGCTGATTAGGTAAAAGAAATAAAGATGGTCAAAAGATATTCAGGAAGGTATATCCAACAAGGGAAACTTTGATGGTTGAAGTAGTAGGTGGAGATGGAAAAAGGGGATTTTGGGGTTAGGTTGTAATAAAGATGGAAAGATAAACTATGAGAAGATGAAGGGAGATGGCAACAGATGAAGAATAAAGAGTGAAAGACCTCGAGCCCAAACTCAGGTTAGGAAGCCTTGACCCTACTCAAGAAGAAAGCAGTTATACATATAGAACTTAAATCATATGTACCTATTGTATTGAAATATTAAAAATGAAATGTTTTTAAATACGTTGCATGAATAAATTAGGTCTACCAAATGAATTCAAAATAGGATTAACTTGGTTTATGATCTATTAATTATTTTAACAATAGGTTTTAGAACATTCTTTTTTAAATTAGTAATCTAATAATAGGTTTTATAACAAACTTCTATAAAAATAAAATAATAATAAATAAATGCTAAGGCTCTTATCTTAGTGCCGTTTTCATGACTTAAGGTGGTCACCTTGCTCTCCTAGACTCTAAAGTTAAGTGCCTCACTAAGGGCGCTCGCCTTTAACTACAATGGCATCTTGTCATTGTTACCCTCCCTTATCTTCTTCTACCCCTCTCTCTCTCTCTCTCTCTCTCTCTCTCTCACAACATTTTTTTCCCTTTATTTTTTCTCTCTCTCCTTTATTTGGGATTTCATATCTAGCATCCCCTATTGCTCTAAGAACTCAACCACACTTAGCAAATTCTGAAAGACAACCCAGCACCAGCGTCAATCTAAGTGGCATCACTCCAAATACCCAAACTCGCCTTCGATCTTCGTTGGCGAGTCTCGAAGTACTCAGGATTTGCAAGTGGGTTTGTTGATTCATTTCATTGAAAATGGGTTTGATTTTTTTATCATTCATCTCTTGATGAGTTCGCATGCAATGGTGGTTGTTTGATGGTTGAGGTGGGCTGTGTGGTGGAGGCTGTAGCAGGTTTGTGATCTAGGTGCCCATCATCGCCAAATTATTGAAATTTTAGCATGCAACAAGCTTACGAAGTTAGCAAGATTGTTAAACATTGTATTTGCCTCCCAGTAACTAATTACTACTCTCAAGATATGATCCTTAGGATCTACAGATATGCCAGATTCCTTAAGTGTAGATATGACCCCTATGGAATAAGGATAGGTGTCCAGGTTTCATTCAACTCAGAAAAAAAATTCCACAGCCAATATCTAGCAGCAATATTGGATCAAACTCCCAAATTTTAGGAAAATTCTAGGCCTAACTTGCAAAATCTCATCATCTCATGTAAGACTAACCACCCCAGATTCACGGGTTCAAGTGATCATCTCCTAAAATGGCCGTCCACATAAAGTTTGATCAGCCCACCACTTTTGCTGGGTCATGTCCCAAAATATCTATTCACTTAATTTTCAACCCATCCTCTAGGTGGAAACTTTTAAGTTTTGGCTTCCATTATTACTTAGCTTGGAAAAATTATTTGACACAAAAAAAAATTACTTAGACACATCCAAACCTCGCCGCACTTGTCTACGAAGCCAAACCCCAATGACCAATTGGCACTCCCCTCATACGTACAGAGATTATGTCAAAACTGTTACGGCAACAACTTTAGCAAGAACTTTACTGCAACTACTTTTAAATTCATCCAAAATGTTATAGAATATAAGAACATGGCAAACAATCTAAGCTTGTAGTCACTATGGAATACAAGCATTTCTTGATATCCAAATCATTAGCTACAATGTACCCGAACAAACATAGTGACCTTAACACATATCATTCTAATTAACCTCAAATTTGTAGAAATATGTCACAAATCCATTATAAGTAGCATAACATTATGCAAGAATTACTCTTAAAATTCACAAAAAAATTAGTAAAATTATGGACTATGTGAAAAAAGACATTTTGGCCAAATATAAAGTTACCCACAAAAGAAAAATGGTAATTTTTCAGCATACTTAGATTGTACTGGATTTTTCAGGGGTATATATGTCTTTTCAGGTGTATAAGGTGTGGTATGCTGATCTGTTTCTTTTGTACAAGTGTCCATCTTTTATTGGTGCTGAGTTGAGTTTGAGTCTCTGTCCTGAGAGAGATGAAAGAAAGAAAGAAATGGAGAGTTGTGAAAATCAAAGAAAGGAAACAGAGAAGCTGAAAGGAGAAAGAGCCGTTGGGTTGTGGGAGTGTGAGTTGGTGAGAGTCTCTGTCCTGAGAGAGATGAAGGAAAGAAACGGAGAGGTTGTGAAAATCAAAGAAAAGAAACAGAGGCTGAAAGGAGAAAGAGCCGTTGGAGTGATTTGGAACGGTATATGAACTGAACTGCATTATATATTGAAGCAATTACCCTGATATTGTCTAAAACACTTTCAGTATTTCTTCCTTTTCTTCTTTCTTTTGCTTGTGCTTGCTCCATGTCAGAAATGGGAAGCACCTTCATGTCTTTGAGCTTCTCATAGACTTTCTTGGCATTGTCCTCCGCCTTCTTCAGCTTCAACTGTGCGAAGTTCACCTCCTCAACCGCCTCTCCCAGCTCGTTCATCATATTCCGTATCATCTTCTTCAGAGACATGACGATCCGATCCGGATGTACTTGCCTCTAGTAACAAAGGCTAGCACATCCGGATCCGATCGTCATGTCTCTGAAGAAGATGATACGGAAGATGATGAACGAGCTGGGAGAGGCGGTTGAGGAGGTGAACTTCGCACAGTTGAAGCTGAAGAAGGCGGAGGACAATGCCAAGAAAGTCTTTGAGAAGCTCAAAGACATGAAGGTGCTTCCCATTTCTGACATGGAGGAGGCACCGTTCATCCTCTCTATCTTCAGACTGAGATGGGCTTCGCCGGAAAAGGAAATCTCAGCTCCGAGTTTTCAGTTGAGGCAAGAGGCGAGCTGGTTCGGTTTGCGGCACTCCACCAACTCTCTTTAGTTACAAACTGATCGGGATAGGTAAGGGAGTAGGTAGGGGGCTTGGGATCGCTAGAGTTGGGTTTAGCTAATACTCTGTAACAGGCACGCATGAATGAGTTCTTTTTTTTTTTATTTTTTTTTTATCACATTAATGAATAGTGATAATAGTGGTTCTAAACCAAAGAAGTTGAAGCAGATTGATAATTGTTGATTTGAGCACAGTGGGCGCGAGGTTGAAGATGATTGAATTGGGGGTTACCGTTGGTGTTTTAAATATAGGCGCAACGCACCGTTTCACTAAAGGAGCAACGCACCGTTTTATGTGTTGTTATTTAAGATGTCGTCTTGCTTGAGTAAAGAAGCCGTTAGTTCTGGCGCGACGATCAGTTAGTTGGGTAGTTAGTTCTGTTTCCTTCCTAATTTCACGGAACGGATCCGTATAGTGTGGATTAAGTTGTTATTCAGTTTCTTAGGCAGATTGTATTATAAATATCTTTGTACTCTTCAGTTTTATCATTAAGCAAGAAATATCAATTCTCTCAGTGAATCAATCTCTCTCTAAGAAAATTTATTTGTTAATGCCTAAATATTCTTGCTTGATGCTTATTCCAGGCAACCCCTAACCGCTAATTCATAGGGTTATCTATAATTTTCTTGTTATTTTAATTTTCCTCTTGGTTGTCCTGCATCAATATCTGGACAGATATCATTTTTTTATGTATTCATCTTATACCACAGCAGTAAATTATTAAATAGACAAATCTTTTTCTTCAGTGTTTCTTTTGCGTGTTGGCAGTGTGGCTATTACCATGCTTCCTTTTAAAGACTGTTCGCGAGGTCATTCATATGGTATATGCGCACAATGATTCATGGTGGCAATCTGTTGCTTCATTATTTGCCTCACTGGTTTCACAGACATATTCAACCACAATCTTTCTATCAGGTATTGCTCTTTTCAATCTAGTGTGCAACTTGCAAATTATACACTTTGAAAACTATGGGAAGCTTTTGGAAAGGGATCTAGATGTTTCGGTGTACATAGAGGGGCACATTCGTCTAAAGCATAACCTATCCAAAATTAGCCACCGGTTCCGAATATATCTTGTTCTGCAGTTGTTAGTTGTGACAGCTAGTCAATTTGTGGCTCTGCTAGAGACCACGGGAAACCCTGATATTATTAACTTCATAAATGGTGGTGATTTTGCAGTAATTGCAGAAAGTGTGTTCCTTCATAGGTAGAGATTTCATAGATGATATCATATTGAATCTTAAAACGTTGATATTAATATTTCAAGCATAATTTTAAGAAATCTGATTAAAAATTTCTTCTATTTTGGACATTAATCCTTTGTTTTTTTTTTTTTCTTTTTCATCTTCTTTTTTCAAGAAAAAAATATTCACATAGATATTATATGTGCATAGAGCTTCATAGCATTCCACACAACTAAATGAAATTTGCATTATTTTGTGTAATAGTTCAAGAACTCACATAATTTTCATTCTTACAGTGCTTAATTGGGGCCGTGGCAGGTATCCTCTATCGATGAGCTTGTTGGGCTCGTAATTTGCCTTCATTCAGCTGCAAAGATTTCATATAGATCTCTAAGTCTTGCAGCAATTTCAAGCAGATGGCATGCTTTAGTTACCCGCTCCCCAATGATGTTTCTCAAAGGGGAATTTCAAGTAATGGTGGGAATTTGGAGGCTGCTATTTTAGCAGGTTCATTGCCCATCAACTACTCAGAAAGTGATCTGGAGTCAATCGATTATTTCCCAGTACCTAAAAATACTCAAATGGCCCCTTACATATCCATGTATCATAAGAGAGAAGCTTTTGGTACATCTACAAACACTTTCTGCACTATTGTCTTAAAAAAATGCAGCTGAAGATAGCCATTGACTAGAATAACTTGACTAATGGATTTACATTCTATATGATAGTCGTTTTGTGATTCATCAGTTTTGTTTTCTCCCTGATAGTTAGGACATGTTGGTTAAATTAGTGTGAGCAAGCTAACACTCAATTGGGTGAGAGCTTTATTGCATCAGAAATGCAATGGCTCTCTTGTTGCAAGTCTTTCAAGAGACTTAGGATTACTCTCTCTCCTCACAAATAGACACAGATTAGAGATGTTTGTTACACCTCAACCTGATAAATAATTAATTTCAGCTGCAGATTTCCCTTTTTGTCATTCTACTATATTTAAGGTCAATAAGTCTTCACCTTCAATTTTGTCCAAGTCATGCCCTTGCAACATACTGCTTTACTCTAAACTGATCATATCAGACATATCATCTTTATTATTCACACAATGGATACACTTATTGCTCTGAATTTATGTACATGCTCATGAAGTTTTAATCAACTTCACTAGGTTTTGCAGTTATGCACATGCAGTCCAACCTTGGCGGAGCAACCATATTCAGATGGATGATTAATAGGCCGCTTATTAATACAATTTTCTTTCTCGAGTTCTCCCTACTTTTTGTACTAGGGAAGACCATAACTTTCACTACGAAGTGACAGTGTTAAGAACCCACTTGGACAACAGTGGCAAGGCAATCTTTTGTCTGGCCTGTTTTTTTTAAGGCAGCAGACTGATTACACCAACAAGACTGCTTGTGCCTTGCAGTTCATTAGCTTCTAATCGAGAATTAAAACTTTATTTATGCCTAACATAATATTGTTGCCTGGTATAACTGACAGATATTATTGGACTTTTTTTTTTGGTAAGACCATATTATATAATGAAATAGTTTCACACGGCTCATTCTATTTGCCAGTGCCGTGAGATAATACTATCAATCACCAGTCTAAAGGTCCTTTCAACTAAGAAATTTTAAGTTATGGCTGAAAAGCATACATCTCTCCATCAAAATGTTGTGTAATCCTGTTTCCCATACTCGGTCCGTAAGTGTTCCTCATACTCATCAACAATTTACGTTACCAGCATAGTTATTAGTATCAGTTAATATGGCCTACTGCCAAGGCGTCTTCTCAACAGGATCAATTAATATGGCCTACTATTGTGGGTAAGTGTACTATTAAAGAAGCAACTAGATATCTATACGAAATCAAGGATACAACAGCTAACCCTAGTGATTGGAATTGGATATGGAAAATTCCATGTGTATACAAAATTCAAATTTTCATATGGAAATGTTGCCACAATCGACTCCCTACCAGATCCTTTTTAGCATTTATCCATCATGATATTGATCCTACTTGACCTCGATGCAGTCATGTTGAAACAACCTCACATGTTAGTAGAAATTGTCCTTGGGATAAAGAATTATGGATAGAATTTACCAGGACAAAGAGTTTTTTTTTTTTTTTTTTTTTCACTCTCCCACGGTTAATTGGTTAAAAGCAAATCTCACCAATACAAACCTTGTAGGGTCTTCTTTTACACCCTGAAACATTATATTTGCTTATGGTCTTTGGCACCTCTGGCTTGATTGTAATGATACGATTTTTCGTCCCCCTTCAGCTTCTCTCCATCAATGCATTTACAAGACACAACAACTAGCCTCAGAATTTTTCTATTTAGTACACTCCTCTGTTTTTACAAAAACTAAAATCACCACACATATTTCATGGCAGCCCCCCCACAAAATCCTTTTATAGCTTTGAATACTAATGTGTACAAGGTAACCCAAGATTTGCTGGGGAAGGGAGCGTCCTTAAGGATAGCCAAGGGAACTGGATTAATGGCTGTTCAATGCATATTGATTTCGACACAAATAATGCTGCTAAATTATGGGCAGTTAGATAAGATTTATTAATTGTCTGGGAACTTGATTACAAATTTATAGACTTGCAAATTAATTTTGATATTATGATATGTTGGTTAACATCAAATGAGACCACGACTTTGGCTATGGCTCTATTTATTTGTGATTGCAGGGCCCTACTAAGCAGAGCATGGACCGTCCTATCACGTCACATCTTTCGTGAAGCCAACAATATCGCAGATGGTCTGGTCAAGAGAGGAGTAATGCAAAGAAGCAGCCTAGTAAAATATGCACAATGTCCTACTTTTGTAATTAATCTCTATATATGGGATCTTTTGGGGAAAAAAAAAAAGCACTCCCAAAGAGTCCTTAACATCCTTGAACGCTAGACTCCGTCCAAAAATGACTAATGGACCAACTTTTATAACTAATATTTAGTCAAATAAAACGTCCCCTCTTTCTACCAAAAAATAAGCATACTTGTTAGTATCGCTTAGTATCGCATAATTGTGTCATACGTATCGTGTTATGTATCAGTTGAAGGTAAAAAGTAGCTTATCATAGATATGTATTGATCATGCTCATAAATCATATGATGCATAAATCTGCATTGTAAATCCCATGCGTATCGGACGATACTTAGAAATATGATAGATTAGATTTATTTATTTTTGATAAAATTTGTGCTTTGATTGAATTGTTAAAAAAATTAGGCTACTTGATTGAGCCCACTAATTTATTTCTGAGGACCAGAGCACAAGAGTAAGTCGGTGAAAGCTTATGCTCGAGGAAAACGGTGAATGCAATGGAATAATATGAAGGCCTTTAGCTGTTTATATGTTTGTCCGCTTTCTAAGAAAAATTACAGCATCAGTAATTAACAACTAACAAAATGCACTTGTAGATACCAGGTAATGAATAACAATTAGTTTATTTTATTGCAGAAAAATGAGAGGAAGTGCAGATTCATATTTTTATGGATCAAATAATTGAATAAACACAAATTAAAATTCACATTACTTGCATTAACCGTGCATCTTATACATACTGCCAACGGTACAACAACAACATTTCAACATCATCTTTGAGTAAATCATTTTTCTCACCCAATAACATCGTTGTTCATCAATGTCACTATCATGGAAACCTTGGACCTCATCATCCACCATCTTTACTGCTTTGAAAGAAAAACTACATTTAAAAACTAAATACATTCCATGAGTAAAAATATAAAATATGTAAATAGAAACTGTGATCATGCAATTGTATGTAATGGTGAGTGTTTGCAAGGAAAGTGTCAGCTATTCAATTTGAATAGCTAAACATATCAAGAACCTTCCGTAACTCATTTAGTATCCAATATGCGATAAAATTGAAATGATCTAACAAATAATATCTCACTTCAAAAGAAAGTAGAACAGAATTTTCAAGGTGATTAATAGCAGCTCAGTGTCATTTTATCATAAGGAAATTACTTTTTTGCCCACCCATAATAACTAATAATAACCTACCACGTGGTAGAAACAGAAGGTATCTCATCAGCACTCCTACAAGAGCAAGTTTGGAACATACCAGCCAATTGCTTACCAATGTACAACTGAAGGGCAAAGTAACTTTGTTAACACAGCAAGTGATAATTCCTAACTCATAAATTTATACAGGCAGAAACAAGTCGTAAATGAAGAAAACATAAATAATGATAAAGAATTAATGAAGTAAGTGGAAAAAAGAGAGGAAAAAAGACAGAAATAACAAAGAGAACATGTAAAGGAAGCAATCTATAAACCTTTTTTTTTTTTTTTTTGAATTGTAGTTTAGCAACATATAATGAACAAAATCAATACTTTGCCAAAGACAAAAGGTAAAATTTACAAGACATTCCCCCTTATCAACATACCATGTGTGAATTGTGAGGGTTATAAATTGCAATGGAAAGGAAGAAAATCTCAAATAGAAGCCAGTTGAGCTGTGTACTGACTAGATTTCAAGACTTCAAGATCTGAGGTCAAAACTTATGAAGCCACCCTGATACCTTAACAGACCACATAAAAATATTTGTATCAATCACATAGGCTACAAATAATCTTGAAAATTGATTTTCTAGTTACTTAAGTTTTTTGTTTATTTTGGAAGGGATGAGGGCACAAGGATTATTATCAAGTATATTATATAAAATTTTTACCAAAGAAAGTCGATCAACACAATCATTAACAAAACATAGATAACAGCCTCATGGTCCCACATGCCAAAAAAGCACCCTCTCGTACACCCATAAACTCTAGCAAACAAAGTGATACAGCATAAATAAAGGGAAGAAGTAGTAGGAATAAAATTGACATTGTATCAATATTAGTTACATGTAGCCAGAGCTGCATCATTTACAAAGATATATTCCCGAAATATTTAGACAAGTTTCAACTGAAATATGTCTTCAAAGAAAGATGTACATTGCAAAAAATAAAATGTCAGTTGTTAGTCTACACCTGCCAAAATCCATTATGCATCAATCCACCATTCTTGAACAGGTGAAGCATCTAATTCTCGTCACAACTCCTTTCTCACTCCTCTTCTAAAGGATCCTGGCTTCTTCTTTTTTTTTTTGCAGATGCTTAACAATTAGGTAGATAGAAAAGATTGATAAAGAAGATAAGGCACAAAGCTAAAAAAATTGCTTTGTAGTACTATCAGGCTGCCTTGCATTCTCGATCAAGTGAACCAGCTAGCTCTCATCATAAATCCTTTCTCACTCCTCTTCTAAAGGATTCTGACTTTGTTACTTTTGAAGAAGCTTACCAAATAGGTGGATATAAAGTTTGCTGAAGAAGATATGGCACAAAGCTTTTGCTCTAAAGCATTATCAGGCTGCCAGGTTGCTAAACCAGTCATGCTTAAGAACGGCCTCTGCAGTTATCCACTGCAAAGACTAAAGGAAGCACTCATAAATTTCATGACCATAAAGTTCCTAACTTATCAACAACAAAAAAAAGACCATAAAATTTCCAGAATGTGGAATCAAATTCTAATTTATTACTTTGCACATAGATATACCTTCCCTGGGTCGTAAGTTAAAAGTTTGTTCAACAAGTCAAATCCTGAATCACAAAGAACAGGAGATCCTATGAAGGATCTGGCAGGAAACTTTTTCCGCAACAGATTATACCTGAAACAAATTCAGCAATTACATTACTAAAAGAGAGAAAAAAATACTGAAAAACTAAATTTCATATACAAGATCCACACATCGTGAGCAGGTCCACCCAAGGCAATAAGGTTGGAGAAACACTGCCACTTGGAGGATTATAAATAGAGAGGAAAGCCACAACTTAATTAAAGATTAAGATGCATAAAGAGATATACTTACGGTTGCTTTATATCTGGTCTAACTCCCGACAATTTTGTTAATCCAGGCCAAATCTTATCAGTGGAGCAACCAGTGCAACTCTATTCTTAGATGAGACCCTCACATCCTTCTCTTCTCTATCCCACACAATTGGAGAGATCTTCCTCTTCTTTTCTGCAGGCAACCGAACCCCATCTTCATAACCTGCAACTATATCACCATTTGACAAATCTTCCACCTTTCTCTCCTCGATTCTACTGCCAAACCCACCTCTTCTAGATCCCCAGTCACGAGTTCTCGAAGAATAATGGTACCCATTCTTACTTCTAGCACCATGATCACGGCCCCGACCATATTCAGCACCATGAGAATCATTCCTGCAATGGTCATTCTGTATTTTGGAATGCTTATAAAAGTCCCTTCTCAAAATATCAACTTGCCCTGCCGCCATTTGATTCACAACCACAACTCTTCTCAATCAATAATCAAACTCAAAAAAATATAACAATCCCTAATCAAATCCCGACTCCCCAAACCCTAACCCCCAATTCAACAATTCCAAAATACAATAGGATAGCACTGTAGCACATAGAATTCCAGAATATAACAATTCCAGAATACAATAGAATTCAACAATTCCAAAAAAATGAGAATCTTTTTTTTTTTTTTTTGGATTTAGAAGAACAAAAGGTTCAAATGCTATGCATCGATTTTTTTTTAACAACAATTCATGAATACAAAAATTATACATAACTAGTAGTAGACCCACGCAATGGGCAGAAAATTTTTTTATTTACTAAAGTGAAAAATACAGTTTCTCTTTTAAGAACTCAAAAGGTAATGCTAAAAACTTTTCATTGCTAACTAATAGTTAAAACTTGTATTGCATCATAAATAGGTCACGTAATAAATAAAAACTCAACCACCCAAAGTAAGGCCAAAATGGGCAAATGTATTTTTTGCACAAAAAAAAAAAAAAACAGCATTATGCTTTTGAAACTCGATTTTCTCAAAATCAAGTTAAGCCCTATAGCGATGTTTTAAGGAGCCTATAGCGGCGTTTTGTAACTCGAGCTTCATGAACTCGAGTTATAGGTAAAAAAAAAAAGAGAAAAATTTGCATGTAACTCGAGTTCATGGAGCTCGAGTTACAAAACGTCACTATAGAGCTGTAGAATTTTTTTTTTTAAACTCGATTTTGAGAAAATCGAGTTTCAAAATAAAAGCATTTCCCTAATTAGTTTGGGAAATGGGGCATTTGCCCCTTTTTTTTGCGCGAAATGGGCATTTGCCCATTTTTGCCCCCAAAGTAAAAAGAAAATCTTTCAAAATAATCATATGTTAGACACTCTACCTCTCTCAAATAACAATAGCGTCTAGTTTATTATGAGAGCACAAAAATTTCAAACAGGGAACTAATCAAACTACACAATATTATAGCAATTTCAAAGGCTAACATTTACTTAACAGAAAATCGTGTTTTACTTTTCTCTATAAAAAATAATAATAATAATAATAATAAAAAAAATAATAAAAAAACTTGTTTTTGTAAAGAGAAAAGAAATTTAAATATCTTCAAGTTTCAACCCTCTGTTTTAATATTCACTTCAACTCTGAAATGATCACTTCAATAGAAACAATCTTTGTATCTTACTAATTAACATCTCTTGTATGATCAGTTACATGTTTTGGTTCTTGTTTTGAATTTGAAAGCAATTTAGACATTTACATCTAACACTGTCATCTAATAAGTAATAACCATAGTTCTACCCCTACATCACAAATCATAGAAATACAAAGAGAAGTATGACCCCAACAACCATTATGATTTTAATCAACAATATTGTAAACTAATGCATCAAGCATAAACTATCAATATGACTGGTTAGTAATAGGAAAAGAAGAAAACCTAAAAACTAAAAAATTCCTAGCTTTGGTCAACGTATGCTACACTAAATTGAGGTAGCAAACTTGAATTTTTTATAAAGGATCTTATATGTAATATAAATGTCTTGGGAGGAAAGAATAGTTCCCAACAAATTACTTGTTGAGTTAGAAGTAACAGAGCACTCCAATTAACAATTGCTAAAAAAAAATTTAGCAATAACCACCCAATGCATCAACATCATTTGTTCTAAAAATAAGTCATTTTTACATCAAAAAATTATTTTATTATTTCAACACATAATTTTACAATACACTTTATATTATATCTTTTATCCTTCGATCAATACAATAAAATAGTGTTAACTCAAAATTCGTATTAAAAAAAACAAACACAACCCAATGGTAGATAAACAAGTGACCACCAGCCAACAACCACTGTCACAACCACCGCATCCTCCACTCCATAACCCAAAAAGCACAACACAAATAAACCCAACCAAAGCTAGCCAAATACCTACAACAAAGCCATAGCCACCAGCAGCAAAAACACCAACAACAATCGCAAAAAGAACCCAACAACCACAATCAGACCACAGCCGCCAAAACCCAAAGGCCACAACTGGACCACCACCACCACCGAAACCCAAAGGACAACATCAAATACAACAATTGACATTACTCGTTTTTCAATTTCAATAACAAAATAAACAAATCAAGTAGAAACAATAGAAGACAACCATCGCATTATAAGAATTACTCGTCCCTGTCACAAGCCATAACTACTTTGATATTGATGATGCTGAAAATCATCAGTAGGTCACACGGTCCTCACGTACTCCCGATGAAGAACCTGCATAACACAAAAGCTGAAAACCTTAAGATGAGTACCGGTATGGTACCAACCAAAAACCCTTTCGACGGTCAAGTTAGAGAAATCTCTTGTTCGCAACTCTAGAATGCCAGAGTTGAGGTAAATAACGCGTACCTTGATTTGTGAGGGTTTTGGGGTATTTATAATAGTGTAGGGTTGACATCCATGCCTTGGCCATGAAGTCCTTTCCTTCTAGGATAGAACCTCTTGGATTTTGCGTATCTCCTAGAGTTCTTTTCCTTGTAGGAATCTTCTTGATTAGGGTTAACCGTGTGGTGCAAGAACTCTTCTTATACATGTATACGTGGAGATTAAGCAAGGCCACGTCAGACTCATTGGAGATTCATATATCCCCTTCAGCTTACTATCTTCAGCTTACTGTCTTCAGCTTACTGTCTTCAGCTTACTGCCTTCAGCTTACTGTCTTCAGCTTACTGTCGTCAGCTTACTGTCGTCAGCTTACTCTCTTCAGCTTACTGTCGTCAGCTTACTGTCTTCGGCTTACTGCCTTCAGCTTACTGTCTTCAGCTTACTACCTTCAGCTTACTACCTTCAACTTACTATCATCAGCTTACTATCATCAGCTTACTTTCTTTAGCCTACTACCTTCAGCCTACTGTGCCTAAGGTGTAGCTGTCAGGTGTGGAGCTGTAGAATTTACAGCAAGATCGTCACTCATGAGTGAAGCTGATGACCTTGTTATCTCCATTGCCTTTTGTTTCGCCATAGGTTAATTACAAAATTAGCCTTATCAGATATAAATATCAAATATCACTAAAACAAAAACAATTCAAGCTCTCTACATATTGATAAATATTAACTCGCACACACGAACACTCACTAATATTAACAAGGATGATTACATTATAACAAACTCAGCTCTTATGAGTAGTTTTTCCTTTAGCCGCTTGGCAGCTTCTCTGGCACCTTCGAATTTAACAGTAGTCCTCACATTCTCTAGGCGAGGGATTCCCACTATATATGGAGCATAAGGATTAACAATAATCTTCTCAAGGTTGATGGCACTTTTGAGTAAGTAAATAACAAGCTGAATGTCTATTGCACGCCCTGCAAACCCAACTATTTCCACCTCCTTGAGGTGTTCATTGGGATATTTCTTCACCTTCCTTGCCTTTTTTGGAAAATTGATCTTCGACAATATCATCTGTAATTGGGAAAATGAAAATAAGAATCATGTCATGTATGCAATTGGAAAAGGAAAGTAAGGAACTTCAAAACAAAGAGCAATGATTCTCAAGGGGATATGTGTAAGCAAATAATATAGATTACCATCAAACAACAATTAATGATGACCGGCTACATTCTTTGGAATCAGAGACAAATAATGATGATCAGAAGATGCAGGGAAAATTATATCTAACAAAACCAGAGTTAAAGCCATTAGGGAGGAGGTCAGAGCATGGTTACGGGCTCTAAGAAAGTCAAGATTTCTATTCATGATTGAGTGGTATGTGGTGGTATATTGTTTTTTGTATTTGAAAAATAGGTCTTTGTTTGCAGCTTGATGTTGCTCAGTTGTACTATATTTTGGAGTATTTTTTAAAGAAAGTTTCTTCATCGTCCCAAAATTTTAAAAAAAAAATCTTAAGTGAGAAATTGCTAAAAGTGAAATAACTCCAATAGAACTAAACATTCACTTTTCAAAGTTTAGTTGTTTCTCGCATAAGAGTATTCACTTTTCAAAGTTTAGTAGTTCTTCGCATAATAGTATTTATTTTTATATTGGGACGATGAATAATTATTTTTTTTAAAAACCCTCAAATAGAGTAAGAATGAGCAACATCCATCTGCAAACAAACAATCAAACAACTATTGATCAAATATATAAGACGGGGTTCAACTATTGATCAACTATTGGAATGGTATAATTATCACTATTCATAATTTCAAAGTACTATATTTTTTATAAATAAAAAAATAGAAAAAATGATTATAAACAACGAGCCAACAATTAGTGTACAGATTGCATCACCTAGATTAAAGACTAAAAGCTACTAGTATGCTTTGTGTGAAGTTATGAGGCAAGAACAGTCACCTCAAAGACAAATTTATGTAAAAAAGGTGCTGCTTCTATTAGAGGTATTAAACCGAGGAGGCTTGATCCCTCATTTGTGGCAACTGTGACCTTAAGGTATTTAAGCTTGGTAAGAGTTTGAAATTCAAGGAATTCAACGCCATCCTGAAAAGGAAAAAAAATAAGAGATGAGAGTAAATTCTGTAAAACTAAATAAACATATATGTAAGAGATTGCAAATGAATTTGAAGTGCTTACATAAGTATAGGAGTGAACATCGAGCGTCAAACTCTCTAGCTGATAAAGGTAGCTCGAAAGAGAGCCAAATGCATAATATATAGGATGCGAATACATCCCACCAATACGTACATCTAGAAGACGGGGTGCAGAATGAATATGCAGTCTTATTTTGTTACCAACATAGCCAAAAGACTCAAGATTGGGAGCATTAATCTCAATACTTTTAAATTCTAAACAACGTATTATGTGTAAGTACTTAAACTTCAACGAAGAACTGTAAATCTTTAGATTCACTAAATCTTCAGAATTGTCCACATGTAATCTTTCAAGCAAGGGGCAATTGGAAAGGAAGTGCTCTAGAAGCTCCCCAGTTACACGTATGTATTTTAGAGTGAGGGATGTGAGGGACTTGATGCAAGATTTGTCACTTGTAAAACGCTCATTTGGAAACCTATAAAAATTACTTGCATCTTTGAATGGGTTTGTTGCTGTAAAGTCCAATTCAAGTCTCTTAACTCCCTTTGAGATTGCAAAGTCAATCCATTCATCAACGTGACTTTTAGAACCATCATCAAACTGAAAACAAACTCTAAACTCATCTATAGTTGAGACTCGACATGATTTTAGAGTGCCATTCACCCACTGTAAAAATTTCTTCCTTTCAAATATCAATGATTTCTTTTCTTTCTCAATTTCCCACATTGTATATAGACCATCAAAGTACAAACTACGAGGCAAGAATGGGCACAGACATTTCCATCTAAAGGAAAGAACACTAGTTCTAAATGCTTCCTTCGGCATCAAGAAAGAAAGAACAAAGATAAGCATCTCATCTGGCAACTGATTTATCCGGTCCTCCTTGATCGACTTTATTCCCAAACACCAAACACAGAGAAGAAAAAGTAAGTAAATCATGTATTTTTCTGAAAAATTAAACTTTAGAAACAGTTAATCTAACATGGAACCTAGCTGCCTAGGTTGTTATACAAATTATACAAATTCAGCATAAAATCAAAAGTAACTCCTTTTGAAAAAAGATATGATTCCTACCTTGTTGGAAGGCAACACTGTCTTATCCATGAATGTGAATAGAGAACTACAAGTTAGGGAAAGAAAGAAAGAAAGAGTTAAGTATGGGAATAAGAACAAATTGATGCCCACAATGCCAGTAAAATGCCCAGAGATTGATGAGACAAAATACCTCGTGGGTGTCACTTAAATTTCCTCCGAGGATGATGAAAAATTTGATAGCTAAATTAAATAATCGAAACAGAGAGAGAGAGAGAGAGAGAAGAGGACGGTTGATCAAGAGACAATTAAGTTTAGGTGAGAGGAGAAGGGAAGGGTATATATATAATAAAACACCGATCTAACCCCTCCTTAAGAACTGGTTTTCCTTTTCCTAGAAGAAGAAGAATTCCTATAATAATAATAATAATAATAATAATACAACAACGAATTAAGCCTCCCTTTCTTTCTAGGAGAAGAACTAGCTTTCCTTTTCTTAAGAAGAATAATGATAATACAACCTCTCTTGTTTTTCTATAAAGTTGCCAGGAACACCCTTTCCAAATAACGCTACTGTACAAATGATTTCGTTAGTTGGCCGGTTTCGAAAGAATGTGAGAAACTAACATCTCGAGTTTTAGAAACTCGAGATTTAATTAAAACTCGAGTTTTTAAAACTCGAGTTGTCGTGTTTGTTCTTCGATTACGTGGACAAAGTTTCCACCTGGAGGAATTTAGCCACGTAGAAATCGAGTTTATAAGACTCGAAATCCACACAATATTCACTTTCCCTTTCAAACGCCTAACTGAAACACTCTCAATCTCTCAACTCTCAGTCTCTCTCTCAACTCTCAGTCTCTCAATCTCTCAATCTCTCAACTCTCAGTCTCTCAAACGCTCTCTCTCAAACCAGTCACTTTCAAACGCTCTCTCTCCTCTTTCAGAACCCTCTCTCTCTCGCTTCTCAGCTGCTGCTACACCGACTGCCGGTCCGCCATAACACCACCGGTAAGCCTCTCTCCCTTCTCTCCATTTCCTTTCATCTTTCTTTTCTTTGCTCCATCTTTATATTTAAATAGCCAAACCGAATATCCATTAACATACATTTTTTTGAAAAACATTCAGCAACATTTTTGTTTTGATAACTCTTTTTGGTTGATTGTTGAATTGTTGTATTGTTTGTGGATTGATTGTTGAATTGTTGCATTCTGCTGGCTTTAAAATTTGTTTCACCAACCGTTGTATTACCTATATATATATATATATATATATAAATCTTGTACTATTTATAGCCAATCGTTTTGTGGATTAAGTCCACAAGACAATTTTGCTGCTGGTATTGATCTTAAAATCACAAATTGAGAGGACGAATGGACAAAATTTCAAGCATTCGGCGTAAAATAGAAAATTCTATAATACCTACTTTATGTAGAGTTGTGAAGTTATACTCTTTTGTGATTGTCTTTTATGTCTTCGATAAATTATAACCTACTTGGTGCGTTAAATGCTTTATCAACTTCAACAAATAATGCTTATAATTTCAACATGACAACGATGGCATGCACTACACCATTGGTAAAGAAATTCCACTTACAAAACAAAATTATATCTCTCACTACTCACAAGATATCTGTGTCTGAGGGACGCTCTTAATTCTTGACTTGCATCATGATTCTTTTCATGTTTCAATAACAAAGCCACATGGGTGCTTTATCTTATTGCCTCTATATATTATTTCTTTCATTTTTGGCGGTGGCCTAGCCCATAGTTTGAAAAGGACTTCCTAAACAGACCTGATCGAAGTGTTTGCTATAAGCATATTCCGCGTTTTCTGTTTTCCAGAGCCACATTAAGGGATTGGTTTATAGAAAAATCCAAAGTATTAGCTGATATATTAGCTCCTATAGAACGGTTTTTACCACCCTAGCCTTACTAACCTAATGTGCCTTTTATGCCGTACAATACTGGGTGCTACAGTCAATTTGATTGGGGTGGTTTTCCACTGAATTTGAATAGCCATTAATCAAGTTAATAACGTATGGCAACAAAGCGAAAGAGGTATCTAACCATATTTGCACTTCCCAATGGTGTAGACTGTAGAAGAGTCTTTGTGTCCTTTCGTGCAATGCAGCAAGATCACGTCACTTTCCAGTTCATTGTTTTCTCAGCCTTATTTATTCATTGGATAGATTGTCCCCATAATGTTGCTTGCAATTGAAAATCTCAGGCTTTATTGATAGTAGTTTCTGCAGTATTTTTATTTATTTTATATCTCTGTGTTTGTATGAAAAAGAACTGTAAAATTTTTAAAAGAGTGTTTACTAAGATGACTGCACAGGAACATGACATATGATAGGCTTCGCACTGGACCGGTTCCCTGATAGCTACTCTTGGAAGAGTGATATCTATATAATGAAACATGACAGTCCATAGGATGTAAGCAGTTCAAAAATTTATGCATCGAACTAAAAATTACATATCAGAAGAGACAAGGTTAGGCACCGAGAGATGGCTTAGAAGGGAGCTAATAATGAGGTAGGTCATCAAATGGTACTTTGATGTAGATTGGCAAGAGAATATTGTGTGAACAATGCTGTGGCAAAGGTTCTATTAAGATTTACTAGTGCTCTAGATAGTCTGCCACATAAAACCATTTGTCATCTTATTCTTAGAGATCAAAAATGTATTATGCATGCCTCATAAAACTTCATCATGTTTTTAGAATGCAAAGGAGATTGGGTGCAAAATTGTCATGTTCACTCATAGGCTGCTCCTGTTTGTCATGTATGGAATCGATACATGTGAATATGATTCATATTCTAGTAGATTATGGCTTAAAAAATACTGGTGGGATTCCAAATAATCAAAACACATTCAATCTTTTACCTTAAATTATCCATTTGTTATAGCTTTCTTGAAGGCAGGATCTTGATGGTGTGCTTCCATCATCCATGGCAAAGCTAAACCTTAAAGAAGATATTAAAAGAGTAACGAATTATCTGTTTTACTTATTAGCATGTGAAAAAACGAATTTGGGTTGCTGGCATATTCTGTTTTTGTTGGTTTCTGGGTAATATTCAAATCTATCTCCATGAAATATTTCTATTGAGGTATTAAAAAAATATAAGGATTAGGAATTAAAACCACTTGTTTAATATGGTAAAAGTCGTTGAAATCACTCCTGTAATTGAACAGAAAAGAAAATATAACTTTGTTAGAATTTGGCATGTTTTAATGTTAGAATGCTACTATGGTCAATGGTCGTGTCTGGTGGAATATCGCCCCTGCCCATTTTTGTTTATAAAAAGCAATTGTTGTTGATTTGTTATTAGTTTCTAAGCTATTTACCTGGTGTTGATAGAAAAAGGGTTAATAGGGACATCAGTAATGTTGTTAATTGAGCCATTAAAACTCAATGGCTATAACAAGAATAGAGAAAGAAGGAAGAGAAGCAAAAAGAATGAGAAGAAGAAAGAAGTTGCATAGGCCAAATCCGACTTTCTTTCTTCTTCTCCGGAGTTGGGAGCAATGTGAGATTCTGTAAGAGCTGTGATGAGTTGATTGGGGGTATTTATAAATGAATTGAAGCAGCGAATGTCATAGCTTACGTGTCTCCAACTTAGTTTTTATGCGTATAAAAACCGTGGTGCGAAGGCAAAAACAAATAAAACGTTCAAAACGCATCCCACAACAAACATAGAGTTTTGCATGATACCATCCTCATTTGGAAACAATATCATATCTGACTTCACTAAGCTCTGAATTGAGAGGTTCGGAATATTTATTTGGTTGGAAGGGAAGAAGAAACCAAATCCAACAACTAAATTTAGAAGGTTATGCTAATTAATCAAGGTTATTAAATTTTGTTGTAGAATGCTTACATCATCTGATTCCTCTTTCTCTTCCACCTTTTCCTCTTTCTTTGCCTCGGCTGCAACAGGTTATGCAAATTTAGAAGGTTATGCTAATTAATCATTTGTGCTTTTATTTTTGTTCTTGGGTTATAATTACGAATTTTTTTAAAAAAAATTGGGGCTTTTGAGTTTTGATACCTTCTAAATGTTTGCAGTATGGAGCCTCGGATTGATGACGAGCCACAGATCTTGCACCCTGGTCCACTTGACGAGTCATTGTTGACGCGACAACGATATCATCGATCAGAGGACATTTGGAATGGCGAGGTGAAATATCTAGTTCTAACAATCGCTTTAATTTTTACGTTGTCTTTGACTTTTAGTTAGCAAGTTCTTTCAAAACACAGTTTGTAGTTGTAATAACCGCTATAATTTTTATGGATTTTGCAGGACCCGGGCCCACTTACGTGCCGTGGTCGCACTAAGGAGATGGCAAGCATTCAGATGGAAGATAATCGGGTGATTGACATTATCAAGTTGCTAAGGCTGGAAGGATTGTTTAGGGCCCCTTCCAGAGAGATAGATCATTGCCTAATTTCGGCCCTAGTTGAGCGATGGCGGCCGGAGACGCATACGTTCCATCTTCCACATGGTGAGATGTCAATCACCCTACAAGATGTGGAGGTCATTTTCGGACTTCCTATAGACGGTGAGGTCTTGGTTGGGCCGACTGCTGTGGTGGATGGGGATTGGCGAGATCTGTGCATGGAGTTGCTTGGTTTTACTCCGGCGAATGACAACAAAACTTTGGTGGGGCAAAGAATTCTCATCAGCCGCCTTGTTCACGCCATTGCAGTGCCACTGCCTCATGACGCAACGGAGATGCAGATACACCAGTATGCTCGGTGCTACATTTTAGCGCTGCTAGGGGATAAGCTTTTCATGGACAAGTCGGGAGATAGGGTGCATTTGATGTTCTTGGCGATCCTGCGTGACCTTCGTGATCCGCCACAGTATAGTTGGGGTAGTGGTTGCTTGGCCTGGTTGTACAGAGAGTTGTGTCGGGCAAGCGAGAAAGGGGCATCGCAGATTGGTGGGGCGTGCACATTGGTCCAATATTGGGCATGGGCAAGGTTGCCATTCTTGTGCCCGAGGATAGAGCCCCCACCTGGATGTGATTATGGCCCATGGCCATATGCTCCACTTGCATTTAAGTAAGTATTTTTCTAATATTGTGTGTGCAATGTACTCTTCTTAGTAACTATAACATGGGTATTATCTTATCTTATGTTATTCGCTTCTAACTGTAGGTGGGTGCGGGTGCCAAGCTCGAAGAGTAGGCCATCCGGCATGGCCTTGATCCACTATCGCGAGCAATTAGTTAGAATTCAGCCGGACCAAGTATGACAAACAAAAATTCTGTTTGGTTATGTTAATTTTCCTTAAGAATATGATTGTTTCATCCTTTAACACATCTTCTGTTTTAATTTTTGTTTTTCCCTTTATCTATGTATTCTCCCTTGTTTTAATAAACTTGATGTTATGATAATTGTTTTTTGTTTCTATTGTAGATTGTGTGGCAGCCATACGAGGCAGACTTCAGCCACCTTCCTGACTTTTGCGTTGCAGGGAGGGATACGTGGACGGCAAGGGTGCCACTTGTGTGTTTTTGCATAGTAGAGATACACCACCCAGATCGTGTCCTTCGTCAGTTTGGGTTGGCGCAAGAGCGACCCGACCATGTTGTGTACGATGAAAGACTGCATAGAATAGACTTGCGTGGGAAGGTGGAGAAGAATTGGAGGGAGGAGCATGGACCGTATATCCTTACATGGGATGAGAGACGACAACGACTTTGCCATGCACCTCCTCAGACTGGTGAGATGCCTCGCGATCATGACTATTACCGCTGGTACCGTCCAGTCACTCGAAAGTATGTCGACCGCAACAGCGCAAAATTAGATATATCGGTAATGTGTTCTAATTAGATATATCTTAGTTGAGTGTTTAGGTAGATTAATAAGTACTATATTATCCATTCTACAATTGATACGTAAATGTCTCAAATCTAATTGTACTGGTTCTTTCTCGGTTTCAGATTGAAAGCCATTTAGCGCTGTTGGAGATGCTTCCTGTAGGCAGCCGAGCCCACAACCATGTCCGACGCGTCCTAAATGATCTGGTTGGGCTTGGTGGTGGTCCTGCACCAAATGGAGAGGCAAACAATGGGCATGAGACTGAATCAGCAGATATTGCAACCCCAAGCACAAGCGCAGCACCTGTACGTACACCGACCCGTGCTACTGCAGCTAGGGGCCGTGGTGGGCCTGCTACAGCAAGCCCAAGCACAAGCACAACTAGGGGCCATGGCCGGCCTGCTACAGCAAGCCGAAGGACAAGTGCAGCTAGGGGCCGTGGTCAGTGTGCAACAACCGCTCAGGTTGTAAGTAGTCCTGAGATACCTGCACCCATCCCGCACGCATCTCTCCAGCTTGAGGTCCCTCCACCCATGGTAGATGCATCTCCTCAGCCCGAGGTCCCTTCACCCACCCCACCTTCACAGCCCAGTTTCGATCTCGGTATTCATTCTCAGTTGACCCCTCCTATGCACCCCGAGACACCCTCAAACCCATCCACCAGCTCCAGTGCACCCACTTTGCCCATAGACCCACCCCGTACTGAACCCATGACAATGATCCCCACTCCTGGCCTGTACACAGAGCATCATTACCCACCTACCTTATCCTCATCTGACCCTCTAGGACCTCTAGTTGGGATTGACACTCTTCAGCCAGATACTGATGTACCGGACGAGCATCCCCTTCATCAGCCCTCACCCCCACGAGGTCGACCGCAACGTGCTAGAAGAGCTCCCACTTGTGGGACAGGTGGACACAAAATAGGACACAAAGGCAGCTCTATGGTACGATACCATTAATTACGATGTATAGGCCTATTTTGCAGTTCACACACCTTATCATTTCACCAAATATTGATTGTATGCATCTAATGTCTTTGCAGCACGATGATGAGCCTAAGGATGATGCCCCGCAGCCTCCTCCCCCGCCCAAACATTACACGAGGGTTAAAAAACGCAAAATTGGTGAACCTTGAAAAAGAGGTTTGTTACAGAGGTAATGTCTAATGTGATCTTTTTTCCTGTTGGGGCTCTTATTTGTTGTGTGTGTGTGTTTGATGCTTCATATTTTTACAGCTTTAAGTTTACAAGGAGAGATTTGCTTTTCTTAAATGGGGGTCTACTGCTTTCCGCAACATGCTCGTTGTTCCTCCTGGTTCTGGTATTGTGCATCAGGTAAAGTAGTTTGGAAGGAGAAGTGAAAGATAAGATAATGTTGGTTTAAATGTCGACCTTGGTGTATCAATCACATCACTTTTATTTCTCATTCTACATATTGAAATCATATCCTTTTTTCTTTCAATTACTGTATGTCAAATGAAAATTGAGTGTTTGATCATGAAACTTTTAAAAAGATGTGGCCTGGAATGACTTGATGTGTTGAATTCACAGGTTAATCTTGAATACCTTGGACGGGTTGTGTTCAACACTGAGGGCCTACTCTATCCTGATAGTGTGGTTGGAACTGATTCCCATACAACCATGATTGATGGGTTAGGAGTTGCTGGCTGGGGAGTTGGAGGTATTGAAGCAGAATCAGCAATGCTTGGCCAGGTAATTAAATTCTGCTGCTCATTTATTTTAAACTTCAATATACACCCTGTGGCTCACTTTCATCCCTGCTAAGGGAAGATTTCTGCTGCATTATACTTCTAATGCCTTCTTATTTGTCATTGACAGCCCATGAGCATGGTGTTGCCTGGTGTTGTTGGGTTCAAGTTATTTGGAAAATTGCACAATGGTGTTACTGCTACCGACTTGGTTTTAACTGTGACACAAATGCTGAGGAAGCATGGTGTTGTTGGCAAATTTGTTGAGTTCTATGGTAATTTAACTTTCCGGAAGTTGAGTTTATCTAATCTTAAATTGCAATGATTTGGTCCATGGAACTAGATAGATATGAGGTTATCATGTTTGTATATACTTGTAGGGGAAGGCATGGGTGAATTATCACTAGCTGACAGGGCCATTATTGCCAACATGTCTCCTGAATATGGTGCAACCATGGGGTTCTTCCCTGTAGACCGTGTCACTTTACAGTATCTCAAATTAACTGGAAGAAGTGATGAGACGGTGGGTGATTCACTGTATTCGTTCCCTTGCAATGTGAAATTCCTATAGCATTGTGTAACTTCTTTCCTTCTTAAATTTAGGTCGAAATGATAGAAGCATATCTCCGGGCGAACAAACTGTTTGTTGACTACAATGAGGTAAGGGTCCTTATATATTCTCTATATTTCTTAATTGTCCGAGGTATATTTGCATCTGATTTTCTTATAGGGGTAATGCTAACTGATTTCCCCTAAATAAGCCTCAACTAGAAAGAGTATACTCCTCTTATCTACAACTGGATCTTGCGGATGTTGAACCTTGTATTTCAGGACCAAAGAGGTATATACTTTATTCATGCACAGACTTGCTCTCACATTGACCCTACTTAATTCAAATTTTGGTTCTTGAACATTCCTTTGTTGTACTATTCGTTTTATAAGTAACTGCTATCTTTTGCAGACCTCATGATCGAGTGCCTTTGAAAGAAATGAAGTCTGACTGGCATGCTTGTCTTGATAACAAAGTTGGATTCAAGGTTGGTCAAAATTTTTGAATGTTGCAGCCTAATTAATTTACATGGTCTTTTGATTTTTTTTCTTGGAAGATGATTTATTTATTGTTCTTTATCAGATAACTTATTAAAAAATTGTATAAATGATGCTTTTAGTTTTGATGTGTATGCATTATGGAAGGTTGAACCAATAATACAATATTCAGGACAGGATTAGTTCCTTATCTGTTACTAGACTGGGGTATCTGGTCTAATCAAGGATTGTGTCTTCTCCTTCACAAATTGTAAGGACCAAATTTAGATATCATCATCTTAACAGTCAATACTGGATTTCTATTGTCATTTCTATCAGCACGTTCCAGTCCCAGTCTCCCCTCACTTTTGGCCAGATTCCATGATCCTCATTGCTGTGGTTACCTCATGTCCAAATCCATCGTAATGAACTATCATTGACTGTCTCTAATTGACCATTGGCCCCACCTATTGGACTATTGCTGAACGTTAATTCCACAACCATTTGGCTGCTCACTGCTGTCCCATCATCATTCATTCAGCTTTGTATTGTAATAAAAGACCAATATTTTTTTCTCTGAATTTTAGTATTGTAATAAAAAAAAAGGGTAGAACTTCAAGGACCATTCCAATTACTCCAAAATATAAATAAAATAGAACTTATGTGAACTGTATAAATGGATCTTGAACTGAATGATTATGTCAATTCTGAGACTTTTGAGTGTTTTGCGAAGGTCTAGAGTTGTAAATATTCTCATGTCTGAAAGGTCTACTTAAGGCTATTTGTACAAACCTCATAAAGCAGCCTATTGAGGCATTTATTTATGTTGAAACATGGCTGCAGATTGCCCCATTTGATCCCACTAAAAAGAAGAAGAAGAAGAAGAAGGTTGTAATCCAGGACTCTGCTGATGATTCTGTGGACAGTTTAGCTGAGAAGACTGAAAACTTGTCAGGTATTTGAATTGAATGAATTTTAATTATCTGATGTTGTTCTTCCTTTAATTTTATGTTAGAATGCCATTGCATGCATTAGATAGCTAGAGGCTTGATATTTTCCTCATTTGTAGTTTCTGATGGGCTGGAAAGTACGTTCTCTGGTTTGAAAAAGAAGAAGAAGAAGCCAGTAAGTGGTCTTGGTACCTACAATGAACAAATGTGTGTGTGTATTTATATGTCGGCAGCAGTAATAAAATTTGATGGTTGGTGTGATTGTAGGTTGAAGCCAGTTCCTTAAATGATGAGAGTGGGGATGCTACGGAAGATTTGGATGGTAATTTGATGCATGTATAGTCTTTGAATTATGTTTTGAAAATGTTTTCACACTAGAAATCTTATGTTTTCCTTTTAGATCACATTGGTGAGGATGAAGAAGGACAAGGAATATCACTACAACCACGTTATCCTTGGGAAGAAAGTGATCGTGATTATGATTATGAGGAGGTATATTATTTACTTATGTTTTGCCTGAGCTCCCTTTTAAAGTTCAAATTATCCTTAGTTATGTGTCATAGGTTTCATATACAATGCATTTTTCATTTATTTTATTTCTTACTTGTTTTTTCTATTTGTTAACTCTGTAGATGCCTTGATGACTTAGGATAATGTGTGCCCATCAGACTATCTTGAATCATTGGTAGTTATAGAATTTTGTACTTGGACTTATGCCAACATGCTTATGATACCTTTTGTTAGGTAGAGAGCAGGGTGGAAGGATCTTTGTATCTTCTTAGTCTTGTTTATGGCAGGCTTGATCTTTCTCCCAAACCTATTTCTTCCTTCCTTATCTACTTCCTTTTTTCACATATCTTCAACAACAACAAAATTAGCGCCTCCCCTCTATTTCTCCTCCCTGGATCAAAGTGGTGAAAACAACCCAAACTCTTTTTAACTTTGCCTCTCTGCTTTCATTATCCTGGGTCTCGCCATCAGCTACTGCCATTATCAAGTGCCCTCCTACTTTTTGCATAATTTTCTCTCTATTTCCTCCTTGAGTAAGTTGGTTTGTCAAGTCAAAGTTCTGACTGTGCTCCAAATGACCTCCACACCAATATTTGCTGAATACTTTCTTTTTATTAACTATCTATCTCTCTTGCTTACTGCCTCTTCATTTAAGTGGAAATTTAGCATTGCTGAGTGACAGTGCTCAAAGGATCTGTGATTTTGGGCACAATTGACGAAAATGATTTTAAGGGTTTTTTTTTAAAGCTTTTTGGGCTTGGTGGCTTTAATGGGTGGCCAGTTATGGGTTTGTTTGTTAATTTGTGGGTTGGGTGATGAATTTGGGAATTGATTTTTCTGTTTGGGGTTGCTGGATTGTGTGACCGCTGGATGGTTGGAGCAACATTTAAAAATGAACTTATGTGAACTTATGTGAACTGTATCGGAGCCTGTCACATTATGTACTTTTCCGGTATTCCTCTCCTAGGTTTGACAACTCATACCCAAATTTTTATCCCTACTGCCTAATCCTAGTGCTACTTGGGATTATACTGGGGACATCTATAAAATTTAGTTACTTATTTGCCCTTGATGCAGAGTTGAATTTTCTAACTCAAAAATGTTATTTGAGCTCCAGTGGAAATCAATTTGTTCCTTCTGTTTATACAGTTTTTGTGTATCAGTTTCCTACTACCATTCTCTACATGGCCCCATTTAAGTTTATTGTAAAATATGGGTTCTCAAGACTCTAGATGTACACCTCACACTTCATTGACCTAGCCCTTCTTTTAAATGATCCCCACTAACATGAGTACTCATTGGTTCAGTCAATAAATAGCAATATGTTTATCATGAATGGTAGTAAGCCTAAAGTCTAAGCTCGCCTTGGATGGGTAACTTATGTTAAGGATCTTCTCTTTTATAAATCAACTAAATGGGGCTGCTTTCTTGACCACGAGTGATTATGAGGTTCAACTTTTGTTTTTCGCGTTTGGAAAATGTATTCTTATAATAAAAAAGAGGGGTGTTTGGAACATGTATGTTGTGCATGCAAACCTTTGATAATTCTAAGCACATCATCCAGTCTGCAGTGGCTCAAATGAAAAGTTTACAGATTTTTTATCTAATTAAAAACAGAAAATGCTCAAAAAAATGAAGAGCATGTTGGTTTACATTTCCATTATGATCTTTTATGACATCTGCCTTCATATACTTACCGTTCTTAGTTCCTACTCCCCTCATTAATTGCCTTTCTATTTCTTAATGCAGGTTATGAATTCTACATATGCTTTATGGACTAGGCATAGGAATCAAGATGTATATCATGAAGATAGCCACGGTGATCAAATATACATCGTGCGACAGCCAGAATTGTGCTCTAAAACTTTAAAAGTGATTTCTTCGTTCAACTTTAAACTTTATCAAACTGTTAAATTTTTTCTCTTTTCATCAAGCAGACGTAAAAATTATGTTCACACAATAAATGTGTAGGTCATTATAGAGTGCAACATAAAACAATAGATACTGAAAGCATAATTGTTTATCAGGGGCCAAAAAAAAAGAAGTATGCTGAAATATCTTTTATCATTTTTCTATTCATTTAAGTTGTTTTTGATGAATGGCCTCATTTTGGCCATTGATGGTAACCTTTTGCTGGCGGCAAAGTTCCTGGCAGTTAAAGAAGGCTGTCAGCGAATAATGCATTCTTAATTCTTTTTTTTTTTTGTACCTGGCAGCCAAGCACCCTTCACTGGGAAAGGGATACTTCCACAATGAATTTGTCAGCCACCAGCAAAAAGTGTCACTAAAAGATTTTGCCTAAAGGGCTTGTGCATTTCTTGCCATAAATTTCTGATGGGGGGGGGGGACTTATAGTGACAAATGCCATTGCTAAATAATGTAGTCAGTAAATGCATGGAGCTCATTATATCTCTCTCACTTGCAGCCCTCTATCGCGCAGGCTCCAAGCTCTCTCCCTCCCTCTCCATCACTCTCTGAGGCATGTTTTCACCACCACTCTCTATTAGTAAGCTTTCAGGCAAGGCTGGTGTTAATTTTTTCACCCAAATCAAAACAGTCACTCAGCAATGGAAGGATTTGCCAAGCGGCACTGGAGCTAATCTGGCAATGCCAACTTCTAAAGTGTAATAATTTATGTTAATACTTAAGAGTTTCTATTCCAGAACTTATTGTGAACTGTCCAATAAATTAATAACAAGATGCTCTTTCTTCTAAAGCTTGTGCTCAGTGGTGAAATCATATAACTTTTTCAAGGAAGACCATGGTTGTATATTGATGTTAAAATTTTTGAAGTTAATCACTTGTCTGAATAATAATAAATTTTTGACAATTTAAGGTCTATTGACAAGGCAATAAAATTCAAAAGCAAATTTTAACGATCATGTTTGATTAGCAAACTTGACAGAAATAACAAGCCAAACCAAATTGATTTTTTTGTTCTCTTCCTCTTTTTTATTAAGAAATCACATTGCCTAATATTAGGATTTGTTCGTAATTGCAAGTTATCTCATATATTCGCTGCCAAACGACAAGAGAAATTTGACATATACAATTTCAAGTTCTTGGAACTCGAAAATTATCGATGCAACTACAACTCTAAAGTGGTGGTTTTTAAAAGTTTTGTTCAGATCCATTTGCACAATTGATTACCTACATGACCAGAGTGTCCCATTCCATCTGTTGCCTATAATGCGAGTGCAATAATTTCTGGATTATGTTGTATTTTAGTGGACTATATTTAAGTTCAATCAAGACATCCTCTACTTTAGCCAAGAGAGAGAAAGAGTCTATGATTGAATTCAGGAAAATAATTTCAATACAAGAGGTCTGTAATGCAAAGAAGCTTGCGTGTAAATTGCACACTTCCCTCAGTCCCTGTAGCAACCAGGCTACCCCCACAGAAATAAGAAAAAAACAATGTCCATATTTGCACTGTCATTAAGTTTAGATTAGACCATTGAAAGGATTTACAATCTTTACTATTTTAATCGATTAATGATCAGGACATGTGACTTCTTGAGGTAAACAAAATATCACTTAATGGACCATTCTAAGCATTATCATGTGTTTCATGATGACTTACCTCTATAGCTAGGAGCTATTGGGATGCTTCTATGTTTTGGTTTCATTTTTCTGTTACAGCTGGTTTATGATCATATTGGTTTATTATTATTTTTTAAATGTCTAAAATTAAACAGGGTTCAGGCCTTGATCTTGTCACCAACAAGAGAATTGGCATCTCAGACAGAGAAGGTGATATTGGCAATGGGTAATTTCATAAGTATTAAAGTACATGCATGCATTGGAGGCAAGAGTGTGGGTGATGATATCAGAAAGCTAGAATTAGGCCATCAGGTGGTGTCTGGAACTCCAAGCAGAGTTTGTGACATGATCAAAAGGAGAACACTGAAAACTACACACATCAAATTGTTAATTGTTGTAAGTTTATGTTTTGTGATCCCTAACCTTACTCTTTTAACTCTCCTCTCTCTCTCTCTCTCTCTCTAAGTAAATTCTCTCTTGGTATTGTCTTTTGTTTTCCACCATCTCAGCTGGACTGGGTACTTATCTGTTAAGCTTCAATTTCAGTTTCAGGACACATTAAATTCAGTATGTTCTAGTATACGCCGCTGTTTATCTTATTGTTAGACTAAAACCTCTTTTAAGAATTTCAATTACAGCATAAGATGATACATAATTCATTTTTGACAGCAATTCCATAATTCATTGTCTCTGAAAATGGCTATTTGACGTTTGCAGGGTGTTGCAATAAACTTTGTCAAAAGGGATGATATTAAAATCCTACGAGCCATTGAGCAGTACTACAGTACTCAGATTGTGCAAAATGCCTATGAATGTTGCTGATCTAATATAAGTTTTGCTGGCCGTCTTGTGTGTTGATGCGTCACAGTTGTGCGATTTAGACCATAATTTTCACCAAGCACTTATAATTCTTGCAAACACTAATACAAGTACACCTTTTCATAACATACCAACAACGAACAGCAGGGAAAAAATGAGCAAGTAGACATCAACAACAACAACAACACTAATACGAGTAGGTTCACAAAACGTGTAGACATCAACAACAACGTTGAATGTTCGTAGGTAGAAATTTTTGGAAGTCATCATTGCTTGAATCTGAGAAGTCTGAAATGTCACTTTCATCATCTAACGCAGTAATTTCATTAATAGACTTCATGGCTCGCTCTTGCGCCTTCCCCTTTAGATGCTTCCTAGCTTTTTGGACTGCATGAAAACGGTCTAGCCGCCTTTGCATTTGATTGTTCTCTTGTTCAAGGCGAGCAAGTATGTTAGAAGGTTCATCTCTAGGTAACTCGGTTGAGCGTGCCTTAGGAACTCGTAACCCGTGCCATCGACAATACACCTCCAACTCACACCTCTTCTCGTATAGGGTTGACCATGGTGGTTCTGCTACGGTGAACTCCATTGCAGTGGTATCTGTACTTAGTTTTGTAGGTTTGCCGACCATGATGTGGCCAACGCTTCCAAGACTCTCGTACGTGTATATTGGCATATTAACGAAATCTCTCTTCTTTCCAACCCATTTCCCTCCATAGTGGTCTGTGTATGTTTGTAGTTGTTGATCTGCTGGAACTTGTGATGATTCATTTGTTGAAGTAGATTGAAACTTGTTTCTACGTGTACGAGATGATGTTGAGGCGTTGCGACTCATAGCTTACTCAACGTACAAAGTTAGTGGTGTAGGAATAAGAAAAGAATTGTGGTACATTTATAACCTCATTCCACTGTGTATTCAATAATAAAATTTAGTATATTCAGGCTTGTCATGTCAATACAGGCTGGAAAACCACTACACGAATTTTTTGTTCAAATGTTCCCAATGTCACAGTGAGATTCTCTTATTCTGGGCAGTAGTTGCAGTGTACTGCCATGACTATTCAGCTGAACAGTATTCATGTGAAGAGTATTTAGCATGCTTGTGTTTCATCTGACATGAACTTGACAAGACAATACCGAGTTGTGTTAAATGCATCTATAACTTTTCAGGGGTCTTCTGCATCCTTGAAAACAGTGCATTGCAAAATGATGCAGATCTGTGTATTGACGTGAGTGTGAATGATATGACTAGATAGGGTTCAACAGTGCCGAGCTATTGAGCAGCACATGTAGCACTATGAATATCAGTGTAGCAATGGTGGACAATTGACCCCCAAACTCGAGAATTTGTTTTAATAAATTTAGATTTTGAATAAGGGCTCTCAACCTAAACTTGTTGTCTCCAATTATATATGTAAGTACACAAAGATGGATCTTCCTGACCAAAATGGAACAAAGTGGACTGAATGGACCAAATTAGACCAAATCAGACCAAATTAGACCAAATCAGACCAAATAATTAGACCAAATTATCCAAATCAGACCAAATCAGACCAAATAATCAGACCAAATCAGACCAAATAATCAGACCAAATAATTAGACCAAATCAATGTTCCTATCCCAGACCAAATCAGACCAAATTAGACCAAATTAGACCAAATTAGACCAAATTAGACCAAATTAGACCAAATCAGACCAAATAAGACCAAATCAGACCAAATCAGACCAAGTAAGACCAAATTAGACCAAAATAGACCAAGTCAGACCAAATTAGACCAAATGGACCAATTTTATTTTCCACTATAACTCCAGTATTAAAGGAACTCGTAACCAAAGGAACTCGAGTTTTAGAGACTCGAGTTCCACTGGGCAAATAGTTTTTCCCCAACTGCTCTGTTTCAGGCAGAGAGGCAGAGAGGCATGCCCTGTTTCAAAAAAATTTGCCCAGTGGAACTCGAGTTTCTAAAACTCGATTTTGACTGGGCAAATTTTTTTCCCAACAGCATGCTCTGTTTCAGGCAGAGAGGCATGCCCTGTTTCAAAAAAATTTGCCCAGAGGAACTCGAGTTTCTAAAACTCGATTTTCACTGGGCAAATTTTTTTTTTCCCAAGGAACTCAAGTGTCTAAAACTCGATTTTTACTGGGCAAATTTTTTTTTTCCCAGCAGAAAATGCTCTGTTTCAGGCATTGTTTTACAATGTAAATGCACTCAAATCACAACAAAAGTCATTCTCAATATATCACCATTCTAAACATGTCCAACCACGCTTAATTTGCAATTCTAACCATACTACTCAAATCACAATCTTCATAGAGGTACATTGGATAGAGAATTACAAGTACATTCAACAACAATCAAAAAGTTCACATAGAGCCAATACAACGTCGTCCATGGAAGGATGCCTGAAAAACGTAGAGTATTTACGTTAGGAGACAAGATAGTAAACATTAGGTAAACATCGAATGAACAACAATTATTTAACCGATGCATAAATTTTTGCCAACCTACCTAGTGTGGAACATGGCCACTTGTGGAAGCACCGCGGACCGCGGACATTTTGCGGTTATGCCGGAAGCATGACACAGTCCACATGTCTGCTTTGGTTGACTCTCTATCAAATCTGCGTCCTCCCTCCGCCATCCCGGTTCTTGATCCTTATTCCTCACTCCATCCATCTCATTTCTTATTCGTGACTTCACCGGTCGACCTTTGGCCCGCAACAATGCCGGATTAGGCAACCACTTTGGCCCCATGGGATCCCTCCATAATGACTGTGACTTAGGAACCACAAATGCATGCTCATAAGTGTTAAGGGCATGGTTCAAACCATAACATGGGTGAATATACGTGGTCGAATCAATATGTAAATAGTCACATACTCTAATTGCATGTGAACACGGGATCCCTATATTTTGCCATTTCCCACAACTGCATGTTTTTTCCCGTAACCGAATTTCGTAACTGTGTTTCCCCCTCCTGCGCTACACACGTTGAGTTGGGTAACTACTTGAAATATCAGCTCTTCATTGCTAAATGGCTTGAGATAGTGTTTCTCAGATTTACGCTTATTTCCATCCCACGTGGATAAGGCATATTCACTCCATTTCTTACCCTCTGACAACTCATAATGGTATTCTTTGCGCCGGTCGTGGAAATATTGAACAAGTTTGCTCCAAGTGAACTCAACCAACGCGGCAATAGGAAGGCCCCGTGCACCTTTCAGCACACCATTGAAACACTCTGATATATTGGTTGTCATTGCTCCAAAACGTCTCCCACCATCGTATGACTGGGTCCACATGTCCACATCCTCGCTCATTAGGTATGTGTATGGAAGATAATCTTGATTCTTTTCCTTACCATCCCTCCCCGTCACCTTCTTCTTCTTCCTAATGGCCTCAATTTCCACCTGCTTAATGGAGTCCATTATGGTAGCAAATTTAACTACCTGACTAGCATATCCCGCTTTCAACGCCGCTGACTTTAGAGTCGAGTTCTGAAAATGGGTGTTGAAGTTGCTAGCAACATGTCGAAGACAATATCTATGAAATACCCTTGCTTTTCCATCATCCCTTCTAGGCCAGTTTGCAATGGCGTTTTTGATACCGAGATGTCGGTCAGAAATTATGCAAATGCCGTCGTCAGGTATCAGGTGGCCAATCGTTTCTCTGAGGCATCGTAAAAACCACCTCCAACTGGACCTTGACTCACAATCCACAACAGCAAAGGCAAGAGGGAATACCTTGTTGTTAGCATCGGTTGCCATTGCGACCAACAACTTTCCCTGATATTTACCATACAGATGGGTCCCATCAATACTGATAACCGGCTTGCAGTATTTGAATCCTGATATGCATGGACCGAAAGACCAAAACACATAATGCAACAATACGGTGTGATCTTCATCGGTGGGTGTGACACGATAGCAAAACTGGGTAGTCGGGTCCTGATCAATATACGCCATTAGCAACTTTTGCAGCCTTTGGTAAGATTCTTCCCAATCTCCAAACATAAGCGCAATCGCCTTTTGTTTCGCATCCCATACCTTGTAGTAAGAAGGCTTATGGCCATTATATTTCGCCTCTATCCGAGATCTGAGATGCTTAATTTGAGTGGTGTGATCCTCAAGTAACTTGTTATGGATTTCTGCTGCAATAAAATTACAACTCATCATTCTACCATCATTTCGCACCCCAGTCGGTATACACGTGTGAGGACCCACATACACGGTGACCATCCATAGATTTTGGAGCTCGGGCTTCATAACTGCGTAGACATACCACTTGCACGACTCATGCACGCATTTCGCACAAAAATTTTTCCTCGTCGACCTAGTGATCTTAAAGTGTTTGTTTTCCTTGAGGGCACAAATTGTTAATACGCGCTTCACCTCCACTTTACTGGCAAAAGTCAACCCTTTGCACAAATTCATCCCCTCTCTCCAAGTAGACACAAATGGCATCTCAATATGCGAAGGATCAACCATATTTTCCCAAGTATTTGCAGAGAATGACAACGCAGGAGATGCGTAGGCAGGGATTGTGTTTGTAATGTTTTGGACACTAATAACATTGTCTGCATCAGGTTCACCGCCGTCCAATGTCTCATCGTCATCAATGTCCCTCTCAAAGTCCCCAAAGTCCCGAAAGTCCCCTCTCTCAATCATGTCTTCATAGTCATCTTTATCGGCAAAATCTTCACCGTTAATGGCAAGATTCTCATCAACATAGTCGTCATCATCATCATCATCATCGTCATCATCGTCATCATCATTGTTAACGACAGTAGTCTCATCAACATAGTCGTCGTCGTCATCATCATCATCATCATCATTGTTAACGGCAGTAGTCTCATCAACATAGTCGTCGTCGTCATCATCATCATCATCTCCATCGGCATGAACATCATCATCCTCTACATGTGTAGAATACTCATATTGAGCATCCGGAAGCGCAACTTGTAAGCTTCTAGTTGTTTGTTGGATATCCTCTTGCCATCCTGCACGCGGCTCCAACTGTATGTACAACTCAATGTTACTTACTTCAGCTATACTCTCCAACTTGTCAAACATGATCTTCACATGTTTGTCTTTTTCTATCAGCATATACTTGTAATTAATCCGGTGCTTCATGATTTCATTTGGCATACGATAAGTAATTTGCATGTTGTACGCATCAGGATTCTTACCCAACTCTTCCATGACAAATATCTTCAATTCATCAAGGGTTTTCAACCTATGATCAACTTCGGCATAATAGGTTTTCATACCCGGCCCCTCAAATGGCAATCCCTTGTTCGCATTGGGATTCTTAAGCGGGCCACCATGGTATATGATTATAACAATATCAGGCATTGTGAACCTGTTCAAGTCAAGTCCTATGTTAGTTAAATCACATAGTCGTAAAGTGAGGGAAAAAAGTAATGCAATCTTACCAATGAACATATTCAAGCCAGGTTATAGAGTGCCCATTAATATCTAAAGGCCAAGACGTAAACCTTCTAATCCTAGTGGATGGAGAGACGGAATTATCTATTACTCCATTGTGTGGTGACCTATAATGCCTAAAAGGATTCTGAAAGAACTAGGTGGGTAGAGGAGCATGATTACATACCCATTCACTACATTCATTCACTACCCATTTCATACCCAAACCAATGATAAATGAAGTCAAAAAAACTTGAAAGATCATGATAAAAATAAAAGCCTAGAAATGATGAATAAAATTTTGATAATTACATACCCATTCCCATTCATTACATTCATTCACTACCCATTTCATACCCAAACCAATGATAAATAAAGTCAAAGAAATTTGTAAGATCATGATAAAAATAAAAACCTAGAAATGATGAATAAAATTTTGATAACAAAAACTATACAAATAAATACTCAAAAAATTAACATTAACAAAACAAAGTTCTATAATTCACAATATTGATAAATTAACTAAGTTATGTTAACTATCTACAAAATAAATGGTAAAACTCTTTAACCCACACCCATAGACAACATACCCAACTACAATGACAATCAAATTATGCAAACCCTTACCTTAGATATGAATTTGCTGAGAGGGAAGAGCAGTGAGAGTGGACAATGTGGTTTTGTGAGAGTGAGTGGTGTGAGAGTGGTGTGAGAGAGTTATGGTGTGAGTGAGAGTTAGTGAGGGTGAGTGAGTGAGAGTTAGTGAGGCTGAGAGCTCTGTTTTAGGTTTTCTCTGTGTGTTACTGAGGGTGTGAGTTTCTGTGAGAGTTAATGCCACGGGCTGAGGTGTATATAACATGCCCAGAGGAAATCGAGTCTATAAGACTCGATTTACTCATAAAAACTCGAGTCTTAGAAACTCGAGTTCCATGCGTATATAAACTTAATTTAAAATAAGATATAGTAAAACTCGAGTTTATAAAACTCGAGTTCTACCTGAAGTAAAACGAGTTTTAAAAACTCGAGATCCAGGTGGCATTTTGTCCACCTCAGCAAGCCCAAAGCGCGCATAAAGCGAGTTTTTGAGACTCGATTTATTATGTGAATCTCGAGTTTCAAAAACTCGAGTTGTTATTTTCCTTTATTGTTTCAAACCATGCCTAACTTACTATATTCATGCCATCCACATGCCTAATCTGCACATTCCCCCGCAGCGCTTGAGTCTGTAAACAGGGCAAAAGAAGGGTTTGGTCTGTCTAGACTCTATAGAAAAAATACAACTCTAACTCCTACTAAAACATTGCCTAAAATTCTATTAAAAAAATATTGCTTAAAAAATAGTGTCATTCTCCTATTTATTTTCAAATTACTTTATCCACATATAAATTAAAATTTCAAAATAAAAACTATATATATATAATAAAAACATGTTTTTTTTGCTACAAAATAGAACTACTAAAAAAACAGCCTTACTTATAAATTAAAATTTCAAAATAAAAATTATATATATATATATAATAGAAACATGTTTTTTTTTTTTGGCTACAAACTAAGACCACTAAAAAAAAAAGCTTCATTGAACATGCGAAACACGTGTGATAAGGCTAGTAATAATTATTCATATGGTTAGCTATTGTTATTCAGTGGTTTGATTATATTTTTATTAAAGGAAATAGTCATACTTTATGGATAGTTATTCTTAAAAATGAGACATTGTTATTCATCTCTCAATAGATTGTAATAATTATTTCTCAGTAAGGGTATGTTTTATAGACTATAATATACACTATAATGTAATGGTTATTCATATGGTTAGTCATTGCTAATCGATGGTTTGATTATGTTTTTATTAAAGGAAATAGTTCTTTTTTATAAATAGGTATTCTTAAAAATGAGAAATAGTTATTCATCTCTAAAGAGGTTGTAATAATTATTTCTTACTAAATGTATTAATTTCTAAAATTATTTCTACTTAAACATAGGGTTATAGGAGCATTTTTGAACTAAAAAAAAAATGAGAAATCCAAACATAGGAAGCCCCTTAAATAATAGTATAAATAAATTAGATTCTTCATTTTCATGGTTCTAAAATGCCCTTACATCCTTATGTTTAATTAGAGAAAAAACTAAAGGACAATCCAGTAAAAATACAATTCTAACTCCTACTAAAACATTGCCTAAAAAATAGGGTCATTCTCCTATTTATTTTCAAATTACTTTATTCACATATAAATTAAATTTTCAAAATAAAAATTATATATATATAAAATAAAAACACGTTTTTTTTTTTGCTACAAAATAGAACTACTAAAAAAAAGCCTCACTTATAAATTAAATTTTCAAAATAAAAATTATATATATATAAAATAAAAACACGTTTTTTTTTTTTTTTGCTACAAAATAGAACTACTAAAAAAAAGCCTCACTTATAAATTAAATTTTCAAAATAAAAATTATATATATACAAAATAAAAACATGTTTTTTTTTTTTGCTACAAACTAGAACCACTAAAAAAAAAGTCTCATCGCACGTGCGAAGCGCGTGTAATAAGACTAATTATTATTATTATTATTATTATTATTATTATTATTATTATTATTATTATTATATATAGATATAATATTTGAGTGAGATCTAGGACTCTAGAGTCAATGTACTTTTTCTGTTCTGTACTACGTGTGTGCAATGGGTTGTTTAAATTATATTACTACACCTTAAAAACAACTACGGTATTAGTTCATATTTTTTAGATTTTCAAAAAAATAGCTATAATATTTTGTTCTTATTTTCTTCTCCTATGACTCACACTTTACAAATTAGACTAACATTAAACTTTTTATTCATATCCATTTCTTCAATGAGGAGTGTATATATCAAATAATTCATAATAAATGCCCACCGCACTGTTTCTTTTCTCTATTCTTTTCTTCCTCTACTTACAACCTTACAGGTGTGTATTTTTTTTTACACTATTTATTTATATATATTTGTTTACTCTAATTTTTTTTTTCCATCAAATTTAATAGGTTTTGTGTAGTTTTTGTCTTTTGCTTAAACTAATTTTATTAAATTTTATTTGATTTATATGGTTATGGTTTGAGAATCAATCATTAAATATGCTTAAACATGATTTTTTATTATTTTGTATATTGTATATGAATTAAACATTTATGACATGAGTTCCACTAGTGATATGTTGTTACACATTTATGCTTAATATGGTTAGATATGATTTTATATTATTTTGTATATTTTATATTAATTACATGTTTATGATGGGTTCCAATGGTGATATGTTGCTTCCATCCCTAAATTTTGATTTAGAGAACAATCTTATTTTTAGCTTATTATTAAGCATGTCCTAATATAAATTCGATGATAAATTGTTCTATATTGTACTATCTATTTTATTATTTAATTTTACTTAAATTAGAAATTTTTTTCTTATTTTCTTTAGTTTACACATGATTATTGACTAAGTCATGCATCGCATGGGCATAATACTAATATATAATTAAAAAAGCTAAAACTGAGAGAAATCCAATTAGAGTTTAAATTGAATTCCAATTGTTGTCTAATTTTGTGCACCGTGTTCTATATAAGTTTTTTAAAATTTTTATTCTAAGTTAATGTTGTGCAAAAAACAAAGAGTCTAATATAAATAAACCATCAAAACTCAATAAACGGAAAAAAAAAAAAAAAAAAAAAAAAAAAAAAAGTAAACTCATGTGTATATCCAAAAAAAAAAACTAAAATAAATAAATAAAAGAGAGAGTAAAACTCATCTATAACTTAAAAAAAATGTGTAACTCTTACACTAGATATAATTTGAACCCATATATGTGTAATTGTGATTATTTTTTATTATACCGTGTATATGCATGAATTATACACTAGCGTATTATAGAATTAGTAAATTACTCTTGAATTCTATTGGCTAGAGGGTCTCTAATAAGAGACACCACATAAAACAACATTTAACAACTCACTTAACATCTCAATTCTTATTTTTCACATCTAAACTAACACTATTCCCTTGTTTATTCATTTCACTCTTTTCCTCACTCTCTTTCTTCACCCATTGCAATTTCTCTCTCTTCCTCTATTTCTATTTCTCTCTTCACCCACAATCAACACAAGCGACCACCACCATTAACAACCACCAAAATTACATACATGTACCCAAAAAACCATATAAAAAAAATTCACATAATACCCATTATGAAATCATAGTCACATACCCAAATCCAAAAAATCACATACCCAAATTTGTCGACCCAAATCTTCAAAATTTCCAACCCACCAATTATGACCACCACCACAACCACCAATCTACACTTTGGAGGACAAAAAATTACTAAGTGACCACCCAAAGTGTATAAGCTCGTGATAGGACACAACCCACCAAGATAGGTTGAGATACCTAATCCCGATAGGTTAAGCAGCATGGAGAGAGAGAGAGAGAGAGAGAGAGAGAGAACAAAGAGAGTGAAGATATTTTAATTTTTTTTGGGAAGAGAGAGACAATAAAAAAAATAGTGTCATGGCACACCCTTGGTGCAATAGTCACTCCACAAGTATAAGTGTTTGTGGGGTGTGGGGAGTAGAAGCCGAGGTTCAAGTTTCTAGGAGGGAGTTTCACACACATATATACTTAGATTAAGCTAGAATAGAATTTCTATCTTGTATATATAAAAAAAAGAAGTATATTTCAATATACCCACATAACTACTGGTAATCCTTATTTTTATGAATTTACAGTTCACAATTGCTAACATTTTTTAGCAATACCCACCTAGATAAAGGTCATTTTTGGGGTGTGTTTTTCTAAAATGGCAATTTTAGGGGTTTTACACCCTTTAATGCTAATGCTCTAAGTATCAACATCAATTGTTCTAAATATATGTCATTTTAACACATCAAAAAACTACTTAATTTTTTTAGCACATCGAGAAGAATCACTAGTCTCTGTAATTCGAGAGCACCTAAAAATTACTCATTTGGAACTACAACAGTTGTTTTAAGTGTTCATAATTAGTCTCAGAAAAAAAAAAAAAAATGTTCATAATTGGACTTGATTTAAAGTCAGCTATTGTTTGATCATAACCTAGGGGAATTGTGGTCATTAATATTATGGGTAAACTATATAATTAGTCCTTAACCTTTACACTATATCTCAGTTTAATCCCTAACATTTCAAATGTGTCAATTTGGTCCCTAACCTTTTGGTATTGGGTCATAATAGTCTCAAACATTAAGTGATGGATAAAAAATGTTGACGTAGCTAACGGTTAAAATATTATTTTTTTGCCACAGACTTTCACATGTATTGTCTCGTCAGCATAAACTTCAACAACAAAAAAAAAAAAAAGTGCCACATGTCCTTCATATATATATATATATATATTTCTTTTCCTTTCATTTTCTTTTGCTTTGCTTTCTTGGGAAACAAACGGGATTAATAACCCAGAATTGAAAAATTCAACATCATTTTCTCAGCAACCAAATCAAGGGGAAAACCAAAGTTTGAAGCTTAAGCCACTCACCCAATTTCCTTTTTCTTCTTGCTCATTGTCCACACTATCATGCTTAATGAAATCAAAATTTTCCTCTTCTTTAATCTCAACCATTAATTGATCAAATCTTTTACCCTTACTCTTCCTATGGGCGGTCAAAGTGATGTGCTTGTTGGCATCATCTTATACCTCGTATTTAATCCCAGTCCCACCCAAAGATCAGAATAGTCCATAAAATTCTTTAGTGTTACTAACAATTTGTTGTTAGGCCTAGTGTTAGACTTTATCAGCAACAATTCAATTACGCCTATGAGCTATGAAAATAATAGTAGACTTTATGGAGGGCCTTTAAATTTCTATAAGCAACATAAATATTGTGTATTTGGAGTTTCTTTCAGAAATGGGTTTGTAGTTAGTTTCGCAATTTTTGCTTTTTCATTAATATTGATTTTCCCTTTTTGATTTTGGGAAAAACAATAGAGTAGAGTAGATTTGATCAAAAGTTAACTTATTTTCAGTCAACTCTACTCCACTCTCCCTTTATCCCTAATAGTGGTGCATAACAGATTTACAATAGAGATGTTTTTCCACTTCATTTGCCAATACAGAAAGAAAAATACTTCTCCAAACATTCAGTTACTTCCAGATATGTGCTAGCAACTATTTAGCAGCTCCTAGAAATGTGGTATCACCCTTCATAGAATAAAATAAAAATATTAGATTCAACTTTGAAAGTAGTAGTAGTAGTGTAGTACTAAAAATGAGAATCTTTTTTTTTTTTTTTGGATTTAGAAGAACAGAAGGTTCAAATGCTATGCATCGAATTTTTTTTAATGGCAATTCATGAATACAAAAATTATGCATAATTAGTAATAGACCCACGCAATGCGCATAAAATTTTTTTATTTAATAAAGTGAAAAATATAGTTTCTCTTTTAAGAACTCAAAAGGTAAAGCTAAAAACTTTTCATTCCTAACTAATAGTTAAAACTTGTATTGCATCATAAATAAGCCACATAATAAATAAAAACTCAACCACCCAAAGTAAAAAGAAAATCTTTCAAAATAAGCATACATAAGACACTCTACCTCTCTCAAATAACAATAGTGTCTAGTTTATTATAAGAGCACAAAAATTTCAAACAGGGAACTAATCGGACTACACAATATTATAGCAATTTCAAAGGCTAACATTTGCTTAACAGAAAATCGTGTTTTATTTTTCTCTATAAAAAAAAATAATAAAAAAAATGTTTTTGTAAAGAGAAAAGAAATTTAAATATCTTCAAGTTTCAGCCCCCTGCTTTAATGTTCACTTCAACTCTGAAATGATCACTCCAATAGAAACAATCTTTGTATCCTACTAATTAACATCTCTTGTATAGTCAGTTACATGTTTTGGTTCTTGTTTTGAATTTGAAAGCTATTTTAGACATTTACATCTAACACTGTCATCTAATAAGTAATAACCATAGTTCTACCCCTACATCACAAATCATAGAAATACAAAGAGAAGTATGACCCCAACAACCATTATGATTTTAATCAACAATATTGTAAACTAATGCATCAAGTATAAACTGTCAATATGACCGGTTAGTAATAGGAAAAGAAGAAAACCAAAAAACTAAAAAATTCCTAACTTTGGTCGACGTATGCTACACTAAATTGAGGTAGCAAACTAGAAATTTTTATAAAGGATCTTATATGTAATATAAATGCCTTGGGAGGAAAGAATAGTTCCCAACGGATTACTTGTTGAGTTAGAAGTAACAAAGCACTCCAATTCAGAATTGCTAAAAAAATTTAGCAATAACCACCCAATGCATCAACATCATTTGTTCAAAAAATAAGTCATTTTTACATCAAAAAATTACTACACTTTATATTATATCTTTTATCCTTTGATTCAATACATTAAAATAGTGTTAACTCAAATTTCACATTAAAAAAAAATTATAAAAAAAAAAAAAAAAAAAACACAACCCAATGGCAGATGAACAAGTGACCACCAACCAACAACCACTGTCACAACCACCACATCCTCCACTCCATAACCCAAAAAGCACAACACAAGATAAACCCAACCAAATCTAGCCAAATACCTACAACAAAGCCATAACCACCAGCAGCAAAAACACCAACAACAACCGCATAAAGAACCCAACAACCACAATCAGACCACCGCCACCAAAACCCAAAGGCCACAACTAGACCACCACCACCACCGAAACCCAAAGGAAAACATCAACTACAACAATTGACATTACTCGTTTTTCAATTTCAATAACAAAATAAACAAATCAAGTAGAAACAATAGAAGACATCCATTGCATTATATGAATTACTTGTCCATGTCACAAGTCACAACTACTTTGATATAAATATAAAATATCACTAAAACAAAAACAATTCAAGCTCTCTACATATTGATAAATATTAACTTGCAGACACCAACACTCACTAATATTAACAAGGATGATTACATTATAACAAACTCAGCCCTTGTAAGTTGTTTTTCCTTTAGCCGCATGGCAGCTTCTCTAGCACCTTTGTACTTAACAGAAGTCCTAATATTCTTTGGGCAAGGGATTCCCACTAAATATGGAGCACTAAGATTAACAATAATCTTCTCAAGGTTGATGGCACTTTCGAGTAAGTAGACAACAAGCTGAATGTCTATTGCACGCCCTGCAAACCCAACTATTTCCACCTCCTTCAGGTGTTCATTGGGATATTTCTTCACCTTCCTTGCCTTTTTTGGAAAATTGATCTCCCACAATCTAAACTGTAATTGGAAAAATGAAAATAAGAATCATGTCATGCATGCAATTGGAAAAGGAAAGTAAGGAACTTCAAAACAAAGAGCAATGATTCTCAAGGGGATATGTGTAAGCAAATAATATAGATTACCATCAAACAACAAATAATGATGACCGGCTACGTTCTTTGGAATCAGAAACAAATAATGATGATTAGAAGATGCAGGGAAAATTACATCTAACAAGACCAGATTTAAAGCCATTGGGGAGGAGGTCAGAGCATGGTCAAGGGCTGTAAGAAAGTCAAGATTTCTATTCATGATTGACTGGCATGTGGTGGAATAGTGTTTGCTATATTTGAAAAATAGCTGTTTGTTTGCAGCTTGATGTTGCTCAGTCGTACTCAATGTTGGAGTTTTTTTTTTTAAATGTTTCTTCTTCGTCCCAAAATAAAAATAAAAACACTTATGTGAGAAATTGCTAAAAGTGAAGATGAGGACTCCAATAGAACTGAACATTCATTTCAACACCTTTTCCTTAGAAATACATAATATAAATGCTTATGACAAATGAAAAATTCGATTTCAAAGCAGTATTTGTTAAATAGATCAAAAATATATATTAAAAGAAAAAAAAAAAAAAAAAAAACCATGAGACAACAATTAGTGTGCAGATTGCATCACCTAGATTAAAGAATAAAATTAAATTAAACCTTTGAACTTGAATTGTCATTTGTCGAAAACATTGACATTATGTATTTCTAAGGAAAAGGTTTTGAAATGAATGTTCAATTCTATTGGAGTCATCATCTTCAGATTTCAAAGTTTAGTTGTTTCTCACATAAGAGTATTCACTTTTCAAAGTTTAGTAGTTTCTCGCATAAGAGTATTCACTTTTTAAAGTTTAGTAGTTTCTCGCATAAGAGTATTTATTTTTATATTGGGATAATGAATAATTATTTTAACAAAACCCTCAAATAGAGTAAGACTGAGCAACATCAATCTAAAAACAACCGTTGATCAAATATATAAGATTGGGTACAACTATTGATCAACTATTGGAATGGTATAACTATCACTATTCGTCAGTTCAAAGTAGTATTTAAAATATATATATATACACACACACACACATAACCCATTAAAAAAAAACCTCATTCAAAAAAATATATATACATACATACATACATATATATATATATATAAAATGATGATAAACCACGAGCCAACAATTAGTGTGCAGATTGCATAACGTAGATTATAGAGTAAAAGCTACTAGCATACTTTGTGTGAAGTTATGAGACAAGAATAGTCACCTCAAAGACAAATTTATGTAAAAAAGGTGCTGCTTCTATTAGAGGTATTAAACCGAGTAGGCTCGATCCATCACTTGCGCCAACTGTGACCTTAAGGTGTTTAAGCTTGGTAAGAGTTTGAAATTCAGGGAATTCAACGCCATCCTGAAAAGGAAAAAACAAGAGATGAGAGTAAATTGTGTAAAACTAAATAAACATATATGTAAGAGATTGCAAATGAATTTGAAGTGCTTACATAAGTATAGCAGTGAACATCGAGCGTCAAACTCTGTAGCTGATAAAGGTAGCTCGAAAGAGAGCCAAATGCATAATCTATAGGGTGTGAATACATCCCACCAATACGTACATCTAGAAGACGGGGTGCAGAATGAACATGCAGTTTTATTTCATTACCAACATAGCCAAAAGACTCAAGATTTGGAGAATTGATCTCAATACTTTTAAATTCTAAACAACGTATTATGTGTAAGTACTTCAACTTCAACGATGAACTGTAAATCTTCAGATTCACTAAATCTTCAGAATTGTCCACATGTAATCTTTCAAGCAAGGGGCAATTGGAAAGGAAGTGCTCCAGAAGCTCTCCAGTTACACGTATGTATTTTAGAGTGAGGGAAGTGAGGGATGTGAGGGACTTGATGCAAGTTTTGTCACTTGTAAAACGCTCATTTGGAAACCTATAAAAATTACTTGCATCTTTGAATGGGTTTGTTGCTGTAAAGTCCAATTCAAGTCTCTTAACTCCCTTTGAGATTGCAAAGTCAATCCATCCATCAACGTGACTTTTAGAACCATCATCTAACTGAAAACAAACTCTAAACTCATCTATAGTTGAGACTCGACATGATTTTAGAGTGTCATTCACCCACTGTAAAAATTTCTTCCTTTCAAATTGCAATGATTTCTTTTCTCTCTCAATTTCCCACATTGTATGTAGACCATCAAAGTCCAAACTATGAGGCAAGAATGGGCACAGACATTTCCATCTAGAGGAAAGAACACTAGTTCTAAATGCTTCCTTTGGCTTCAAGAAAGAAAGAACAGAGATAAGCATCTCATCTGGCAACTGACTTATCCGGTCCTCCTTGATCGACTTTATTCCCAAACAACCAAACACAGAGAAGAAAAAGCAAGTAAATCATGTATTTGTATGAAAAATTAAACTTTAGAAACAGTTTATCGAACATGGAACCTAGCTACCTATAGGTTGTTATTATTATTACTATTTATAGGAGTTAAGGATCCCAGAAATTGTACAAATTCAGCATTAAAAGAAATAAAAACTTCTTTTTTTGAAAGATATGAATTTTTTTTTTTACCTTGTCGGAAGGCAGCACTATCTTCTCCATGAATGTGAATAGAGAACTGGAACTTAGGGAAACAAAGAAAGAGTTAAGTATGGGAATAAGAACAAATTGATGCCCACAATGCAAGTAAAAAGCCCAGAGATTGATGGGACAAAATACCTCGGGGGTGTCACTTTTCCTCCGAGGATGACGAAAACTTTGATAGCTAAATTAAATAATTGAAACACAGAGAGAGAGAGAGAAAAGGAGGGTTGATCAGGAGACAATTGAGTTTAGGTGAGAGGAGAAGGGAAGGGTATATATAATAAATCACCGATCTAGCCTGAAGAACTGGTTTTCCTTTTCCTATAAGAAGAAGAATAATAATAGTACAACACCGACCTAACCCTCCCCTGTTTTCCAGAGAAAGAACCGATTTTCCAAGAAGAAGAAGAATAATAATTCCTATAAAAATAATAATAATTCAACAACGACCAAACCCTACCTTGCTTTCCAAGGGAAGAACTGGTTTTCCTTTTACTAGAAGAATAATAATAATAATAATAATTCTTATATAAATAAAACTAAAAATAATACAACAACGACCAATTTCCAGGGGAAGAGCTGGTTTTCCTTTTCCTAGAAGAAGAAGAATAATTCCTATAAAAAATAATAATAATAATAATACAACAACGAACTAACCCTCCCTTGCTTTCTAGAAGAAGAACTGGTTTTCCTTTTCTTAGAAGAAGAATAAGTATAATAGAACACCGATCTATCCTCCCTTCTTCTCCTATAGTGTTGCCAGCGGCGCTTGAGTCTGGAAACAGGGCAAAAGAAGGGTAAGAGACACTATAAATGTATTATTATTATTATTATTTATATATATATATATATATATATATATATATATATAATATTTGAGTGAGATCTGGACTCCAGAGTCAATGTACTTTTTCTGTTCTGTACTACGTGTGCGCAATGGGTTGTTTAAACTTTAAACTACAACTGTACTGTTTAGGTCAGCAGAGAAAGAAAAACTTATAATGAGTTTAAGAGTTTAAAAGGAAAATATCTAGCATGTTGATGTGGCTGATTTCGAGAGGTAGGAAAAAGATTGGTAGTCAATAAATTATAATGTCCTATCATGGATTTACTTATCAAATCTTTGTTATCGTGAATTTACTTATTTGAAATGGTTGGGATACTTTTAACCCTAACTTTTGTAATAATATTATTAATTTAGGTTGCATTTAGCTCTATGTAAATAAATTTCTAAGCATAAAATAATTTTAGGGGAAAATATTTTACTAAAATGAAAATATTTTTAGATGTTTGTTTTGGGTTCTAGGAAATACACTGGAAAAGTATTTTTAGTATTTGGTCATGCATGTAAAAGTATTTTTTTTAGAAAATATTTTCTTGCGTTTAGGCCCCCAAAGTAAAACATTTCAGGAAAATGCCAAAAAAATATTTCTATAATACAATTGGGCATCTCAAAATACACATGCACATCATATATGCACATCCATTAATTCCAATCACAAAAAATATGAACATTATACACATCCAAGTTATATAACACAACTTTCATGGTCATTCACCCAAGTTTAGATGTACCATTTTATTAAGCTCATCATCAGGCAGGACTTGATATTCCACAGCGTTTAGCATTCTTGCATTCAACTTTGTAATCTTCATTTCATGGTTCCGCTGCTCAATTGCGATATCTAATTGATATTTCAATAAATCGTATTTTTCATATTCTGTGCTAGAACTCTCTTCAATTGAAGGAGTACTGGATGAAGAATTTTGTTGCACATTCCCACCTTCAATCTGCCAAAACTTCATAAAAGCAATTTCTGCATCCAATTTATGCTTAAACACCTTGTGGTTTGCCCTAGAATATTGATAGACTTGGGCACGGGCTTCTTCCCATGTGTCATACACCCCAGGCACACGACCAACAAACACAACGTATGTCTTACCCTGTAGGTGGTCAATATGATAAACAGATTAAAAACTCAATTTGGCATTATGACATATATATTTTTAGCATACCAAATTATTTGGCGTACCATTCAATCTAATGTGTAAGCAAGAAGATGATATTTACCAAAACACAACCTGCAATACAAGACAGTGTAGACCCATTCAACATCATCTCAGCAAAGTATTGTAATAAGCCCAATTCAAGAACAATGTTAATATTAGAGGTACCAAACTATTAGAGATAACATTATGCACATATAATTTTTTATACACAAATATATATATATATATATATATATATATATCTCTCTCTCTCTCTCTCTCTCTCTCTCTCTCTCTCTCTCGGGTCTGGTACAAGGATGGGGAGTGGTGGGTTCGTCAGAGTTGGGCTTTGAGTGGGAAATTTCAGGGATTGGTTCATCAAAGTGGTGGGCTCGTCAGAGTGGGACAAATGGGGTGTGGTGGGTTTGAGGAATGGGTTTTCGAAAATTTCAGGGATGGGGTGGTGGGATGCTCAAATCAGTGTGAATAGCTACAGTGGGTAGATCCGATTTGGGCATTGCTCGATCTGGTCTTGCTTGGTCGGAGTTGAGTACTGTGCAAGATGGAGGGGACGACGACAAGGATGGGTTTGAGCAAGAAAATAAAGGAAGGAAGAGGAATAGAGCACAAACCGTTGCGTGGAGGGGATGAGGACGATGATCTGACCAGTAAGGATGTGCTTGGGTTGTCTTCAATGGAGTGTCTAAAGCTGTGCTTGAGCTCTCTCTCACACTCTCTCTCTTTAGGTGTGTAGTCCAGAAATAGAGTGAAGGTAAAACAACTGTGTAAAAGATTTTACGGGTTAGCTAGGGGTTTTATACAATCAAGGGAAAATGAAATTCAGTTTGACCTTATTTGCATGTGCCCCCAAACAAGGATGATGGTGTAAAATAATTTCCCAATTCTATTCTCCACCAAATAAACGCACCCTTAGTTTGCCTTCATTCTCCTGTGATTATGATTCTAACTAAAGCTTATGGTGAAAGGGTGAAAAGAATTGTAAATAAGCTACCGTTTGATGGGGTAATTTTTGCCAATACTATTGGTTTGACTGGTGGTCTATGGCTGCTCTGGGACTCCTCTCGGATGGAAGTAGTTGGGATCTCATCAACAGAGTAGGAAATTCATGCGATGGTTACCCCAACTTATTCCAACTCATTTTGGTTGTTATCTGCCGTTTATGCTAGCCCAAGGTTTGCAGAGAGGGGCCTCCTTTGGGAAAATCTTATAACAGTCCCTGGCCTTCACTCTCTTCCTTGGGTGATCGATGATGACTTCAATGAGGTCCTTATGGGTGAGGATAAGTTCAAGAGGCGATTTGTTAACATCAATAGAGCCCTCCGCTTCCAAGAATGCTTGGATACTTGCATGATGATTGATATTGGTTATTCTAGAGCCCGATTCACCTGGTCCAACCATCGGCCTTGAACTCACCTTATTCCAGAAAGGATTGACTGGGTTTTTGTTAACGCAGAATGGAACATCCTCTTCCCTGAGGCTTTGGTCCAACACCTTAAAAGCGCTCATTCCAACCATTGCCCTGTTTTGCTTTGTTTGGATAAGAACCATGATGTTAGACTTCCTCAGCCTTTCAAGTTTCAACCTATGTGGTTATCTCATCCTACTTTCCCAGATGTTATTAGAAACGCTTGGTCCAACCCAACTGTTCTTTCTAGTGCAGTTGCTAAATTTGTGGATAAAGCAAAAATCTGGAACAAGAATATCTTTAGAAACCTTTCCACCAGAAAAAGAGAGTGCTTGCAAGACTCCGGGGTATTCAAGCAGCCCTTTCTACAAACCCTAGCAACTTCCTGGTGGAATTAGAAAAGGAGTTAAGATCTGAATTTCATGACATATCCAAACTTGAAGAAGAGTTCTGGGCCATGGAATCTCGAATTACGTGGCTTGTAGAAAGGGATAGGAATACTGGATTCTATCATACGTCGGCACTGGTTCTGAGAAGGAGAAATCGTATCTCCTGTTTGAAGGATAGAGCAGGTAATTGGATTTAGGGGGACAGAAAGATAGCGGAGTTCATTAGGAATGGGTATACTGAGTTGTTCTCTTCTAGCCAGTAGTCACAGTTATTCTATTCTATCAAATTGGAATCCTTCTTGCTGGCATAATTGTTTAAATGAGGAGGAGGCAGCAAAGCTAATTCGCCCAGTTTCAAATGGATATTAAAGCTGGCCTCTGGTCTCTTAAGGCTTTCAAAGCCCCAGACCCTGATGGTCTGCATAAGGGCTTTTTAAATCGTTTTTGGCTCTTGGTGGGAGATTCAATGAGAGAGGAAGTGAAGGGAATATTCTCTTTAGGTAAGATCCTAGAGTACCTTAACCAGACTATCATCACCCTTGTCCCCAAATGCAAAAAACCAGACTCTTTCAATCATTATCGGCCGATCAGGCTGTGCAACACGATGTATAAGATTGTTTCAAAGATCATTGTTGGGAGACTGAGACCTCTACTGCCTTGTTTGGTGTCCCCTCTACAAACTGCTTTTGTTCCTGGCCAAAAAGGAATCGATAACACCATTATAGTGCAAGAGATTATCCACTCTATGTCCAAGAAGAAGGGGAGGAGTGGGTGTATGGTGATTAAGATAGATTTGGAAAAAGCTTATGACTGGCTCGAGTGGAGCTGTATTAGAGATACACTCACTCTCTTTGAATTCCCAAGCCACTTAATTAAGTTGATTATGAGTTATGTGTCCTCTTCTTCAATCTCCATTCTCTTTAATGGGGGCGCCTTTGATCATTTCCTTCAGTACAGAGGCATTAGGCAAGGGGATCCCCTCTCCCCGTATCTCTTCATCTTATGTATGGAAGTATTGGGGGCCTTTATATTTAAGAAATGCAATTCAAAATGTTGGAATCTTGTTAAGGCGTCTCGTGGTGGGCCGGCTTTTTCCCATTTGTTCTTTGAAGATGACCTAGTATTGTTTGCGAGAGCAGATCTCAAAAATTGTGTGGCTGTTAGGGATGTGCTCGATTCTTTCTGCAGTATATCCGGTCAAAAGGTAAGCTAAGATAAATCCCTGGTCTACTTCTTTCCCAATGCCTCAGCTGATGTGAGGGTCAAGATATGTGATATCTTAGGCTTTCATTCAACCCCATCTCTTGGAAAATACCTGAGGATTTCGATAAAAAATTTGACAATGGCCCAAGATTTTGGCTATATTATTGAGCGGGTCTAGAGCAGATTGGTGGAAATCAAACTTGCTTTCATTTGTTGGAAGACTTGTTCTTACTCAAGTGGTGACCACCACCATTCCGAATTATGCTATGTAATGCATAGCACTTCTGGCAAAGATTTTAAGTAGTGTAGACAGGCTGAGCCGTAACCTCCTTTTAGGCTCCTTAGAAAGCAAGAAGAAAATTCACTTGGTTAGTTGGAAGAAGATTACTAAGCCAAAGAAAGATGGGGGGCTGGGTATTCAAGCAGCTAGAGACAAAAATATTGCAAACTTAGCCAAGCTAAACTGGCGCCTTCAATCAGAATCATCCTCCTTATGGGCTAAAGTTCTTTCTCAAAAGTATCGATCCCCAAGGAAAGCCTCAACCTCTAGCCTCATTAGAAGAGCTTGTTCATCTATTTGGCCAGCCATCCGCAAAGGTGAAACTGTTTTCAAAAAAGGTACTAAATGGATTGTTGGTAAGAATAGTCAACTATCTCTGTGGTTTGATAAGTGGTTGGACAGAGGGCCTCTTAGAAGCTTGATAGCAGGGCCCTCAACCGAGGGGAAGAAGGCATTATGTTGAAGGATGTGGTTAACTTCTCGGGTTGGAATTGGCAAGCTTGCTCCTTTGTCTTTCCTAAAAGGCTGCTTATGGAAATGAAGGCCACCCCTGTCTCCTTTTCTACCCGAAACACTGACTGCATCACATGGTTGTCATCCTCAAGTGGGAATTTTGATATGAAGGAAGCTTACAAGTTGGCTAGAGTGGAGGTGGAAGGTAACTGCAATGAAAATTTTGATGAAGAGTGGATATGGAGGGTGCTAACTATTCCCAAAGTCAAGTGCTTCCTTTGGCAATGCTACCATAAAAGCATCCCAGTAGGCACCATCCTTACAACCAGGGGAATGGACGTCTCACCCACTTGTTAGCTTTGCAATATAGGTTCAAAAACCATCCTGCATGTGCTTAAAGATTGCCACATAGCCTGGAACCTTGGAATTCCTTATCTCCGCCCTTTCCTGCTACTTCCTTTTTTGGTTTGCAGCTCAATGACTGGCTCCAGCTAAATTGTCATAACACCAAAACTCTGGCCACTTCAGACATTCACTAGGGTATTATTTTTGCTTTTGGAATTTGGACCTTATGGATCCATAGGAATGATGTTGTATTCCGAAATGAGAGAAGCCAGTGCGGTTTAAAGCAAGAAGTTCTAGCAAAAGCTACTGAGTTTGCCTATATTGACATCAATGGAAAGCAAACCATTAATCATCGGAGAATTAGAGTTAGTTGGCTTAAGCCCCCTTTGCATTGGCACAAGCTCAACTCGGATGGTTCGACGATGGGAAATCCCAGACAATCTGGTGGTGGAGGCCTAATCTGAAATGACAAGGGGGAGTGGATCAGAGACTATGCAAGGGTTGTCAGTCACAAAACCAATGTTGCAGCAGAGCTTTGGGCGTTAAGAGATGGAATCAGATTGTGCGTTTCCCTTAAACTCCCTGCTGTGATTTTTGAACTTGATGCAAAGCTTATTGTGGATATGCTTCAAAAGGAGGATAGTAGTCAAAATAGCATAGATGCCTTAGTGAGTGACTGTAAGTCAGGTCTAAGAGAAATTCCTATTGTTCAAATCCAGCATTATTATCGCGAGGCAAATAAATGTACCAATGCGCTTGCTAGAAGGGGAGCGTTGCTCCCACAAGATTTTGTTGTTTTCTTAGACCCCCCGGCAGATGTCTCTCTTTTACTTAGTCTGGACTCTGCTAGGATGGCCTATGATCACTTTGTTCCCTCGCTTGTTTCTGTTGCTTAGTTTTTAATACATTTCCCTTTCTACCAAAAAAAAAAACATAGGATAATGGTAAAGTATTGCGGTATATATAGAGAAAATTTAATTAAATTTAAAATTGAATTTAAATTGTTTTTTAATTTTATGCCATGTTTACTATCTAAAAATATTTCAATTTTTGTATTAGGTTAGTTAATGTTACACAAAGGACAACAGTCAATATAAATAATAATAAAAACCCAATAAAAAAGAAATAATGAAGAAAGAGTCAACTCATTTTTATATTCAAAAATAAAAAATAAAACTCATGTATATATCTATGGCTTAAAAAATGTGTAACTCTTACATTAAATATAAATTAAACTCATATATGTGTGTGTGTGTGTGTGTGTATGTGTGTGTGTGTATATATATATTCTAATATCATATCATATCATATCTATCATATACTATATAATAAAAGTTAGATTTAGAAGCTGTGGTTGCACCAAGTAGCTTCATCAAATTGTAGAAATTTAAATTTTAAAAAAAATAGATATAATTTATTTTTGTTCTTATCTTCTTATCCTATAATTTATAAGTTGATAAAATATTAATTTGATTACAATCCAAATTCTTCAACTAATTTTTTTACATAAATTATATCACCACACCTCAAAAACAACAACGAAATTAGTTCATGTTTTTTAGATTTTCAAAAAAATAATTATAATATTTTGTTCTTATCTTCTTCTCCTAAAATTCACACCTTTATACATTAGACTAACATTAGACTTTTTGTTCATATCCATTTCGTCAATGTGGAGTGTATATATCAAATAATTCATAATAAATGCCCACCATACTGTTTCTTTTCTCTATTTTCTCTTCTTTTACCTACAACCTTACAGGTATGTATTTTTTTTACACTATATATATATATATATATATATATATATATATATATATATATATATATATATATATATATATATTTGTTTACTCTAATTTTTTTCCATCAAATTGAATAGGTTTTGTGTATTTTTTGTCCTTTGTTTAAACTAATTTTATTAAATTATATCCGATTTATATGATTATGGTTTGAGAATCAATCATTAAATATGCTTAGACATGATTTTTTTATTATTTTGTATATTGTATATGAATTAAATGTTTATGACATGGGTTCCACCGGCGATATGTTGTTACACATCTATGCTTAATATGGTTAGACATGATTTTCTATTATTTTGTATATTATATATCAACTAGTCGCTAACCTGTGCTGTGCTGAGGTAGACTAAAATAATTTTATAAAATCTTAAATTGATTAAGAAACTATACCATTGCATGATTTGCTTTTGTATGATTTCAATTTATCTTACAATTTGATGAAGAAGTCATTGCTTGAACGTGTAATAACTTGCAAAAAATTAGTCAGACAATTTCAAATACTGCAAAAAAAATAACTCAAAAATTCAAATATTAAAATTTCTAGAAAACCAAAAAATATTAAAGAATCAGATGATTCACTACATAGAAATTATTGAAACAAAACAAAATATATACGACTAAAAAATAGAGAAATATAAAAGAAAGATGGGTTAAATTCAAAAGAATAATTTCAATTTTTGCAAGTTTTTTTATCTTGTAAAAAACCGTTAAAGAGAGTTGGGTGGTTTATGTACGAAAATTACTTTTTAAAAAAGTTGCAGTAGAACTATTCTATTATCCAAAGAAGTTGAATTTTATCAATAGTTGATGATTTTTATATTTATCCAAATAAAGCCACGTTTAGGATAATCTTAATGTAGGATTTATTCAAGTTTTTTTTTTTTTTTATCAACATTTGAGCTTGAGTTTAAGTTAGACTTGTTAGAAAGACAAAGTTTCACTCCTTATTAAGTTTGGACTAAACAAAAATAATTTTGTTTTAAAAAAATGATAATGATGAGTTTGAGTTTAAGTTGGATTTGTTAGAGAGATAGAATTTCACTTCTTATTAAATTTGGACTAAACAAAAATACTTTTATTTAAAAAAAAATGATAAAAAATGATGTGTTTGAGTTTAAGTTGGACTTGTTAAAGAGATAGAGTTTCACTCCTTGTTAAGTTTAGACTAAACAAAAATAATATATATATATATATATATATATATATATATATATATATATATATATTACATGTTTATGACATGGGTTCCAATGGTGATATGTTGCTTACATCCCTGAATTTTGATTTAGAGAACTGTAAGGACTGGAAAGACTAGCAGCCCAAACCCACTTAGAATAGTAACTAGATTAGTTCAACCATAGCCCAAAACAATGAGTTTGTAAGAGAAGGAAACAAACAACAAAAGGGGGGCTCTGCCCGAGGATGAAAATAAGGAAGAAAAGGAAGATGTTATTAAATGGATGAACTAATTTTTCAATACAAACTGGCCCGAGGAGGCCACAGTTACATAAGAAATGTTATTGTTCACTCTTTTCTCTCAGTGTTCTTCTTGTTTCTTTTCTATATCTTGATACTTGTGTCTTGATCTTTTTCTCTGTAAACCCTTTTTTCTTATATACTCCTCCTTCCCTCATATCTCAACCTTCCATCTTTACCTAACAAACCTCCCCTCATGACACTTGTCTCTTTTTACATTTGAAGAAGGTGGTGGAAGGAGTCTGCTTAGCTATGACTTACACTATTCAGGCCACTTCCTCATCAATGCAACTGATAAAGCTGTTGCCCATCATTTAATGCGAAGACAACAAGCTACTCCAAACTAGAAACTAGAAACTTCCCTTATGACCATTGATTCTCTCTCTTCAGATCCCTTTTCCCACTTGGAACGCCTCAGAGTCCTTTAACTCATCCCTTCCCCTCCTCGGGTGACCTTCCTCCTCGGGCCCGTGACATCCCTACACCAATACTGCAACTCTTCAACTTCATCCTCGAGCACCCACAAGAACAATCTTATTTTTACCTTATTATTAAGCATGTCCTAATGTAAATTTGATGATAAATTGTTCTATCTATTTTATTATTTAATGTTACTTAAATTAGAAAATATTTTCTTATTTTGTTTAGTTTACACATGATTCTTGATTAAATCGTGCGTCACATAGGCATAATAATAGTATACCAAATCTGAGAGAAATCTAATTAGAATCTAAATTGAATTCTAATTTTTGTCTAATTTTGGGCAATGTGTCTTATATAAGTTTTTTAAAATTTTTGTTCAAAGATAAATAAACCATCAAAACTCAATAAATGAAAGAAAAAAAAAAGTAATCTCATGTGTATATATATAAAAAAAACTAAAATAAATAAATAAAAGATAGTGAAAGAAAGTAAAACTCATCTATAACTTAAAAAATGTGTAACTCTTACACTAGGTACATTTTGAACACGTGTAATTGTGATTTTTTTTAATTATGCTGTGCATATATATGAATTACACACTAGTGTATTATAAAATTAGTAAATTACTCTTGAATTCTATTGGCTGTGGAGGGCCTCTAATAAGGGACACCACATAACATAGCATTTTACAACTCACTTAACATTTTAATTCTTATTTTTCACATCTAAACTAACACTATTCCCTTGTTTATTCATTTCACTCTCTTCCTCACTCTCTTTCTTCACCCATTGCAATTTCTCTCTCTCCCTCTGTCTTTTTCTCTCTTTCTTCACCCACAATCAACACAAGCCACCACCACCATTAATAGCCACCAAAATCACATACATATACCCAAAAAACCAAATAATAAAAATTCACATAATACCCATTCTGAAATCATAATCACATACCCAAATCCAAAAAATCACTTACCCAGATTTACCGACCCAAATCTTCAAAATTGCTGACCCACTAATTATGACCACCACCACAACCACCAATCTACACTTTGGAGGACGAAAAATTACTGAGTGATCACCCAAAGTGTATGAGCTCATGATAGGACATAACCCACAAAGATAGGGTGAGATACCTAATCCCGATAGGTTAAGCAGCATGAAGAGAGAGAGAGAGAGAGAGAAAGGTTTGTTGAGAGAAAAAAAAAAGAAGAAGATATTTTTAATTTTTTTGGGAAGAGAGAGACAATAAAATAATATATTTCAATTTACACATATAGCTACAGTAATCCTTATTTTTACAAATTTACTGTTCACAATTGCTAAAATTTTTTGGCAATACCCACCTGGATAAAGGTCGTTGTTGGTGCGTGTTTTTCTAAATGGCAATTTTAGGGGTTTTACACCCTCCAATGCTAATACTCTAAGTATCAACATCATTTGTTCTAAAAATGTCATTTTAACACATCAAAAGACTACTTTATTTTTTTAGCACATCAAGAAAGAGCACTAGTCTCCATACTCTGAGAACACCTAAAAATTACTCATTTAGAACTACAACGATTGTTTTAAGTGTTCATAATTAGTCTCAGCCAAAAAAAAAAAAGTGTTCATAATTAGACTTGATTTAAAGTCAGCTATTGTTTGATCATAACCTAGTTTCCGTACTCTGAAAGCACCTAAAAATTACTCATTTAGAACTACAATGGTTGTTTTAAGTGTTCATAATTAGTCTCAGCCAAAAAAAAAAAAAAAAAAGTGTTCATAATTAGACTTGATTTAAAGTCAGCTATTGTTTGATCATAACCTAGGGGAATTGTGGCCATTAATATTATCGGTAAACTATATAATTAGTCTTCAATCTTTACACTATATCTCAATTTAATCCCTAACATTTCAAATGTGTCAATTTGGTGCCTAATCTTTTGGTATTGTGTCAAAATGGTCTCAAAATGAAAAATGCTGACGTAACTAATAGTTAAAATAAAATATTATTTTTTGACACATAGACTTCCACATGTATTGTCACGTTAGCATAAACTTTAAAAAAAAAAAACAAGTGCCACGTGTCCTTCATATATATATATATATATATATATATATATATATATATATATATATATATATATATATTTTTTTTTTTTTCCTTTCATTTTCTTTTGCTTTGCTTTCTTGGGAAACAAACAGAATTATAAACCCATAATTGAAAAATTCCCGTCATTTGCCTTGCATTTTCTCAACAACCAAATCAAGGGAAAAACCAAACTTTGAAGCTTAAACCACTCACCCAATTTCCTTGTTCTTCTTGCTCGCCATCCGCACTATCGTGCTTAATGAAATCAAAATTTTTTCCCTTCCTAGGTGCCACCAAAGTGTTGTGCTTGTTGGCATCGTCTTATACCTCTTCTTTAATCCCAGTCCCACCCAAAGATCAAAATAGTCCATAAAATTCTTTAGTGCTACTGATAATTTGTTGTTAGGCCTATTGTTAGACTTTATCAGCATCAATTTAATTACACCTATGAGCTATGAAAATAATAGTGGACTTTATGGATGACCTTTAAATTTCTATAAGCAACATAAATATTGTGTATTTTTTTTTTTTTTGATACAAGATAGAATTCTACTCTAGTCTAATATAAGTGTATATGTGTGTGAAGCTCCCTCCTAGAGACTTGAACCCCGGCCCTTGCCCCCCACAAGCACTTATACTTGTAGAGTGACCATCGCACATTTCTTTCAAAAATGGGTTTTTAGTTAGTTTTGTCACTTTTGCTTTTTTATTAATATTGTTTTACTTTTTTCCCTGTTTGATTTCGGAAAATTGCAAGAAAATGAAGTTAAAATTTTCAATTATAGGTTTTCCATTATGGCAGTCCATGTGAAAAAAAAAATATATGTATTTTAACTATTAGTTATGTCAACATTTTCCATTCATTATTTAACGGTTGAGACTATTTTAATACAATACTAAAAGGTTAGGGATTAAATTGACACACTTGAAATGTTAGGGATTAAATTGAAATACAATGTAAATGTCAAGGACTAATTATTTAGTTTACCATAATATTATCTACAAAATCCAGTCCATACATAGTCACAGCAGATGGGTGAAAAGAAATCTCGTTGAGTTTTATCTAGCAAAAGGAGAGCGCAAATTTGCATCTGCATGAGCCCACTACTGGTAATGGCTTGTAAAAATTGAGGGAAAGATAGCAATATTCATGAGGTTCTGTAAATTCGTCAAGCCAAATACTAGCGTATCGTAATTCATTAGTTTCGGTTCAATGTGCACGCGTAATTTTTTTTTTTTTAATCAATAATCGGAAGAAACATTAAATTTACAATTCAAGAAAAAGAAAAAAAAAAAAAAAAACCACAGATTATAACAGGACACATCACAAGCCACCAATATAACATATTTCAAATACATAGATGTGTTTAAGAAAAGCAGTAGATCATAATGTTATATAGATATGATGTCCAAAACGAACTCGAAAGTTAATACTAATAGTGGTGCATAATGGATTTACAATAGAGATGTTTTCCCACTTCATTTGCCAATACAGAAAGACAAATACTTCTCCAAACATGTGCTAGCAACTATTCAGCAGCTCCCAGAATTGTGGTATCACCCTTCATAGAATAAAATAAAAATATTAGATTCAACTTTGAAAAGTACTAAAAATGAGAATCATTTTTTTTTTTAAATATTTTTTTGGATTTAGAAGAACAGAAGGTTTAAATGCTATGCGTAGAATTTATTTTAACAACAATTCATGCACAAAAATTTCACAAAAAGAACTTAGTAATCCTATAAAAAGTATGCTCAATCATAATATTTTATAACAATTAAATTCATCTTTTACCATTTTCATAGTGAAATTTTAAAAATTTTCAATTTCAATATAAATTATAAAATTATCTACCAAAGTAAATAAAAAACATTTTAATGAGACCAAGTCTTCAAATACATGAATGATCCAAGACTTTAGTAGATACTAGAGCACATTTTATAATAATAAAAAACAAAATTGAGAAAACAAAAATTACCTCATCCCAATAACTACTAGACTAGTTGGTAATTTTTTTAAGAGCATTATTGGATTAACTCAAATATTATTAATAATCGTTTTCATTAATTTGGTGGCTGTGTTATGAGAAACGCATGTATCCATTTGTTGATACTGTATCACATCACTAATAGGGGGAAGGGGAGAACGTGTTTAGAAATTACGTCTATTTCTCATATTTTTCTTCTCAAATTACACTCAAGATGTATCTATGTAAGTCCAGCCAAACCAAATTGTAAGTTTCCAAAAATAAAAGCCGACAAAGAAAAGCCCCAAATTGGCTTAGGCCTATCTATTTGACATTCTTTACCATAATTCTATAAAATAAAAAATAAAAAGTTCTAGGAAAAATCCAAGTTGATAAAAAAATGCAGTGAACACTGATCATGGAAGCCTTAGGGTCATGTTCATTTAACATAAATATTCAATATTTACGTAAAATATACATAAAAACTAATTAATAAATTGTAATATCCACACTTTTTTCTTTTCTTTTTGAGAGTCAATAATATCATCCACCTTAAGTGACCTAGATACAATATACAATGGAACATAAGGGGCTACGGGATAGGATTGGCCTATTAGGCATGAATACATAATGTGTGAATCACATGTAATTATGCAATAATAGGGATTTTTCTTTTTTTGTTGTTCAAAAAAATCATGTTGATTTTGTGTAATTTCTGTTGCTTTAATTACTTCTTGTCTTTCTTGGTGGGAGCACTCAAATTTGACATTGTGAAGCTTTCGGTGATATGCAAATTATATAGGATTTTCAAGGAAAGCTATGGTAAACACACTTTGTTTGTGAATTGGGCAGAGAGGATATCAATTATATCAGCCAAAGCTCCACTTCCAATTTTGACAAGATAGAGGTTCTAGGGCCCTCACATTGAATAAGACAAGTTAATAATCCTAAATAGCATGTATATGACCTAAGTGAATAACAAGGTAGGCTCAAAACCAAGACAAAATAAAGATAGACTTAAGGCTTAGATAGAGAATATATAGGCCAAAGGTCTAAACACAAAACAAGGATAGGCCTAAGGAAGTTAGACAAGGATGGGAATACCCTTAGACAAACAAGGACAAGCCTAAGGCTCCAAGACAAAACAAGGACGTGGGCCTAAGGCCCAAAGACAAAACAAGATGTGCCTAAAATTCCAAGACAAAACAATAATAGACTTAAGGCTCAAACAGAAAACAAGGATGAGCTTAATGCACCTAATCAAAACAATGATCGACTTATGGCCCTAAGGCAAAACAAGAGTGGGCCTAAAGTCCTTAGGTGAAGTACAAAATAGACTTAATGCCCTAGATGATAGAAATATGGGCTTACGGCTCAAACAAAAGTAGAAAATAAGATTAACCTAGAGCCCCTAAACAAAATCACATAACTAAAAAGGAAAGACTTGAATCATCAAAAAAAATTAGTTCACAAGATTGATTCAACCTCTATAAATATTTTGAGATCTTCTTTGAAGGTTTATTTGTAAGGAAAAGATTAATATTATTTTTCTTGTTTGGTTTGGAAACTCCATTTGTATTTTTTTGGGGGAAAAAGTCAGTTTCTATTTTTCTTTTTTGTTTTGTTTGGGAAAACCGCTTTTTTTTTTTTCTTGAAAACATTCATTTTAAAAATTTTATAAAAAACTTATTTCAAATTTTTTTTTGAGAACTTCATCAATTTTTTATAAAGAAACTTTTATGAGAATTTTTTTGGAAGGAAAAATCTCTTGATAATTTAAAAGATTTTGAAAAATAAGTAAAAAAAAATGTAGATCACTTTTTTTCCTAGTGGTTGACTCTTTTGGGTAGACCTAATAAGCAATGCAAGTACAATTAGGCTAATGCTACATGTCATCCCAACAGACGCACACATAATTGGGTTAACCCTGCTGGTTGGGTTCTAAAGTTAATATAATTGGGTTAACCCTACAAGTTGGGTTCTAAGTTATATATCTATGTCTGGGTAAGGATAATAGTATCTCCTTCAAATGGCCACCCACAACTTGCTAGGGAGATCCATTCTCCAACCCCAACCCAAGCAAAGGGGAACCTTGATGGGTTGGCAAATCAGCTTGTTAACGTACTCACTCACCTGAGCAAAGTGGTGAGGTTCAGAGAGCTTAAACCCTAGTTGCACTTATGTTCCCCAACTCACCTCCATCATGGGTTATATAGGGTAAAGAACATGCGAATATGTGCAGAAGAAAATAACATGGCTAGGGCTCCATTAATAAATTTTTTATTTAATTATAGTCTAACAATACATCGAAATCTATTTCTCTGTCTCATAAATGGTGTATTTTATCAAACAATTTGCTAGCATCTAACCAAAGCAAAATTTAAAAGATAGAGGAATTAAAAAAAAAAAAACATACCCAGGCCTTCAATCTTTTACTATGACTTTAAGTTCCCTCGCCTTCTCCTTTATAGCAGCTTTGGCCTTTTCAGGAAGCTCCCTGGAAATCTTCGCGTCACCCTGGAAATCATGGCGCTCTCTCAGGTACTTAATTGCGTGTACCTCATTCTCAGATGAAACCGGTAATTCCGGCGAGTTTACAACATCACCGACGAACGCATCAGCACGTTCTTGCGCCGCTGTCAGCTCCTGTTTGGCCTTCTGAACTGCTTTCCAAGCTTCTTTCATGAGTTGAAAATCCTTCTTATTTGCCTTCTCCGCCATCTCTGCTGTGGACTGTGGACTGCGAAGTTGAAAAGGTGGACTGTGGACTGCGAAGTTGAAACGGCGGCGAGTGGGTTGTCGTATAAGGTTTTCTAGATCCTGGGACCGCCGCTTTTGTGTGTTCGTGTTCCTCTCTTTTCTTCCAATACATAGAGAGGTATTTATATTGAGAGAGGATAGGGCACCAAAAATTAGGATCGGTTTGGTAAACTAGTTCAAACTTAATGATTTCAGTTTTTAAATGGTATTACACAAAATTGAAAAGTATTATTTAAATACAAATACCAAACGAGCCTTAGGGTTTTGGATTAGATTGGATTGGTAGGGTATGAAAAATTATTTGATTTAAGCTAAACATAATTATTAGGGCGGGAAATTTTGTTAAACACCGCCCTAAATTTTAATTAGTGGGATTTGAATATGAGAGAGGACATAAATAGCCGGAGAGTTGAGCATTAAAAAGTGGTGTTTTTTGTCATTTCGGCATGGCCTGGTTTTGTCTGAGTCCTGGCCCAAAGTAAGGCCCAAGAAAGACTTGATTTCATTGGGCTTTTCTTATGTATAATTTTTTTTATACATATAGTTGTATTTTTATGCATTTAATTTTTTTTTATATATAAAATGAACCAATTGGAAATAATTATACCAAATGAGCCAGCCTTTTTTTATTACTAGTCTTCAATCCAATAAAAGTCAATGTGCATTAAACTTGTCCACAAAATCTTTCACACTCATCGGCATTTCAACAAATTGACAATGTGCATTTCATGAAATCAGGAGCTTATTCTTAGTATTTCCTTCTTCTTTTTCAACTACTTTTCTTGGTCCGAATTTGCCTTAAGAAATTGTTCATGAATATTTTGTTATTTCCGTATGTTTAATCATTAATGGCTTATTAAACCAAAAATAGTTTAATAAGTTAGTTGTATGAAAACTAACTTATTATTTACCTACAAATGATAAGATCAATATCAATCCATTTCATCATATTTCTTAATCAATTCAATGCATTTCTACTTCTTATCATCAACATTGTTAAGAACACAAATGCCCAATTTATTAGTTTTTCAAACACAAGACAAAAGATCGATTCAATGCACTTTTTTGTGACAGTATTGTATTTATGTATCCAAATAATGTGCCAATAAGGTCAGTGTAAAATAGACCATTGGTCAAGTAAGTTGGGAAATTCTAGAACATAAATATATATATATATATATATATATATATATATATATATATATATATATATATATGGATTTTGCTAGTGTGTGCCCTTAGGGCACACAATAAATAATCATTTTTTAAAATATTTTCTCGGGAATTGAAAAAGTATTGACATCTTTTTCAATTTTCGAGAAAATGTTTCCAAAAATGGATGGTTTAATATGTGCCCTTAGGGCACACATTAACCAGACCCTATATATATATATATATATATATATATATATATATATATATATATATATATGCTAGAATCTCATTCTTTCTAGTGCAAACGAAGAAATTGCCTCAGAACATTCGTAAAAAAATACGGTTGAAAAATAGAGTGCGTTTGCTAACACATTACAAATACATTACTCAATATCAAATTTTTAACAAAATGTGAAATCCCTATAAAGAAAAAATGTGCCAGTAATAAAAGGGTCTGAACAATCAGAAAGTGGGTCAAGTTCAGGCGAGTGGGGATTTGGTTGCTTTGCTAGGGTTTTATTTGTCTGTGCTGGGCTTGAGAGTTGGGTTGGATGATGGCCTTTCTTTTTTCTTTTCTTTTTTTGGTGAGTTTTCGCCAGACTTGTTTTTATTTCTTTTTGTATACATTATTAAATTTTTTTTTTTTTGGGAGAATCATACATGGGTTAAATTGATTCTACAGTATTCTATAGATAGGACAACGCGACTAATTGATATAATTTTTAACTTAATTTTTTTAGGTTTAAAATTTTATTAAAATCTATAAAATTTATTTTTTGTGAAAGTATGGTATTTTACTTTAGCTGTTGGTGATAGTAACTGTAAGTGCACAATTGCACCTGGACCCAAAGATAGACGTGGGCTCAGGCCCAATGAGCCTTAAACAATAAGATTTGTAGAGTATGGATTTGAAATCTAGTTTATGGGGTATTGGAAACTTGATAGGCAGACTAGAATGCCACAATCTTAGCAACTAATAAACAAATATGACGAGGGACCCTCCTCGGACGTGAGCCGAGGATGATTTGTATATTACTTGTCTTTTTCGCTAAAAATTACAGTTTCCTTTTTCATTTCTCTCCTCCCTCCCTCCTTAAATATCCTTCTTCTTCTTCCTTATCCCCACGTGTCACTCAAATCTCCTCCTTTTTGTGCCCTCCCCCTTTACCACCTTCCTGAAGTCTTTTAATAGTAACAGGAAAGTTCAATTATACTGTGCAGGGGTCATTTCCTCATTAATACGGCCAAGGAGGTAGGTGCAGGGTCTTTAATGTGGAGGTTGCAGCCTTTTTGCCAGATATTTCCACTATGCCGCTGCCTCTAGAGGGTACTTGAATCCCCCTCTTAACCAATGGTTCTTCCAGAACTCTGCCTTTAATCTTCTCGGCAAATCCCAGAGCGTTTGCCGTGCCGATCCGAGGAGACATTCATCCTCGGACAGTTCCTCGGATGTCTGTAGTGTAGGCTGACTCATGGGCTTAAGGGCCCAATGACAAAAACAAACTTGTACTAATTAATCAAGCCCACGACCCATTTGTTTATTTTATAAATCTCACCCCCCACGATAGCCCCTCAAAATTTTATTTTTTCCCCCCATATGAGGAGAAAAATGGAGTTTTGATCCGACCAGAATAGTATTTACTCGTGTTAATAGTATTTACTCGTATCTAGCCTCTTGTAGCGGGAAAAATGGTATTTGGCGTTGTTACGTTTCGCAATGCATTTTGTCATTCAATTGGGCATCTTTGAATAGCATAATTGATGATTTGTGTGGATATTTGGGTTCATTATTTGATTTCTGGTTAAGTAGTGAATTTCATTAGATGGAAGAATCTTCATATAGGTAATATAGTAAAGCAGGACATTCGAGTTCTCTGTCTTCTCTCTCAGAAGAGAAAAAGGGTTGGGATCCTCTTATTCTTCTGGGATACATACAACTAAAGTGGATACCATAATGCATAATCAGTGTTGATGCGCAAGCCTAAATTTTGGGCTGTATAATCGCTTTTTTTACTCTAGTTAGACCATTCAATGGTTACATATAGTGGTTGAGATATGTATAGGTTTGATATTCTCAACTGTTTAGTGTACCAAATGAGAGGAACATGAGGTTTTGATGTCTAGATTGATTTTTTTCTAACCAAATCTTGAAAGAATAAATAAGCGAATAACAAACATATGGATCTCTTAACAAAAGAAGTCTTCATTTGATTAGCTCCCAATTTCATAATCAAAATCTCATGTAAAATCTTTAAAGGGAGGATCCTCCCTTGTTTATTTTCTTGTACTTCTTACGTACTAATCGTTTAGTCCTTCAGGTAGGGTGTTATATCCCACTTTTATAATTTGATGTTTGCTCTATTTTGATATTATAAGAGGATCCAGTGATGTGAGGTTTCCCTTAAAGAATATTTGGTGTAATAAGGTACCCAAAAAAAAAGCTACTTATCAACAAAAAAAAAAAGTACCAAAAAAAGGCTGCGTATCTTGTGTAGACAACATGGAGGAAAAACCTAACTTGAGACAACTCATCAAGAGAGGAATAATTTCGGTAGACTAGTATCGCATGTGCAGAGCTAGCTAGTGGTGAAAATATGAATCATCTACTAACCCATTGTGCAGTAGCCTATGAATTGTAGTTTGTTTTCTATGTTTGGATTCATTAGGTGATGTTGAAGAGTTATATATGATGGATCTACTTCTTGAATGGAACAAGTACTATATTTTCAATTGAAATTCTTTAGGAGAGTGTTCTTCACATGTCCTGTGTACATCACATGTCTCCGTGTTTAATATAATTCATTCCTTATCAAGAAAAAGAAAAGAAGAAAAAACCGCTTTTGCCACTATCACTACAAAAAAGTGGACCTGTTTCAACCCTTTTTTTTCGAGGGTTTATTAAAATTTGTCCAAATAAATACTAAATATAACACGCAGGTGACTATTACTATGCTTACTGAGAAACTTCAAAATAAGCCAACATATAACCCTTGAAATAAGTGCTGAAAAAAATGGCGGGTGTCTATTACTAGGCTTACTGATAACCTTCAAAATAAGTCAACATATAACTCTTGAAATAAGTGCTGAAAAAAATGGCGGGCACACCACTGTGAGTTTTCGCTCTAAAATTTGTAGATTTCCCAATACCCCTCAAAAAAAGACAGCAAAACATAAAGACTGATTTATTTCTAAGCAAGACTGAAAAATTTTGTATGAAAATTTCAGAGTATTTATGTCCTCCCTGTCTTATTCTCTTTCATTTATTTTTCCTCTTTTTCCTTTGATTGCTCTTTCTCTCTCTCGCGCTCGCTCTCGTAGTAGATCGCATTTTCTCTATGTGCGAAGATGAATCACCAGAATGTGAGGAATCTCTGATCGGAGGAAGGAATTTTCCGACGAGGACAGCAGCGCCGACGAGAACTGTCATACTCTCTCCGTTACCACCTCCGGCGATCTTCCGATGGTATTTTTTTTGTAAAAATTAAGTTCGTATCTTGATCATACATAACGCAATCGTAGTGATTGAATGTTGTGCATTGCTCTGTGACTATTGACTATGGAAATTAGGGTTCAATTTTGGTGTGTGATTTACTGATTTAGGGTTCAATTTTGGTGTGTGATTTTAAACTTTGCTTTAGTAGCTGAGTATTTTTACAATTCAACATTTCAACCAGCTATAGATGGAGTACTGATGTTATTGTTACAATTCAATTCAACATTTCAATCATACATAACTCGCAATTGTAGTGATTGAATGTTGTGCATTGCTCTGTGACTCAGTCTTTGTTTTTATTGATTGACTATGGAAATTAGGGTTCAATTTTGGTGTGTGATTTACTGATTTAGGGTTCAATTTTGGTGTGTTTTTAAACTTTGCTTTATTCGTTGAGTATTTTAACAATTCAACATTTCAACCAGCTATAGATGGAGTACTAATGTTATGATTAGTAAAAATTCTAAGTCTTTTTGCAATTTTTTTATAATAAATAAGTTTTTTTGTAATTCTATATTCAATTAATTTAGCAGGCTTATCCGAAAGGAAATAATAAAATTGGCTTGGCCAAGCTAGGATTGATTTTGGTTTTAGATATGTGATTAATCGGGCTCTCTTGTGGTTGAGATTCATTCAATAGATATAGTGTCCAAGGAAACTGCAAGAACTTGTTTCTTTTGGTTTATATTGTATTTATTCATATTACATTGGTTGACTTCTTATGATATGATTGCCCTACTCAAATGTTTATCATAAAATACTTTAGTTGAAAGATAGTGGGTTTAATCTTTTCCCTATATTTATGATTTCTTTTTGTTAACCCTTTTCCGAATCCATTTATTATAACTTATATTAATTGTAAAATTTTCTATAATGTTGCAGAAGTTTTAGCTCAAACAATTTCAATGGAAAATTACCTATGCAGCTTGGAATGTTGACCTCCTTACAACAGCTGTGAGTTATATATATATATATATATAGGCATAGTGACAATATTTTGCTTTATAAGTTGAAAAGTAAAAACTGAAATGCCTTCCCCTTTCTGCCTTAAGAGTAATTTTCCTACTGGTATATTCATTTAGAACTCTCTCTCTCTCTCTCTCTCTCTCTCTCTCTCTCTCTCTCTCTCTATGCTGTTAGTTTGAAGGCCATATGTTTGAAAAAGTATCCTTTACTTTGACGAGAAAAATGCTTGTAGAGTGTGCACAAGTATGTGTGTGTATATATATTAAAAACATTGAACTTTAGGTTTGTATTGGATGTTTGATCCTAACCTAGTTTATGACATATTCAGAATCAATGATCTATAAATCATTAAGATTGGATACTCAATGTTACTACAGTTATTTAGAATGCCTATTAAGTCGACTACTCAATGTTACTAACTGGAGTAATTCAAAATGCCCAGGTGAGATACTCAAGCATGCTTTGTCACTTTCTTTTGCTCTCTGCTATGTGTTATTGTGTTTTTTCTGTGTTTCTGGCTGTTCCAGCTGTGCTTCTGTAGTGTCTTTGTATTGATCTGATGTATTTCCTTGAAATAAAATTTGCTTATTCATAAAAAAAGGGGGGTTAGATACTCAAGCATGGATTAGAACCCAGAGCAAAATTGTAAGATTTGTTTCAGGGAAGAATTTAATCTCTTAAACACACACATATGCATCCAATGAACACTCTAATTATGTTAAGCATTCTTCCCTTTGTCATTTCCTTAATAGAAACTTGTGCACGTTGTTTACACCTTGGAAAATAGGCAGAGTCAGAGTGCTTCCAAGACCCTCTATATTGGGAGTTACAGACATATAAATGCAATGGACATCCTGTCATTGGTTGGTAGATGCTCTGCCATACTCATAGAGGTGGATTGTTAGTAAAAGGTCTGATACTTTTATCAAAGGTTGCAATTAGCAGTAGATCATGGACAAGCAAAATTTCCTTGTTTCTTGTGTACACCCTATGTACTAGGATAGTGCTTTTATTTTTGCCCCTTTTTTTTAATGAAATTCTGTTACTTATAAAAAGAAAAAGAAAAAGAGTTCTTGGTTTTTTTTATCAAGGATTGGTATGAGGAAGTGCATTACCATTAAAAGTTCATCATTTTTGTTCCTGCTGTCAAGGGAATGAAGATCTTATTCTTGTTCATGATGCTTATGGGAACTGCCATTTATCACTGGCTGTAAGTTGTTCTTGCAGATAGCCAACTGAAACTTACTGCTTATCTCATAAATTTTACTATTAATAATCTTAGTATATCACCGATCATAACAATCTTGGTATATCCTTTGCCCTTTCAGATTTCCAAATATGGGATTTTTGAGAACATAAATTCTCTAAAAGAGCTAGCACAAATGCCTCAATGGACTGCTGAAAAGCCTCTGCGAGTCGCTACTGGATTCACCTACGTATGATCTGTGTTTCATTTTATTATATTATGAAAATTTCAGTTTTTTTTTTTTTTTTTTTTTTTTTTTTTTTGTAACAGTTTCAGTTTTGGTCCTATCCTTCTGCACAGCTAGGTCCTAAATTTATGAAAGAAAATGGACTAAAGTATGTGACTTTTTCAACTGCTGATGGAGCACTGGAGGCAGCTCTTGCGGTGAGAAATGCATTCTTTCTCTATGATTTTCATATATCTTTGTTTCTTTTTGCTATTTTCGTTTTCCTCTATTTAGAACTGAATTGTTGCTGTCCATTGAGATAGTTGATCTAGTCCCTTGTCATATATTAGCACAATGTAGGTTGTTCTCGGGGAAGAGGCTTACAATTTCTTTTGATCCAGAATATTGATCACCCTACTAGTCAGTTTATTTGTTATAAACATATTCTTAATATTCTTTTCCCCTTTAAAGAAGATTGTTTATTTTGGTTATCTAATTATTTATATTCTCTACTGTTTTACCAGAATAATGGTTGATGAGATAAATTGTTTGATTGTCAGTTCTGTATACCGCACTGGACAATCTCTTTTCATTCCCCCCCCCCCTGCTTAGAGACAATTTTTTTTGAGAGATGATAAGAATGGAAACCATAAATAAGCTGGTATGGATTTTTTTTTGTTGGGGGGAGGTTGGTCCAGTTCATGAAAAGGCACAGCAAGAAATTGAGAGAATGAATAAAAAATGGATAGAAGCACAACTAAAATAGAAATAGAAGCTAAGATGGGTTTGAAGACTGAAATAGTTTGTGTGGTTTTGGTACAGTACTGAGAACTTCTACATCTTTTCCTCCTCCAGGATTATTCTGTATGCTATAGCAATGGCCGATTAAATCAGGACAACGTCGAGGTTTGTGAAGATGTACTTAAGACAAAAGATGGTATAGATCGTTTAGCTCTCTACAACTCATCGGTTGGTAGGTAGTTTATTTCTTCTTTGTTTTGTATCGACTTTATGTAGTACTGTTTTCTTGTTGCTACCCGCCTACTACTAGTGTAATGTTGATGATACCACTGCCGGTAACTGTGTTGCTTGTTTGGATTATGGATTGCTTGAGACTTTGTTAAAGTTAAATGGTGTGAATAGGTTCATTAGGTGAATGTAATCTTTTTCTATATAATGGATGGTTTTGGGGCTTTACTGTCTTGACTGTATTACTAGAGCATTATGTTTCTTGTTTGCATCCTTGAATCAAGAATGTTTGGTTGGTTTTTATTTTAAGAAGCAAGGTATCACAAGTATGTGCTTTTATGTTTCTTGTCCCTCTCAGGTTTCCAAATGCACTTGGGGATTTTATGTATCCAATTTATGGTCACGGGGAACTACCACAGGCTTTTTGCCATCGTGTCGGCTGTCAAAGGTTGCATTCATGTAAGTTCTAGTCAAGGGATTTGTAGTTTAGTTTTCTAAAAGAATCATCATTTGATAATTCCTTACCATTTTTACATTCTGCTAAATACTTGTTAATGTCTTGTGCATTTTGTTTATGAGGAAATAGGTATACGAATGTTCATACTTGTCTAATCTTATTTCAAATGTACTTCACTGTTTGTATTATGCATTTTATAAGAGAGAACTTGACCTACTTGCATGATGCCTTTAAGAATTGGGAGTGAGTCAATTATTTGCTTTGATTTGGATTGAAATTGTGTGGCTAATAATTGAAAACCTGGAAACAGATTCATAGGAAGGGATGAAACCCAAGAATAGTTAGAAAGGAAAACTTTATAGTTTTTCAACTTCGAATAATATTTTTATTGATAAATACCATATAGATAATGTTGGTAGTACATTTTGGGTCAGGATATTTACCTGGTTGTAGAGATTTGATTATTGAACTTACATCTTCTTGTTCTTGTCAATATGGACTTCATTGTATGACAATTTTTCAATCAAACACCTCAATTATTTAACAAGTGCATGATTAATTGGTTTGTCTATTTCCTTGCAGTTCTTAATGCAAGGGAAAGTTGGTGGCTATGTATCAATCTTTGAGAAGTACCAAGAGAAGGCAGAATCATTTATGTGAGACCCTTTAAACATTAGTACATTAGGTTGTTTTGCATTGAAATAGAATAATATTAAGATTAGGATTTTGATCATGCATGGTTCTTGTATTGATTCATTTCTCTTCTTCTTCTTCCTTTTTTTTTCTCTCCTTTATCTACTTAAAATACTAAGTTCCTTTATGTTAATATGAAAATGTCTACATAAACTTCAAGAATGAAGAATTTAGTAACTTGGAAAGCTAATTGAATTTTGTTTTGATATTTGTGTTTTGGTATAATATAGATTTTTTAATATGTGGTTCTTTAAAGTCTATGTGCATGGTTGTGGGTTTTTATTTATTTATTTATTTTTTTTAAAGAGAAAAACCTTATTTTGAGGGTTGGAAGACCATCAAAAAAAGGTTTTTTTTTTTAATCCCTTTTAAAATTTTCAAAGGTTGCCAATCCTTGATAAAGATAAAACATTTTTTTCGAGGTTCACATAGGCTGTTGAAATTTCAATTTCAAGGGTCATGAAGGCCGTAGAAATTTCCGTTTCGAGGGAATTTGTTTCAAATGTCATCAAGGGTCAATTAAATCCTCAAAATAATATCTTTTGAGGGCTTTTAATACTTTTTTTCAAGGGTTTTGACCCTCGAAAAAAATCAACTTTGTTGTAGTGTATTAACAACACAACTTGGATAGTTGTATGTCTGTAATCTGTTGGTCTTCTGACTTGATGCGTTTCTTCTTGCAGGTTGCACCATACAAGAATGTACGGCGAGTGTCTTATATAAACTCTATTCCAAAAATTCCTTCTGGGAAAATCGTGAGGGAGCTGGTTGCTCTTGTCCTCCCTGCTGGTGCATCTAGATTATGATCAGTATGCCTAAGGCATAGGAGAGGGGGCTGTTGTAAGAAATTCAGGCAGTTTTAACTAGTCTGATTTTTAATATAACTCTATGGCATCCTTTTTAGGCGCAAAGACAAGCCTGATCAGCACTGTCCAGTTACTGATCACAATCCAAGCAAATAGGTAGTAGAGGAGTAATAATAGTATGTATGTAGTTGACACACCATTTTCTATAATTATCCCATCTTATAGGCAAGTTATGTATTGATTCTGATGCTTTCAGCACCAAAATATATGTATGTAGTTGACACACCACTTGGTTTATTTGTGCCTTTGGAGGTTTAACGATAGTATATGGTCATTGGCCTCTTTTACTTATCAAAAGTGACAGTATAAGGTTTTTTTTTTCAAAAAAGAAAAGAAAATATATGGTCATTCCAGGGTGGGGGACATCCACTTCTCAATTCTCATTCCTTTGATATTATAGACTTATAGTGATCTAAATTTGTCAGGGAAAGAAGTCACCGGGAGGTCCACCCAGAGCCCATTTTAATTCAAAATTTAGACCATAGATTTGGATCCAACTATGTATATCACAGTCTTTACCATTAAAGCATTGCACCAAAAGCCCATTGGGTATGGATATTGACACATCTTCAACTTCCCCAGAAATAAATGAATAAAAATGGATGAAAATAAGCTTATTTAAATGTGCATATTTGAAAAGAGGGTTTTGTTAATAAATGCTCTTGTGCATCTATTAAGGGCTAGTTTTATAAACATAGTCAAGCTACTTCCAATGTAAAAGTTCATATTTTTTCGAACAATATTAAGAATATTATAATTTTATCATATAAGATGTACAAATTGATGTGTTAGTAATCACAAAAGAATCATTCCAATATTTAGCTATTATGTTTTCGAAATTTACTAATCACATTTATTTTCACTTTGTATTATGCGGTAAAATTTGTAATATATCCTCAGTATTCTTCTATTTTTATTGGCTTTCGCTATTTGTCAATGCATGTAGAATATTTTTTTTTGAACCCTCCTTAATTATCGAATGCACAAAGACATACATTATATGACCAAAGCGTTAAAAAAAATTTAAAGTCCGAGGAGCATGGACAAAATGTTAGCAAGCAAAAGACTTTAAAGCCACCTTAATATCAGAAATTATGCTTTGTATGGCTCATGGCATATTAGCACGTAAGAATAAGATAACCCTTTGAAACGAGCACAACAACGCTGGCATCTCCTTGAACCTTCAAACACAACATTGGAATACATCCATTATATTGTATTTATTTGTTTGTTTGGGTTTTTATATATATAAGTGGTATTGTACTTTTTCATTGCCATAATTCCACTTATATTTTTGATAAACATCAAGTACAACATATGTTGTTTTTTTTTAACTTATAAATGATTAAACTATAAAACTTTTAAATCATATAGTAATAATTTGTGCATCTAAAACTTTTATGTTTAACGTGAAACATATGAAGTTCCTATCAAAAAAAAAATCAAATATGAAGTTTACCTTGGAGCTTTAAAAGATAAAAATACTTTTAAATATGTATATATATGTGTGTATATATATATATTCATTTTTTCATATATATTTTTTTTAATTTCTCTACATTAAAAAACATTGATAAATAAATTAAGAAAAGATCTTCTTTCTATATTTTTTATAATAAATTTGACATAAAAAAAGATAGAAGAAATAAAAGTGGGACTTTTGGTGCGAAGAAGGATGCAATTGTTCCGCTAGCTTTGTCCTTGCATGGCATAATTGCCAAATCTTAAGCATGCAAGCGAGTAACATAAATTATAATTACTAAAAAAAAATGCATTAGGGACATTTATTAGTGAATTATTTTAAGAAAGTTTTTAGGTGAAAAAAATATATTTTTTTTAACAAAATTTTCAAATTTTTATAAAAAAAAAAAAAAAAAGCTGTATAAAGCTTTATTAAAATGGTTTATCATGACCCAATTACTAATTCCAACAATTGACCTAAAATCTTGAGATAAGATGACCTTTTTATAACACTTTATATTCTCATGCAAATGTGCGTAGCCATCTCCATTGGTGTACTGACGTACCCCATTGTGGGCATCTGTATTCACACTATAGTGTTTCTGAAACTCTAACTCAACACAATTGTGATGTTTCTAGTACCAATGAAAATTTGACAAATGGATTAAAAAAAATACAAGTTAGCAAATTAGGTTACATATATCAAAAAGACACAATTATCCTCTAATTTTCAGTATCCCGCCACCATTTTTCCTTTTCCCCTTCTCCAAAATAAAAAATTTCATCTTTCTCTCTCACTCTCTCTCTCTCTCTCTCTCTCTCTGTTTCTCTCGCGCCACCGTACCACATCAGTCACCACTTTCCGACGAGACAAAGGTCGGTCTCGTCGGAACTGGTGGTGATCGGCGATGCTAGGCAGCGGCTGTCAAGGTTTGGAGTTGAGAGAGGGAAGATGGAGGTGCCGGTGTGGTATGGTATGGTGGTGCGAGAGAAACAGAGAGAGATGAGATTTATTATTTTGGAGAATGGGAAATGGAAGAGTGGCGGGATGATAAAATTTGGTATTTTCGGAACTGGTTATGTCCGGCAGCGTAGCTCCGGCGACGATGCTAGGCAGTGGGCAGTGGCTATGGAGGTTTGGAGGAGAGAGCGGTGAGATAACAGAGAAAATGCTTGTTGTTTACTTGTTTTAATGGCGGGCTTTGAAAATTTAGAGGTTATTTGTGTTTTTTTATTTTAAGAAACCTGATTTGCTGACTTGTAATTTTTGATGCATGTGTCAATTTTTCATTCGCCTTAGAAACACGACATGTGTGCTGAGTTAGAGTTTTCAAAAAACACGAAGAGAGTATCTAATACTTTCTCGTGATACTGAAACGTAGAACGTGGGAGTCTCAGTCCGAGAGAGATGGAAGAAAGAAATAGAAAGGGTTGTGAAAATCAAAGAAAGAAGGAATAGGTGCTGAAAGAAGAAAAAGAGCTGTCGGGTTCTGGGAGTGTGAGTGGGAGTGATTTGTACTATGCATAATGAAGAATCATTGAAACGGTCCGTTCCTTCTTTTTTTTTCTTTTATGATCACTGCATTATATACTGAAGCAAACACCCTGATATTGTCTAAAACACTCAGTCTAAAACACTTTCAGTCCTACTCGTACGTAATAGCAAAGGATGTCTCTGAAGAAGATGATCAGGAATATGATGAAGGAGCTCGGAGAAGCCGCTGTGGAGGTCGACTTTGCTCAGTTGAGACTGAAGAAGTCTGAGCACAATGCCAAGAGAGTCTTTGACAAGCTCAAAGACATGAAAGTGCTTCCCATTACTGACATGGAGGAGGCACAATTCATCCTGTATCTTCAAACCGATTTGGGCTTCGCGGGAAAAGGAAAGCTCAGCTCCGAGTTGTCAGTTGAGGCAAGAGACGAGCTAGTTCGGTTTGCGGCACTCCACCAGCTACCTTTGGTTACAAACTGATCGGGATAGGTAAAGGAATAGGTAGGGGGCTTGGGATATGGTATAAGATTGTAAAACGTGATCACATTAATGAAGAGTTTATTGGTACTTCATCTCTTACTACTGGTAATTTCCGTAGGATAAGATAGCAGAGGATGCAGTTTTTCTAGTGTCTTTATAATTCATATTTCTACATGAAGCTTTTTGATTAGTCATGTTTCACGATGGTATGATTCTTATTTTCAAGGGGAAGAAAGGCACAAAAGACTTCTAGAAAGCATGGAGTAATTTTTGGTAAAGTTTAATATACAGTATCTGAACATTTCACATTTTAAATACAGTGTCTGTAAGTTGTACTTATTGCTTCTTTGAAAATAAATTTTGTAGTCTGTTTAGTGTTTAGAAGCAACAATATCATGTTAAACAATTTTTTTTGATAAGTAAAAAGATATTTTAGAAGGGGGAGGGAGTTAAACAATTATGGAAGTGACAAGGATTTATTCATTTATTAGTAATGGTAGTAGTAACACAATAAAAACACCAGATCAACAACAAAAGGAGATGATAAACCAGTGTTTTAGAGATTGGATGATCCCTGGGGGTGTTGTATGACAATATAATTATATGCATCTAGAGTCAGAAAATCATCCAATGTTGGTGTTGTGCACTGCCTAGTGAATATCTTGCAAGCCTCCTTGTACATTCCCTTCTTGAACTTTTCCTTGCCAACCTCACTTTCAATCCTAGTCATCTCTTCTTCCACCACTCTCCCAAATAGGTCCTTAGTCACTCTCACTCCAAGCCCATCTCCATCCAATTCCACTCCATATTTCAACCACTGCCAGTTCTGAACCCTACTAATTTCAGCAGTTGCTGCATCTTCCATAAGGTTGTAAAGAGGAACTGATCCTGATCCAGTAAGCCAAGCTGCCAAATACTGGATTCCAACCCGAGTATTGAGCCGGAGACCTTCCATTGTCCGGACTCCTCTAGGCCTTTGCAAGAGGTCCTCTTCAGTTAAGGCAGCCGCATCTTCACGCTTCACAGTTTGGATCTGATTAGGGGCATTGCCCATGTTGTTAGTGAAGACTTCCATGCAAACTGGGATTAGTCCAGGGTGAGCTGCCCAAGTTCCATCATGCCCTGCCTTCACTTCTCTTAGCTTGTCCTTTCTCACTAGGTCCAATGCTGCCTCATTTGCTGCTGGATCACCCCTAATGGGAATCTGTGCTGCCTGCTCAATAATTAAGATGAAAGCTTTGTTATGCCCACATGAACCAAGGAGTTGAAATGGACTCTGATACTAATACCAGTGTATAGATTGCATTGTCATTTCAAATTTCAAATTAAGGGACTGGATACTTTTTAAAAATTTTAATATTTAATCTAAACCACGAAATGCATCCATTTCAAATGAAGATGATCTTTTTTCTATCTTGTGATGCATTGGAAGCAAGAAGAATTACATACCATACCACCCATGGCATGCACGCCACGCCTATGGCACGTCCTGATGAGGAGCTCAGAATAGCTCCTCATAAAGTGTTGAGTCATGCCAACTTGAACTCTGTCTGGTAGTAGGCGATCTGGGTGAGCCTGGAAAGTTTTGACATAGCTAAAGATGTAATCCCATCTTCCACAGTTCAAACCAACAGAGTGATCCCTTAGCTCATAAAGGATTTCATCCATTTGAAAGACAGCCGGAAGTGTTTCAATCAGAACAGTGGCCCTGATGCTTCCTCTCTCTATCCCTGCCATCTTCTCTGCCCTCTCAAACACATTGTTCCATATCTTTGCTTCCCTGCCAATAAGAGAGAGCTTATTTCAATCTTCCACAAGATCACATTGTGGCAATGCTGCTACAGTTATTATATAAGTTTTTCTTTTAGTTATTCCTATATAAGCTGTTTCCCAAAGCAATGGCTCTAGATGGCAACTACAACAACACTCATATAGCTATCTAATTCTGGTGTGTATGTCTAGAAGGGAAAAGAGGAAGGTGAAAGCTTTTTTTTTTTTTGGGTAGAATAGTGAAAGCATTTTTGCTAACTTAGATAACAGTCACATTTAGTTTATGATTTATACATGCCTTGAACAAGTACAGGAATGGCTTTAGTTTAATGTTGAAAATTGAATAAAGTTTAGTGAATTTAGTTTAATGTTTCTGTTATACATGTAGGTTTAGAGACTTATATATGGCATGGTTTGCCTGTGCTTTTGTGAGTAATTTTTAAAAACAAGAAATGCACTTTATTTGCTTCTGCCTCAATACAACCCAATGCAATTTTTTTTTCCCAGATACATTATAGTTTTCGTGGCTGAAATTTGGTGGAGGTTCGATTTTGGTTTATCAAATTTAAAAAGTTAATACTTTGATATATCCATGACATTTCAAAAAATTTATAATTTGGTCTGTCCATCTTTTCTTTTTTTTTTTTATAAAGTGACTAACAGGTTGCCAAAACATCCATTGTTTAGGAACCAAATCAAACTAACCATATATTTAAAGGATCAAAATTGAACTGAACCATAGTCAAGGGAACAAAATTGTTTCCTTTTTAAATTTGAAAGACCAAAAAGTTCAACCCAAATTTCATGAATAAAAAAAAAGTATAATTTACCTTTTTTTTTTTTCCAGCAACTATTTATGTAAACTCCTTACCTTGAATGCTCCATTTTAGGGAGATAGAAGAATGGCCCAAACCCAGCACCTTGGTTCTGGCGGAACTTCGCATAATTGTGGTAAAAGTAGAGGCCAAAGTCCACAAGACAACCAGTTGCAGGTTCACCATCAATGAGAATGTGTGCCTCAGGTAAGTGCCAGCCTCTTGGGCGTACAAAAAGCTTTGCTATCTGATCATTGAGCTTGTAATCCCTGTTCCTGGCCTTGTCATGAAAGCTTATAGTCCCATCAACAGCGTCCTTCAAGTTAACTTGGCCTCTTATCAGGTTCTCCCAGCTTGGTGAGAGTGCATCTTCAAAGTCAGCCTATGAATGAATCAAGACAACAGCTTAATTTTCAGGTTCCATACATTAAATTAATGATGGATTTGAACCTAAAGAGTAAAAGAAATTGTGTTGTTGGAGATATTACAAATTTTGCGTTTGGTAAATTAACATTTTTCATGAATACATGAGAATATAAGTAATGGTTTTTTGAATTTGGTAATCCAAACATCATTGGATGTGTAAAAGTAATTGGCCAAATTTATTTGAATATATTCCTTGCTCATCTCATATTTCGTAAAAGTAAATCCTGAGACATGTATGAAATGAAGCTTCATATGTGCTTGTGCCTTTTTAAGGACTTTTGTTTTGTTTCTTATTATATTTTGTAGTAAAAATTTACATATATAAGAAAATTCAATATGGACACGGTTCTGATGTCATGCTACTACTAAGATGGGTATGCTTATATGTACAGTTAGGACTTGTTAGCACAAGTAGATGCCATATAAAAATCCAAATTACAAAGCAGGTCCTGGTCATTCCTACAATTTTATTCATAGGAAGTTGAAACTGCAGGGTTTAAATGCATGATACTAGAAACATTTATTTATGCTGATGTTTTTCTATAAACAACATGACATGTTTAGACTTATGTATAATAAAAATGACGTTAATTATATGCACATTTTGAAATGATATTACTCTAATTACAACTTATCATTCTAACCAATTATACAAAATTACGTACTTACTCAACCTCGATACACATATACTAAGTTACTAACCATGAAAACTTTAGCACCAGAGTTGAGTGCGTTGATGATCATCTTCCTCTCAACGGGTCCAGTAATCTCCACCCTCCGATCAGCAACGGCTGGTGGAACCGGTGCACATGTCCACACCCCTTCTCTTATATTCCTAGTGGCTGGATCAAACCCTGGTAGAGCCCCTTGATTGTACCTCCTCTTAGCTTCCTTTCGACACTCCATGGCATAGTTGACATGGTTTCTAAACTCACGTTGCAAATCAACAACAAATTGCAAAGCATCCTTGGTGAGAATCTTTGCAAACTCTTCATCATATCGTCCCCTAATATCCACTCCTTCAGGCACATCATAGCCTTTGCCACCCTTTTTTTTCATAGGTAACAAATTACCATAAGTTCCAAGTCCTCTCATCTTGTTCTTTCTCTCACAAACTTGTAGCTACGTACTTGTATATTATTTCTTGAGTGAAATGAAAAAGAAGCTAGCAAATATATATAGAGGAAAAGTTTATTTTCTGGGTACTAGAAATAAAATTGTGGATAGGTATGTATGGTATTATCGTTATGGGCTTGATTGGGAGTGCATATATATATGGCTTTATGTGCAAGTGTGACACAAGTATTTCTAGATTAAGAGCAAGGATAAGGGGTTAGTTTTGATTCTTGTGCCAGCCTCGAGAGGTGTAGATATTGTAGGCATTCGGTGGATTGGTGGGTCAGTGACACGTGGCATCATGACATCATTTTTATCTATTTGTCCATATAATTCAGTGATTTTTTTTTTTTTTGTGCCTGAACATATCATCTTCATGATTGTTGAAACACATTGGTCTTGATTCTCCTTGGTAGTTTTATATGTATATGGCCTATGAAAAATTACAGTTGGGATGAGGAAGGTGAAGGTTTGTAATTGGGAATTTAGAAAGGAACATAAATGAAGATAATTGAGAGGAGGCTAAGAGAAATTTTTTGATAGGGTTTTGGAAATGAGATGCTTTGTATTGACCTAAAAATATAACTTGAAGTTTTTGAATTTAAAAATAAAAAAGAGAAATAGTTTGTAGGGAAGCATGAGATGAGGTTTGAACCACAAATATCAAACATCACAAAAAAATATCATTACTACTAAATTATCACTTAAACTTCAATAACACATGTAAATATTGATCACTTTAAATTTCTTAGTTCACATGATCATCGTTTTGGATTAGAAAATATAAGAAACTAGTTATTGGCCCGTGCTTTGCAGGATTTTTTTTCTTCTAACTTATTATAATTTTTTTTTCTTCAACTGTTTGTTGTTATTTTACTTCATCCTCTATTAATTTGTGTTTTAATTTGATTAGAATGTTATGTGTGTGTGTGTGTGTGTGTGTGTGGGGGGGGGGGGTAAATGCTTAAATAAATTGTAACGAATATGTTAAAAAAATTCTTATAAGAATTTACAACAAAAAAAATGTATAAAAAAAATCTACACGCCAATAGTTAATAATTGAAATGGCATTCAATTTGCTATATAACAAAAAAAAAATTGAGAAAAGCAATTATAAGATTATTAATGAAGAACATCAACAATAAAGAACTTCGTCAGTATTAAGATAAATGATGTGGGAAGTTTTGTACCTCTCCTTTTATCGCTAATTAAAAAAGAAGTTTCAAAATAGAACTCAATCAATATCAAGAGAAAGGAAACTCACTGATTCCATGTCGCTCTATCTCTTGGCTTCAAAATTTTGTTAAATTTCTCGAAGACTTTCTATCTATGAAAAATATCAACAACAACGTTAAAATAAACCATTTTCTACCTATTTTATTTATCAAAGTAAATAGAAAATAACTTCAAAAAGTAAAAAGAAATTTGATAGAATATGGAATAGAAAAGATAAACAACTTGAAAAAGAGTGAGAAGTTAACAAAGTCATACCTTTGACAGGGTTCTATTGTTGCAATTGGAATTTATGATGTTATATGTTAGTATATATATATAGTGCAATTATTGTCTATTAATAAAATTTAAGGTTTTCATTTTTTTGGTTTTTGGAAGGAGTAATTTTACAACTACAAAATATTTTACAACATTTTTACAAACTGTTGACGTGGCTAACTTCTTATTAGCTTTCATCTAGGCCCACCATTAATATTATTTTTTTTATTTACCAATAATCACCATGTCAGCAGTTTGTAATTTTTTTTATAAAAAATTTTGTATCTTTAGCATTACTCTTTTGGAAGAGATGAGTAGGCATTAATTACATAGATACCAAAAAAAATGAGGAGTGATGAGTTACAAATGATGATATAACAACTCATTGTTTTTTAAAATAGAAAATACAACCCATTAAATTGTAGTTCTTTTTTTAAAAAATTATTCTATTTTATAACTAAACTTATCACACGTGCTTTGTTCATGCAATATACTCTTTTTTATTTATTTGTTTTTTTGGTTTAGTGTTATAATGTTTAAAAGTGATATATAAATAACCGTGTGTATTTTTTTTTTAAAGAATGAGGTAAGGTAATGTGAAATAATATTTAAAAATAAGATAAAGAACCGTAAGAAGTTGAAACCCAAAGAGACATTTGAATTTATTGATTGGGATAAGAATTGTGATAAATAAAAAAATTTGAGTTTTGAACAAAAAAAAGATGATATACATTAGTGTGGATAGATGAGAATTTGTGATAATTGTATAGAATTTGGATAACAAAAATTTTGGAATGTTTTAAAGAATTAAAAAAAAAAATAACCATAGAAATTTCGGGATAAGAATGAATACATGAGGTAGTGGGTTTTTTTTTTTTTTGAAGTAATTTTGTGTGTGTGTGTGTGTATAAAGATAATTGAAGTATTTGAATTCAAATAGACTAGCCTCATCACACCAGCTTCGCGCGTGTAATGAGGCTTTTTTTTTAATTGTCCTATTTTGTAGAAAAAAAATGTGTTTTTTTATTTTATATATATAATTTTTATTTTAAAAATCTAATTTATAAGTGGATAAAGTAATTTAAAAATTAACAAGAGAGTAGTCCTATTTTTTAGAAAATATTTTTGTGGGAGTCAGAGCTGCATTTTTACCGGAGTGTCCTTTAGTTTTGTCTCTACTTAAACATAAGGGTGTAAAGGTATTTTTGAACTAAAAAATGAGAAATTCAAACAGGAGAAGCCCTTTAAATAATAGTATAGATAACCAATACAAATAGGAATTAGACCTTTGAATACAAATGAGTGATGAAAATAACGGTTTTTTTTTTCTTTTGTACATGAGATAGTATTACTGTTTTAACATTTTTTTGCTTTTTGTAGGGAAAAAAATTAAACTAAAGGGTATGTTATTTCAAAATTTGTATGAGAATATTTTAATACGCCAAAAATTGAAGACAAAATAAGAAAATCATATTATTAATAGTTTAGATTATGTTGTTCATTATCAAATGGTCAAATGTGAATAGTAAATTGCAATATATATATATATATATATATATATATTAATAATTAACATACCATTAATTTTAGGATTAAATATACTGCCACATGTCAGATGTGATGTGTTATGGGCAAATCCAATGATGTCTGCAACAAATATAGTTTTTTTTTTTCTTTTTTTTGAGAAAGTGCAACAAATATAGTTGATTAAGTAATTTGAAACATAATTATTTTTAAAAAGAAAATTGAGACTTTTTAGGCTACCTGTCAAAAGGTCTATTTTCCTCTATTTTACTTGTAGGCTGATAACTATCTTTTTCTTTGTAAGGATCTACTCGAAAATTGGACACTGAATATAACTGTACTTCTTGTAGTTGTGGCCTGAACTTCTTCACACTGATTTTTTGACTTGTAGCATGTATAGTATCATCCTACTAGTTAAGTAAGTAATTTGTTAGTCAAATCTAACTTGATTAGTTCAAGATTTTTTCAGTTGACAGCTTCCCACATTCTAGAATTTCTAACCTAATTAGTTCAAGTTATTTTTGAAATTGATAATATAGTCATTAGTTAGACTTGATTGAGTTGAACTATTTTTAGAACAAAAATAGCCCTAATAAAAATTCAACGATGTACATAACTAAGTATTTCTAAAATTTTCAACCATCTTCGTTCATCTTATGAAACAGAAGTATATAATATACATACCTTGTACATAAGGAAAATTTGTTTTTCCAATATCTTGTAGTTGGAAGCTCTGTCTCTATTGTTATAAAGTACATTCTCTTGCTAGTTGTAATTTGTATGGTATGGTTATCAATAAAAAATAGACAACATACTCGTCTTAAATAGTTGTAGATTTGGTTACGTTAGTGGAATGTGAAAGGTTTTTTTTTTCCCTGGCTTTTCAAGGGAATATAAAGGCATTTATTTAGTTTGGTCTTAATCAATTAATGATTTGGTTGTAATGGAAGTAATAATGGCCTTATTTTTTAAATTTAATGTATTTAGTGGTTAGGTTAGTGGTATGTCAAAGTTTCTAAAAAAGGATATGTGACTTTTTTAATGGTAGAAAAATAATTGTTTTAATTATTTTATTCATAAATTATTTTAATTATAGCATATGAATATATAAATGCAAAGTTAAATGTAAAGTTAAAACCATCCATGATGAACATGTCTAGTCAATTTTTGTTGTCTATACATATTCATCATTTTCTTTTTAAGAGATTTTAAAATTTAGGAAAAGTACTTTAAAATTATAGGAGAAATTCAGGAAAAAAAAAATAGTAATGACAAGGTTGCTGACGTGGCTCAACGAGAGCGTAGCAACATTAAATTCTACGTCTAAGCTTTTAGATATAATAATAATAATAATATAGATAGATTGTAGATAGATAAATGGAGATTCATTTACATATTTAACATAATATTGATTAACCTTTTGCATATCTTTCATTTTCTCAAAAGTGAAAAACTGTACAATGTTATAAAAGGGAGATAGTAGTTGCAAGAAATAAAACTAAAGAGTAATAGAAATTTTGTATTTAAGTGTTCATCCAATTTATTTTCTTATTGCCGGAAGTACAATAAGTAGTGTTCTCTCGAAAAGTTATATCTCCCATTCTTTACAACAATGCTCTTATTTATAGCCTTTAACTTGCGGTTGGTTTTGACATATTTACTAAATCAAGTGGAATATTATTGGATCATTTTGGTGGCAGTAAGGGCTAAAGTATTACTGCTAAAATCTACGTAATACAAAGCTGAAATTGGCAACAATTTTATTGCAGAGTCCACCTAGCACATGCAGTAAAATCCAGCTAGCAATTATCTCAATTTCCAACAATAAAAAGATTATAATTTTTTTTTTTGAGTATGAATAGTATACTAATAGTCATTTGCTTTTTTTTATATATATAAGATTTGCTTTTCTTTCTTAAGAGGGTATTTGGACACAACTTTTTGTTGAAAACTTATTTGCAGAAGAGTATGTACTATTTTTTTTTATTAAAAAAAAAGGTGAAGTCTTAAAAACTTTACATAAATAAATATCCAAAAAGAAATAACCCATGCCAAACATAGTAACATACACATAGAAATCTCGCTTTTCACTTAGAGAGAGAGGGGTAGAGGTGAGAAATAGGTTTTTGCTACTTGACCCAAAGAAACCTTATTGGAAGAAAGTCCTAATAAAAGAAAGAGGCAATGAGATGAATTAGTGAATGATGATGTTGAAAATCGTCAATAAGCCATACAATCCTCACAAGCTCAAAACAACACCTGCACAACACCGAAAGAAAAGATCTCAAGAGGGTATCGATGTGGTATCGGCTAAAAACCCTCCAAAGGTTAAGTCAAAAAATTGTCACAACTCTAAAGTACCAAAGCTAGGTAAATTATCTGTACCTTGGTGTCTGAGGGTTTTGGGTTTTTATAGTAGTGGGGGAACTGACCTTGGTTCCTTGGCTGAGAGGAACATTTCCTTGTAAAGAAGATCCTCATAAATGCACATATTTGACGTGATCCTTTCCATATAGAGATTTTGTTGACTTGGGTTAAACATGAAGCACAAGTTACTTCCATTTGAGATTCCTTGAGAACCAAGTAAACCATGTAGGTGTCACGTGGTTGTGGCCACCGTCCACCTTAGTGTTCGTCTACCTTCTTGTTCGTCCAACAAGATTAATCCGTTCACTCACTATGTCGTCGCGTTACCTACTTTATTTGTCTGTCACCCTAGTGCAGCCGCCCAAAGTTGTTTCTGTAAAATTTGACTGTCCATCTCAATTTTATCCACTTCAACGAACAAGGATAATCATACCCACATTTTATGTAGGTCTAAATGGTAGAAATCTACTCTATACTTATACTTTGTCATGCTCATCAAAAATACATCTCACATAAACAAGACTGTGACATACTTAGATTTCTATGAAAATTTCAATTTGCAAAATGAAAAATTCAGTTCCACATAACCACCACATGAATGAACTGGTTGCTTTTAAATTTTTAATCCTCAAAGTTCTAGCTGGGTGGGTCCCTCCTCTGTGGTGTATTTTTGGGCTTATACAGGTCGAATGGGCAGTTAGGGGTGTTAATTCAGGTTAGCGTGTCGGGTTCGTGTCATGTCGAGCTATGGGTATTCGACTAAATGGCTCAACCCTAACTTGATTCATTTAATAATCATGTCATGATCTTTCAACTCTAACCTGACTTGTTAACAATGCAGATTGACTTGACCCAACCCATTTGACACGCTTAATAAAAGAATTGTGTTGAGTTGACATGAATGCAACACAATCCATTTCAACTTGCATAATATTTAATGTACCATCCATCTAGAAATATATATATATATATATATATTTATTTTTTTTTTTTATATCCCAAAAGTAGTGTATACACTTAAAGTCTTCAATCCACATTCAAAATAATATAGTTCAACAAAAATATAACATTCATCTAAAAATAAGTTCTTTACATTCTAAAAGAAGTGCATACACTTCAAACCAAATTCAAAATAACATAATTTAACAAAAATAACATAGTTCAACAAAAATATAATATCCTTGGAACTCGCCAAATGCCAAGTATCAATATTGAAAGAACTGGAGCAAATAGTAGAATAATCCTAACTATGACTACGATTATCATCCAGAGAGAGAGAGAGAGAGAGCAATAACAGGTTTGAGATTTTGAGTTTGAGAATTGGGCATGAGACTATAAGATAGTAGAGTGAATAGTACGACTGAAATTAAAAAATAAAATAAAATAAAATATGATATTTATAAGAAGGTTTAGAGGTTTAGAGATTTAGAGTCTGTAGGGTTTAGAGATCTAGGGTTTGTAAAATTTCAATTTCCAATTATATTCCTTGTAAGTTGTTGTAATTACTCACTTTTTTTTTAATTTAAAAAATATGTTGAATATAAAAGGTATTTGACAAATCTAAAATAAAATGAATATTATTTGTTATACGAATTAAACTGATTGTGTTAAATGGGTCATTTTGAGTTGACACAAATAAATTGACGTGTCGAACATATCTATTGTGAGTTATGCGAATTAACCTACTTATGACACATTTCTTATCGTGTTGCTTTTGAGTCAACCAGTTTATGGCCCAAATCCATTAAGGCACAACCCTAACCTGCAAAAACTCGTGTCAGATTTGTGTTGTGCTCGTGTGTTGAGCCAAACATTAACACTGGCCAGACTCTATTGGGTAGACTCTGTTTTTCTTGTTCATAAATCATTAGTGCTCTCTCTATATGGGCTTCTTGTAGGACTCCACCTATGAAATTATATTGGGTTAAAATTATCTTGGGCTTGAGCACCAATTTAGCTAGGTGCAAAATTTCCAAATCCGCCTTTCTATTTTAGGGTGGTCCAATGGGCTATTACTAGCCCAAAAGTAATTCTTATGGGTCAAAACAAAAGTCTTATAGTAGATAATGACTTGCATACTGCTTTACTACCCAATAGCTTTCATTGTCACCTATTGCTTTTTTTCTTTTTCTTTTTTTTTCCAAATGAAATTTAATAAACTGGAAATAAAAAGTATAAATTTTTGATAAGTTGACACCCTAAACATATGTGGAATGGGATTTAATAACGAATTTCTCGTATTAATCCCTCACCTGTAGTATTCATGATCGGCCTATTCAATTATGTATTGATTAAAAGGCATGGCAACATAGGTCAAGTGGTGGTCAACATCTAAAAAAACAAACAAAAGAAAGTTAAACATAGAAGTAAAATAAAAGGCTTATATAACAATAAAAATTATAAATAATTACCTTGTTAAAAATTTACTAGACTTGAGACTCTTATTGAATTCAACCTCATCCATTGCTATTTGAAGATTAATTGAATATGTAAATCTTAAACCAATTGTAAGTACAAATTAACATTTCTATCGTGTTTGGACACAAAGAACTTCAAAATTGGTCAAACACAACTCTTAGTACTAAAAACTAACTTAAAGGCAATTGTGATACAAGAATATCTAATACATCATGTGCTACTTTCGAGAGAAGACAATATTTTTATTGGAATTCATCTTTAACCTATTCAAAATACAACATGTAATGACTATTTTCTTCCACTCCATCAAACAAATATCCATCCACCTCTGATTTGCTTTCCATATTACCTTTTCTTTGCCAAATACACCGTATAAATAAATTTCACCATTACATGAGAATGTTGTTCAAGTGTTAAGTGTAATCTCAATATTGTATGGAGGAAAGGAGCTATCTTGACCTTGCCTACTTGAACACCCACCCCACACACACAATAGTGCACATACATACAAACAAGAGCTCTTTCTACTTCACAAACCTCAACTTATACCGCTGGTCTAGCAAAACAACAATAAACAACACAAAATTAAGTTTATCAATGTCCCCCTAATACTTACCAAAATTTTTCATGCATATTCCTTGCCATTATGCTAAAAATAGGATTTTTTTTTTTTTTTGTTGATACAATGTTCATTCAAAAGTAACAAGATTGAAAATTTCAATCTTGTCAAAAAAAAAAAGAAAAGAAAAAAAAGAAGTGGGTCATAAACATAAAACACAAAAAGATAGAGGACTAAAATAAAAATTCCACGATTGTCCTAACTCCGAAGCCGCCTCCACAGACCACAACGAAATCTCTATATATATAGCATACACCCTATCAAAAAACGCGTATTCGCAGAAAGAAACACAGAGCCTTCGAAGCTGTGCGTTTTGAGCCATCGCCTTTCTCTCTGTCTTTCCGATTTCGGAGCTCCTCCGTTTCTCTCTCTCTCTTTCATTCAATTTCTCGCTGTATCGCTCGCCGCCGGTAAGGCCTTCGATACCTGTGAATTTCTCAAAGGCGAAGCTTTGAAAAAAAAAAAGCTCAATATTGATTTCTAGGGTTTCGTTGTTGATCTCATTCAATTTAGCTGGAAAAAAAAAATCGAAGATTTTTGTTTTCTCTGCCTGATTCTGATATCTGTTATTGAATTTCACCAGTTTTTGGTTCTATTTTTTTGTGTTAATTTCGATATTCAGTTTGTGTTCTCTCTCTATTTTGTGCTTTATTAAAGAAAAGAAACTGAATTGTTGATTTTGGGATTGGGATTGGGATTATTAGGGGTGGATTAGAGTTAAAGTTTGAAAAAAGAAATTGATTTTGGGGGTTAGGGTTTGGTTGTTCTGTTTTCTGGAATTGTTGAATTGGGGGTTAGGGTTTGGTTGTTTTGTATCCTGGAATTGTTGGAATTGTTGAATTGGGGGTTAGGGTTTGGGGAGTTGGGATTTGATTAGGGATTGTGTGATTGTTATATTTTTTTTGAGTTTGATTATTGATTGAGAAGAGTTGTGGTTGTGAATCAAATGGCGGCAGGGCAAGTTGATGTTTTGAGAAGGGACTTTTATAAGCATTCCAAAAGACAGAATGATCATTACAGGAATGATCCTCATGGCGCTGGATATGGTCGGGGCCGTGATCATGGTGCTAGACGTAAGAATGGGTACCATTATTCTTCGAGAACTCGTGACTGGGGGTCTAGAAGAGATGGGTTTGGCAGTAGAATCGAGGAGAGAAAGGTGGAAGATTTGTCAAAGGGTGATAAAGTTGCAGGTTATGAAGATGGGATTCGGTTGCCTGCAGAAAAGAAGCGGAAGATCTCTCCAATTGTGTGGGATAGAGAAGAGAAGGATGTGAGGGTCTCATCTAAGAATAGAGTTGTACTGGTTGCTCCACTGCCGTCTCCTTGCCCGCCTGCACCCAGCTCGAGTGGTGTGGCATGTCATGATGTTTTGGATGTGGATGTTTCGAAGTGTGCTGTTTCAGGAGTTGAGATTCAGGGATTTGATGATTTGGCAGATAAGGCTGCTGTGGAAGATGGGTTGGTGGGTGAATTGAATTCTCAAACTGATTTGTCCTCTTCATTGCCTTCTGAGCAATCTGGGGATGACTGTAGACAAGAACATGTGGAAGAGGAAGAGTTTGTTGGAGCACGGAATATCTCAATGTCAAGGTGGGCTTCTGATGATGAAGCTTTGGATGACTCTAGGAGGTCGAGTCCTGAGAGTGGGGAGATTTGTACAGAACTCTCAGGAGAGGGTAGGGCTAGGTCATCTAGCTTTGATGGAGACAGTTGTTCTGTGGGACCTGTCAGTGGAAATGCTTATTGTGAGAGTGAGTTGTTAGATGCTGATTCGATGGGTATTGACGACAAACAAGATGAGAATGCTAGTGTTAATGGGTCAGATGCAGACTCAGAGGATGATGGTGATACCCATCATATTGAAGAGACTAGAGTCCCTATCCAAAGAAGCACAAACATGCTTCAGGGTTGTAGAAGCGTGTACGAGTTTGAATACCTTAAAAAGATAAATGAAGGCACTTATGGGGTTGTGTTTAAAGCCAAGGATAAGAAGACAGGGGAAATTGTGGCCTTGAAGAAGGTGAAGATGGGTGTAGAAAAGGGGGATGGTTTCCCTTTGTCATCATTGAGGGAAATAAACATTCTCATGTCTTTCAATCACCCTTCTGTTGTTGGTGTTAAAGAAGTTGTTATGGATGAGGATGACTTTGATAGTGTTTTCATGGTTATGGAGCACATGGAATCTGATGTCAAGGGTGTATTGGAGACGATGAAAGTCAAGAAACAGCTTTATTGTATGAGTGAAGTTAAATGCTTGATGCGGCAGCTGTTGGAGGGTGTCAAGTATCTTCATGACAATTGGGTGATTCATAGAGATTTGAAGACATCAAACCTTCTATTGAGCAATGAGGGTGAGTTGAAAATATGTGACTTCGGGCTGTCTCGCCAATACGGGAGCCCACTAAAGCCCTATACCCCTCTTGTGGTGACCCTCTGGTACAGGTAAGCTGCAGCTATTTAGTTTTTATTTGTGCCCACTGGCTAGCAGTCATGATGTTTTCTATAGTTTACTTTTATTGTATGCATGTCAGGAACTTCCATTGTCAACGTATGAAATTGTTTATATCCTTTTTCTCAACATCAAATAATTTATGTATTGTTTTCACTTTGCAGAGCACCTGAACTTCTGCTAGGTGCAAAGAAGTACTCAACAGCAATTGATATGTGGTCAGTGGGATGTATAATGGCTGAATTGGTAGCGCAGGAAGCACTTTTCAGAGGGAAAAATGAAATTGATCAGCTTGGCAAGGTATTCCTACTTTCTTTTCTTTTTTCCTTTTTCCCTGTTACATGTTTTACACTGCTTTTTTGAGTCATTTCAGTGATGCAATTGGTTAAAATGTTTGCAGATTTTTCAAATTCTTGGCACACCAAATGATAATATTTGGCCTGGATTAACAAAATTGTCAGGAATTAGACCAAACATAAAGCAACCGTAAGTATATCTCTTTATGCATCTTAATCTTTAATTAAGTTGTGGCTTTCCTTTCTATTTATAATCCTCCAAGTGGCAGTGTTTCTCCAACCTTATGCCTTGGGTGGACCTGCTTACGATGTGTGGATCTTGTATATGAAATTTAGTTTTTCAGCATATTTTCTCTCTTTTAGTAATGTAATTACTGAATTTGTTTCAGGTATAATCTGTTGCGGAAAAAGTTTCCTGCCAGATCCTTCATAGGATCTCCTGTTCTTTGTGATTCAGGATTTGACTTGTTGAACAAATTTTTAACTTACGACCCAGAGAAGGTATATCTATGTGCAAATTAATAAATTAGAATTTGATTCCACATTCTGGAAATTTTATGGTTTTTTTTTTGTTGTTGATAAGTTAGGAATTTTATGGTCATGAAATTTATGAGTGCTTCCTTTTGTCTTTGCAGCGGATAACTGCAGAGGCCGCTCTTAAGCATGACTGGTTTAGCAATCTGGCAGCCTGATAATGCTTTAGAGCAAAGCTTTGTGCCACATCTTCTTCAGCAAACTTTATATCCACCTATTTGGTAAGCTTCTTCAAAAGTAACAGAGTCAGAATCCTTTAGAAGAGGAGTGAGAAAGGATTTGTGATGAGCGTTAGATGGTTCACTTGATCGAGAATGCAAGGCAGCCTGATAGCACTACAAAGCAATTTTTTTAGCTTTGTGCCTTACATTCTTTACCAAACTTTCTTATCTACCTAATTGTTAAGCATCTGAAAAAAAAAAAAAAAAGCCAGGATCCTTTAGAAGAGGAGTGAGAAAGGAGTTGTGACGAGAATTAGATGCTTCACCCGTTCAAGAATGGTGGATTGATGCATAATGGATTTGGCAGGTGTAGACTAACAACTGACATTTTATTTTTTGCAATGTACATCTTTCTTTGAAGACATTTTTCAGTTGAAACTTGTCTAAATATTTCAGGAATATATCTTTGTAAATGATGCAGCTCTGGCTGTAACTACTATTGATACAATGTCAATTTTATTCCTACTACTTCTTCCCTTTATTTATGCTGTATCACTTTGTTTGCTAGAGTTTATGGGTGTACAAGAGGGTGCTTTTTTGGCTAATGGGACCATGAGGCTGTTGTCTATGTTTTGTTAATGATTGTGTTGATCGACTTTCTTTGGTAAGAATATTATATAATATAGTTGATAATAATCCTTGTGCCCTCATCCCTTCCAAAATAAACAAAAAACTTAAGTAACTAGAAAATCAATTTTCAAGATTATTTGTAGCCTATGTGATTGATACAAATATTTTTATGTGGTCTGTAAAGGTATCAGGGTGGCTTCGTAAGTTGTGACCTCAGATCTTGAAGTCTTGAAATCTAGTCAGTACACAGCTCAACTGGCTTCTATTTGAGATTTTCTTCCTTTCCATTGCAATTCATAACCCTCAAAAAATTCACACATGGTATGTTGATACGGAGGAATGTCTTGTTTTACCTTTGTCTTTGGCAAAGTATTGATTTTGCTCATTATATGTTGCTAAACTACTTTTTTTTTTTTTAAAAAAAAAAAAAAAAAAAAGAAGTTTATAGATTTCTTCATTTACATGTTCTCTTTGTTATTTCCATCTTTTTTCCTCTCGTTTTTCCACTTACTTCGTTAATTCTTTATCATTATTTATGTTCTCTTCATTTATGACTTTTTTCTGCCTGTGTAAATTTATGAGTTAGGAATTATCACTTGCTGTGTTAACAGAGTGACCTTGCCCTTCAGTTGTACATTGGTAAGCAATTGGCTGGTATGTTCCAAACTTGCTCTTGTAGGAGTGCTGATGAGATACCTTCTGTTTCTACTACATGGTAGGTTATTATTAGTTATTATGGGTGGGCAAAAAAGTAATTTCCTTATGATAAAATGACACTGAGCTGCTAATAATCACCTGAAAATTCTGTTCTACTTTCTTTTGAAGTGAGATATTATTTGTTAGATCATTTTAATTTTATCTCATATTGGATACTAAACGAGTTACTGAAGGTTCTTGATACTTATTAGCTATTCAAATTGAAATAGCTGACACTCTCCTTGCAAACACTAACCATTACATACAAATGCATGATCACAGTTTCTATTTACCTATTTTATATTTTTACTCATGGAATGTATTTAGTTTTTCAATCTAGTTTTCTATCAAAGCAGTAAAGATGGTGGATGATGAGGTCCAATGTTTCTATGATAGTGAGATGATCAACGATGTTGAAATGTTGTTGTTGTAACGTTAGCAGTATGGATAAGATGCACGGTTTATTCAAAGTTATGTGAATTTTAATTTGTGTTTATTCAGTAATTTGATCCATAAAAATATGAATCTGCACTTCCTCATATTTTTGCAATAAAATAAACTATTTGTTATTCATTACCTGGTTTCTACAAGTGCATTTTGTCGGTTGTTAATTACTGATGTTGTAATTCTTCTTAGTAGCGGACAAACAAATAAACAGCTATGGGCCTTCAAATTATTCCATTGCATTCACCATTTTCCTCAAGTATAAGCTTTTACCGACTTACGCTTGTGCTCTGGTCCTAAGAATTAAATTAGTGGGCTCAATCAAGTAGCCTAATTTTTTTAACAATTCGATCAAAGCACATGATTTATCATATTTCTATGTATTGTCTGATACATATGATTTATGCATCATATGATTTGTGAGCATGATCAATACATAACAATGATAAGCTACTTTTTACCTTCAACCGATACATTACAGGATACGTATGATACAACTATGCGATACTAACAACTATGCTACATAACACGGTACATATGATACTAAAAATACTAACAAATATGATTATTTTTTGGTAGAAAGAATGGATGTTTTATTTGATTAAGTAGTAGTTACAAAAGTTGGTCAATTAGTCATCCTTGGACGGAGTCTAGCGTTCCAGGATGTTAAGGGACACTTTAGGAGTGCTTTTTCTTGAAAGATCACATATATAGGAATGAGAGCATCCCATCACATATATAGGAATGAGAGCATCCCATCAATATGTGTATAAATGTGCAAAATGGAAAAAGTAACTATTTTTACACATTTTGAGCAAGAAAACACCTGCATCAGTCGGTATAAACTTGTGTATAAATATACAACTGCTATTATAGTAATTGTGTATATATGTATGCACGGTTACTATAGTATGTGTATTAAATATTTTAATAATTTTTTCTCTCCTAGTCTCTGCTCTCACTCTTACCTGACCTGACTCTGTCCTTGTCTCTGCACTCACCTCACCTCACCTCACTCTCCCTTTTCCTCATTTGCTATCACTCTCGCCTGGGTTTTGATTTTTCAAGATCATTCTCTGCATTTGAGCCCTCTGATGATACTACAGTAGTAGTATTCTCAAAATTTTGACTAGCATTCTCAGCAACCGCCATGATCACCCCCACACTTTGTATCAAAATCTGTTCTTTTTATCTTTCTCAGATTTCTCTGTAATAATTATGTCAAAGATACAATTTTTATCAAAAACCATCAGAATATATAGCTCATGAAATGATACATACCTGGCTTATCCTAAGCATTTCCATTGAAATAAGACCAAACCCACCTCAGGATCGTTTAGCACAAAAAGATTAGAAACCCAGAAACCAAAAAAAAGTGAAAGTAAAAAACAAAAAAATTATATGGTCTCTGTAGATTGATAAGAAAGTGGCAGATATGAAACAGAGCACAACTTTTCTCTTTTCTTTTTCTTCTTTATATATATTATATATACATATAAATTTTTGTTTTACTGAGGATATTTCTACAGAGAGAGATGAAATGGGTGTGTTTTTAACTTTTTATTATTCTTCGGATTGTCCGTTTGAGCTGCACTGCCTCTTCGGACCTTTTTTTTTTTTTTTTCACAACGGTGGCTGGGTGTGAGTGATCATTAGTATTATTGGGTCTCAGAGAGAGAGGAACAGTGAGGGAGAAAATAATAAAAAAAATTGTAAAAAAAAAAAAAATTTATTGTATAAATGTGTAAAATAGATAAACTGATATAGGTGTTTTGTAAAATTGAATGTGTAAAATAGAAAAAAGTAGGTTTTTTGTGTAAAATAGAAGGAAAATTTGCACTCATTGATGTGGATGCTCTTAATTACAAAAGTAGAACATTGTGCATATTTTACTAAGCTACTTTTTTGCATTACTCCTCTCTTGGCCAAACCATTTGTGATATTGTTAGCTTCACGAAAGATGTAACATGGTAGGACGGTCCATGCTCTGCTTAATAGGGCCTTACAATCACAAATTAATGGAGTCATAGCAAGAGTTATAGTCTCATTTGATGTTAACATACATATCACAATATCATGATTAATTTGTAGGTCTATAATTTGTAAACAAGTTCCCAGGCAATTAATAAACCCGGTCTAACTTCCCATAATTTTGCAGCATTATTTGTGTCAAAATCAATATGCATTGAAGTCATTAATCCAATTCCCTTGGCTATATCGGTCCCCCCGCAAATCCTGGGTTACCTTGTACACTATCATTAGTATTCAAAGTAATAAAAAGATTTTGTGGGGGGGGGGGGGGGGGCTGCCATGAAATATGCACGGTGATTTTAGTTTTTGTAAAAACAAAGGAGTGTGCTAAATAGAAAAATTCTGAGGCTAGTTTTTGTGTCCTGTAAATTCCTTGATAGTGAGAAGCTGAAGGGGGACAAAAAATCCTATCATTACGAGCAAGCGAGAGTTACCAAAGGCCATAAGCAAATATAATGTTCCAATGTGTGAAAGAAGACCCTACTAGGTTTGTATTGGTGAGATTTGCTTTTAACCAATTAACCGTAGGAGAGTGAAAAAAAAAAACTGTCCTGGTAAATTTATCCAGAATTCTTTATCCCAAGGACAATTTCTAATAACATGTGAGGTTGTTTCAATATGACTGCATCGAGGACAAGTAGGATCAATATCATGGTGTATATTTGCTAAAAAGAATCTGGTAGGGAGTCGATTATGGCAACATTTCCATATGAAAATTTGAATTTTGTATAAACATGGAATTTTCCATATCCAATTCCAATCACTAGGACCAGCTGTTGTATCCTTGATTTCGTATAGATATCTAGTTGCTTCTTTAATAGTACACTTACCCACAATAGTAGGCCATACTAATTGATCCTGTTGAGAAGACACCATGGCAGTAGGCCATATTAATTGATACTAACAACTATGCTGGTAACGTAAATTGTTGATGAGTATGAGGAACACTTACGCACCGAGTATGGTAAACAGGATTACACAACATTTTTGCTGGAGAGATGTATGCTTTTCAGCCATAACTTAAAATTTCTTAGTTGAAAGGACCTTTAAACTGATGATTGATAGTGTTATCTCACGGCACTGGCAAATAGAATGAGCCGTGTGAAATTACTTCATTATATCATATGGTCTTACAAAAAAAGGAAAGGTCCAATAATATCTGTCAGTCATACCTGGAAATAATATTATGCCAGGCATAAATGAAGTTTTAATATTCGATTAGAAGAGAATGAACTGCAAGGCACAAGCAGTCTTGCTGGTGTAATCAGTCTGCTGCCTTAAAAAAAAAACAGGCCAGACAAAAGATTGCCTCGCCACTATTTTCAAAGTGGGTTCTTAACACCGTCACTTCGTAGTGAAAGTTATGGTCTTCCCTAGTACAAAAGAAACTAGGGAGAACTCGATAAAGAAAATTGTATTAATAAGCGGCCTATCAATCGTCCATCCGTATATGGTTGCTCCGCCAAGGTTGGACTGCATGTACATAACTGCAAAACCAAGTGAAGTTGATTAAAACTTGATGCGCATGTACGTAAATTCAGAGCAATAAGTGTATCCATTGTGTGTGAATATTGAATAATAAAGATGATATGTGTGATACGATCAGTTTAGTGTAAAGCAGTATGTAGCAAGGGCATGACTTGGACAAAAATTGAAGGTGAAGACTTATTGACCTTAAATATAGAAGAATGATAAAAAGGGAAATCTGCAGCTGAAATTAATTATTTATCAAGTTGAGGTGTAACAAACATCTCTAATCTGTGTCTATTTGTGAGGAAGAGAGAGTAATCCTGAGTCTCTTGAAAGACTTGCAACAAGAGAGACATTGCATTTCTGATGCAATAAAGCTCTCACTCGATTGAGTGTTAGCTTGCTGACACTAATTTAATCAACATGTCCTAACTATCAGTGAGAAAACAAAACTGATGCATCACAAAACGACTATCATATAGAACGTAAATCAATTAGTCAAGTTATTCTAGTCAATGGCTATCTCCAGCTGCATTTTTTTTAAGACAATGGTACAGAAAGTGTTTGTAGATGTACCAAAAGCTTGTCTCTTATGATACATGGATATGTAAGAGGCCATTTGAGTATTTGTAGGTACTGGGAAATAATCGATCGACTCCAGATCACTTTCTGAGTAGGTGATGGGCAATGAACCTGCTGGAATAGCAGCCTCCAAGTTCCCACCATTACTTGAAATTCCCCTTTGAGAAACATCATTGGGGTTGCACGTAACTAAAGCATGCCATCTGCTTGAAATTGCTGCAAGACTTAGAGATCTATATGAAATCTTTGCAGCTGAATGAAGGCAAATTATGAGCCCAACAAGCTCAATGATAGAGGATACCTGCCACAGCCCCAATTAAGCACGGTAAGAATGAAAATTATGCGAGTTCTTGAACTATTATACAAAACTAGTCGCAGACCCACGCAATGCGCAAGAAAATTTGATATCATAATTTTTTATTCGAACATTATTAAATTAATATATTATACATTGTATATTTTTAAAAAATTCAGTATGTGTTATTTGAAATTGGGTTTTAAATTACAACATATGAACAAATCCCATGGTATATATAGCCCTTTAAATTCATAACTTTCATGATTACTTGGATTATATGGTAAAATAAGACCAACCTACCATCATTGCATTGCAGAGTCATCTAAATATAGTCATATAAAACCCCTCTTTTGTTGATCTTGTCTCTTAAACCATAAGTGCCATCTATACAACTAATAAGATCTTTAGAGTAACATATGACAGAGAATTCTAGTAGACTGCCTTCAACATTGCCGTCAACCATGTGAGTTTTCTCTTTGATTTTCCTGGTTTCTCACTTTTTAGAATGAAGATAACATTGGCATATACAAAACACAGTGATTGTAGAGTAGTTATACAAAACTTTTCAATACATTATTGTTCATGTTATCTAAAAGTTTATTCTCCATTTAGACTTACATTACAAATACCAAAGACTTCATCTTAAAAACCAACACTATTGAATTGGGTAAAAGTGGGGGCACCGTAGGCATTGCATTTGTTGTTCCCACAATATAAGCTTAATCTAGTGCTGACTGTTATAATAGAAGTTGTGCAATTTCAAGGCTTGCACGGTGACTAAAAGGGGAAAATTAATAATAATAAAATATTAATTCAAAAATATTAAATGAAATAAGCATTGCATATATGTAATATTTAAGTAAATAATAAGACACCACAAAGGATGTCATTATTGCTAGGCTATCACTTTGAACTCCCAAAAATTAATATAAGGGTCTAGATATAAGGATAATTGGAATAATAATAAGTGCCAACAAAAAAATAATCCAGCTACTCAAGTATTTATACATAAAAACATTAATAGGATAATGATGTTCTCAAGTAAACTATATTTAATCTTATTCTCCTTTTGGTCTTTTCCTAAAGATGATCAACTAAGTAAATTAGAAGCTTACCAAGAAAGCTTAGGTCAATAAGAAATTTGATGGAAGAGATGTTTATTATTTGTAATAGAATGACCAAAAATTAAAAAAAAAAATATACGGTTTTGAGAATAAAATATAAGATGTGTAAAAAGAACTTTACCAAACACATGGGATGCAACAATAACAAAATAGCTACATTAAAGATTTTATGACTGTTCTTATACTCTACAAATACGTATGAATTCACCATTTTGTTCATATATAAAAGAAACGCGGAAATTTTTCATTATCAATTTGCTGCATGTCAACATCAACAAATTTGACAATAATAATGGGCTAAATAAAACAGTCTTAATTTCCATCTGCATCCCATAAAATAAAGCAATTATGAGTCCATATTTAGGGGTGGTGTCTCTATTAGCTCCAAAATGGCAAACAGTTTTCTAAGTGAAGGCTCTTCAAAGTAAAAATTTGTGAGCTTCAATAGCCGATTGAGCTTGATTGTTTCCAACAACAAAACATTTATAAATTAGTTTCAAAGTAACATTGGATTTTGTATTAATAACTTTTTTTTTTGTTTGGTGATTTGTTATTTTTATAATTAGAAAAATTTCTAGATTATTTAGCTTTTCAAGTCATGTCTATAAAATTATAAATAAAAAAAGTGTAAAGTATAGTTTTACAACAATCAACAATGCAAACCCGCATACCCACATCGAACATCTTGTTTCTACTACTAACAAACAAAGTCTTTTCCCCCTTCAATCTTATGCTTGCAATTACTTACAAAAAGAAAGTGCACATGCAAATGTGACCAATAGAAACACAAATATTAAAATAAAAAATCCTCACCATAAGGAGCTGTAATTCATGCAATATGTAAATAGCATTCATGGACATAAACTTAAGAAACCTCTCCCAACCATTAGGAGCCACAAAAACATTTGAAGCTCAACTGTGGAGACATCCATTAAGAGAATGGTGCTCAAGTTTAGAAATAGTGTTCAAAGGTATTCTCCCCATTGATAACCTGCTTCTTTCATAACATCAAATTTGTCAAAATTTATGTCTTAAAACTTTATCTAAGAGACATTCCATACCACACATCTAAGAGAAATTTCATCCAAGTATATGTCATGAAACAATAACCAAAAAAGCAAAATTGTCTGTCATTCCACATGGGATAAACAAACAAATGGGTGACAATTAAAGAGTTTGTATTGACAAAAAGAAGAAAATTTTCTAACAGAAAATTAAGCCTAAAGATTGATCGTTTTATTTTTGCAGTTTCATCAATATGTCTCTTTTGCTTTTGTACTGTCTAGTTCTCCCGTTTTCTCAATAGATTAAATTAGATGGACAACAGAGTAACCGAGTGCATGAAACACAAATTGGGTCTTAGTAGTTTGGGTTTTGGTAAATAGAGAAAAATGAGATAGTATGAGAGACAAATTGGTTACCTGGTTGATTGTAAAAGAGCAAAAAAACCGTAGCATTACCGAGTCCAATGGTGTTTTTACAGCATTTGTAGAAGTGGAGAGGGAGCAATAGCAATTTGTATAGAAAATAAATCAATAGGGGGAGAATAGGAGTTGAGATTAAAGAATTGAAGTAGTATTGAATTGATGTTAAAATGGAGTTAATAAGGTAATGGAAAAGAAGGGTGATGTTAACCGTTTGTTTGATGGAGAGAGACCAAGGAGGACTGTTAATTGTGAATTCGAATAGTTAGCTGGTTGGGTTTAATGGAGTAATTGGGGAAGGTGAGTGGGTTGCAGTTAGATCAATCATTATGAAGAAGTTATCCACAAAAAAAAAAAAAAAAAGGGAAGATAAAAAATGGGAAAACATTCAATGAATAGTTGAGGAATTACTTCTTTTTTTTTTTTTTAAAGAAGTTTTTGAGTAATAGGAGGGGAGCATAATTTAATGCAAAAGAGTTAAGACTTTTTTTTTTTTTTTTAATTGTGAGTTAAGACTATTTAGAATGTGTAAAGTCATGAGAATATATAAAGTCATCATATGTTTTGCACAATTTATAAAAAGGAAGCAAAATAACAATAATAAAAGGAAAATAAAAAACAAATAAAGAGATGACACAGATGATGACGTGACTCAATAGAAGCGTAACAACATTAATTACTATGCTTCAGCTTTTAGATATATATACATAATGAAATTTTCATTTAGTTGTGTAAAATACTATGAAGCTCTATGCACATATTAAATCCATGTGAATATTTTTTTTTCTTGAAAAAAGAAGATGAAAAAAATATATATATATAAATAAATAAAGGATTAATGTCCAAAATAGAAGAAATTTTTAATCAGATTTCTTAAAATTATGTTTGAAATATTAATATCAACTTTTTAAGATTCAATATGATATCATCTATGAAATCTCTACGTATGAAGGAACACACTTTCTGCACTTACTGCAAAATCACCACCATTGATGAAGTTAATAATATCAGAGTTTCCCGTAGTCTCTAGCAGAGCCATAAATTGACCAGCTGTCACAAATAACAACTCCAGCGCAAGATATATTCGGAACCTGTGGCTAATTTTGGATAGGTTATGCTTTAGACGAACGTGTTCCTCTATGTACACTGAAACATCTAGATCCCTTTCCAAAAGCTTCCCATAGTTTTCAAAGTGTATTATTTGCAAGTTGCACACCAAATTGAAAAGAGCACTGCCTGATAGAAAGATTGTGGTTGAATATGTCCATGAAACCAACGAGGCAAATAATGTAGCAACAGATTGCCACCATGAATCATTGTGTGCATATACCACATGAATGACCTCACGAGCAGTCTTTAAAAGGAAGCATGGTAATAGCCACACTCCCAACAAGCGGAAGAAACCCTGAAGAAAGAGAATTGTCTATTCAATAATTTACTGCTGTGTTATAAGGTGAATACATAAGAAAATGATATCTGCCCAGATATTGATGCAGGACAATTAAGAGGAAAATAAAATAACAAGAAAATTAAAGATAACCCTATGAATTAGCAGTTAGGGGTTGCCTAGAATTAGCATCAAGCAAGAAAATTTAGGCATTAACACCTAATTTGAAAAATCTCCAATTTGAAATTTCATTAATCAGTTGTCTAATATAAAATAAACCACCTGAAATCCCTGTCCAATCTAATCCTCATTTGAACTCAAAATAAAATGAAATCCTAAACTAATCCAACTACATAAGAAATCCAATCTAATACGGTGTGCTGTCTGCAACAGATATCAGTGCAAAAAAACTATAATTGTAGATATGCTGATGGACCAGATAGACCAATAAAGTGCTATTCACTTTGATTTACCAAACGCTCAAAATGCTAAATTGTGTATTCAATAATTTACTGCTGTCGTTTAAGTTGAGTACATAAGAAAAGGAGACCTGCCCAGATAGTGCAAAACAGCTACAATAGCAGATGATCTCATGAACCATGTAGATTGTAGACCCTTAAAGAACTATTCACTGTAATTTGCCTATAGTTCAAAATATTAAAGCTTTTTTCACTTAAAGCACTTTATCACAAAAAGCTCTGCAACTAAAGCTCTATAGATAAAAGCTATACTTCCTATGACAATACCAATCGGACACACAGTCATATATAGCACACAGAGAAATGAATTCTATAATTTCTATGGGTTTCTCTAGCTGTGTTAGTACAAACTTCACCCCAAGTTCAAATTGTTCAATAAACTAATTCATTAGATAAACATGACAGTTCCAATTATATAATAAAAACTCCAAATACGGAATACTAAACACTAGTAGATGTGTGTTTTGAAAGGCTCTAAATTGCAAGCAAGAAAGAAGAAAGTTGGGTATTTCTCACGTTGATCTTTTGTATGTACTCTTCACGAAACTGTGTCATATAACCATGATACCGATCCACAAACAGAAACTTCCTCATACCATACTTGCGAAGATTGTGTGAAATGAACAGCAGAGAAATAGCTGCCACAAGGGACTCAGAAACCAGAATCTCAAGCTCAAATTTTCTGATCTGATACTTCTCGCAGTTGGAACAATAAGCGAGCTCGATTATAGAAAGTGGAAGTGCAACACCTAGAAGAAGAAATACGAGCCATGACAGAGTGATGCTTAAAGCAGAGTATTGGCAGAAGCCAAAGATTCTGAGAAATGTTTCTAAGCGATGGAGGGAGTGATTTAGTTGAGTGTCATTTAGTAGTTCTTGTTGGTTCGAGTCTAATATAATAAGTGGGGTTTGAGCTGAAGAGGGTGGCTCTGTTTGTGTGTTAGGAACTGCCATAAAGTGGTGAAAGTGTGTGTTATGTCGAAGTTAAAAATGGTTATATTTCATGGATTCAAAGGCTGAGTTGAGTTTAACTGAAGGGTATGATGTATAAATCAAATGAAAGAGAGAGACAGTGTTGTTGGTAGGTATTGAAGATGAAAGGTGGAAAAAAGCACACTTTAACTTATTTCTTGTATTTTTTTCTGTCCATATTTAAACCTGTACCAAAAAGGCAAGTGAAAAAGTATTAAAAGAAAGTATTATCGTGAATCGCTTTTCAACTTTTTGGACTGGAAGGTGAAATAGCTAAATTAATTTCATGACAATTTGTCAATCACTGATGTATGCCTCAATATCAGTGGCGACTCTAGGAATTTTGTTCAAGGTGTTCCTATTTCACTTTGAAAAAATTTTGGGTCATTTCCGTCTATTTCGGGTGTTTCGGGACATTTCTGTAAATACTGGCCTCAATTCAATATTTGGCAAGCATGAAGTTTGTACTTAAAAAAAAATTCTTAAAACCAAAACAAATTTGCATTCTGCACACCGAAAAACCTCAAAAGAAAAAAAAAGGAAAAAAAAAAGAAAAGAAATTAATGAACAAAGGTACCGGTACAATAAACTATAAGTTCATTTGAAATATTAATCAAATTATTAATTATTGTTGTTTAGTTGTTTCATAAATTTGTTTGTCTTTTATAAACTATAATTTGTTGTATTGTTCTTTCATTAATTATTAAATTATAAAATTATTAATTTTTGTTTAGCTTAACATAATTTAATTTGTTTGTCTTTTATAATGTATTAGTTAATTAAATTATTAATTATTGGTGTTTAGTTGCTTCATTCATTTTTTTTATTAACTATTAGGAGTCTAACACACACTTCACTGTTCGAAAACACACACCTCATGTGTGCACACACCCCTGCCTCTGCATGCCTTTTAGTTCAAAATTTGTTTAGCATAAAAATTTTGAGGGTGTTCCTAATATTGCTTGAGGGTGTTCCTTTTTTTTTTTTTAAAGGTAAACAAATAAAAAAAATTAAATTATTATATATAAAAAAAAAAAAAATTCAAGCCAGGGTGTTCCTAGGAACACCCTGGCTACTGAGTGGCGTCGCCACTGGTCAATATTGAATCCGGACTTGTTATATATTTAATTATGACTTAAATTTTTTTTTCATATTACTTAAACTTTATTTTCTCGTTTTAGATACAAAATTATTAATTATGTACGAAGATTTTTTTTTTAGAAAACCTATGGATACAAAAATCAACGATGGTTTCCTATCACACTTACTTGTTATAAAAAATTACTATATATCATATATTTTTGTATGCAAGACCTATACAGCTATACTCATGAACTGTTTCAGATATATGTACATGTACTATCTTCATTATCAAAAGAATATTTTGGATAGAATTCTGCTGAAACTGAAGCAAGACATCTGCAGGAGCAATTAAAGAAAACGGCATCGTTTTCTGTCAAAGGAAAGGAGCAACTACAGAGGAAAAATGCAGTCGTATTGTTAAATGAAACTTCAGTTGCTGGCACGTGATACAAGCAATTGGATGGACACGTGTTGTAATTTTATTTGTTTTCCCTTTTAGCTGATTAGATTACTTTCTGTTTTAGTTAGTTAACTTTGCTTAATTCTCGCCCTAATTTTCCGGGCTCATGTAACTGATTGCTATGATGTATAAATAGCAAATTGAGAAATGATATGTCCACAATATTTTCACAACATTTTTACAACAAATCTTAAGTGACAGGTTGTTACTGGTTGTTATTATTGGAGCAAAAAAGTAATCTTAATGTTAAGTTCAAATTTGAACCAATAATAACTAATTACCTATGATTTGTTGTAAAAATATTGTGGACGTAGCAGCTCTCAATTATTTAGTTCATTTCATTTTCTTTGTGAATACAAAGTTTCCTTTAAGAGAATATCTCTTTTCTTCTAGAAACTTTCTTTCCTAACAAATTCCTTGCAAGAATTGGTAAACAAAGATATTGTCAGTTGATCACTGTCTGATGAATGCAATAGGAGTCTAGGACACTGAAAAGGACTAGTTAGTCTAATTATGAGTGAGCTGGTCGGCAGGGGTGGAGCTACATGTTAGGGCCCCAAAATTTTTTGAAAATTTCTTTTTATAGAAATATTTAATATTTTAATAATTAGTCGCCAAAAAGGGGACTTGGCCCCCAACTATTTGAATTAGTCCAATAATATTCTTAAAAAAATTGTCCAATTTGTCTAGTAGTTATAGAGAACGTATTGTTTCTCAAATTTATTTTTTATGGTAAAATGTGTTCTCGTATTTTTTAAAATTTTGGATCATTCATGTCTTTGAACACTTCATTAATCCAATTGAAATTTTTTTACTCACAATGGTAGAGAATTTGGTAACTTATATTGAAAATAAAAATTGTAAAGATTTCACTATGGAAGATGGTGAAATATTAATTTAATTCTATAAAACGTTTAATTTTTAGGATTCATTATGAAAGATACTAATTTTTGTGTATGTGTATAGATACATGTGTTTGTGTACGTGTATAAAAGTTTATATAAACTAATAAATTAACAACACAAATTGGCCCCCAAACAAAACTTTCTAGCTCCGCCCCTACTGGTGGGTGGAATATTTCAGATTTCCATTGGCTTGTGGGAAAAAGAATTCAACGCAATGGGTCCATGGACGCAACGAACAATTCCAAACCTAACGGTCTTTAGTTTTGGCTTTTCTTTAATTTTGAGCTTTTTTTTTTATTCTTTTCAAATTGAGTTGGCCCAAAGTTGAAATATTTAGTTTTATAATCGAACGTCAATATTGGGGTTTGTAGGCCTGCTTGGACATGCATGAGCAACATGAAACTTGCATGGTGCTGATAGGCTAGGGACTTGGACATCAACTTCGTTCACGTGGATGAAAAGGAAATTATTTTTGTCACAATTTAAAATCTGAATCTCTACAGGATTTAGCCTGCTCCATTTGTTCCATATAGACTCGTTTTCTATAAAACATTTTTATTTTTTGTGTTTGGTTGTGACATTGAAAATTAAAAAAAAAAAAAACACTTCTTAATCTTTTTCATATATATATATATATTGTGCATACCCAATTTTCTGCTGATGGGTCAACCTAGTAATTGGGCTCACAATTTACTTGTTTTGGTGGGTTTTTGAGTTTTCTATAATGGGTAGCTCCTAAGTAGATTCACTCAAAGCCTGTTAAAGTAGCAAGCCTCTCTCACCGACTACCTTTCTTTCTATGCTTAGTCACTTTCCTAATCTCTCCTCTCCAGTGTCTAACCCCTTCTTTGTCTTCTCTTCACCTATTTATGCCTTGATGGTAATGGGCTGATAATGATTGCCCTCTGGCACTACTTGTGCGGGTGGAGCCTAATTTGATTAGGCCTGACAGGAATTTATTTTGCATTGGGAATTGGAGTTTGGATGTTAGAACTTGTGTTAGTCGTCGAATGTTGCTCGGTAGCAATGTTTCCCAAGGCACTCTCAATGCATCGAGGTATAGCCAAACAATGGTGCTGTTGAGACTACTATTTATGAAGACGGTCTTGCTGTGCACTAAATTCCCAAATGATGGGCCGACATCTTTGGGCCACTTAAGATTGGCCATAAGGAATGGTGGGCCCAAGGCTGGATACTGTTCATGGACCAAGTAGGATTGGGCCCGAGGGAAGATGTGGCTCTTTCTGTATGCAGTACATACATACATACATACATACATATATATATATATATATAAGTTATATTTAAGTTATGACAACTTTTTTAAAATTTATTTACTTTTAAATGGAATTCTAGTTTTATTCATCTTTTTTTAATTAATAAATTTTAATCTTTTTAATATAATTCTAGTCTTGTCGAGTATGTAATGTTTAGAATTTTTTTTTTAGAGCTTGAAAAATGGGAAATTTTTTCCATTCGATTGGACTTGTTTTTACTTTTTACTTGATTACAGAAACATTTTCCTATGGTACCAAAATTAGAAAATAAGTTCTCACTTAAACAAGCACAGAGAAAAAAGGTAGAATAAAAATCTCAAATTCAAATATTTACATATATCTAAATGGCACAAGGAGGGAGTTGAAGAGATGCAATAGTACTATGTTCTATTAGGACCGTTGGGTTCACTTGTCAAGCCATTATCACAGTGGCTCAACATTTTCGGACTATTAGACTTAAAAATAATAAATAAAAATAAATAAAAAAAAGAGAAGAAATGTTGTAGTTTTCAAAGGATGCATGGATCAATTGAGTTTCAAGTTTTGAGTTTTGACAAATGTTCGATCGATTGAAAGAAAGTTTCAACAATTCTTAGATCGATACTTGATTGATTGATAGTTCCAGGCTCAGTAGTTTCACTTACGTATTTTAATTGAAGTTAGTGTACTAATTTTTTAACCATACATAAGGACTTCATGTTTCGACTTTAGTACAACTTAGAGAGGCAAAAACAAAGTACTACATAGAAAGAATATTGTAGATTTGTAGCCTCCATTTTGAGTGATTATGTGAATTCAGAATATGCATATATAATCTTAAGTGTGTATCCATACTTGTGATCAACGATCTTGAAACCTCAACCTAATAAGAAGTTCATTATAGTTTCAAACCTTCAAGGAAGTGTCTTGGAGTCGGTGTTTTGACCCATAACACAAGAGGGTCGTTCATGAAAGGGTCCATAAATGAGAAGTTACTTTTGAGAGATTTCGAAGCTGTTGTTTGCCACATCAATGAGTTTATTTATTGGATGTAGTGTCTAGGTAACGAGGGCAGTGGCGGAGGGACATATAGCCTTGCCCCCCCCCCCCCCCCCAAATTTTTGAAACCCTTATAGTATTGTATAAAAATAAATTGGGCCTCTACAAAATGTAATGATTGGCCCCTCCAAAATTTTTTACAGAGGCAAGATTAGTCCTAACTTAGCTTAAATCATATCATGCTAAAGGAAAAGACCTAGTAGTCCACCTACTTGCATTACATGCCAAAAAAACTAAAGTTTTCTAAACTATTGAATAGAAAGAACCCTAGTTTTAGAGTTCCAATTAACTATGGATGTTCATCATCTTCACAGTTCATGCTTATTTTTTACTGTTGTTTTGCTTTGTTTTCGAATAATGAAAACTTATGACTTTCCTTAAAAAATGTCAAAAATGTTAGTCCAATGCTAGTTTTTATGTTTGTTTCCCTTTAAAATCTAGTAATGACTGCGTTTAGCTATTTAAAATTCCAATATTTAGTTAGTTTCTCAAGTGTACACCCAAACAAAACACACACTTTTACCAAAACCAAATAAAACCCTACCCTCCAAGTGCCTTTCTTTTTTTTCTAAGAATACAAATTGTTTACAATTGTGAAATTCAATGTTCATTGCTCGAATTGGTGTGTTTTTCTTTATCATTCTTGGTCTTCAAATGTAATATATTTATTTTTCTTATCTATATCACCACAATCATCATTTTTTCCCACAAAATTTGATCTTTTTCTCATATCACCAATTTGTTTTCCTCATAGTTATATATATTTTTTCTCACATTATCATCATAGTTACAATTATATTTCAATAATAAAATATGGTTATTGGTTATGAGTTATGACTAACCTATAAATACATGATTGCCCCCCCCCCCCCCCCCCCAAGTGAAAAATCCTTACTACACCCCTAAACGAGGGTCTTGTTCTAGATTGTAACTCATTCTTTTACAGTAGATTTTTTTACAAGGAACTAGCATGTCACCTTTATAGTAATTTTTCTTTTGGAAATGTTATGCCTTGAATTTCCACTTCATCACCAAATCTTTGTCTCATTGCTTTGCTTATTGATTGGGTTTTTTTTTTTTTTTGGTATATGTGATCACATAATTGAATTAATTGATAATTACACTAGATCTGGATAGTTGATTTGGGGTTTCGAGTTTCAACCAATCTCTTCTAAACTAACGTAGCACAATGATAACCCATGAAAGCAATGAATTAATAGGTATTTATCAAAGAAAAAGAATATTAGAACCGAATTTCAGATATTCCAATTTTTCTTGTATTCTTGAATTGCTTTAGAACAAAATTTAGTTAGTATAGTCCTTTAGTTTTGACATAAAATATTTTCCCATTTTATACTGTGTTTATTTTGCAGTAAAATATTTTCAATTAACCAAATCAATAAATTTATGAAAAATATTTTACACTTAAAATTTTGGTAAAATATTTTATACTTGATCTCAAGCTCTCACCCCGATACTCTCTCTCCCTAATACGTCAATCCCTTTCACGCTCTCTCCCTTCTCATTCTCAAGTTCTCCCTCCCCACTCTCAAGGTCTCCCTTCAGTGACACTCGTCTTCGGCAGCTCTCATCGCCTACTCCTCCTTTGCCATTGTCGGCTCTACATCTCCACCCATTGATTCTTGGTTCGACCACTCAAATCCACATATTCTTTTTTTGGTCCGACCATACATGGGCTTAACTCTACCAATTCTTATATTCTCTATTATACCGAATCTACCTCCACCTTCGTCAACTCACCCAATGGCTCTCAAATTTGGTTTTTTTATTTTTTACCATTGCATGGATTTATTAATTTGGGCTTTTTGGCTGGTTTATGGTTTTGGTGGGTGGGTGGGATTTTGGGTGGCTGGTATGGTTTGTGGGTCCATTAATGGCTGAGTTGTTGGGTGGCCTTAATGGAAGGCTGAGGATGGGTAAAAGATTTTCAGATAGAGGGGTTCCACAGTACAAAGCAGGTTGTTTCTAAAAGGCTTAATAATCCATTGGCACAACCAATTAACTTAAATTGATGAACAGCACAGCTCCTTAGTGGGAGGTCAAATTGTTTGAACGAATCATTGGTATAGTCAATTACTTTGTATTTGTAGTGCTCTATATGGGGTGTGCATCACAGTGCCTAACAATCAATTTATTGGGTGTACCTGAAAGGTTGAAAATGAATGGATGAGTTGGGAATTGATAAAGGAAAAGCTTGTGTGGATTAGAAGGTGGTTGGTAGAGTGGCGATGAGTTGGTTTTTGCCAGATCAGGTGGTAGTTTTGAGATTGTAAAATTCTTTCATTTTGCTAAAATATACTCTTCTTCTTCTTTTTTGCATTTTCGAGAATGCAAACCAAATACTGTAAAATGAAAATATTTTCAGTAAAATGTTTTGCATGTAAAATATTTTACCTTTGCAAATATTTTAGGTCAAAATAAACAGAGGGTAAATTTTATAAATTTGAAATTAGTAGACTAAAACCTGCCAACTTATTAATTAGAGGGGCCTGACCTATGGATAATTTTTTTTCATAAATTGGAATCTATTTATTTTGAAATTGATGAAGCAGTATCTCGTCAGTTCCTCTGGGATTCGTCCAGTTGGTTCCTGGCAGTACTCTGACAACCTTTAGGGAGCAAGAACTTATTTGAGTGGTCACCGGTGTGGTGCCTGCCACAACGCCTCTGATGGCAAAGTCAGTACGAAAGAAGGCAATAGCTGAAATATCAAGAATAAAATTAGTTCAGGTTGTGATGTCGTTTCTTGTACCTTGTATTGGTGTTGTGAGGGTTTTATATACCCTTGGGGATTATAACCGTTGGAGTGTTAATGACTCCCTGATAACGTCTCTGGTGGAGTTTTGGACTTTAATGCGTTCCCATCGGTTCGTCCAGCTGGTCTTGTAACGGTTGGAGCTTTATTGGCAGCATTGAATGGCATTAATTCTTTTTGATGACGCGGATACTGGTCATGTTTGTCCGTGAAGGCAGCTTCGTCTATACTTATCTTCGTCAGTCCCATCTTCGTCAGTACCATCAGATGCCCCCCGAGCTTCATGGTCGTCGGTGACGTTCGTGGAAGCCGAACAGTTTTTTTTTTTTTTGCCCTTTGGGATTTCGTGCCGCATTGAATGCGTTATGGCGGCGTTATGTGGGTTGTGGCCACGTGGCGTGATGTGGTTGGAAAGGGACTGACCCTTGGGTTTCCCGCCGATTTTCGGTTTTCACCTCTATTTGGTTTTTAAACTCCTTTCTTTGTACTTTACTTTTCATTTTCTTTCAAACTTCAGTTCTTCTCCTCTAAGCACCCTCTTCATATATTTCTTTGCTTCTTTCCGAGTTTGGTTGTTTGCTTCACTGTTGGGCTTCTCGCTTCTTCGAGGTAAGCTTTTTCTTCCTCTCCCTTCTTCTTTTTTCCTTCTTCGCAAGTATCTGATTTTTGGTTTTTTTGTTTCTTGGTTCTTTCTGTGTTTTTGTTTGTTTCTCCCCTCTTTTTTGTGGGAATTTTAGTATTTTTCTTTTTAGACTAGGAGTTCATGGTCAGTAATTTAGAGGTTAGGGAAGCTTGTCCTTCAATTTCTTTTCTCTTTGCTCGCTTAAGGGGGTCTTTAGGCGCTTTTCCCAATTTGAGGGGTTTTTTTTCTGAGGGTAGCAACTTAGGTGTTGTTTTAGGTGACTTATTTCCATTGCTCCGAGAGTCGGTCGATTGGTTTGAAGGCTTGGTGAAGAAGTTGCAGTTGATGTCTGAGGTTAGGTCTAGTGACCTCGATACTGGGTTGTCTTCTAGCGACGACCCTATGGAGGGCGATACAGCCGTCTCGACTTTTAGAGAGGTTAGGGCTTTTCATGCCCTCGTGGAGCCGTGCGGGTTAGATTCCGACGCCGTCAGTCGGTTTAGGGATAGGTTTCAGTTTCCAGAGCGGGTCCGTGTTCGTCGCCCCACTGACGACGATAGGGCTTGCCAGTTTTTCCCCGATGAAGTGTGCTTCTATAAGGCCACTTTCACTTGTGGACTTAGGCTTCCTATCCACCCGTTTATGATGGAGCTCCTGGCATATCTAGGGATTGCCCCTGGGCAGCTTATGCCCAATTCGTGGAGAATAGTGGTCAATTGTATGGAAATATGGTTGGCCGCTAACGGGGATATGATTAAGGTAAACGAGCTTGTCTATTTATACCGTCTAAAAGAGTCCAAAGAGTACGGGTATTACGAGCTAGTACCTTGGGAGAGAAGAACCAAGATCGTCAAGGGCTTACCTTCGTCCTTCAGGTACTGGAAGTACAGATTTGTGTTTATGTCTGGGGACGATTTTGAGACTCCCTCTAGCCAAGACTGGGGTGAGATCCCCAGGTTGCTTCGTCGGTGGGGAACCCCGACCTTAGGTGCGTCAGTCTCCTTTCTCGGTTTTTTTTTTTTTTTTTGAGGTTATTGTTACTAACTTTCTTCGTTCTGGTGCAGTTAAACGAAGACCAAAGTTGAAAAGTAGGTACAAGGAGCACGTCGAGGCGGCCATCACGTATTCCCAGTCCATTGAAAACTGGGACGACTTGGTAGACTCGAGGACACTCGCTTTCTACAACCCCGGCCCCGATCTGTCTCCCTACGTCTTGCGGAGCCTTGATATCGAAGGAAAGAAGAGTAAGCTTCTGAGTTCGTCGGACTCGACCCTGTGGCTGTACTTATTTGACTTGCTCTTTCTCTTATAAAATTTTTCCCTTTCGCAGAGATGACGACGAAATTCAACAAGGGTATGTATGAGAAAATGAGGTCTAAGAAAGACGAACCCTTGTCGAACCTCGGGAAGAAGGTGGTTCGTGTGAAAATCAAAGTCTCTTCCGTCACTCCGACGGCCACGACCACACCCGTGGTTTCGGGTGCCGAGACGACGAGGACGGCTTCTCCAGCCACCTCGGTAGAAGAAATCCCGACACCTGCTTCCAAGAGGCCTCATACATCGGACAGAGGAAAGGAGGCCGCTTGTTCGTCCACTATTTGGGACGACGAGAGATTGGCGACGGATCGGGCTCATGGGGTCGTGAATGCTGAGGACCTAAAGGTGCTCTCAGGTTCGACCCCAAGTGAGTTGATGGGTCATCACATCCATAAGCTCGTCCAGGTAACCTGTTTGTTTTACATGACGCATCTACATATATGCCCCCCCTTCTTATTTATTCCTTCGCATGTCTCCTTCTTTTCTTTTCTTTTTTTAGGTGTTGGGGGAAGCCGTCCATTTTTCAGCGGAGTATCTGGCTCAGGAAGCCAAGGTCGAGTCCTCGCTTTCTCGGATCAAAGTCCTGGAGATGGAGAACTCGAAGCTGAAGAGGGACCTGATAGCCGCGATAGAGGACGTTCACCAATACAAGGACGAGGTCAAAAAGCTGGGTGACGATCTTAAGGTTGAGCAGCAGCTGGTTCTGGAAAAGGACGAGCAACTCACAGCCGCGAAGGAAAACATTAAGGTCGTCGCCTCTAGGGCCATCGAGGGCTTCCAGCATACCGAGGAGTACAACTCCGTGCTCTTCAGCTGTTATTTTAAGGGGTTCGAGCTCTTGAGGAGGTATTGCATCAAGCATCCTTCCGGGGTAGATTTGGAGGCGCTAGATATGGAGGAGGTTGACAAGGAGATCTCTGCTGACGAAGCCGCCCAAGCCGCCGCCGCCGAAGCTCTTAGGGACGTTCTTGATGCTCGCGTCATCGATGCCCCTGCCCTCGATGCCCCAGCTGAAGACGATGCCGATCCGGATGTTTGAACCTGTTATTAAGAAGTTTCTTTCTTTTCTTTTTTTTCTTTTTTTGAGGTGCCTGACATGTTTTTAAGGCTCAATTTCCAGGACAACTAAAAAATTTTCATGTGTATTTTTAGCCCAGTGTTTATGGGTTTTTTTTTTTTATGAACAATGGCCTTTGGTTTTTAGGCTTTTATAATATCGTATCTACTTGGACATGTTCTCCTGTATGTCAATTTTTTGCATTCATCATCAATGTATGTTCATCCGGTGGGAACGTTATTGCTTAAGCTTTCCTCTGTACTTAGGCATTTTTTGTTTATGCCTTCGTCAGTAATGTACATCCGTCGATACGGAATCTTATTACTTAGGCATTTTTTTTTTTTTTGCCTTCGTCAGTAATGTACATCCGTCGATGCAGAATCTTATTACTTAGGCATTTTTTTTGTTTTTGCCTTCGTCAGTAATGTACATCCGTCGATGCGGAATCTTATTACTTAGGCTTTTTTTTTTTTTTTGCCTTCGTCAGTAATGTACATCCGTCGATGCGGAATCTTATTACTTAGGCTTTTTTTTTTTTTTTTGCCTTCGTCAGTAATGTACATCCGTCGATGCGAAATCTTATTACTTAGGCTTTTTTTTTTTTTTTTTTGTCTTCGTCAGTAATATACATCCGTCGATGCGAAATCTTATTACTTAGGCATTTTTTTGTTTTTTTGGGTCTCCGGGACTTGGTACCTGTATGAACACATTATTTGAACCATCATTTCATTAATTTTGACGAATTGGTACATTCTCGATTTACATCTGTGGGTGGTACTTCTTCAAGTGTTCTATGTTCCAAGGTCGCGGGAGTTTCTGTCCGTCTAGGGTCTCCAAATGATAGCTACCTTGTCGGGAGTAGTGCACGACTTTGTAAGGTCCTTCCCAGGTGGGACCGAGTTTCCCGTGGGCGGAGTTTCTAGTTGCAATCGTCACCTTACGTAAGACGAGGTCGCCAATTTCTAATCTTCTGAGCCTGACCCTTTTGTTATAGTATTCAATCATCTTCTGCTGGTACTTCATCGTCATGTTCGAGGCTTTGTCCCTTACCTCGTCTAAGCAATCCAGATTGATTCGAAGCTGGTCGTCGTTGTTCTCCTCGTGGAATACTTCTTGCCTGGTGCTAGCCATACCCACCTCGACTGGGATTACTGCTTCAGTGCCATAAGTGAGCCTGAAAGGCGTCTCTCCCGTGGGGGTTCTTGCTGTTGTTCTGTAGGCCCACAAGACATTGGGCAATTCTTCTGGCCACGAGCCCTTAGCTTCGTCTAGTCGTGCTTTGATGATTCTGAGCAGCGTTCGATTAGTTACTTCCGTTTGCCCGTTAGACTGTGGGTGCCCAGGTGACGAGAACTTATTCTTGATACCTAGCCCTGAGCAAAAGTCTCTAAATCCCTGGCTGTCGAATTGTTGGCCATTATCTGAAATGATCGTTTGCGGAATCCCGAACCTGCAAATTATATTTCTCCACACGAAGCTACGGGTTCTCACTTCTGTGATCGTTGCTATTGCTTCTGCTTCGACCCATTTAGTGAAGTAGTCGATAGCGACAAGCAAGAATCGTACCTGTCCTTTTCCAAGGGGTAATGGGCCGACGATATCGATCTCCCATTGTGCGAATGGCCAGGGTGAGGTAATCATTGTCATCTTTTCGTCGGCCTCGGACGTTCCGAACCTCGGCACTTATCGCACCTCTTGACGAGCTCCATAGCGTCTGCCTGCATAGTTGGCCAGAAATATCCTGCTCTAATAACATTGCTTACCAAGGATCTAGGCCCGGCGTGGTCTCCGCAAATCCCTTCGTGGATTTCGTGGAGGACGTACTTAGCTTCTTCCTCGTCGATACACTTCAAATAAGGCAAGGAGAACCCTCTTTTGTATAAGGTATCATTCAAAATTGTAAATCTGGCCGCCCTTGCTTTAATCTTCCTGGCCTCCATTGAGTCATGAGGGAGATGCCCGTCTTGAAGGTATGAGACGATTGGTGCCATCCAACCACCTATGTTTTGGATGGGGAATACTGGAACTTCCTCGATGCTAGGGTATTTCTGAATCTCCATGAGAATCTCATTGTTCGTTGGTTCTTCTTCGGACGAGGCCATTTTTGCGACCTCGTCCGCCGCAGCATTCTGGTTTCTTGGGATCCGGACGAAATTCAACTTGTCGAACCCACGAGCTAAATGTTTAATCAGCTTGAGGTACTTCTGCATCCTCTCTTCCTTCGCCTCATACTCTTCCCTGATCTGCCCTATTGCCAGTTTCGAGTCGCTCTGTATAAGCAGGTTCTTAATCCCGAGGGCTTTGCCAAGTCTCAGTCCCGTCAGTATGCCTTCGTACTCAGCCTCGTTGTTGGTTGCCGGGAATTTTAATTGGACTCCATATTGGAGTTTTTCTCCATCGGGGGTGTTTATAATGACCCCTACTCCTCCCCTCTTTTGGGTTGACGATCTGTCCGTCTGAATCGTCCACCGTTCCGCCTCATTTTTGTCGTCGTCATCGTCTGGAAGGGTGAACTCCGCTATGAAGTCTGCCAGAGCTTGCGCCTTGACGGCCGTTCTGGGATGGTATTCGATGTCGAACTGGATAAGTTCGATTGCCCATTGGACCATTCTCCCAGCTGCTTCAGGCTTGTTCATGTATTTCCTGATGGGTTGATCCGTCATTACAAGGATAGGGTGTGCTTCGAAGTATGGTCGTAGCTTTCGTGAAGCCATTATTAGGGCGAAAACAATCTTCTCAATCCTGGGATACCTGGCCTCTGCTCCTTGGAAGGCTTGGCTGACATAGTAAATTGGGAACTGCTTCTTATTTTCCTCTCGAATTAAGGTCGCACTGACGGCCGTAGCTGATGCTGCCAGGTATAGATAATTGCTTTCCCCTACTTTTGAGGGACTCAAGATGGGTGGGCTACCGAGGTAACGCTTGAGCTCTTGAAAAGTAGCCTCACATTCGTCAGTCCAGGCGAAGGCTTGCTTCAATGTTTTGAAAAATGGAAGACATTTATCCGTCGCTTTAGAGACAAACCTATTGAGTGCAGCTATCCTTCCCGTGAGCTTTTGGACTTCCTTGACGGTCTTGGGTGATGCCATGTTGAGTATTGCTTGCACCTTCTCTGGGTTTGCTTCTATTCCTCTCTGGGATACCATAAACCCTAAGAACTTTCATGAAGCTACTCCAAACACACACTTACTAGGATTGAGTTTCATCTGGTATTTTCGGAGGGTGCTAAATGTCTCTCCCAGGTTGTCCAGGTGAGTTAACTCTTCTTTGCTCTTGATGAGCATATCGTCCACATATACCTCCATATTTCTCCCAATTTGCTTGCTGAACATCTTGTTTACCAGTCTTTGGCATGTTGCTCCTGCGTTCTTTAGCCCGAAGGGCATTACCTTATAGCAGTAGAGTCCTTGGCTTGTGATGAAAGCAGTTTTTTCCTGATCTTCCTCAGCCATCTTTATCTGGTTGTAACCTGAAAATGCATCCATGAATGTTAGTAATTTATGTCCAGCCGTAGAGTCTACCAACTGATCTATCCTCGGTAGGGGAAAACTATCCTTCGGGCAGCCTTGTTCAGGTCCGTGAAGTCCACACACATTCTCCACTTTCCATTTGCTTTCTTCACTAGCACGACGTTGGCCAGCCATTCGGGATAGTAAACTTCTCGGATGAAGTATGCCTGCAACAATCTGTTAACTTCTTCCGTGATTGCTTGGTTTTGTTCGGGGGCAAAGACCCGTCGTTTCTGCTGGACGGGTTTTTTCTCGGGATCTGTCTTCAACTCGTGCTGGATTACCTGGCATGGTATACCCGGCATATCTTCGTGACTCCATGCAAATATGTCCAAATTTCCTTTAAGGAAACGGACGAGTTCATTCCTCATCTCGGGACTTATGGTTGTACCTATCCTCGTCACCTTTGAGTTTTCCCCCTCAATGAGTTCCACCGTTTCCAGGGCTTTCATGTTGTCTTCTTTTTCTCCCTCGATCGTCCATGTGTGGTTTTCTTTTGCAGCCAACACGGCCTGGTAGCATTCTCTGGCCAAAACTTGGTCTCCTTTTACCTCACCGACTCCGTCTTCGGTTGGGAATTTTATCTTTAGGCAATAGGTGGACGTTGCTGCTTTCCACCGGTTGAGCGTGGGTCTCCCAATGATCACATTGTATGAAGAGGGGCAATCTACCACTAAGAAGTCCAGATGACAGGTCTGCTGCTTCAGGTAGGCGCCTATTGTGACTTTTAGTGTCACAATGCCCTTGGGATATACTCTGTCAACGCTAAAGCTGACGAGGGGGGACTCAAACGGGCGCAATCTACCAGGACCTAGTTTCAACTGTTGGAAGGCCGATAGGTACATGATGTCTACAGAGCTACCGTTGTCGACGAGGATCCTTTTAGTGTTGAACCCTTCAATTGTGAGTGCTATCACCAGAGGGTCGTTATGGGGCTGCCTGACTCCCCTTGCATCCTCTTCGCTGAAGAATATATCCTGGTTCGTCCGTCTTTGTTTCAATAGGGGTTCCATATGGACACTGTTTACTTGTCTCTGGCATGCTTTCTTGAGGGACTTGTATGATCCCCCCATGAAAGGTCCTCCTGCTATTGTGCTTATCTCCCCGATCACCTCTTGTGGTTGAGATTGGCGACTCTCGTTCTTAGACGAGGGCTCTCGTTGGCTCGTGTCGCCCTCCCTGAACCTGCTGGAGTCCACCTTCTTTACGTACTTCTGAAGTTTTCCTTTCCGTATCAATTCTTCCTTTCAGATCTCGGCAATCTTCTGTGTAATGGCCGTGATCCTTGTGGAATCGGCAGTATTTGCTTTTGTCCCGCACACTTAGTGACGAGTGCAAGGGCCTCGGCCACTTTAGGTGGTGTTGATCCTGGATTTGTGTCAAAATCTTGTCAACAGGCATAATTAGAGGTGTGAATTTTACCGGTCGTGGAGCTTTCTCGTCTTTTCGTCTGTCAATGTCACCTCCCCGGTGGCTTGGGCACTCCTTCTTTTGTCCCCTGCGTTCGTCTTCCTTCCTTCCTTCCATCTTCGGCTTCCCTTCGTCTACGATGGCCGCCAGGGCGTCCTCAGCATTCATGTACTTTTGGGCCTTCAATAGCATCTCCGCCATTGTCCGGGGCGGATTCTTTGCTAACGAGACGACAAATTCTCTGGACTTGAGCCCTGCTTTAAATGTCGTCAGCTGGACCTTATCGTCCGCATCGTCCACTTCTAGGGTCTCTCGAGTGAAGCATTTTACGTACGACCACAAGGTCTCCCTCTCTCCTTGCTTAATAGTGAGTAGGTGATCTGCTGGTCTCTTGGGCGTTGCCCCCCGACAAAATGGCGCAGGAAAGCGTTACTTAACTGCTCAAAGTTGTCGATGGACGAAGTGGGCAATCTCGTGAACCACTCTCGTCCAACTCCCTTCAGCGTAGTGGGGAAAGATTGACACATGATCTCATCAGGGGACTGTTGAAGGCCTAAAGTCGTCTTGAAGGTGTTAAGGTGATCTTGGGGATCCTTGAGTTCGTCAAAAAGCTCGAGCTGAGGCAACCGAAATTTCGCCGGTACCGGTCGTTCTAGGACTGCCATGGTAAAAGGGGAGTCCATTGCTTTGACCATTTTATCCAGGCTTCGATCGGTCTTTTCTTTGATGGCATTTCTTAATTCATCCATCTCATTTCTCATCTCTTGGAGGATGTCAGAATACTGTTCCTCTGGGGTTACCGTTCTCCGTTGGTCACTTCTTCCATGGCTATCCCCTTCGTCCTCTTGGACAGCTCTTGACCGGTCTCTTCTTGCTGTAACCTCTGTCTTATCTCTTGATTTGGTAAGTTCTTCGACCGTAGGTCGCGAGAGTTCGGACTTGCTTGCGCCAAGGCCGCCGAGTCCCGGTTGGATTCCATCCGGAGCCGGTAGGGACCACGTCTCGGTTGTATGAGAAAGTCGTTTTCCCACGGCACGGCGCCAAACTCGATGAAGCAAGTATCTCGTCGGGCCTTCCGGGATTCGGGCCCGGATGGTTCCTGGCAGTACTCTGACAACCTTTAGGGAGCAAGAACTTATTTGAGTGGTCACCGGTGTGGTGCCTGCCACAACGCCTCCGATGACAAAGTCAGTACGAAAGAAGGCAATAGCCGAAATATCAAGAATAAAATTAGTTCAGGTTGTGATGTCGTTTCTTGTACCTTGTATTGGTGTTGTGAGGGTTTTATATACCCTTGGGGATTATAGCCGTTGGAGTGTTAATGACTCCCTGATAACGTCTCTAGTGGAGTTATGGACTTTAATGCGTTCCCATCGGTTCGTCCAGCTGGTCTTGTAACGGTTGAAGCTTTATTGGCAGCATTGAATGGCATTAATTCTTTTTGATGACGCGAATACTGGTCATGTTCGTCCGTGAAGGCAGCTTCGTCTATACTTATCTTCGTCAGTCCCATCTTCGTCAGTACCATCAGAAATCATAGCTGAGAAGATTTTAAGTTGCCATCTACTTATGTAAAAACTGTCTTGGTGTAATAGTAACCAAATGGCATTATTTTACGAAATAAAAATCACTCAATTTATAATTTGTATTAATCAAAAGTCATATTTTTAAATAACTCACCATTAAAAAAAAAAAAACCCTTTGTTTAGGGTAATGTTAGTGCCGTATACCTTTTCGTCTTGCTTAAGCATCCATTCAATTCATTACTATCGTCCGAAGTCATATATGTCATATAAAGATCGATTTTTTTATTTAAAAAAAATTACTAGCTTCAAATTAAATGTTACATCATAATATGCAACAACCAATTTTTCCTCTTACACTTTCTTCTTCATAGACAAAAGTTTTTGAATAGTACCTTCAGCATATATCTATATCATATATGTTGTCTTTTAATCAATGATTATTAATATTTTATTTGAATTGCATATACACTAATATGACTTGTTGATCATTGTTTTTATCAACCAATATCTTCTTTTAAAATCTCTAAAATAAGTGATTTGATCAAATATATTGTGAATATTAGATCATCCCTTCTCACATGTTCATTCGAAAGTAATTGCAATATTATAAATTTATAAGTATACATGATTTTTTTGAAAATAACAAAAAACTATTTTGAAATAACCAAAAGGTATTACCTAAACTAGAGGCAAACCAATATAAAAATGCTACTTCAAATTTCATTAATAATGCTTATTTTAACAAAAGTATTTCCAGCATAAATCAATTTATAGATTTAGCTCTTTTTTTAACAGTCTCTAATCATTCAATTAAATATAAGGCATAAGGGTTTATTTCTTAGTTATTGTTTTGAACTTAATTTCAAAACGGGAACATCTCTAAAGTGGTAGAAGATGGCTAGGAATGTCATGAGAGAACTTATGACTGTGATGATAGATTTGGTTATCCTTATAGTTGTTGAAGTACAAGCTAATGATCCAAGCTCAAGCTCTTTTCATCTCAATTCACATCTAATCTCACCTTCAATTCTCATCCTTTCAACCTTGATTATGAGCATCTAATATTTTCTACTTGCTTTCTAGAAAAGGTTGAGAGATGCAAGAAAATTAAAACACAAGTACCCGAACTGACCTATGCATTTTGTGTTATTAATAGTTTTAGTCGTTGTATGAGGGTGGAGTTTCTAGATGACCCATTGCTTAAGAAAGCTTTAGTTGCTGAATCATTATGCTACAAGAAATTTAAGGAGCATAAGAGTATTCTTATTTTTGGAGATTGTTTATTTCAATGGTACAAATGATATGTTGAAGAGTATTGAGTTGCCGTTTATGTACAAAATCCAAAAGCTAGCTCCAATTTTTCATTTAGTAATTAATTCCTAATCTCTCTCTCTCTCTCTCTCTCAAAAGAAATCAATAAATTTTCATTAATCAAAATTACTTAGGTGAAACCCATCCCAAAGATGGGTCTAAAATTATGCCAATAGCCTCATGGAATAGGGTGTGAGAAAAGATTTCTTTTCTTTTCTTTTTCTTTTTCTTTTTTTTTTTTTTGCGAAGCAAAAGATTTCCAAATTGGTTTTATTGACTAGTGGAACCAAATATAACCCTATTGACAAAATTCTAACTTACCATTTAGTTGTGCGCAAATTTAGACTAATTAATAATTAAGCAGGTAGTTTAATCCATGTGTGCTTTCATAATTCCTCTCATGTTATAATTCATTTTGTTTGAAAATTAATGAATTATACTACTTTTAAAATGGATTTTTGTGAGAATAAAAAAAAACTATTTCTCATTGCCATATTCCTACTAAGGATATTAGAATAGATTATAGAAATTATGAATTTTACAAAAAGCGTGTAGGAGAAAGTGCTAAATTGAGATAATAGGACCCATTGAATTGATTGTGGATGATTTGAGATGATTTATTTGTAAAATACTTTGATTGGGAATTTGAATTAATCCCATGATATTCTGCATAATTTTGAAAATAATAATTTCTTGTGTAATTATGAAAAAAAAAAATGTGAACATATTTGTCTTCAAAATTTACCCTAACAAGTCGATTAACAATTATCTCTTAAGAACTTGTATGTTGTGTCTCATGGAGATTAATCTCTTATTGGACATTATGATGGACAAGAATAATGGACTACAACATTTAGAATTTGAACATAATGAATAATACCAGACTCTCGTATTATAATATAAGGGTATATATATATATATATATATGTGTGTGTGTGTGTGTGTTGCTTCTAATTAGTTTAACTGATAAAATCTTTGATGACTAAATAAAAGATCTGGGATTTAATCTCCACCTATACCAAAAATCGATTAATATATTAGTCTAATGATAAAGAGTTATCATTAAAAGTGAGCACTATATATTGAAACTCTCTAACATATATAAAGAAAAAAGAATAGGGTTTATATTCAACCCACCTCGATTAAGTGGCCATAGAACACACACATCCACATATATTGATTTGATATGTGTTTATTTCAATTGTTAGCTAGGGAGTCCTGTGGAAAATTTCTAAATATACATTTTTGAGAAGATTCTAAATATACATGATTAATTGATAACTATGTCTATTTGATGAATATGCTTATTATAATCACCACAAATAGAGATAAATTAATATGCTTATTGTACCACAAACATAATAGGCTTTTTATATTTTCCTGTTTTCCTTTTTTGCATTACACATCATTTTTTTCTTCTATAACTAATCACCTACTTCTTTTACTATAAGCATATTTTTGTCTTGAGTCTGTGTTTCATATTTTCAATATGTTGTGCTTCTAGGTACAATTGAAGTAATCTCAGTGTTGGTGCAAGATATAGACTTGATGTATGGAAATAACTTTCAAATGTGTCATATTTAAAGTGTATTATCCTAGAAAAAATTATTATCTAAATTTATATTGTTATACCTATGAGTCTTAAAAGTTATGTTATTTGGGGGTATTTCAAACCTAATATTGAAGTCATGTAAGAGTTGAGGTTTATATATATTGGAGATTATTAATTTGTGTCTTTTTTATTATTATGTATTATTCTATCTATTCTATGTGTTGTAATGTTAGACGCTATCAAGAAACATATCATACTTTTGTTCTAAACCAATATTATACGGATGAAGCTAATAATTTTATATTATTTTCTTTTGAAATTCTATTTTGCCTGTAAAATTTAGTATATTTATGAGGCCTGGTTCATTTTTTTCACAAATATTTGTTTGTTAGGGATAGAAATCCTAGTATTTCACTTGATTTTTTCCCGGGAACCAAAAACCAAGATAAAATTGGGACCAAAAAACCTCAAAAATTACATTTTTGATTGCAAGGCTGAGGGAATTATGAGGGTTGAATTTATTTTTCCCAATGGGATGCTAAATTAACCTATTTCATGAAAATCCCAACAGTAAACGCCTGGTCCTAACAGTAACCATCAGAGATAGCCAAATGGTTAAAACCTCAAAGAGTATAGTTTCCTATGTTCTATGTCACTTAAGTAATGTCCATGTGGCTAGTTTGATGATTACCCATGTGCGATTCTTCAGTTTTTTTGGTTGGGATAAAAGCCCACTAATATGACCTCCAGCAAGAAACTTGAAAAGCCAGAGACCAAGCCCTAGCCAGGCACTTCTGACCTTTAACGGTAAATTCATCAAAAGAAGGAGAACTGGAGAAGACTTCCATGTTGAATTTTCATGAACATGAACGTAGTTTTCCAAGGACCATGGACCAAGTCCATAGCCCATTAGCAACAGGGCACATACTTCATATTGCTCTTGTCTAAGTAGGCTTACAAAGATAAATTACCTATAAAAATAAATAAATATTCAACATTGGCTACAATAGCAAAGCTAAGGTTTGCTGCATGCTAGGGAAGGTTACAGAAATATATTCTTTGAAAGGTGATGCTTTAAATGTTATTGAGCCCCTAAAGAATTTAGAATCTGACTGCCTCTTTCTATTGTAAAAGCTCTAAATAAAGATGGTTCTAGGCCCAAACCTTTTTGTTTTTCTTCCCTATTTTAGGTTGAGCAATAAAGTATTTATTCAGCAAAAAAAAAAAAAACTAAGGACACAAGCCAATGCACACAATAATTTTTATAACTGCTAGCATGATTTGACAGATTTGTTATGACTAAAATAATGTCGCTTTTAACTAAGTCCATCATTAACATCACTTTTATTATACATACTAATCACAACATATCATGGTAATAGTTGTGAAAAAAAAATAATGTCTTCAACTTCATTCAATTTGAAACCTAAGGTTCCCAACTTTTGACATTTTTGTAGCTCAACTAGCATTCAAATCCCCCCACTCTCAACTGGCAAATTATAATAAAAAAGTTTGACAGCTCTTTCTTGGGAGCTTTTTTGTGTATGATTAAATAATACTAGCTTGTGTTGGGCCAACAACAAGTCTAGGGAAATAACATGGTTTACTAATGTATTGACATGGCTTGTTTAGTTTTGCGAATAATAAAAGTGGTGGATTAGGTGAAACTAATGTTTCATTAATCACATTAGATCATCACAAATGACAAATGACAAAAGTTATGAGATATACTTCATATACCTTGCATAACTCTTGATGTCCCACAATAATATCTTTTGATTATAATCATAAGATATTATAGTGAGACATCAATTTTCGTCACTACTAAAGTTGGAATCTCGACGATCTATCTTGATTCGTTTGTTTCATGAGAAGACGTTTTTTTGAAACATTACTTATCTTGAATATAACTTTATTTTTGAAATTTTTGTTTTTTTTATGTTTGGTTGCAGTACTGAAAATGAGCAAGGTTACTTTTTTTTCCTTGTTATTTGGTTCACATGAAGAAAAAAAAAAAACGTTAATTTTTTGTAATTCAAATAATTAAATGAACAAAAACTTTCATTTAAAAAAATCATAAATAGAAATAGATAATTTGGGAGCCTCAAACAAAAAAAATCATTTGGGAGATGTTAATAGTTAGTTTGCACATCACCGCATACCGTTAGTACGATAGTCACTCTATAAGTATAAATGCTTGTGAGATGTGAGAGGTAAGGGCCAGGGTTCAAGTCTCCAAAATGAAATTTCACACACTTATACATTTAGATTACGCTAGAGTAGAATTTCTACTTTGTATAAAATTAAAATAAAATAAAATAATAATAAAAAGTTAGTTTGCACTAGTGATGAATGATTGGTCAATTAGGATTGATGGCTGGTCTATGGATAGAGAGAAAGGCCTGAAGAGAGAAATTACTAGTATTGTGAGAGAATTTTTGTGGTGTGGAGTATATTTGAGGTGGGTTATTGAGCGTGTAATATTTTCAGAAGTGGGAAATGTTTTCCGTTCAATTGGGCTTGTTTTGGTTAACAGTAGAAAACATTTTCTTATTGTACCAAAGACCAAAAATACAGAAAATGTTTTTTAAGAAAGTGTTTTTTGCTGAAACAGTTTTGGAGTAAAAGGAGGTAAAACAAAAAAATTCAAATTCAAACATGTTCATTAATTAATCAAATTGGCAGAGGAAAAGGAGTGGAAGAAATTCGGTACGTAGAACTATGTTTTTATTAAGACTGTTAGGTTTTTATCACTTGTCAGGCCCTTATTATAGTAGCTTTACAATTTTGGACTATTGGGATTTTTAGAGAGAAATGTTGGGGTAATTTTCAGAATGAAGGAAAGGATCAACGGATGCACCTTCATAAGCTGAAACAGTTACAGCAGTTGGGAATTTGAGGGAGAGACCTTTGAAAATACAGTCGAAAATGAAATTTCTACAAACTTCATGATATTCAAAACAAACAACAATGCACTTTTTTTTTTTTTTAACCACAAATTACAAATTTTATATTATACCAAAATATAATATTATATAACTATATCCAAATCTCTTTCAATGTATACTACAACCACGCATATACATCAAAAGTAAGGAAGTCAATATCGTACCGGAGGCTGTACCGGTTTAGCCACCGGTACGATATATTTCGGATACCGATCAATACCGGTGTACCGTTTCGGGTTTACCGCTATTTTATATATATATATATATACACACACACACACACACATACCAAAATCTCTAGAACCATGTTTATAAATATATAATATTTCACTTATTATATAGTAAATATAAAAAGTTTATCATAAAACATTACCTCAATTTAGAAAAAATTATTCATAGTTTTAGACTTTGGTATCAATTAAAAGAAAAAAAAAACACAATATAAAAAATAGAAAGCTTAGTTGTTCATTGCATACTAAGAAAACAAATAATACTAATAAGTTAATGTAAATAAGTTACCATTATGCCCTTACAAAAATTCAAAAATTACAAAACTAAAATAAAAATAAAAATAAAAAATTTTCTGTACCGGCTGGTATTGCCCAAAATTAGCCGGTATGGCCGGTACGGCCGGTATTTTTTTCGGTACAATATAGAAGTGTACAGGTACCGGTGCACTGCCCGATACGGTATGTACCAGCCAGTACAGCCTGTACTGGTATGGTATCGACCACCCGGATCAAAAGACCATATATTACAAAGTTCACAATGGTTCTAAAATCATAATATGATAACGTGAATATATCAAAATAAAATAATAAAAGTTCAAATATCCTTGCAGTCCTCAAAATTTCAATAATTTCATCTACTTGCATGCCTTAATTAAGGTATTACCTACCATAAAAGATGGGAAAATTTGTCCTAAATATTAAAAAGAGAGATAGTTACCAGGTTTGCATAAAATTGTTTTCTCTACTTACCAGGTTTGAATTCATGTCACCTTTGATTACATCAAATTGTTTTCTCTACTTGCAACCCAAAACAATTCAACTTGTGACTTGTATTCCCTCAAAAGATTCAAAAACAATATGCATATATAACTACAGAATTTGTGAGAGTTTTTACATGTCCAAAGAATTCTGTTGAAATACAATGCCAGTCATGTTAGGACCTGAAGGGCATTGAAAGCACCTGATCACTTAAATTCCAGATAAACATGTGCAACCATCTCATTGATCCAAAGATTGTCTAATACATTACAGTCATACTTAAACGCTGTAATTACTACATATTGACAACAACTTCTAAACACCTAAGGACTTGGCATTGTCCTTTTACAAGACACCAATGACTCCAAGCACAAGATCACCAGCAATATAATATTATATCATCCAAAACAAAAATAGAAACGAATGCAATATTAATTTGAATTTTATATTATATTATATTTCGAACCTTAATACTGAAGTTGTGTAAGAGTTGAATTTTATTTCGAACATTATTAGTTTGTGTCTTTTTTTATTATCCTATCTATTCTATCTGTTGTACTGTAGTTAGACATATGTTAGGGATACTGATTATGTATCTTTCTTGATAAATAACGATAATAGGATACTATATAAATTTTACTTACATAAATTCTACATATCTTACTTACATAAACTCTACAAATATATAAATATATATATATATATATGAGTGATACATACTACAAATTTTACTACTTAAACTTTACAACCTAACATGTCATTAATCACAAAAGATAAATAAAAATAATAATTCAAACATATATTTATTATGTTGAAGTGATACCGTTCATATTCTTATCATATCAATTTGTAAGTTTTTTAGAGTAAAATTTGTAGTAATTTTAGTATTTTCCTTCATTTATTATGTTGTTGAAGTCCGTCATTCCTCTTTATTGTCATATCCATTTGTAAACATCCTAAAATAAAATATGTTGTGGCTTTTATATTTTCCTTCTTAAAATCGTCAATATATATATATATATATATAAAAAAATGGAAATCTCAAGTTGGAGAGTATGAGGTTGTGCCATGTGGCACATTCGTTGGAGTTCTCTTTATTTAGTTTTCTATTTCAACAAAGTTTGCATTTATATTTAAATATTAGTTCATTGAATTACCCAATAAAGTAAATGCATATATTAATTAGCTATTGTTGTGCATTAATTATTTATATTAAATGAAATTTTATGATTATTTTTATAAACTCTATATAGAAAATAATTTTAGGTGAAATAATAATAATAAATTTAGAATATGACATTCTTACTCATGTTTATTGTTTAGAGTGTAGTTGCTTTAATAACAATTGTCACAAAAGCCATAAAATATATATAAATATTTGTGAATTCACTAAAATTAATCTTAATCCTTTAAATTTCCTAACTCATTTGTGTGTGTGTGTGCTCGCGCGTGTGTGCATTCGTGTGTATGTGTGTGTGTAGAACTAACACTGCAATATGTATTCTATGTGATTAGAAAAATTACTAATAAAATAAATATGTTTATTTTTTTATACTAATTATTTTAAGTATAATGAAATTTTAATATCATTTTTCTAAGATTTATATGAGAAAAAATTGGTTTTTTATGTGAGAAACAATTGATTTGAAATATGACATTTTTACTCAAATTTAGTTGTTTTGGCAACAATTGAAACCATGTCCAACAAAAAGGGGAAAATATTTTTAGTAACACACATTCAAGAATGTAAAAAAAATAAATAATAATAATAATAATAATGAAGGATATATGCAATTTTCAATAAACATAAAACATGTCTATCTATATTAGCTACTATGTCATGCAATTTTCAATTTGTAAACACATATATATAGTATGATCAAATCACTATATTACTCGTTTCTCAAAAAAAAAAATCATTATACTACACTTAGTGTATTTCTATTTTGTCTATATATAAAATAACTAAAGATTACAACTTTTTACAATGAAATTTATTGAAAAATCTTTTTTATATATCAATAGTTGGGGGTGGGGATCTGAATCTCGAATGTTTCTATTGGAAATTGAAGAATTTTTTGTAAAACTTATTGAAATATTAGAGAAAACTAATAATAAGTTGCACCGCACATCGTGCGGGAACTCAACTAATTAATTACCAAAGGAAGCATAAAATAGTCCTTCCTCTTCTATATAGGACTATGGACTTGAATGGAACGGTGCATAACCAATTTCCTATCTTTGTCTTTCGGGGGTGGTACTGCCGTATCATTATATATAAAGTAAGATGGTGAAAAATGTCAAAATAATCCCCGAGTACATCTCCAACATCCCATCACCTTAGCAACTTCAAACTTTCCTTCTTAGACCAAATTGCACCCATCTCCCTTTACACTCCCATAGACCCATCATTTTCTTCAATCATTCTAATTACAACGTTGAAGTTCCAAAAATCTTATTCACTAAAAAAGTCATTAGCAGAAACCTTAATTATCTTCTATCCCTTGACTGAAACACTTATTCATGAAGATTAATTGCTCAATCAACTGTAATGACGAGGATATAGCCTATTTTCAATTCCAAGTCCCATGCAAGCTATCATAAGGGGTAGACAGTCCAAACAGGAATAGATTGATTAATTGCTACCATTTGAGCCAAATTCTAGTTGCATTGAGTTTGGAAAGGAATTTCTCCTAGTTGTGCAATATAACATATTTGAGTGTGGTGGAGTAGCAATTACTATGTGTCTCTCACACAAGATTGTTGATGGAACATCATTGGCCACTTTTGTTAATACATGGGCTGGTATGTCTTGAGGAGCTAGTGAAGGTATAAACCCAAGTTTTGATGCAGCCATCCATTTTTCTCAATAAGATAAAACTGGGTACAAGCAAGGCTGGCCCAAGCGTTTTGGAGGCCTAAGGCGAAATCTTCAAATAGGGCATTTATGTTATTACTTAAATAATATTTAACTAGCATTTTGTATAATAATTTTTTTTTAAATTCATTCTTTTTACTTTTTAATATGATTTTTGTTTTTGAGAAAATGTTGAAGTTATAACAAATTTTACCACAAACTGGTATTGTAATGAATGTGATCAATGACATAAGGTTTACAAAATTACCAGAAATATTTTAAAATGTACAACGTAAGAATTATAAAGATATATCACCAATTACAAAATAGTCATTCAAAAATGCTTGTTGAAATTCACTTATCATATACATTGTCACATCAAATTATAAAAATTATGAAGACCATCACGCACCCTTGATGCAGTGATCACTCCATATGTATAAGTTCTTGTGGTGTGTGAAGGGCAATGGCCAAGATTTAAATCTCTAGAAGAGAGTTTCGTACACATATACACTTATATTAGACTAGAGTAGAATTTTTTATCTTGTATAAAAATAATTAAATAAATAAAAGTTATGTAGTAAAATTTATAGTATTTTTAACATTTTCCTATTTGAATTACTTGTGATTAGTAACACGTCTATTTGTAAAACCTATTTATTTAAATTTGTCTTATCTTTATCTCTAGCATTACTTATTTCTATTTAAATTTGTTTTATCTCTATCTCTAGCATTACTTAATTCTTTAAGCCTTGTGAAAAAAGATGTAAACTAAAATATTTTAATATCTCTAAAAAAAAATATTTATATATAAAAAATAAATAAATAATTTACCCCCAAATTTGGGGCCTTCTCTAGTAAGAGTGCCCTTGGCAATGGCCTAATTGGCCTAAGCCTAGGGCTGGCCCTGGGTACAAGCTAACTTCAATTTTGAAAGATAACATCGTGACCGAAAGATTTGTATTCAATAAATTAAGCATAGATGCTCTAAGATTTGTGTTCAAGGGTCCATCACGCGTGGAGGTTGTTTCAGCATTCATATGGAGTCATTTTATTGCAATGGCTCAATCAAAACAAGGCAAAAAACCAAAACAATTTGTAGCATTTCATGCAGTGAACTTGAGACTTGAGAGAATGGTTCCACAACTTCCAGCACATGACTCATTTGGGAATTTTTATTGGAAGGCAATTGTGCAACATCACCAATTAGGATTCAGAAAGATTATGGTTTTCTTGTGAGTGAGATTAGGAATGGAATCATGGAAATCAATGCTGAGTATGTGAAGAAATTACAGGAAGGTGATGGATACTTGGATCTTGTAAAAAAGGGAATCAATAGTCAATCTTTATGGGGTGAGGTAGAGTTTTATAACTTTTCTAGTTGGTGCAGGTTTCCTTTTTATGAAGTTGATTTTGGAATGGGGAAGGTGTCTCCTTGTATGCCTTTTAAGAATTTGGTGTTCTTGTTGAGAACCAAAGATGGTGGTGGAATTAAAACATGGATAAACATGATGGAAGAAAATATATATGGTCATGTTTGAACATGATCCAAAGTTGCTTTCATTTACCTCTTCAATAAATATTGAAGTATGAATGTATACCTGCCTTGAATAAAAGCCCGCTCAAGCTTTTCAATCTATTATAGTCAAATTAAGATTAAGGTTTCTCTATTTTTAGTCAAATTATGATTTAGGTTTCCCTATTGGCAATCAAATTATAATGAAGATTTCTTATAATTGTTTTTATTTTAGGTTTCTTGCAATCGTTAATATAACTTAGATTGATTATATCATATAAAAAGTCGGCACGATTTTTTTTTGTCTTTTCAGTTTCTCTTATCCAATTTAATTTTATTATTTTGGATAAGATCAAGGTGTTGGGAAGAGAGATGGTGCACGTCAAGCCAAGACATAAATGAACTCTTGAGGTAGCATATAGAGTTTAAGGATTCAGATCCTCTAGAGTTCTTAGGGTACTCTACCAGTAGAGTTCATTAAATCCTAACCACTCTTTAATGATTTAATGGTTTAGATTCTGCCATGTCAGCATTTCATTAATAATATTCTTGAAATAATAAAATAATGTTGTAAACAAAACAATTAAGATGATTATTAATGAAATGCTGACATGGCAAAATCTAGACCATTAAATTATTAAAGAGTGGTTAGGATTTAATGAACTCTACTTGGTAGAGTACCCTAGGAACTCTAGAGGATCTGAATCCAGAGTTTAAATGGTGGTGCACACTAGAAGTAACAGTGATCATAATTTCATATAAAATTAATGTTGCACAAATTATAACTTATCATATTAAAAGTTGTAATTCTTTACATGAATGAACTTTTATAGTTATGGTAGTAGATAGAGTGTGAACAGTGCATAAGAAAAATGATGCTTAATAATGATCATTTGAAAATGATATTGCGCAAATCAAAATTTGTCATCAAAACAATCTCAATAAAATTAAAAAAAAAATATTGGTTGCGTTTGGTAGAAGGACATGGAGACCAGCATTGAGGTAACTTCAACATTGAGCTAAGTTGGTCTCAACTCTCAAGACCACACCCAACATCCACTTATGGTTTGTCGCATGGTTGAGATTCAAATTGGTTCCCGAAACCAATTCAATCCTAATAGAATGAAGAGATTCTCATCCCAAAATGTAAAGGTCATTGTCAATCTTTTCCCACTCCGTAAAATAGAAAATTCCCAATCCTAAAACATAGGAAACCGTGTTGTACTAAGGGTCCGTTTGGATAGAGCTTATTGCTGAAAACTGAAAACTGAAAATACTGTACCAAAATAATTTTTAAATGTGTGAATAGTGTCGTGGGACCCATTTTTAATAAAAAATTCTGTAAAGTGAAGTTTGTGGGTCTCGTGAACAGTACACGGGACCCACAAATGTGCTGAAAAGTCAGCAAAAGCGGGCTACTGTTCATGTACAGTGCATGAACAGTAGCCTTTGTCCCCTGACCCGTACAGCAGCAGAAGAAGAAGAAAAAAAAAAAAAAACGCAAAACGCACATACGCAAAACGCATAAGCTGTATCCAAACTCAGCTTAAAGCTTCCAAGTGCATTACCATGCACGCACCACCCATTTACACGTGGGTGTATTGTTGCCATGCACACATTATCCATTAGGTATGTTAGTGTGAATAAGGATGCCCACATATGGGGTACATCAATACACCAATGAAGATGGCTACACACATTTGCATGAGAATATAAAGTGTGTTATAAAAAGGTCATCTTATCTCAAGATTTTAGGTCAATTGTTGGAATTAGTAATTGGGTCATAATAAAACATTTTAATAAATTTTTATACAACTTTTTTATCAAATTTGAAAAATTTGTTAAAATATATTTTTTTTCCCTTTTCTCATAAAGACTTTGCTAAAATGATTCACTAATAAATGTCCTTAAGGTATATCTTAATTTTCTTTTCCTTAGTAACTACAATTTATGTTACCCACTTGCTTGCATGCTTAAGATTTGGCGATTATGCCATGCAAGGACAAAGCTAGGGGAACAATTGCATTCTTCTCCACACCAAAATTTCCACTTTTATTTCTTCTATCTTTTGTTTATGTCAAATTTTTTATTAAAAAAAATTATAGAAAGAACTTTTTTTATCAATATTTTTTAATTAATGTAGAGAAATTATAAAAAATAATAATAAAAAATGAATACACACACACACATATATATATATATATATATATATATATATATATTTAAAAGTACTTTTATAACCTTTTAAAGCCCCAAGGTAAACTTCATATTTGATATTGTTTCAAGTTAAACATAAAAGTTTTAGATGCACATATTATTACTATATGGTTTAAAAGTTTTTATAGTTTAATCATTTTATAAGTTTAAAAATAATAAATAAATAATAAATAAATAAAAAAACAACAACAACAGCATATGTTGTACTTGATGTCTATCAAAAATATAAGTGGAATTATGGCAATGAAAAAGTACAATACCACTTATATAAAAACCCAAACAAATAAATAAATACAATATAATGGATGTATTCCAATGTTGTGTTTGAAGGTTCAAGGAGATGCCAGCATTGTTGTGCTCGTTTCAAAGGGTTATCTTATTCTTACGTGCTAATATGCCATGAGCCATACAAAGCATAATTTCTGATGTTAAGGTGGCTTTAAAGTCTTTTGCTTGCTAACATTTTGTCCATGCTCCTCGGACTTTAAATTTTTTCAACGCTTTGGTCATATAATGTGTGTCTTTGTGCATTCGTTGATTAAGGAGGCTTCAAAAATATATATTCTACATGCATTAACAAATAGAATAGAAGAATGCTGAGGATATATATTACAAATTTTACTACATAACACAAACTGATAACAAAAATGATTGGTAAATTTCAAAAACATAATAGCTAAATATTGGAATGACTCTTTTGTGATTATTACTAACAAATCAATTTGTACATCTTATATGATAAAACTTATAATATTCTTAATATCGTTCGTAAAAATATGGACTTTTAAGTTGGGACTGGCTTGACTATATTTATAAAATTAGCTCTTAATAGGCGCACAAGAGCATTCATTAACAAAACCCTTTTTCCAAATATGGGCGTTTGAATAAGCTTATTTTCATCCATTTTTATTTGTTTATTTTTGGGGGAGTTGAAGATGTCTCAATATCTATACCAATGGGCTTTTGGTGCAATGCTTCAATGGTAAAGACTATGATATACATAGTTGGATCCAAATCTATGGTCTAAATTTTGAATTAAAATGGGCTCTTGGTGGACCTCCCAGTGACTTCTCTCATTGCAAAATTTACATCACTCTAAAGATTTGTTTAAATACCGCTTATTTTGCTGAAACTGAAAACTTATTATTAAAAGTATTGTAAATAAAAATAAAAAGTAGCTAAAATAGTACAGTATAACTCATAAATAGTACCAAAAAGTACAATAAGGCTCATAAATAGTAGAAACAATAAACTGAATAGTGAAATAATTTATAATTTTCACCTATGTTCAAACAGAGACTAAGGGTCCGTTTGGATAGAGCTTATTGCTGAAAACTAAAAACTGAAAACACTGTAGCAAAATAATTTTTAAATGTGTAAATAGTGTTGTGAGACCCATTTTTAATATTTTTTTCTGAATAAAGTGCTTATGGGTCCATGAACAGTACTTAAACAGTAAAATTGGTCTCTCGCACAGTAAAATACCGTGCATGAACAGTACCGGTTACTGTTCATGCACGTTGAAAGAAAAAAAAAAAACGCAGAATCGCTGGACATGGCCACAAAACGCCCAATCCAAACTCAGCCTAAGTCTATATATCAAAGGAATGAGAAATGAGAAGTGGATGTCCCCCACCTTGGAATGACCATATACTTTCTTTTCTTTTTTTGAAAAAAAAAAAAAAAGACCATGTACTATTATTTTTGAAAGTAAAAGAGGCCAATGACCATATACTATCATTAAACCTCCAAAGGCACAAATAAACTAAGTGGTGTGTCAACTACATGCGCATATTTCTTTCTCAAAAAAAAAAAAAAAAGAAACTACATACACATATTTTGGTGCTGAAAGCATCAGAATCGATACATAACTTGCCTATAAGATGGGATAATTATAGAAAATGATCACAGAAATTACTCCTCTACTACCTATTTGCTTGGATTGTGATCAGTAATTAGACAGTGCCGATCAGGCTTGTCTTGGTGCCTAAAAATGATGCCATAGAGTTACATTAAAAGTCAGACTAGTTAAAACTGCCTGAATTTCTTAAAACAGCCCTCTCCTATGCCTTAGGCATACTGATCATAATTTAGATGCACCGGCAGGGAGGACAAGAGCGACCAGCTCCCTCCTTAAGATTTTCCCAGCAGGATTTTTTGGTATAGAGTTGATAAAAGACACTCGCCGTACCTTCTTGTATGGTGCAACCTGCAAGAAGAAATGCATCAAGTCAGAAGACCAACAGATTACAAACATACAACTATCCAAGTTGTGTTGTTAATAGTGGAAAAGCGGGTTTTTTTTTTTTTCCCCCTTTTCTTTTCTTGATAAGTAATCAATTATATCAAAACAAGGAGATATGTCATGTACACACATACAACTATCCAAGTTGTGTTGTTAATAGTGGAAAAAGCGGTTTTTTTCTTTTCTTTTCTTTTCTTGATAAGTAATCAATTATATCAAAATAAGGAGATATGTCATGTACACAGGAATTACAATCGAAAAAAGAATATATATATCATTATCTCCAAGGATCCTAGACCATTGAAACAACAATCTCACAAATAAAGTTTCAGCTTCATAACTAATGCCTCCACATCATAAAAATATAATTGTTCCCCTCCCTCCATATGACACACATTAAGTATAGGGGAGCAATATTCCACACCAAAGATCCTTGTTTCCCAAACCAATTTCTCCATTCAAGAAGTAGATCCATCATTTATAACTCTTCAGGATCACGTAATGAATCCAAACATAGAAAACAAACTACAATTCATAGGCTACTGCACAATGGGTTAGTAGATGATTCATATTTTCGCCACTAGCTAGCTCTGCACATACAATACTAGTCTACCAAAATTATTCCTCTCTTGATGAGTTGTCTCAAATTAGGTTTTTCCTCCATGTTGTCTACACAAAATATGCAGCCTTTTTTTGGTAACTTATTACACCAAATATTCTTTAAGGGAAACCTCACACCACTGGATCCTCTTAGAATATCAAAATAGAGCAAACATCAAAGTATAAAAGTGGGATATAACACCTTACCTGAAGGACTAAATGATTAGTAAGAAGTACAAGAAAATAGACAATGGAGGATCCTCCCTTTAAAGAATATGTGATAGATTTACACAAGATATTAATTATGAAATTGGGAGCTAATCATATGTTAGTTATTCATTTATTTATTCTTTCAAAATTTGGTGGGAAAAAAATCAATCAAGACATCAAAACCTCATGTTCCTCTCATTTGGTACATTAAGCATTTGAGAAGATCAAACCTATGCATATCCCATCCACTATATGTAACCATTGGATGGTCTAACTAGAGGAAAGAAAGCGATTATACAGCCCAAAATTTAGGCTTGCACACCAACACTGATATGCATTATGGAATCCACTTTAGTTGTATCCCATAAGAAAGAAGAGGATCCCAACCTTTTCCTCTTCTGAGAGAGAAGACAGAGAACTTAAATGACTTGCTTTACTATATTACCTATATGAAGATTCTGCCACCTAATGAAATTCACTACTTAACCAGAAATCAAATAATGGACCCAAATATCCAAAAAAATCATCAATTATGATATTCAAAGATACCCAATTGAATGACACAATACATTGCGGAACATAACAATGTCCAATACCATTTTTTGTGCTACAAGAGGCCAGATGCGAGCAAATATTTTTAACCTTGAATGACAAATTGCACACTAAAAAGATACTGTTATCAGCATGTTAACTTAAGAGGGGAAAAACCATTTCATTGTTACCATAGATATCCAAAAATGTACCTGTTTTGCAATAAAATCAATAACTTGAGCCTCTGTAACATTGCTTCCAGGCTTTCTTACCACAAAAGCCATGGGAATCTGCCCTGCTTCTTCATCAGGGTACCTGATTCCAAGATATAAGATGAAGAAAAGAGTTAGAACTTAGAACCAGTCCTAAATGCTCCTAAAATAATGACTCTTCATGCACCAGTCTTATGCCTATAGATGAGTCCTTAAATTTTCTCTATGAACTGATGCTGCAAAAGTAGTGAACAAGATAACACTATCTGAAAAATGTGTAAATTTTAAGTTAGCAGAAATCAATCACTAAAATGCCCCGAATATGAAAAATTAAGAAAGTCTATGTTTCCCACAAGAAAAGAAAATGCCAGTACTGGATACTTACGGAATCACAGCAGCATCAGCAATTTCAGGATGGGAATGGAGTAGTTGTTCCAACTCAACTGGGGGAACCTGCAATTTGTTCAGATCCAAAGGGATTAAATTAAAGAAGAGAGTGAGATGGCACCTATTGCAATATGTTTGTGAGAAGGGTCAAAGTAATTCAATCACCTGATATGCTTTGTATTTTATGAGTTCTTTTAATCTGTCAACAATGAAAAGGAATCCTTCTGAGTCAAAATAACAAAGATCGCCAGTCTTCAACCACCCCCCTGAAGCAAATGTTTCAGCAGTAGCCTTGTCATCTCCAACATAACCTGCAGAGACACCAGGATTCTTTTTTTTCAGAAAAGGTCGCAACTTTATTACCATGTTAGAATTGATTTTGGGATGAGGGTGAGAGAGAAATAGAGAGTGGAAGCAGAGTTATCATGGTACAACCTAACTGCTAACGTCACATCAGAAAGTGCTTGAGTGGTTCAAGAACTAGGATTACTTTATTTGCTCTACACAAGTTCATGAGCCTACAATGTGTTTGGGCCTCTTGGACCATAATCTAAGATGTTCTCATGTCCATCAAACAAGAAGCATATTAGGAGTTTGGAAGCTTGCAAAACAGGTCTCAAGTTATCAAGGCATGTGATGCAATTGATCAGAAACACACATTTGAATCAATTAATTTGAAAGGAACACTTATATAGATATCTGGAAAGACATAGACAAGACATTTACGCAAAACTTGGAAGTCTAATACAAAAGGTGAAAAAGTTATTCCATGAGGCTTCAACTCTTAATTACATCATCTACCGCCCTTTGTTTATCCACTTTCCATCTAGTACAGGAATGCAACTATCAATTTCTGTAAAGAGGACAAAGATTCGGAACATTTTTTTCCCCATTAATATGTACACTATCACATGATGAAGAAGGTAGCATAGTTCACCTTTCATGACTGTAGGCCCTCGCAGCCACAGCTCCCCTCTCTGGCCAGGTGGTAAGGCCTCTCCAGTTTCAGGGTCAACTATCTTGGCTTCCATATTTTCAGCTAAGCGACCTGTAGAACCATACCGTAGACTCTCCTCAGGGCCTAATGTTCTTGTTGCCCCTCCTCCAGTCTCAGTCAAACCATATCCCTAACACAAAGAACAAGAAAGTCAACATTCTACAATTGGCAATTGCAGATTACAAAATTCAAAAACACATCATTGAGAACCAACCATCTGAAGTAACAAAGAAAATATCGCATCCATGCAAGCAATGGTAAATTCATATTCCATGAGGCTTCAACAATACAGTTCATCACATGTTTCAATTTCATGCCATATTGCAACCAATTCTAAATCATTGTTCGGCCATTGGCAAATTCATCACATTGGAATCAACTTTTTATGATACATTAGAATTTGAACTCATGGAGTTTTGTTCCATGATAATTAATCTTTTAAGACACCAAAAGGTTTCTTTTTTGATGATAAGAATTGTTTTTTAACTGAAGTAACTGAAAACTACTCAACTAGGGAATTTTAATCACAGAAATTAGCACCACAAAAAATAATAATAATAAATAATTATAAACCTAAAATAGGTGGTCCTTTACACAGTTACAAAGCTGTCTCATTTTTCTTTTCTTTGTCACGTTGCCATGAACTGTCTCTATTTCACATGCATTCTCTCTCTTTTCCCTTTCTGGGTTTCGGCTTTACCTACCCACGTTTTTTTTTTTTTTCTTGTTTTTTGTTTGTTTAGAACCAAGATTGTAATTTTATTCAAGAAGCTACAAAACAAGTACACCATACATTCTATGTCTATGTGCGGAACTGATTCCATCCATAGAATAAAATAATTCACTGTTCAGTTTGAAACAGCTTTTCTTTGCAAACGCATGCGCAACTCCGTTTGCTATATTCCTACCTACCCAAGTTGATTCATAAAGAAACTAACAATAACGCACACATTTCATAAGGCAATGAAGCATTGATAATGCACACATTCCACTTGAAAGAGCAACCATATATTTCTTTTTCTTTTTTTATTAGGAAAAAGAAACAACTAAGAATTCAATCCTTGTCGGCACAACTATCACCCACATAAGATACTCCTTAGTCCTTACCTATAAAATTATATATACACAATAGAGAGAGGCTAGAAATATTATAAATTTATAACATAAATTTCATAAAGTAATATATCACCAACCACAAAAATACAATTGAAATATTTATTTATTATGTTGTTAAAGTGGAACAAATCATATTCATTGACGTGTTGGTTTGTAAATTTTTTGTAATGAAATTGATAGTAATTTTAGCAATGATAAAGAATAACTATGTCCATAACTTTTGTTAAAGTGACAAATCATTATTTAAGCAAAACACCACTTTCAAACCAACTCATCACTGACACTATTTTTATTATGTACCAATCAAAATATTATGAAAAAATTTATCACTAGACTCATTGTGATATATCTATCTACTTTAGAATATTCTAATATTGCAATAAGAGTATCATTTGACACATTTTCTTTAAAATAAAAAGTTATTATTTTTTGAAATTATCCTTTTCAATAAAAACTTAAATCAAAACATAGTAAAAAATAAATAATAAAAAAAAAGAGAAGCTAAAATTCAATTTAGTCCATCGAACTTTACTTCAATCGCTAAATTAGTCTCTAAAATTTAATTTTTATCAATTTGGTCAATTACTCTAAAAATGAGTCAATTTGCTTATTCTGTCCAATTCTGCTAGCAAACAACACCATTTAAACTTTTTTTTTTCCTCTATTAAAAATTTAGACTCTGTTTGGATTGAGGGGAGACGAATGGCGAGTACAGTAAAGTCAACTAGAAATAAGCTAATTTTTTGTCAATTCTTATCTACTACTTTACTCTACTCCCCCTCCCTCCTCCTCAATCCAAACAGGCCCTTAATTAAAAACATTTGTTGGATGCAGTATTTGATATATGTCGGTTGTTTGAAAAGTATTATTGTGCAAAAAATATGTTTAAATGGCTTTATTTTGCAAACAAATTGGACGGAATAACCAAATTAACTCATTTTAATAAGGACAAAGTTTTACCCCAATCCATTAGTCACACAAGAGAGCCGTTATTTCTTAGAACATCCTCTTTCAAATGATGTAATTTATATTCATTTTTGTTAAGGAAATTTCAGTATTTCTATCTCACCCAAAAAAAAAAACTTTTTTTAATATAATATGCATAGGTGAATTTATAAGTTGAATGGTTTATCAATCGCCACCCAATTTACCTTCGAACCTGATTGAAGCTAAACTTTTTTCAAATCACTTGACAAAATTATATCCCAAAGACAAACTTGACCATTTGACAATTCAAGTAAAACTCAAAGAGATTAAATTAAAACTGAATGATACGAATTGCAATGTAATAGGTTGGAGGAGATTATTTAAGAAAATAAAAAGTTTGGCTCCAAAAGTTCGGCTTCAATTTAGTCACATTATTATTATTTTTTTTTAATAAGTCAAATAAATTGTTTAAACTACACCCATTGGTAGTTTCATAATTTAAAGAGACTAAAATTGAATTTCAACTTTAAAAAATTAAATCTTTTACGACTAATTTTGAGTTTTGACCAGTATTTGACCATTCAAGTAAAAGTGAAAGAGAAAAAAATTGAATTTCAACCTTAAAATAATCAATTAATTAATTAAAATATATAAATAACAATTGTGTTTGTTCACTATTCTATTATTATATTACCTGCACGATTTCAGTGTTTGGGAACTTAGCATTGAACTTGAGAGTGACCTCTTTACCGAGCGGAGCTCCACCACACGCGAGCATTCGGAGCGACCCGAGATCGTACTTCTTCGCCAAATCGGACTTCACCAGCGCCACCACGAGCGGCGGCGACACCGGCATGTACGTCGCCCTGTACTTCTCCACCGCCCTCAGCATCGTCTCGAAGTCGAACCTCTCCACGATCACCATCGTCTCCGCATTCGACACCGCCCTGACCGCCATCATGAACCCGAACACGTGGAAGAGCGGCAGCGTGAAGAACGACACCGGTTCGGGCTCGTCCGGGTCCGGGTTCCCGAAGTGCCGGAGCTGCACGAACCCGGCGATCAGCGCGATTAGGTTCCGGTGAGTGAGCACCACGCCCTTGACTCGCCCCGTCGTGCCGGAGGAGTAAAGAATCGCCGCGGAATCGGACTGAGCTATCTCAACTCGGCGGTGAGTCGTCGAGGCCGCCTTCGCGTTTATCATCGAGTCGAACTCGGGCGAGTCGAGGAGCACGGTACCGAGTGGAATGCTCAGTCTGCTCAGCTTTTTAACAGTCGCTGACGTGGCGAACGAGATGACCGGGTTACAGAGTCGGACCTGGTGGGCGACCTCGGAGTCCGACCCGATGGGGTTAGCGGGCGAGACGGTTACACCCAAGGCCATGAGGGAAAAATAGAGTACGGGGACGTGTAGGGAGGTCGGGGTGAGGATGAATGCCACGTGGCCTTTGGAGAGAGAAGGGAAGCGAGTTTGGAGAGAGGAAGTGAGGGAATGGACTTGGGAGAGGAACTCGCCGTAGGAGACACGGCGGCCGGTGGTTGCTTCGATGAGGACTGCTTTGTCGGAGACGAGAGTGGGGGAGTTGTGGAGCTGAGAGAGAGTGTAGTCTGTGATGGAGAGCGGCTGAGACGGCGGTGGAAGTGGGACTTGTGGGCGGAGGCTTTGGTAAGTTTTGGTTTTGGAGCAGAAGCCGCTCTTTGGGTCGACTGATGAAGGGAGGAGATTGGTTTCGGTAGCCATGGAAATGTGGTGGTGGAGGAGGAGAGTGGAGATAATTGAAAACTCCCTCTTTTTTGTATTTTTGGTGGTAAAAGGACAGAGAGGGAAGTAAAGATGTGTCTGATGTTTTGACCTCAAAAAAAGGTGTAATGTCTTAACGTCACACCTTTTTTTTTTATTAATTATTGAGGTTTGACCATTTCTTTCCATATATAGAATTCACTAATTTTAGGCTTTTTAGCGCAACGTAAATATTTAAAAGGTGGATGAGGGTTAACTTAATTGGTAAAATTTTTAATTTTTGAATAAAAAATTTGAAAGTTTAAATTTTATCTATATTAAAAATTGAATAGTGTTTTGGTTTAAAGAAAAAAAATCATAATTTTTTGTTATAACTGAACATGATTCTTCTAAAAGAAATTATAATAAGGGTATGTTTAGATATCGCTTATTGTTGAAAACTGAATATACTATAGCAAAATAATTTTTAAATGTGTGAATAGTTCTGTGGGACCTAGTTTTAAAGTTGATTTTTTTATATTTTGTATTTATGGGTCCCGTGAACAATGCATGGACCTAAGGAAAAAAACGCAAACGCGCAAAACATGTAACCTGCTGCTATCCAAACTCACACTAGGAGTTTATTTGGATACTGTTTATATTTTTAAAATTGTGTAACAAAATAATTTTTAAATGTGTAAATAGGATCGTGAGACCCAATTTTAAAGTTGTTTTTGTTGAAGTTTGTATTTGTGAATCCTATAAACAGTTCATGAGACCCACAAAAAACACCAAACACAAAGCAAAATATTTTTTCAGTGCAATCCAAACATACACTAGATTGTTATTGGATTAGGATATGGTGCAATTGTTAGGGTATTGTACTCAATACAATTATTATCATCCCCTCTGCAAATTTTTTTTATTGATGTTATTTTTACTTTCACTTTTTTACTTTTTTTTTTATTATTCGTATGTTGAAATTTAAAGTTTTTTTAAAAAAAAATTTAAATTTCATTCATTCATAATTATTGCATCAAGTACACTTGATCTCAATCTGTTATTGGCTATCTATAACTTTCATATGAATATATCATTTTTTCTCTGCTACACATAATCTATTATGCGAATAGTTATGATAAAAGTTATGGGTTTTTTTTATAGATACTTTTATAACAAATCATCAGTGATAAGTTGTTATTGATGCTAATTTATACTCAACGCTAAAATTACTCTTTATCCCATCAAGCTAATAACAACATCTCACTTAAAATTTTTTGTAAAAATATTATGGACATATATATATATATATATATAGACACACACACGGTGAGTGAAATTTTTATTAATGTACACTTTCCAGTTTTGAGAATGGAAATTTATTTTTGTCAATAATTTGTATGCATCAATTATTAGTCATCACACGTTTTGTTTCTAGCGGGATTCATGATTTGACGTACCGCTAGTCTGGATCAGAATACAGGCATCAATTAGTCGTTGTCGTATTATTATAATTATTATTATTTTGGATAAGCATTAGCGCTAGATAATAGAGTTAATCCGAATCAAACGGGTCTAAGCTTAGAATAGTAATTACAGATAGAGATAAAGTCATAAAAGGAACAGCTTCCTACACAGCCAACTTTAGCAAGGAGATCCGCAGCCTCATTAGCTTCCCTGTAGGAGAGTTGTATCTTGACTTCATGGAAAGGAATGCCAGGAGAATTCATGCATTTAACCAAAATTGGGTCAATAAGCCTATCATTAGTATTAGTATTAGTATTAGAATTTGACTTGCTTGAGAGCAAGGTAACACTTCAAAGGAGTCACGCTAAATAATTAACTAATAGGTTTATGTTAATAGAGGCTCTTAAAGCAATTGTTAATAAAATCATTTTAAGAAATTATTTACACTACTTTTATGAAAAATATAAAAACTTTCAAAAAATTATTTAGTTTATCATTTCTCTCACAAATATTTTTCAAAATAGTTCATAAACTAATACCTTTAGAGCATTTGTAATGCCTGAATTAAGGACGACAACATCGGTGTTTAGCTTATAACACCCAATGGCTGGCTTAACCCATCAATTAGTTGTTTTTATTTTTTGATAATCTCCATCAATTAGTTGTTGTCACGTCACATGTGTGCTTTTCTTGATATTTAGACACGATTTGAATTTTTTAACGCATAAAATATTTTTTAATTAGTATTAAATGTAATTTAACATTTTGTATGGAGTATTCAATGCACTTTTTTTTTGGCGGTACTTAACTTATTTTTAATAATTGATTCTCAATAAAAAAAGACCATAGTAATTAAATAATAAATATTCAATTATGTAATGGACATTTCTTGAAAGTAAAAACTAAAAATACACTTGATAATAAATCATCAGTTTTTATGTATCAAGTAATTGTGGTTGTGTATTTTTTTTTTCTTGATATGTATACACAATTTGACTTTTGTTTAGATGTATCAAATACTATTATTTAATAGTATTAAATGCACCGTAACCTATTCTCTTTTTCTTTTTTTTTGGGTGTTAAATACGCCTTAACTCATTTTTGAAGACCATTGTTTACAAAAGCCTTATTATAGAGTTTATTTTCAAAAAATCATCCTTCTCAACAAAAAAAAAAAATCAAAAATCAAAATTTGAAGCTACTACTAATCTTAATATAAAAAATCTACAAATGGATGTAGCAATAGATATGATTAATCTAATTCAACAATATAATAAATTAATATTTGTGATAAGTGAAATGTCATTTATTTATTATAGGTTAATTAATTCATGTTATATCTCACTGTACATGAAAACTTTAATGTCCTGTCACATAATATTTTCATAGATAGAGTCAGAAGAAAAAAAAAACCTTTTTTCCATGACTATTGAGAATTGAGATTACAAATTATAATTAATACATGTGATGTTAGTGGCTCCTCTCTACTGATAGCTAGGTTGGTGCCATGGGAGGGAGGGCAATGAAGGGTAGGTCTGAGTTTTCAGTCAATTGAAAAATGTAGCGTTAGAATGAGAATTTTCCTATTAATAATTTTAGTGTAAAATGCATATTTGGTCTCTTTTTTTATATTATGTGTGTGTTTAGATACCGCTTATTTTGTTGAAAATTAAAAACAATTAAAAAAATATTTTTTGGATTACTGTTCACAAGGAAAACATTGTACACATGCCTATTTTCACTATTCATGTCCAATAAACAGTGCAATAGGCGCTGGTTAAAAAAAAAAAAGTGCTTGACGCGCAAAACAAACAGTCTCTATATTTTAATTTAATCTCTAACATTTTAATTGTTTCAATCTGGTCTCTAATATTTCAATGTCATATCAATTTAATCTCTGCCGTTATCTTTTAAATGAAACTTATTAACGTGGCTAAGGACCAAAACAAAAAATTAGTTTATTGTCATATTAACGAAAACTAATTTTTTTTTTTTTGGCCGTTAATTATGTCAACAATTTTCATCCAAAAGATAACAAAATGGACTAAATTGACACGATATTAAAATGTTGGAGATCAAATTAAAATATAGTATAAAAAATAGGATCAAATGCATAGTTTACCCTAATTTTTTTTATTACTAGTATAGATTTAGATTAGCTAGCTATAAGGTTTTAATGCATAATTATCTGTACAGTGATTAAATAAGGTACTCTTTTTTCCCTTTTTTTTTTTTAATAATAATTAAGGTACTGTTACTGTCTATTCCGATTTCCACAATGCGTATTGTGCTTAATTTTATATATATATATATATATATATAATCCTTTCCTTGGTGCTAAATATAATCTTTTTTTTTTATATATATATTTGAGGGTCCATTTGGATTCTGTTTATTTTGCTGAAATTAAAATTTTTTTGCTGAAAATGCTGTAAATAAAGATAAAATTTAGTTGAAATAGTGTATTAAGACCCGTGAAGAGTACCAAAAGTGCAGTATAACCTATAAATAGTAACAAAAATAAATTAAATAGTAAAATAAATTAACAAAATTAATCGTGTCAAACACACCCTTAATATAACTCTTATTAACCAAAAATAAGATTGTTGTTTGGAAGACAACAATCTTAACAACAACTGTCATCAATATTAACAACTACTGTCAACCTGTCAACTGGTAGTAAGTAATATCAAATATTAAAACAGATATCGTTGAATTGAAACAAATGCTCGCTCACAGGTTCTGGAAAGTATGTATATAATATTGTTAGGGACACAATAATATCTTGAGTTGTTTCTGAATTTTTTGTCCTATATCTCTGACCTTTCTTCGTAAAAGACTTTTGAATTAGATCGAGAAGATAGTCATAGAAGGTGGCGACAGAACATTCAAAACCAGTGAAAAAAACTATTATAAATAAGCAAATTACAAATTAATGTACGTAAATATAAAGTTCCTTGTAGAAGCATTTTTGCAGAAGCTGTTGTTTGGGTCGATCCGACAGCCGGAATTCGTTTTGTTAGCCATGGAAATGTGTGGTGGTGATGGAGGAGCAGAGGGAATGAAGTGAGTTTTGACCTTAGAAAAAGGGGTTCATTGTCCGGATAAGGTAGAACTAGGATTTTATGAATGGGGACAAAATTATAACAAATATAAAATTAAACTAATTTAGTGTGCACTTGAGATAGATTAAAAATTAAAATTATTTCATTATTTAGTTTAATTTTGCTATTATTTATAGGTTTTATTACACTTTTTTGGCACTATTCATTGATTCTATTATACTATTTCAACTAATTTTTGCATTTATTTACAGTACTTTTAGTAATAATTTTTTAGTTTCAGTAAAATAAGTGGTATTCAAACACTCCGTTAATTGAGTCATACAAAAAATATGTAGAGTTTTGGGATGATAAAGTGTAGGTAAATTTAAGGGTAAAAATTTAATATTTGAAAAGTTTGGAGGGCCAATTATATATCTTTTGAATTTTTTTTAAAAATTAGGGGGTCTCCCACCACTTCGCTAAGGGTGTGTTTGATTGGGATGAAAACAGAGAGCATGGAAAATAGGGAGAGGAAAATAGGGTGAAAAATGTAATTTTTCACTGTTTGGTTGAAAGGGAGGGGGAGAGGAAGAGAAAAGTGGTGGGGCTCATAAATTTTCTCTCATCTCTCTTCAAAATACAATCTCTCCAAATTGGAGAGAAAATTGGAGTAAAATGTGAGAAATTTTTTTTTTTGACAAAACTGCTTCACTTTTTTTGTTTTTTTTTTTTTTAACGTCAACGTTCTGACTTTTTTTTTTTTTTTGCTTTTGACTTCTCTACTGTAGTGGTTTCACCTCTAGTCCAAATGTCGTTTTTTTAAAATTATTATTAAAGAAGTGATATCTTAGGTTCATTTATATACCACTTATTTTGTTAAAACTGAAAAATTATTGCTAAAAATATTGTAAATAAAGATAAAAGTTAGTTGAAATAGTACAGTAGGACCCATAAATAATGTAAAAAAGTGCAATAAAACCTATAAATAATAGCAAAAGTAAGTTAAATAGTGAAATAATTTTCATTTTTCATCCCTACCCAAATGCAAACTAAATTTTATCAGATTAATCTACTCTCTACACATGAGATTGAGTGGAAACCCTAGCTATTAAATGACAGTGGGATAAATGAAGTTTGAAATTTTCAAATTTATGACACGTTTCCTTGTTATTTATTTTTTTATTTACAAATTCAATAATTACAATGGGAGGTGGGAGATTTTAAACCCTACACATTTCCATTTGAAACACTAAAAAGTGTAAGTTGAACTCTAAGCTTCTTAGAAACCTCATGTTTTTATTAAAGGTGCCACATCAACAATATAATAAATAAATATTTAAATTATCTTTGTGATTAGCAAAATCTCAATTATTTATTATAAAATAAATTATTTTTATATAAATAATTTAATAGTTACAATAAGAGAATGAAGATTTAAATTTTGAATGTCTATGTTAGAAACATTAAAATATATAATCTAGTTACAAAACTTTTAGTTATAAAATAAATAAGAGTCATGCTAATGAGTACCCTATATAATCTAGTTACAAAACTTTTAGTTATAAAATAAATAAGGGTCATGCTAACGAGTGCACTTAGAATAATGGCTAACAATCCATTTTAGGAAAGTGTTGACACCAATTTTATAGAAAATGAAAAAAAACTGTCAAAATATTAATTATTTTTTTTCTTTCCTCATAAAAACTTTATTTAAATGAATTGTTGGCTAATACCTTAAGGGCATCCATTAGTAATGGTTAACAATCCAGTTTAGAAAAGTTATCAAAATATTAATTACTTTTTTTTTCCTATAAAAATTGTATTTAAATGAATTGTTAACCAATACCTTAAGTACATCCGTTAACATTTCTGAGAAATTAATTCATCTTATACTCCATGCATGTTACCAGAAACTTAAAAATCCGCTTACATTAAATTGAGTTCAAATCTTCTGTCCCACTTTTCCTGCTCCACTCTATACTCCACCAATTAAAACTTGCTACGTGTTCACCTAATTAATTAAATACTACTATTAATTAATAACGGTAGTATTAATAAGTTAATAATGATAGTATTTAATTAATCAAGTGAACACGTGGCAAGTTTTTATTGGTGGAGTATAAAGTGGAGCAGAAAAAATGGGACAAAAGATTTGGACTCCATTAAATTCTATAGTCTTTTCTATCCCTATCGAGATTACGTACTATTATAATTTATAATTAACGCATAATTAATACATGTGATGTTAGTGGCTCCAATCTAGTGATTGGTTGGTGCCTTGGTGGCCATAGGGAATTGAATAGTAAGCTTGAGTTTTCAGCCAATTAAAAATGTAGTGTTTGTATGGGAATTTTGTTTTTAGCGTAAATGCACTTTTTATTTTTTATATTTTTACAATTTTTAGTTCTTAAATGAAAAAAATTCCATTTTAGTCCCTATCATTACTTATTTAATGAAAATATCTTACGTAGTAAACAGAGTATAATATTGATACGATAAATGCTGACCTTAGAAAAAAAGGTTCATTTTTCGAATCAGGGGGTGGAACTAGGATTTTATGAATGGGGACTAAAATTATAACATATATAAAATTAAACTAATTTAATTGAGTCATACAAAAAATATGTAGAGTTCTTTTGGAGGAGGGGGGGGGGGGCAACTATATATCTTTTGATTTTTTTTTTAAATTAATATTTGAGAAGTTTGGGGGGCCAACCCCCCCCCCCCCCCCACTTCTCTGAAGTGGTTTCGCCTCTGGTCCAAGTGTCACTTCTTTTTTCTTTCTTTTTTTTTTTTAATTAAAGAAGTGGTATCTTAAATTTATTAGATTAATTTACTCTCTACTCATGAGATTGAGTGGAAACACTATTACTTGATAGCAAGATAGATGAAGTTTAAAATCTTCAAATTTACGGCACATCTTTTAAATTTTTTGAGCCTACCACACAAATTGTCACCAAGGGAAACACACCTCGTGTCTATTTGTTATTTATAAATTCAATATTTACAATGGGAGGAGAGAGATTTTAAACCCTACACACTTCCATTTGAAACACTAAAAAATGTAAGCAAAATTATATGCTTTTTGGCAACCTCATGTTTTTATTAAAGGTGCTACATAAGCCCAAGGATCGAATTTTCACTGTATGTTAAAATTCTAATGTTATGATTTCATTATACCCTAATCACAAGAGGTTAGGTAAGCCATTGTTAAAAAAATTATGGAAAATTCTATGTAATTTGATTTACTACTATATTAAGGGCTTCATTAATCAGGGATTGTGATTTTTCTGGAGTTTTTTTGGATAAATCTACTATAGAGGTCTTAAAATCATATTCATCCCATTTCAAAGAATGGATTGAATTTTATCACATCGTTAATAATTCATATAATAAATATTTGCTTATGAGTCCAAATGCGCACTTTTAAATAATGAAAATAGACATACCACTGTGCACTATTGGCACGATGGTCACTTCACAAGTATAAATGCTTGTGGGGTGTTAGGGAAAGGGCCGAGGTTCAAGTCTCCAGGAGGGAGCTTCACAAACATATACACTTAGATTAGGCTAAAATAGAATTTCTATCTTGTATATATAAAAAAAAAATAGACATGTCACTAATTCATTGATTTGTACATAGTAATTAATTGTGAATGTCTTGTTAAACTAATAATTAATTGTACTTGTGTGTGCATTTCTTGATATTTATGCACAATTTGCTTTATTTAAATTTGAAAATGTTTAAAATATTATTTAATGGAGTATTAAATGTGACTTAACTTATTTTCTAAGCCCATAATTAACCAAAATTAAAGATTTCTAAAATTTTTTAGGGTAACTCTACTATATAGTTTTAATTTAAAGGGGAAACTTAACGAATATCCTAAAGATATTAATTTATGTAATATTTTAAGAACATTTTTATGGGAGAGAAAAAAGTAACTAATTTTTTTTATAGCTTTTTAAGTTTTCTATAAAAGTGATATTAAAATTTTTATAAAATTTTCTATTAACAAATACCCTAAAGATACCGTTTAATTAGACCCTAATTAAAATTATATCAATTCATTTTGACTAGATTTTACCGAGTCATCAATATTAAACAATGATTCTATCTTCGAAGTCAAAAAAAAAAAAAAAACAATGACGACTATCATTAATTTGGTATCTATTTTAATTATTAATAACATGACAAAATATAAATTCACTTATTTCATAACGAATGGATAAGATTTTAAGAACTTTATGGTGGGCTTACTCTAAGAACTTGAGAATCTTAATACAGTTAGCAAAAGCCTTATTAGATTATAGGGTTTAATTTTGAAAAGAAAATTTTAGAACTACTACAAAATTTACTACAAACTGTTTATAAACTGATGTGATTATGAATGTATGATTAATGTCACATCAACAATATAATGAATAAATATTTAAATTATTTTTTGTGATTAGTGAAATCTCATTCATTTATTTATTATAAAATAAATATTTTTAATATAAATAATTTGATAGTTATAAGTTATAATAAGAAAGTAATTATTACTAGTGCGGTGGTCACTCCACAAGTATAAATGCATGTGGAGTGTTAGGGAATAAGGGTTGGGGTTTAAGTCTCCAGGAGGGAGTTTCACACACACACACACACACACACATATATACACTTAGATTATACTAGAATAGAAATTCTATCCAGTATAAAATAAAAAATAAAAAAAAAGTAATTATTACTATCATTTGTTCAAAATTTTTTTTTTTTTGAGTAAAAGAAAGTAATTATTTGAATTTTAAATATCTCTTCTAGAAACAAATTAATTAGCTGAGCTACAAAACTCTTTAACTCTAAAATAAATAATTCAATTTATATTCCATGCATGATACCAGAAAACTTTAAAGTCCACTCACGTTAAATTTTTTATGGCCTTGTCCATCCCTATCGAGATTGCGTACTATTATACTTAACGCATAATTAGTATATGTTATGTTAGTGGCTCCACTCTAGTAATAGGCTGGTGGAGGTAGTGAATTGAATAGTAAGCCTGAGTTGTCTACCAATAAATTAAATCCCAATAGTCCAAAATGTTAAGCTACTATGATAAAGGCCTGACAAGTGATAAAAACCTAACAGTCTTAATAAAAACATAGTTCTACCGAATTTCTTCGACTCCTTTTCCTGTGCCAATTTGATTAATGAACATGTTTGAATTTGAATTTTTTTGTTCTACCTCTTTTCACTCCAAAACTGTTTCAGCAAAAAACACAAACTTAAAAAACATTTTCTGTATTTTTGGTCTTTGGTACAATAAGAAAATGTTTTCTACTGTTAACTAAAACAAGCCCAGTTAAACGGAAAACATTATTTGCCAAAAGCCTTGTAGTTGAATTGGTACTCTCATGCACAAAGTGCTCGAGGGTTTGGGGGAAAAGAGTTCGAACTGCGAAGTTAGCAGCATGTTGTAATTATTTATCAAAAAAAAAAAGTTTAGTTACAAAATTGGTTATAGTTTTAAACTACAACCTTACTCAATACTTTTTTATTGGAGATGAATTTTGACAAATCTACTATTGAATTACATCTTATTCTTATATATTCTATACTTGCAAAATTTCAAGAAAATTAAAGATTAATAGTTATGTTATCAATAAATTGTTTAAATTATAATTTTTTTAGTTTAAAATAATGCGTAAAATATAAGCTTATAGATTATATAATAAATAATATATGATTGACACAAAATTTGACATGTGTATTAAGAATATAAAAAACATGCAATTTAACGGTTAAATTTTCAAAATATGTAGTAATGCTTATTTTATTGAGTAAAGTTGTAGTCATAAGCTACAACCAGTTTTGCAACAAAATTTTGTCCATGAAAAATTATAGTGTTTGTACTTCGTATGGAATTTTTTTTTCTTTTTAATAAAAAAATAATGTTTATATTATTATTATAATATTTGTGGACATGTTATAGGCTTTTAAATTTTAATTGTGGGAATTGTTAACTGTCACAGACTCACCGTAAGAGAAACTTTTTTATGTAAGATTTTTTTTTTCTTGTTTTATGTCATATTTTTTATCACCTTTGTAATGTGTGGAGCTATAATACTTCAGCCATATTTTCAGAATTTCTCATCAATTCATGCCAAACCTTTTTTAATTGGACTCCACCACAATAATTCATTTTTAAAGAGTCCATTAACAAATCCCTTTAATTATTATCGCGTTAAGACATTAATTGAATTTTGGTATAAATGAGATCCGAATCTTAAATATATTATTCAACAATAAAATTTTTTATCTGTCGATCTAATTATTAGAACCTACATATTTAACGCATAATTGCATGTAGATTAATATAGTATTGTTGCATTAACGTGATATAATATATCATTGCCAACATAATAAGGTACTGTTACTGTCTTTCTCCTTAATACGTTTTGTGCTTTCCTTTCCTTTGTGCTTAATATAATCCATATTAACCCAAAACAAAAAACAAAAGTCCTTGTTTGTAAGATTACCACGTTATATTATAACGCCCAATAGTGTTCACCAAACCGCACAAACCACATAAATCGCACTAAAATCGCCCACAAAATGATATAACCGTATCGCACTGCAAGTAATTTTGCACCGCACTGCATGGTCCAGTGCCATTTGCGATTTTATAATAAGAAAATCGCACAAATCACACTGCACCTCTCTATATATTAATATTCTTAATATTAAATATATTACTAATAGTTTAATAACCCTAGTAAAAAACAAAGTTTGATAATCCTAGCAAGGGTTGATTAGCCAGTCCAAAATAAAGAAAAATTAGTTCAATAGTTTAAAACTTGAACTAAAACAAAGGGAAAAATTAATTTTGAGCTGAGTAGAAAAAGCTCAAAATTCGAAAAATATATCAATTTCAAATCAATCAAATCGCATCTTATACACCACACTATACATGTGACCGCAAAAATGAGGTGAGGTGCGGTTATGATTTTGGCTAAACTTTAAATCGCATCACACCACATCACACTGCACATATAACCGCAAAAATATGATGTAGTATAGTTATAATTTTAGTTAATTCACACAGCAAAATATAGTGCTAAAAATGATCTAAAACCCATTGCACCGCGAACACCCGTGACCCAGACAATATAACTATATGTAAGACAAAAATTCTGACAACGTCTATAAAAACTACTGTCTACCTATAACAACAAATATATTACTATTTATTAGGCAGCGTTACCTGGTCGTTGAATTTAAACAAATTGCTCAGTCACACAGATTCTGTAAACGCAAAAATTTAATGTAATCTAATCTAATCCCGTACAATAATGGCTTGAGTTGTTTCAAGCATTGGACCCCTCTGAATTTTTATTTAATTTTTCTTGTCTCTTCTCTCTTTCTTCATAAAGATAAGTCATAGAAGGTGGCGAAAGAACATTCAAAACCAGTGAAAAACTATGAAATTCAGCACATCACAAATAAATGTACCAAAATATACAATTTTCTTCCTGTGATTTTTTTAGTAAAATCAGATGAAGCAGTTGGGATGGAAATCATTAAACCAAAGTACCAAACACAAGCTTTGTAGTTATAGCTTGATCAATAGTGCAAGGATATCAGTAAACAAAGGAAGTGTAAATGTATAAAATAGGACGTAGTATTTCTCATACCTGTTAGGATTTGAGATGATCCTTTTTTATATTGCAATTGGAAAGTGAATCAAATCCATATTCTATCTTTTAACCATTAGTGTTGGTGTCAAGAAATCCAGAGAGGTAAATGGATTAATGGATATGAATTATGTCTTCCTATATATTTGGAATTTTGACCTTGTCACATTTGGTGAGCTTCTAGAATCCTTGACTGAACTACCAATAATTAATTGGTCGAGTTGCCACTTGCCAACATGAAGTAAAAATATACTAGCTAATAATTTATGAATTTATAGTTTGTATTATATTAGAGTTGAGTGTGTGTGTATATATTCTTTATAATTTTGCACAGTTTAACTTAAATATTTGTAAAATGCATAAGAATAGCTCTGATATTTGATGGGGTGATACCTATGTACAAAGGAATATGCCCCTGGATTTGGTTAACTCCTACTTCATTATTATTAATGAAGAAATATTGAATATTGAGGGAGGAATCTTACCAAACAACCTATTTGAACTCACAAAAAAAAAATTTAATTTGGTTAATTGGCCAAAAGAAGTCAGAATAATCATACCCAAGTTTTTTGCTAAACATAATCATACCCAAGTTTTTATAATATGTAGAAAAGACTTTTAGAAAGTTTAAAATTCAGAAAGAAGGTCGAAAGGTGAGATATTTCCTGTCAGTTTAATGTTATTAATAATAAAAAGATTGAAGCTTTGACAAGGTGCCAAGCATTATTGGGATTTTTCTAACCAAGAGGTTGCCACCCAAGATGAGGATGGTGGAGCTGAACTCATTGCTTAGGTAGCTGCTAAAGGAAAAGCACATTTATAAGAAGGTAGAGATAAACAAATTTTTTGGGAACTTTCAGGAATGATGTAATGCATTTGTACCTAATCTATTACAAAAGGAGTGCCCTTTAATTCATTGTTAACCTTACCTGCCTATGCACATGAAATATTCCACGAGGGTACTCATTGTTTATTAAAGAATTTATTTATAATTTATTTTTAAGTAGATAATACTATATACAACAACATTGTTTTGTAGTTAGAAATTTCTTTCACTATAAAACGTATAAACTAGTGAGGGAAGAGATACGTGAGCACTGAATCAGTTAAACAACATTCAATGATAGAATCTAATAATGTCTTCGAAATTATAAGAGATATGTCATATGTGAATATAGAATGGAAAATGCTAACTAATGCCCTTAGGACATTGTTTAATAATCTATTTAAAGAAAGTTTTTATAGGAAAAAAAAAATTAACATTTTGACAACTTTTTTCATTTTTCATAAAAGTAGTGTCAAAACTTTTTTAAAATGGATTATTAACCAATGCCCTAAGAGTACTCGTTAGCATGACCCATATAGAATAAGTTGAGATAACATCAGCATTTTTCCCTTAAGAATTGTGTTTCTTTGGCTTTAGGAACTGCTAGAAGTGCTGGCCATTGGTTCAATCCAAAGGGATGCACCTAGAGTCTAGAGCTAGCTATATATCCAAGCTTGGGAAGTTATAGAGAGTAGCAGTGTACATGGGTTGGATTTGAGGGTTTTTTTATCCCTGAAATAATTTTCAAAATACCAATATGAAGCAAAATAAACTATATCCAAATAATTGTAATATATATATATATATATATATATATATATATATATATATATATATATATATCCAGTTGGATTGGATTAGATGGTTTAAAAAAAACTATTAACCCCGAACTCAATGCAACCCAAAATTAAAATTTTTTTTTAAACCCAATCTATCAATCTATGGAAACCAACCCAAGGCATTGTGTTGGGTCATGTCGGATAGATTTTGTTGTGTTGGTAGGTTGGATTGGAGGGTTTTTTCAACCCGTGAAATAATTCTCAAAAAATACCTATATGAAGCAAAATAAACTAGTGAAATAATTGTAATAAAATAAATTTATATTTATGTCTTTTTTTTTTCTTCTCAAAAAAAAAAAAAATTTTTTTTTTTAACCCATTCTATCAATCTATAGAAACCAGCCCAAAGCATTGGAAGCCTGGAAAGTGGAAACAATATCTACAAGGCCCAAACTATATCCAGTTGGCTGCACTCCTAAAGAGACTATGCTAAAAATCCAAAGCCTTATCATATGGGCCCAAAATTTGGACTTCCGGGTTCGACCAGCCGGCCCGGTTTTAAAACAACCATTAACGCAGACACACACAGAGGTAGCGAGGGTTTAACGTTTCTTGCACTTTGTTTGTTCCTTGGTTTTTGGTGTAGGGGTTTGTTACTTTTTGTTTGTGAGTGTAAACGCAGATTTTATCAAAAAGATGCCTCGTACAACCACATTAGAGTGCCCTGGTTGCCCTTCTCTTCGAGCTCTAACCTTCGACGCACTTGGTCTCATCAAAGGTGAATTTTTTTCTTACACCCTTTTGTAAAAAGCTTGTCTTTTGGGTTTTATAGGCTTTATTTTGTATTTATATATCTGGGTTTTTGATGCTTTGCTTGGTGTTTATGTCTTTTTTTTTTTTGGGGTAATAGTTATTGAAGCTAAGGTTAGTCAAGGAGGGGCTCCTAGGGTGGTGGAGAGGTGGGGTGAGCTGGACTCATCAAAATGTGTGCTTGCTGCTTCTATCAATGACCGTAAAGATGACCCGGTATGTGTTGGATGTTACAAATTGTTTGAGTTTGTTGAATTTTGACTTTCAAGCATCTGTGTTGTTGTTGGCAATAGGTTTCAATTTTTTTTAGTGTTTGGTTTTGGTTCCAATTGTTAGTTTAGAGTATGGTTTGTTGAAGCTTCCATGTCCTATGGGTTAAATGTAGAATTGGGTGTGAGAATTGGGTGTACAGGATTTTGTGTAGAAATGAATATTGCATTTGTAAGCATCTTTATCTTGGTACTTGGTAGTAAGTTTTGATTTCAGTTGGGTTTCTTTTGCTGTTGACACATTCAGTTTGAATGCTTGTTATGCAGCTAATGGAGTTTAATTAATATTGCCCCTAGCGTAGTAGAATTCATTGGGTGCCATGCTTCATGAAAAGGTGGCCACTATTTTGAATCTGCTATTCACCATCTTCTTGGGGCCAACACTTATTTTAAATAAAGCATTAGTAAGTTAAACAAATAATATGAGCCTTTGTGGTTTGAGTTAAATTTTGCAATGGGTATTACGAATTGAGTTTGTAATTGTTCACGAAGTTTGGGACTTCAAGCATTGTACTTAATTGCCATTGTATGTTCTGTTTGTTTTCTGAAGAAGTAAGAGGCAACTTATATGTATCATCCTTTAAGAGAAACAGGTTCTAATATTGGTTGCAACCAGTTGATTGGATGCTCTAGTCATTCCCTTGCATATATCTGGTTATAATGCATAATGGCTTGCTTGCCAAAGAGCAACTTGCGAGTCTCACTTATTGCCTAAATAGAAGCTTTTAGCTTGAACTAGGGCAATTTATCCTTTTGTTTTACATGTGTATGAATTCAGATATTCTATCAATCTTTTTCTTAAAATGTAATTAAGGCCATCAAATCCTTTACTTTGCAGAAGTGTTTTTTTTTTTTAATAATTATTATTCTTTTTCTCTTGCAGTTATTAGCAGTGGCAAGAAAAACTGGTACGGTGAGTTACACTCTGGGACTTATGAATATCTGGCTGCATGTTTCGGTTTTCAAGTTTGACTGTTAGTTATAGGCTTATTGAAGATCCTATTCAATATTTGTGCTCTTAATGTATACTACAGATTGAGGTTCTCAGTGCAATTAATGGGGATATTCGTTTCACGGTTTCTAATGCTAATGAGGATGGTCCTAGACCTGAAGATGATGCTGTTGTTGGGTTGCATTTATTTGCTGGACAGAAATTGGAGTTGACATCCAGGTACTGCAATATCGTTGTTTTTTAGGCTTTGCCACCTGATTCCACCATAGGTGCTTACATCTTTGATTTCCAGCTGCATTCTTCCCATATGCATACAGCTTCTGATCTTTGAATTTATTGTTAAATTCTAGGTCTTGTACTTTGCTTACTTGTACAACAAAAGGAAACACAAGCATGAGGTCCATTGAAGTTACTGATTCACCTGCAGGTTCTGCTTCTATTGGTTCGTCAAATACATGGAGTGTATGCAGTTCTGGCAATATCTTATGTTCTAAAGTGGATGGAAGTGAAAAATATGCTATATTTGGAGGGTGAGTACTCTCGAGATGCACAATCAGAATTTATAAGCTTGAGAATTAAGTCAATTGTCATTCCGTAGTGGGATTTTATGGTGTGTACTAGCTTATTCATATATGAAATAATGGTTTTCTTGTTTTCCATCTCAGAAAGGGTGTTGAAATGAACATGTGGGATCTTGACAACTGTACTAAAATCTGGGCTGCCAAATCTGTGAGCCTTTCCTTTATCTGCTAAATCTTAAAAGAAATTCACAAATTAATTTTCTTTAACATGCATTTTGTCGTTGCATTTATTTAATAGCTTCTACTATATGCAGCCTCCTAAGAACAGTCTTGATATTTTTACCCCAACTTGGTTTACATCATCAACATTCCTGAGTAAGGATGATCACCGCAAAATTGTGGCTGGCACCAACAGTCATCAGGTAATCTTTCATTGCAAATTCTTCTTTCATTTTGGACTGAATAACTGGATATTAGTAACTTCTGAAAATGCAACATTCATACGGATTTTTTTCTCACTTCCTACTGTCCTTTGAGCATGTATTGCTTGATGCTGACTGGAATTGGGGTTTTTTTGTCTACTTGAATTCTCTTCAATTGAGATATCGTCAGATGTTATGTCACGAGAGAGAATGCCCATGTTCTACATGTTATTGATCATGAGCCATTAAACTAACAATGACTAATAACACACCTAGGATGAAGTATAAAATTTTTTCTTCTTTCAATTGTATCCTTGGTTAGTTTTATGATATACAAGTTATTCTTAGTTACTTTTTTTTTAAAATTGTTAGTTTCTTATTTTTTATAGAACTTGGAATGCTTTCTTATCATTTTGTCTTTGCTGGTATCTTGGAGGAACCACAATTTCTTTATTACCTTATCTCTAGAAGCTCTATTGTAATCGTAATCATCTAGCCACTCAAAAACTTCAATTCATTTTTTTTTTCATAACAGGTTCGCCTCTATGATATTTCCGCTCAACGAAGACCTGTTATCTCATTTGATTTTCGGGAGACGCCTATCAAATCAGTAACTGAAGATTTAGATGGCTATACAGTCTATGTAGGGAATGGGTCTGGTGACCTTGCTTCTTTTGACATGCGCACAGGTGAACTGTAGTTCCATCATGTTGTCACATATTTGATATTTTATTTGTGTGGAAGTCTGGAGGATACATTTGACATTCTCTCTCGTGTAGTGTATTTTGATAGTGTAAGTGTTCTGTTTATTTACTTAATTAGTTTTCATCAGTAGAAAGCCTTTGGTTATTAAAAAGAAAAATGGAAAAAAGAAAAGAGCATTGCCTTCCTTTGGTACTGTCTGGCTAATTTAGATTGGCAATTATCATTTAAGGTGATCAAGTCTTATATGCGGGGTTTCTCTATGTTCCTGTGTGAGCGGGTGTGCAGGCATCTGGGTTCATTCATATATATTGCTAAATGCTTGCTCCACCATGTATCTTCGGGTGGGGATATACAAACTGATAGACATGCCCTTATGTTTGTGTTGATTTGTGGAAAATGTTTTTCTTATGGTCCCGGCATGTGTAATGTGGTTAGTCTGGCAAAAACGTAATGCCTGTATTTTTGAAGATAGGCGAGAACTTTGGAACATCTAAAATGTTTACTTTTTTGTACTCTGTTTCTTTGGGCTCGTGTTTGGGGGTGTACAAATGTACTGTTGTATCTGATTTTTTAGTTTCTATTTCCTTTAGTTCTTGATTTTCTTGTATTGGATTCATTGTTCAAAGTGTTCACCATCGTGAACATGATGTTCAATTCTTTTCAATAAAAGTCCTATTACTTATCAAAAAAAAATTTTAGATCCAAAAGATGAGGCATATAATACTTACGAAATATACAATGGTTTTCTTTTAGCTTCATTTCAATTGTTTGCTTCATGTTACATGCATCAAAAATTTTGTGTTAAGGGGTCATATCTGGGAAGAGCTTGATCACCACAGGAAAACACCTAATTCAGTATCGAAATTTTAATGCAATAGAGAGTGCCTTTTGTAGAAATTAATATTTTTTTTCAAAGTAAATTGTTAATGCACAATTGATTGGCATATGACGTTTAATGTCTGGACATAGGTCCTTTTTCAAGTACCGTAGGTATTCAAGGGTATTATTCATTTTTAACACTGAAAATTGATCCCGTCTTACTCCAAGGTCTACTTAGGATTATTGGTTACTATTACATATTTTTGGATTGAGGTTAATTGAGTTGCATTAAATTGGATGTGAAAATTGATTTATTCTTGCATTTAATTCATATTTATTGAATGATTTGAGATTCTTCTCTCTTGTAACTCCATAAATGATGAAAGTATCTTTTTACAGGAAAATTATTGGGGTGCTTTTTGGGCAAATGTTCTGGAAGCATCAGATCTATAGCCAGGCACCCAGAGCTTCCAGTGATAGCATCTTGTGGTGAGTATGTTGTATTGTTTTACCTTTATGTTAATTTGCATTGGAACTCATTCTGACATACATACATACTCACAAAACACCATTTGCACACGCACACGCACACGCACACGCACACATACACACGCACATCAAGAGAGAGAGGTCTGTAGTCTGAGTTTCTTATTGTGTGTGCATATCCTCTTTTTCTTTCTTAGTTTATACTCAATCACTTGCTATATTACCTCGTAAGCAATGAAAACCTTTTATTCTCGTATTATTGTTATTTTTTTTTCCTGAAAGTCATTTCCTGTATTAATATTCTAATTAAAAGAAGGGTGTGTGCAGTTAGCACTTCATCATGTGTGGGTTCACTTAATTTTATGGAATCATCCTTTAGCCTTTTGAGGTTAAGTTTGTTTGTCTTAGGACCAATTTTTCTTGACCATCAAAACTGAGAACTTGACTAATTTCTAGGACTGGACAGTTATCTACGCTTATGGGATATAAAGACTCGGCAACTTCTGTCTGCGGTATGTTCTTATACTTTATGATTATGAAGAGTTGTTAGAATTTCTTGCTGAAAGACAGGGCTGAAGATATGTGCTAGTTTTAAACTCTTATAGTTATTTTTTGGCCTTACTAGAGTTACATTTTTGTAGCTTGTTACTCATTGTTTTAGCATCCCAAATTTTCTTACCTAATGCTCAAAACTCTTTGTTCTACCTTGAGGCCAAGAACAAATCTAGGCTGTGGTAGAGATGAGTGAATCAGTGACATAGCTTTTTTGCATTCAATGCTAAAAAATTGTTGTTCTAACCATTTGATCTTTTATTTTATTTTATTGAAAGGAATCAGTAAATCCATTTCTGAGGGTTTCGCAAATTCGTTGGATATTATGTTAATGAAAATTGAAGTTTTTTTCTGCTTTCATTGATAGACTCAAATGATTGAAGCTACCATTCATTTGAATATTGTATAAAGTGAGATGCTGCCATCAGCACAGTACTTTGAATCTAAAAGGGACATTAGTAATCTGCATGTGATGAATCCAAGCAAGATGGTCAATTAACCTGATGGCATAATGTTGAAAACATTGAGCAAAAAGGTTTAATGGTGAATGTATATATTTAAGTGCATTAATCTTATGCATGGTGCACTCATATACTTGGCTGTAAAGGTCTGCTTAGGGATGGTGCAGTTAAACTTTTGGCTGGAAAGGTCTGCTTTCCAATTGAAGCCTAAGCATTCCTAAACATGCACTGACTCTTGGTCCACAAGCCTAATGACTGCCCCTTATTTGGACCTATGTATTGCTATGAGTTTCATTGTTTGAATCTGTGGCCCTGACACCTGTGAGGTTGACACTTTTACAGAGCTCATGCATGTATTGTAGATAGTCTTTTCATTTATGATTTTATAAGCTAATGCGCTACACTGCATAAATTTCCATCATCTTATTTTTATTGTCTTCATCATGTAGGTTTTCCTGAAGCAGCATCTTACAAATGTTGTCTTTGATTCCAATTTTGCTGATGAAGGTTAGTTTTCTGTTTTTGTCTTGTCCGTTATGGACCAAGCCAATAGTATTGTTTCTTGTACTATGATTATTCTATTAGTGGCATGTTACATTTCGTGAACAAGGAATGATTGGGGGGACAGGTACCAGTAATGTAGTTTGAAGCAATTTATTGTTCATATGATCTGAGTGATTATTCTAACACTGGGCTGGAGCTAATGAGCTTTAGCTCAAATGACACATGCTCCTCCCTCATTAGTGGGATGGAGGGTAAGGTAGTGAGTTCAAGACTCACGAGATGTGTATAGCTTACCAATGAGGAAAGGTCTTATCACTTTGCCCCCACCCGGGATGCCTCAGCAATAAGGGAGAGTGCCTGGATAACTGTAAACCCAGAAGTCTTTGATTCAATTCCTAGCTGAGGTATTTTGCGATTTACTTGATGCCTGCTCAGTGGGGGTATGTAGGCATCCTGGGTTGACCCCTCAGTGGTGGTCCCACTGGCCCATACCTTGAGGGGGTTCCTTGTCATAAAAGAAAAAAGAAAAACAAAAGGTCTTATCCTTTATAATGAAGTTACTAAAAAACAATGCAAAAAGTTGACTTTTACTTCAGTTGTCAATTTAGTTCTTAAGATTTATTTTTATTATTTTAGTCCCTCGCTATGTCAAAATGATTCAATCTGGTACTTCTGTGTTGATTTTTTTTTCCTTAACTACTACTCATCAAATGACAAGATCTATTAAACGGGGCAACCATTGAATGTTTTCAGTTAAAATTTGAATGAAGGAAAAAAAAATTTTAAATGCAGTCATTTAGTAACAAATTTGGATGAAAGGACTAGATTGACAAAAATTAAAGCTTAGGGACTAATTTGACAATCGAAATAAAAGTAGTGGAGTAAATTTAATTTTAGCCCAATTTTATTAAAAGAGGGTTTTTAGGGGATCAAATATGCTTTAAATTTGATAGGGATATATGACATCTGACTCCAGTTTTTGAAGTTGCTCGACCCTGAAGTTTGGTACACTTTTTAGTTTACATGATGGTTACCTTAATTGGTCCTCTTATGCAAAGCTAGTTATATAATATTATAATGTCAACATTAATCCACACCTACTAATTATACATTCCTCATTCTTATGAGCAGAAGTTAAACCTTCTGTAACAGCAGATCTACCTCTAAATGCTGAAAAAATTGCTAATGAGACTGAAATCAGAGATGAGGAAGAAACACTGCCTGTGAAAAGAAAAAAGGCATCAAAAGAAGATGAAAGAAGGAAGAAGAAAAAAGCAACGAAAGAAAATGAAGGAAACAAGGTCAAGGAGGCATCAAAAGAAAACGAGGGAAGCAAGAAGTTAAAATCCAAGAAAAGCAAAAGATCAAAATGTGAGATTCATGATGAATCATGATTCAGATTTATTACGTGAGCATGCTTGTGTGTAAAATCCAAAGCGCTGGAGTCAAATGTTGACATGCATTATGACTAAAGAAGGTATGGTGAAAGAAGCCAAAGATTGGAGTGCGCGCAGTTGGTGTGTGTCCTATTTTTGCAGGAAGAAAGACATTAGGAGTACAGGAAGCCTTCATGTATCATTAACGTATGGGCCAGGGACGGAGGCATTAATTGACCAGGGGGGCAATGGCCCCCCCTAAATTTTTTTTAAAAATATATTAGTATAAATATATATGCATTAATTTTAGCAATTTTATTCTATAAAATTACATTTTCCCCTCTTCACAATATCATTGATCCTTTTTAGAGTAACGTTACAGTTATAAACTTATCTACAATATTTTTATAAACTGTTGATGTACAAATTCTTATTGGTTCGCATCTGGGCCTATTGCTTGCATCACTTTTTTATTTACCAATAATCATTCACTATATCAGCAATATAATACTTCTAGCACTTTCCTCATTTTAAAGGCCATTAAAAAATTTATAGATTTAAAATCTAAAACAATATATACTAGCTCAAAAACATTTGTACAACAACAAAAATCACCTATAGTAAAGCTAAAAAAAGTTAAGTTTAATTAATCAATTTTACTCAAACAAACAATTGGCCTTTTAAAAAGTATTAAATAGAATAATTTTGTCTTTACCCAATAAATGCACATATTAAAAACTAAAAAAAAAAAAAAAAAAAGTCGCCGAACTAGAGGTCAGAGTCGCCCCCTTCACTTAAAATCTTGAAATCTTGGCTCCGTCACTGGTAAGGGCGGATGTTTTTGTTATTTATTCTGCTAGGAGGTGAGACTAAGAAGCAAGTAGATGACCATATTGTAGCAAAATGACAATGTTAATTTATTCGGTTTGTGGACCTGTTTTTCTTATTCCTGACTAGCATGGGAAAGTCCAGAAATGAAGTTTTGTTTTCTTTTGTTTTGAAAGAGATAGTTATGCTTAATCAGTGACTGGTTAACGCAAATTAACATGAGGATAATGAACTAGTGGACGAAGTTAATGCTTCATTTTGATTGAATTAAAACAATGACTTATCCTCTTGCTCATTAATGCCCACCATCCAAATTTCTTTTCTTACTACTAGTCTTATTGAAGCAACTGGTTGGTGATGTATTGTGCCCGGAGCTGGAAATGGATATCCAATACACTATACTATGCCGGCCTGTTTGATGCATAGGTTTTCCTTTAGGACATTTTCCATTTCCATTGTATTCACGTTGATAATCTACTAAATGCCAATGGTAGGAGAAAGTATTTCATGTACCGAGCGTATGAAACATTTGTCTCACTGACAAGTGAGTCTCAGTGAGACAAAAGCCTCATGCACCCGGTGCGTACAAGACTTTTGACAGTGGTGGATATCTTGTTAAATGGGAGCTCTCTAGCATGTCTGCAAATTGAATCTTCTAAACAACCGACTCTTCTAAACATCCGTACCTTTAGCATTCCAGTTAACCACTTTTGAAAAAACCCTACATCCAATCCTTTATTCCATTTAAATATTCTTTATTCATTTATGTTATTATTTTCTTAATCCAAATTGGGGGAGCAACATATGAATTATTACCACAGCATTTTACCTCATCAGGCATTTACAAAATACCACAAAGAGAACCTCTCCCTGAAGCTAAAACTTCATAGTTCTTCAATATGCCTAAATCCCCCCAAACTTGCCAAGTTTGGTCCCCAACAAAAAAAACCCCCTCTAAGATCATTTATTGAAATCAGTTACTGCATGCACATTGTGGGGAAAAGAAAGGTCGCTGATGATCAGAGGATTCACTTTCCACAGATTTTGGCTTCACCATCTTGAAGTTTGTAAGGATTGACTTCAGGTGTGGAACCTTGCTTTTGGGCAAGAGTGAGGAACAAGCAATTAATCACAGCACTTTGGATGCATAGCATCTAGAATAGTTTCCTTGCTAATGTGGAAATCGATCTAACATTTATTTGAATAACATGATTGCTGCATCACCAATTACAAATTTGGAGCTCTTACTCTTATGAGGTTTGTCAACTTCCACATTTTAATTACGAAAAGCATCAGTACAAATAAAGATAAAAAAAAGACATGCTTTACTGAACAGTCAACTGCTCAGCTATGCTACAATAGCAGTACAAGCACAAGAGTATATTGCATCAAATAACACTACAAGCAGAAAGCAAAGCGGGGGAGAAAAAGATTGCAGCATCAAATTACTGAGATGTAGATTCCTCTTTCTTCTGTGACAAGTACCTATCAAAAAGAAAGCACACAAAGGGTCTGTTTGGATAGAACTTATTGCTGAAAACTGAAAACTGAAAATACTGTAGCAAAATAATTTTAAAATGTGTGAATAGTACCGCGGGACCCATTTTTAATGAAAAAGTGACTGAAAAGTGAAATTTGTGGGTTCGTAAACAGTGCACGGATGCACTGTTCACGGAAGACAAGTCAACATCTGCGGCTTGGAAAAAAAAAAAAAAAGGCTTGAAACGCAAAACGCAAAACGCAAAACGCAGCCCCCTTTTCAGTTGAATCCAAACACATTCAAAATATCAATTGGGAGTGCTGAATATTTTCATTAGTGTAAAAACAGTGTACAATTCAAACTGTCCCTGAGCTTGCCAAGAGCCTAATGGCTTAATGGTACTGTCTAGTCTCCTAAGTAGGGAGAACCTAGTTTTGAGTCCCCCTACCCATTTGTAGTAAGCCAAAAATAAAAAAAATAAGAACACCCTGTCCCAAGACCTGGCACAAAGTGGTGGATGAAGCTGGAATATGTCTCAGACTCTCAGATTCAAATTTCACCAATCAAGATCATTTTAAAAATATTTGTATGATGAATGGGTAATGCTCTTAAGAGGAAGGTCATATTAATGTCCATATCTTTTGGAATGTTCAAGAAAATGTAAAGCAATTGAAAATTTGAAATCACCATCAAGGCATCAACTGCCACTGATACTAGATAGTGCTGATTCTGATGAGATTTCTTTTATATAAGCAAGTATAAGGTATTATATGTAACTCTGAAAAAGAATAACACAAAGGCACCACTATAATTTTATTCAATTGTTTCCTTTATGGGCCACCATAATGAAACCAAATTCCAAACAGTCTCTCTTAAGCTATCAAATGAATGGTGACTTTGATGCCAGCAGGTTAAGTAGACCCTGGGTCCTCATTTATAAAATAAGTAGTATATTTATCTTATTCAATCCACATTCAGAGTATCTCCAATTATAGCAAGAACTTATATAACATGGGAAAAACATCTTTCTCAAACACCTCTTAGTGAGACAGAATTATATCAGAGAAACAGAGGTAGTCCAACTCTAATCACAACTCAGTAAAACTTACCCTTGGCCCTTTGCCCATCGTGAGAGTTGATAGAGCTGAACGGTCTCATTTGAGACATGGCATGCTAGAAGTAGATAGTTGCGAGGCTGTACCATCCATGCAAATCTCATGAAAAGTGCCGAGTAGATACACATAGCTACAAGCACCAACATTAAATGTGACAACAAAATCTAGACCATAACAAAAGAAATCGACAAAAATGCAAACTCTTTCCAAAAACCAGACATGTTCAACCTCCTGTCATGTTGCCGGAAATCAATTCTGGAGGTTTATTCATATCTGCCAACCCCTGTCAAATCCACATAACATTGCATTTCAGATGACCATCTGTGTATTCTAATCACACAACTATTAATAATTCAATCGATTAAAAGAACACATGAACATTCATTTGAATTGCTGCATACTCTAAAACCCATTTGGCGAAAAATTCAATCTTGATCACATCATCAGCTAAACAAACAAAAAATTCAATATCTACACTTAAACAGAAAAACCACAGAATCAAGGAGTCAAGAACATACAGCAGCGACGAAACCCCAATTAGCAACAGGTCCCCAAAAGTGAGTTGTTTTCGGACCAACCGGACTGTTCCAGAATGCTCGGAACGAAGCCATGTATGACCAAACCCTGCTTCAAATAGCACTCTAAACAGTCAAAAATTTTTAAAAAGTCAACAACCCAACATTGATAACTATCAAAATTTTACAAATAATGACAAAAATTCAATACCCAATTGCATAACTTTTTTTCTGGTTTTCAAATTTAAGCAACATTTTACATGTTAATTTAGCTTGAAACCAAAACTTTCCCTACAAATGTAACAATCTAAAGTACTAAAAAAGAAATGAAATTTAGGGAAAATGAAAAAAAATAAGCAACTTTCAAAGAAATTAGAGCTGGGCAGTTATCAAAGATGCTAAATTTAGAGATTTAATACAAAACTAATCGAAAAAAATATAGAGAAATTAGATTAAGATTGAGCTCCCTTTACCTAAGACCCTAATTTCCAGAGTATTCACAATTAAAAGTTCGATGATGATTATGATAGATTGATGATGTGTGTGTTTGAGAGATACCTGAGAAATCGCCGGGGAAAGTAGTGAGATCGCCGATTGGGTACAGAGAGAGAGAGAGAGAGAGTTTGGGTATTAAGGTAAAACGAAACGTATCTCTTTTTTGGATCTAATATGTATGAAAGACAGAGGTTTTACTTTTGCCCAATCATGTGAAGCCATGTGGCTATTTGCTGATATAAATATACTGGTAAAGATCAAGTTTTTCTGTCAAAAAAATAAATAAAATTGAGAAACATCAAAAAAAGAAAAGAAAGTAAAGATCAAGTTTTCTCCAATAATATAGTATAAGTTTTTTTTTTTTTTACAAGAATAATATAGTATTAAGTTTTTTGATGAATGAATGATATAGTATAAGTTGGGTCTAATTTCTTCTCAAAAAAAAAAAGAAAAAAAGAAAGAAAAAAAAAAGAGTTGGGTCTTAATTGTGTGCATTCATATATTTGCTTTTGCTGTAATTAATAGAAAAATAAAACATATTAATTACTATATGAGTGATTTTTTTAATTTTTAAAATTTATAGTACATTAATAGTTGGGATTTGGATTTTTGAATGTCTATATGCTAATTAGTTGAATAACAAGATTCTTTAAAAATGTACTTTTGAAACAACAATAGGCATAAAATGTAAGAGAAAAAAGAGATTTTTTTTTTTGTTGAGAAACCAGAAAAAAGAGAATTAAGTGCTATATCTAAGGAAGCATAACAAGTTTATTGTCTTAATATAAGTATATTAGGGGTTTATTGACTTAATTCTTCCTAACATATACCCAAATACTCAATATTAGGGATTGTGTTTTTCCTAACATATAGTCATTGTAAATTTTTTATTAGCAATAAAATTTCTTCTAGTTTCATTAAAAACAAAAAAGCCTTATAAATTGATGCGTAGACTTTAAACCAAAAAAGAAAAAGAAAAATAATTTTGTTTTATGATGTTAGAGCATTCACATTAGTCTCATCAATTTGATATTTCAGCAAAAATTTACCTAAACTCAAATGAAATAAGCATACATTAGTTTCACTAAATTAACTAAAGTTTTTAAAGATGATAATCTCATTGGTACATGTAATGAGCCTCTATTTACATTTCATTAAATTTCGATGTTGATAAACTATTGAGACTAATGTATGTATATAAAAATAATAGATAGTTTTGGCTATGGCAAAACTCAAAAGGGGTATCGGTGTTATGATCCTGTTTCTCATCGTCTTCGTATCTCCCACAATGTTGTCTTTTGGGAACATCGTTTCTTTGTCGAGCTCTCTCACTTACATCTTTTTCCAGATGAGGCACATATTCCTTCTGTAACTACTCCTGATCCTCCTACAGTTGCTCCTGATTCTCCTATAGACTTCTCTGTCCAACCACCAGATATCATTGATCCCTTTCTTAGTTCACCCTTTAATGAACAGGTGGAAGATGAACAGGTCGAAGACAAGCTACCCAACCCTAAGCTTGGGTCCCCTACTCCTACTCTGCTTGAAGATCTTGCACAAGATATTCCACCATGTCACTCAACTCGGGTAAGATCCATTCCTGCACATTTACTTGACTATCATTGTTACACTGTCCTTGCTACTCTGCACGATCCTCACACCTATCGTGAGGCTTCCATTGACCCTTTATGGCAGATTGCAATGAAAGAGGAACTTGATGCATTATCTAAAAACCATACTTGGGATTTGGTGACACTCCCTCTTGAGAAATCTGTGGTTGGTTGTAAGTGGATTTACAAAATTAAGACTCGCTCTGATAGGTCCATTGATCGCTACAAAACTCGTCTTGTTGCAAAAGGTTTTACACAGGAGTATGGGATTGATTATGAAGAGACCTTTACTTCAGTTGCTCATATCTCATCTATTTGTGCCCTCTTAGTTGTTGCTGTTGCGAGTAAATGAGACATTTTTCAGATGGATGTCAAAAATACGTTCCTTAATGGGGATTTAAGTGAATAAATTTATATGCAACCTCTCTTGGTCGCTCTGTGAATCAAATAAGATTTGTCACATTTGACGTGCACTTTATGGCCTTAAACAAGCTCCACGAGCTTGGTTTGCCAAATTCAACTCTACTATCTCTCGCTTGTGTTACATGGCTAGTCATTATGATTTTACCTTATTTCTTCGTCGCACTGACAAAGACATTATTTTATTTCTCCTGTATGTGGATGATATTATCATAATTGGTGATGACCTCAGTGGCATTCAAGAACTCAAGGATTTTCTCAGTCAGCAATTTGAGATGAAAGATCTTGAACATCTCAGCTACTTCTTGGGTCTTGAAATCACTCATTCTACAGATGGCTTTTATATTACTCAAGCCAAGTATGCCTTTGAACTCTTGTCTCGAGCTGGACTTACTGCTAGCAAGACTGTTGATACTCTAGTTGAGCTTAATGTGCATCTAACTCCCTCAGGAGGGAAACCATTGTCTAATCCTTCTCTTTGCAGACGCTTGGTTGTCAGCCTAGTTTATCTCACTGTCACTTGTCCAGACATTTCCTATGTTGTTCACTAGGTGAGCCAGTATCTGTCTGTTCCACGATTGACTCCTTATGCTGCTGTTCTACACATTCTTTGATACCTAAAGGACACTCTCTTTCATGGTCTTTTCTACTCTGTTCAGTCTCCTCTTATTCTCCGTGCATTTTCTGATGCTGATTGGGCAGAAGATCCCATTGATCACAGGTCCACCACGAGTTATTACTTTCTTCTTGGTTCTTCTCTGATTTCTTAGCGAAGCAAGAAAAAAACTCATGTGGCCCGCTTTGGTACTGAAGCAGAATATCATGCCCTTGCTGATACCACATCTGAGCTTTTTTGGCTACGATGGCTTCTCAAAGACTTAGGTATGTATACATCCTCTGCTACTCCTCTTTATTGTGACAACCAGAGTGCCATTCATATTGTTCACAATAATGTCTTCCATGAACGGACTAAACACATTGAAATCGATTATCATTTTATCTGTTATCATCTTGTCCATGGTGCTCTCAAACTGATCTTAGTCTCCTCTAAAGATCAACTTATAGATATCTTCACCAAGTCACATCCTAAGGGACGCCTTCGTACTTTGGTTGATAACCTCAAGTTGGTCTCACATCCACCTTGAGTTTGAGGAGGCTGTTAACGTGTATAGTGTTGTGGGTTTTAGGCCCAACTAAATTACTTATATAACACACATTCTTGTACTATACTCTTACTTGTACTGCACTCATATACCTCCTATATAAAGGCACTCATGTATATTCTTTCACAGGAAATATAATACAATCATTCAGTATTTCTAACATCTTTGTTCTTTGTCGTTGAAATTGGATGTGATATTTATTATCAAGTATATTGACATAATTTGCTTCTATGCTTGCTTCGTACAAACATCTATTTGTTTTATATCAAAAATTTCATTTTTACAGGAATGGTGTGAATGTTAAAGGATATTTCTACTGGTCTCTATTCGATGACTTTGAATGGGGGGATGATTACCGTTTGAGATTTGGGCTTTACTGCATTGATTTCAAGGACAACTTGAAGCGCATTCCCAAACAGTCAGCTTTGTGGTACAAGGATTTCATCCTTAAATGCAACAACACTAAAGCCTAGGAAAATGTGTCTTGTGTGTGTGTATATATATATATGCATAATCTCTCTTACATGGTTATAGAGTTTATATGTTGTGAGATAAATGATGTATATGTCCAATGTAGGAAATAATTATTGAAAGCTTAGATATTGGTTAATTGCGCCCCAATTTTCTTGCATTGAGTTGCCTATGAATGCAGCAAGCTTGGACATATCATAAATTTTATTATATAAGTTGATGTATCAGTTACCAATCACACCACCGCGCATCATTGGTGCGGTGATCACTCTACAAGTATAAATACTTGTGGGGTGTGGAGGGCAAGAGTCGGGGTTCAAGTTTCCAAGAAAGAGTTTCACACACATATACACTTAGATTTAGGCTAGAGTAAAAATTCTATCTTGTGTAAAAAAAAAAAAAAAAATTATTTATTGTGTTGTTGAAGTGTATTAATCACATTTATTACCATGTTAATTTATAAACCTTTGGTAATAAAGCAAAAAAGTAATTTTAGCAATCTCCAAGTTCAATTCATTCTTGTCATATTGTTCGTATAATTTATTTTAATATTCTATGTGAAAGTATTATTTATATGGATGAAGAAAAGAAACAAGAAAAATGATAATATGTCTATGCTCATGTTCCAAGGGAAACGAAACCTGGAGGCAACACATAGTAGACAAAGGATGCTAGTGGGCTAGCAAAGTTTAGATTACCATTTGGGCCTGATGTAATACCAGCAAAACAACTTTAAATTACATTTAAAAACAAACAGACAACTTTTCTTTTATACCAAATCTCAGTTGGGAAAGTGAATTGTGTGAAAACTTTCTAACCTGATTTTCTTGATCAGATAAATACCTTCAATGCCTATATATATGCTACATTTAAATCTAAATTGTATTGTAGCTTGTGGTTTCCAGTTAGCTTAACTAGTAAAGTCTTCAATCCCTGCTTACACCAAAAACTTATTAATGTCTTGGTCTGATGATAAAGAGTTATCATTTCATAGAAGTGGAAACGTTAAAGTTATTACAAATTTTACTATAAATTTTTTTTACAGATTGAAGTGGTAAAGAATGTTATGAGTATTCAAGTTAGGAATGAACAAATGAAGAAGACATTATAGTAATGGCTTGGTTTTTTTTTTTGAGATCCATTGCTTTGAAGTTAGAGAAATTAGGAAAAAGCAAATGACCACCATATACTTCTGCATAATTGAATGACCCACATCTTACATTCCTGATAAAAGAAAATGACCTTCCTCGAATCTTCTTGGATCCCCTGTAACCCTGTTTGAACCATCACCTGTACTATTTATGATTTCAGAATGTTGTGTTTTCTAGTAGATCTGGATACTCAAACCGAATCACCAAAAAGATGTGCTATTTATGATTTCAGAATGTCGTCATTTTCTAGTAGATCTGGATACTCAAACTGAATCATCAAAAAGATGTACCTCACATTAAAAAGAAGCATACCAGAAAACATAAAGCGGGACTAGAAAATTTGATGGTAGTATATTAGAATGTGAACGAGGGTTTCAAAAGAAACAAAAAGTCAAACAATCATCATAATTCCTTCCCATAATAACCTAGTACGTATGGGATATGGGGACTATACACATGAAAAAATAGTCAAATACCCGAAGAGGTTTAGATTCTCTCATTTGTCCAAAAAAAAAAAAAAACCCCAAAAAGTTTGCAAGGAGAAGGAAACAATAAATGTAGGAGTAATAAGGAAAATGAAAAAAAAAATGTCATTATTCAGCATTAAATTGAGAAAACCACCACCGCGCACTCTTGGTGCGGTGGTCACTCCACAAGTATAAATGCTTGTGAGGTGTGGACCGCAAGGGTCAGGGTGTCTTTAGGAGAGAGCTTCACACACATATACAGGAAAAAAATTAGTTTACTAGTTAAGCTAAACTAGTTTACTAGTTAAGCTAAACTTATTAGTGTTTCATTTAAATGTCAAAGTTTCTAAAATGCTTCATTTGACCCTATAGTTTCATATAGTTTTATTTAAACCTTAGAGCTTTGGTAAGTTTCATTTAAAATTCAAAATTTGAAATAAGTTTCACTTAAACTAACCAGCCATGTCATGTTTAATGGTGTTAACAAAAAAAAAATAGTGATTAAAGGTTTAAATGAGACATCTTTAAAAACTTTAAGTTTTTTTTTTTCATGAGATTTTTTTTTTTTTTTTAAAGATTTAACATTTTGAAATTTCAAGGTTAAATGAAACATACCCAAAATTTTAAGATTTAAAAAGTAATTTATCAAAAAATTTAAAGAGAGATGGAAGATTTGTTGAGAAAAATATAGGAAATAATAAATGTATAAAGTTTTTTTTTTTTTTCTAAAGAAAAAAGACATTGCAGATTTTATTAATCATGACAAACTTCCATGTTTAAGTGAGTTCCAGTTAGCTCAACTGGTAAAGTCTCTGATGGTTGTATAGAAAATCTGGAGTTCAATCCCTGCCTACGCCAAAAACTGATTGGTGTCTTAGTCTGATGATAAAGAGCTATCCCCGTCTACACCAAAAACTAATTTGTGTCTTGGTCTGATGATCAAAAACTATCATCAAGAGTGGACGCCATAAGTTGAAACTCTTTCAACCAAAAAAAAAAAAAAGCTTCCATGTTCAATATCAACAGGGAAGTCCTCAATCTAAGCTATAAACCTAGGATGAAATTTCAGCTGTCTAGCTAAGGAATAAGCTGCTACATTACCTGGTCTTCTTACATGTGAAAACTGGAGCCATTGAAATTCAGCAGCTAGAAACAGAGAATCCTGTATAAGATAACCAAAAGGAGTAGAAAAACACTTTTTCCGTTGCTGAAAGCCTATTAATAGGGATGAAGAGCACAAGCCATGGTTCTCTATAGCTATGCAAGTAAGCAAAGTAATGACACAGATTCCAAGGAAGCTTTGTGAAATCCTTGTTGATATGGTCATCAAACAAAAGCACTCATAATCTTCATTGTACGGACACTTCATTTGGAGTGTCAAACCTGTATCGTATCAATGTCATATATGTATCGTATCAATGTCATATATGTGTTGTAACGGTGTCCTATTTGCCGTATCATGTTATAATTTTCCAAAAATTACTCGTGTCGCCATATCGTACCCGTACCCCTGTTCGTGTCCATGTCTGTGTCCATGCATCTAATTATAGTTCAATACAAGGATATAATTGTAGCTTTTGCACAATGCTAAATGAGATAAAACCATTTATCTTTATCACTTCCTCAAAGATAGTAGATTAGTAGTCCATTTTTGTGAGCTGTAGCCTTAAGAAGGTTGCCAAGTACTTAATATTAGTACTTAACCTAATCAGTTTAACACTTTAAGGAAGAAATTTTAGTTTGAGCATGAATCTAGTTCTAGGTTGGCAAGTAATATTAGAACCTAATATTATCACTTAACCATTTTTGTGAACGGTTAGTTTGCTTAGTTAGGTTAATCTCTACCAGGTTGGGCATGAATCTGTCCTTATATTGGAGTGCAATGTGGTTGTTATCTTATATTTGATAAAACTTTTATCATATATATAGTTAAAATAGCAAGAGAAAGGGTTGTTAAATGAATCATCAATCTTCTAACAAAAATAGGCTTTAATTCTATTTTGCTTTTTAGCACGAGGCAAAATCAAGTTCAAATTTTTATGTTTAAGGTTCATATAATCATAATTTTTTATGTTTACATTTGATTCATAAATTTTTTGAATAAGCTCAAGTTTGTTTACGACTTTTGTAAGTACTCAGAAAATGAAGGTCCAAGCCCATTAAGAATAGTGATACCTTGTCCTTCAGACTAAGCTCAAACAATAGAATTTCTATAGAAAGTGGGAAAACAATTCAGGTGCATTCAAAGCTAAGTTCAAGTCTAAAGCCAAAGAACTCAATGTAATAGAGAGATGTAATTCAAGTAGTAGCTAAGAATAGTGCTCTCCTCGGGTTTGTTTGAGGATTTGTTTCTTATACACGAATATTCCAGATTTTACACAAGATCTCACACTGTTTACTTCACTATTTCTTAGAGGAAAAGTGTTCAACAAACCCTTATTTGGGAGGTTCCTCCCCCATATATCCTTCCTACTTGCATCCTAACCCTTCACCTATATGCCTCAAGGCTATTCTCAGGATACTTGTCCCATCAAAACTCTACTGAATGTGGTAGAAGGGGCTGCTAGCTGTGAAGTCACTGTTCAGGTGTCATTTCATCATTAATGCAGTTGATAAAATTGCTACAGGGCATTCAATGCGAAGGGGGGAGGTATACCTTTCCAGGAAGCTTCCTCCCACAATCTTTGTCCCCCTTATGTTCCTTTCTCTTCTCCCTGAGTTTTCATGAGACACTAACTATCCTGTCTCCACTCCTATCTTCGGGTCGGCGAAGTCCTCGTAGCTAATATACTTCTTTGGGTGGGATTATGCGAGATATTCAGTGTTCTAATCCTCTTCGGTCCTCGGAACTCCCACAACTTTCATAAGCTCATTGACTTTCACTTGTCCAAATATAGGAAAGTGTACTCCGCAAAATCACTATGCACTTGATGGTATACAAGTAGTATTTGCCTTTTTTGTGAATTTGTTTCTGCTCCTTCAAAATACAAAGTTCATATACTATATCATGCCAATCATATTGAGGTTGTTGAAGTTTTGCGCAAATAATTTGAGTATTTTTTTTTCAAACAATAACAAAGTTTATCTTTAAATCGGTTTAGAAAAAAAATTCAATCCATTAGATGACAACTTTTTTTTTTTGAGAGAGAGTTTCAACCTATGGCGTTCGCTTCTGATGATAGCTCTTTATCATCAAACCAAGACACCAATCAGTTTTTGGTGTAGGCAGAGATTGAACCCCAGATTTCTTATTCAACCATCAGAGACTTTACTAATTGAGCTAGTTGGAACCCACATCCATTAGATGACAACTCAAACAACCATTTACGTGTATTTTTGATCTCGTGACTTTTTTAATAAGTCATAGAACTTGTCAAAATAATTTAATGGATCATGTGATCTAAAAAGCATCAATAGTTGTATAAATCGTCATATGATAGGTTGAATGAGATTCCTATTAAACTTGAGTAAAACTTTGTTCTAAAAACATTATATCATTAATTTACATGAGATAACATTATAATCATAATTAAAATGCATTCAATTTTGAGTTTTCGAATAAATATGAGAAAATAATTCTTGAAGAAGTGGAATTTATATTTATATTTTTTAGTAGACATTTTAGGGTATAGTAATTAGTAACAACCAAAAGAAACTCTATCTATAAGATTATAGTAACTAGATTTTAAAATAATTTCAAGAGTCATAGAGCAATAGAATCTAATTTATCTCACCCAAAAAAAAAAAAAAAAGATTATAGAACATACTATTGCACTTCGCTTAACTATGAAAGTATCATATAATCTGATCAACTTGCACAAAAAAACGTATATATTACATTACTTAATGAATTGGAAAAAGAAACACAATATAACTAAAAGACACATTATCTATTGGGTTAAGCAACCAAATACTAAAAACAATTAATGAAATTATTGATTTCTCAAAATAATTTTGATTATAAATTTATATACTAAGGTTTTGTTTGGGATCCACTTATTTACTGAAATTGAAAACTTTTCGCTAAAAGTACTGTAGATAAAGGTAAATGTTAGTTGAAATAATATACTGAGACCCATGAATAGTGTCAAAAAGTGTAATGAGACCCATGAATAGTAGCAAAAATAAGCTAAATAGTAAAATAAGTTGGCAAAAAAAAAAAAAAACCTAGCCAAATAGACACTAATACTTAATTGTATATTTATTAGATGTTTTATTTTTCTTGCTTTTTTCAACAACTAGTGTGAGGTTTTTGCCCTCGCCCTGCATGGTTTTGTCTTACCCCATCCCCGCCTTTTGGGGCCTCGCGAACACACTCCCCACCCTGTAAAACTCTATTTCTTGTTGATTTGCCCATAACTATTACAATTGTTTTTTAATATAAATATAACATGTTTTGTTAATAAAAATATACTTGAAATTACAAATAAATTTATCCCATCAAATCAAATTAATTTTTAGAAAAAAATTGAATAATATTATTAAAGTGTTTAACAAGAAAATATCCCAACAAAAATAAAATTTTCATAATACAAAATAAATGATTCAATAGTATATAAATTTTTTTATAGTAAAGATAAAAGAAAATGTTAAAATTGATACCTTATTTCCAACCTTGCTAGAGAGAGAGAAAAAAAAAAAGAGGCAAAAAACTTTGTTGGGTAGAATAAAATAAATTAATGGTATGTTTGTTTAAATAGTAGGGTTTTAGGGTATAAAAAATTTACAATTTAACCTTATCAATATAGGGCGGGGCGGGGATGGGTATTGGGGTGAGGTGGGGTGGGACGAGGCAGGTTAGGTCTAAAAATTCTAAACCCATTGCCGTGGTGCGTGACTAAAATTTTACCCCATTCCCGCCCCACCACCTTTGCGGAGTGAGGAAAATCCATGCGGGGCGAAATGAGGAGGGGTGGGTCAAGTGGGGTGGGACAAAATTGTCATCCCAAGTACATGGTTTTGTAAAGCTACAAACCTATTAACATATTATATATTTCTCATTAAAAAGGTAGTATATTATATATACATACATTGTTCTCTTATAGTTGGGAGTTGGGACAAGCGGATTTAAACCTAGATGTCCCCGTTAAAAATACAAAATACCCAAAAATACCAATTGAGCTCTGTTCTTGTAATTGTTCTACTTTGTCACTTTCACCTACTTAAAAAGGGTGAAAAAAAAATTATCAGTACATTCTTATCCAAAACTTGACAATGGACTGTTGCAATCGTACAATCATGCCCCAATTTATCAAGCCGCACATTCCACATTGAAAAATAAATAAATGAATGGTAGAAATTGAATATGGTCCAGACCTCATTTAATGAGTCAATGAACCAAACACTGATCCAAGAAGATCCGAAAAGCAATGGCTTAAAACATAATAAATGGATAGAAACAAAGGATATCTGATGCTTAACACAGATTTGAATTTTTTTTTTAAACCGATGGAGAAGTACAGTCCAAGTCCAGCCACCCAAAATATATATATATATATTTCAAGTTTTACTTAATATTTTTTCCTGTTTTTTCCTTGATAATTTTTTTTCCTATTGACTAATAATTGAACTTAATTAATACTCTTATTATAGATAAAGAAATAAGCCTTACTGGTTAAAATTTTAGAGCTTTCTTTTATTTGAGGGCCTTAATTACATAAACAGTGGCCTAACTTGTTTAGGGGATGGAAAGACAATTCATTATTTCTGGATAAAAACGTAGAACCAAAGAAAGGAAATCTTTTGACCACGTAGACCAACCCCATGGGGGTGGTGAATGGAGGGCCCTAATTGGTAGAAAAAAACCCGCGACCTCTTGGGGTTATCCTACCGGCTATGCAACCCATGTATTAGGATCTTCTTCATTTGTTTTTAAACATATATACAACCCATTTTAGCTTTTTGTAAATTTAAAACTATACAATGTCACATAATTTAAAACTAGATATTACTACTATTTATTATTAGAAGGAAAGATAAACGAAGTGCACCTTGCGTTCTAGCATTGATTTGCACTGAATTTTTTGTCAAAACATAGTACGTATAGAGAGGTTAGCTAAGCTGTGATTAGCCGAAAAGAAGGGATTAGTTACTGTTCAATTTTTGCTGTCCTTGTTCTGAAGAGGTTACCAAAAAAAAAAACAGGTTGTTAATTGAACCAGCAACAGTTTCCATTCCACCCTATGAAACCTAGAGCTTACAGACGAAAAGAGTGCTGAATTCTAGATTTTGCTTAGAAGCCATGGTGACTTCATCAATATCATTTAGGCTATTAGAGGGCCTTGTTGGAATCTCTACAGTCGTTTTGCTTGCCTTCTTATCTGCACATGTTCATGGTTTGTCATCTTCATCCTTTTTTCAAGAAAGATAATTGCTTTCATGGTAAAAAAAATTATGATTTACGTACTTGAAATTACTTTGTAAGCAACAAATTCTTCTTCTTCTTCTTTTTTTAAGTATATATTTGTACTTTTTTGAGTCCTTATTTCCAGCTCTAGTAAAATTTTCTAGGTGATCATTTTGAGTACCATGAGATTATATATGCAGCTTCAATCCCAGGACACTATGTGCTGCTTATTTTAATCAAGATGCACAAAAATCAAAGTCAGCTCATTGACCAAATTTCTGAGCATTGATAATTAGAGAAACGTTTATGCAGCTCATGGCTTCTGCTCTCTGGCAATGGCAATGGTTCTGCCTAAAAAATATGAACCACTGATTAACTTCAGTTCATATTATACTATGGTCTTAACTAGGCCATTAATGCAGCACAGATTAGATGTGCTTGGAATCTTAGATTGATTTGATTCAGCTCTTGATTGTTTGTAGAAAGTTTTCAATTCAAGTGACTTTGATATGTTCTTCTTGGATCCCTGCATTGTGATTTGTGAACATTTCATATTATTTCAACTTATTTTCATTTTAATTCCATCAAACTGAATAATGATTGTTGTAATAAATGTGACAGCCCGGCCTGATTTAAGGGATGCTAATGAACTGTTTATTAGGAAAGCTGACTTCCCAAATGATTTTGTGTTTGGAGTTGCCACTGCTGCTGCGCAGGTACATTTATACTGATGATAAATGACACTAGATCCTCTAAGATTATCAATGGTCATGTTTGTTAATATCAATGACTACGGGTTATTGTTTCTGGTGTAGATTGAAGGATCAGCCAAAGAAGGAGGAAGGGGACCAAGCATATGGGATGAGTTTGCTAAAGATTTCCCAGGTTCGAACAACCTTGGTTATGCTTTCTTCATCGTGTATGACTAAGATATGCATTCTTTAATTATGCGTAATCATGTAGCAAAGTCTAACAACTGGTAATGATATTCTTTTACATTTCAGGAAAAATTGATGGTGGCAGAAATTTGGATACAGCAATTGATTCATATAAGCGATACAAGGTGAGTAAACAAAGTTCTCAAGACCTCTTACCAAGAGACAATAATCTTGAGAGTGTTATTTGCTCAAGAAATGAAACTAACTGGCATATATCTTTATGGAATAATGCTGGATTATAGGAAGATGTGAAGTTTTTGAAGGACCTTGGAGTGCATTCTTACAGATTTTCCATCTCCTGGACCAGAATTTTGCCTAGTAAGTTCTGTATCTAAATTTTTGTTCTTCAAGAAATTTTTTTTTTCTCTTTTCATTTTTATAAAAAAGTACTGCATGTTCTAAAAATAATTTTATGGTTGTATTATATGGTTTAAAATTGAGTTCGTATCTATGAAAATGTGGTCGAATCCTGCTAGACTTTTTTTTTTTGGGAGAATGAATCCTGCTAGACTTAGATGCAGTTTCTAAGACTAAAATTTAAAGGGAATGTATGTTAGGTTAATAAACCTGCTTGATCTTGAGGCCCTTTTGCTTGCCTATTCAAAATTCCAGGGCTAATAAATCATGAAAGCCTTTAAATACATATAGTGCTAAGTTGATTAAGTTTATTTACCACTGCAGCCTGACATTTTTGTTTAACCACTCTACTTTAAAATTTTCTTGTAGATGGGTCTTTGAGTGGTGGAATAAACCAAGAGGGTATTGATCACTACAACAACCTGATCAATGAATTGCTACTAAATGGTAAGAAGCCATTAGTATTTAAATTACAGGGAATTTCACTTAAAAATTTTTCAAAAAACTGACATGCTGTTCTTACAATCTATGTTCTAATGTAGGCATTACACCTTTTGTGACTATATTTCACTTTGATTCGCCACAAGCCCTGCAAGAGAAGTATGGAGGCTTCTTAAGCCGCTCAATCATGTAAGCACCTTTTCTTTCGTTTACATATCTCTACTAGAAGAATTATGGATTTATCAATGTGATTGACTATTAATTATGTTTCCACTTTTTTTTTCTTTTTCCCCAGTGAGGACTTCAAGGCCTATAGTGAAATTTGCTTCAAAGAATTTGGAGATAGGGTCAAACATTGGATTACAGTCAATGAACCATATATTATCTCTTATTTTGGGTATGATCTTGGGCTTGCTGCACCAGGCAGGTGCTCTCTACCAGGGCCACCTGGTCCATGTCCAGCTGGTAATTCATCTACAGAACCTTACATTGTAGCCCATAACCTTCTCCTTGCCCATACTGCAGCTGCTAGGCTCTACAAAAACAAGTTCCAGGTGACATAGTCCTCCATTCTCCATGACTTAATATTGTAATGATTTGATCTATTGATTTTCACTTTTAAGACTATCTTTATTAGGTGTTTTGTTAACTGATACATTCCAGCAAACACAAGGAGGACAAATTGGAATTAGTCTTGTGGGACAATATTTTGAGCCTTATTCAAAATCATCAGAGGATAAAGCTGCTGCAAAAAGAGCTCTTGACTTCAATTTAGGATGGTTAGTAAAGCACCTCAGGCACAATCACATATTTATGTACAGAGTTTTGTTACTTTTAACATTGTTATGGCAGTCAATACATGCATGAAATGGCTCAAATTTATAAGTGACCAATCAAATACTCAAAAGGGCAGGAAATGGATTCTACTTGGAAAAGGCTCAAAACTTAATAAACTAATTTGAATGAAACCATTTTATAGTTCATATTAAATTCTACAAATCTAAAGATGAATCCAATGTCATGTTATTTAAATTTTTAAATGGTATGGTGCTTTGTTCACCGTCAGATCCAAGAAACAAAACCTTAAGCGTGAAATTGACTCTCTGCATTCCCAGTGAAATGTATAGAATCATGTTCCACTATTCATTGAGAAGTAGGCTATTTACACTTCCATTTTAGAAGTTATTGTCACATATAACTATGATTTGTCTTGCAGATTTTAAGATATGTAGTGATTAAGGGATTGTTCTTGTTTAACACTAAATTAGAAAGAAAGTTGTTTGTAATGTTTCTTATCATTAGGTTCTTGAAACCATTAGTGTTTGGTTGTTACCCAAGAATCATGAGACGTTTGGTGAAGGACAGGCTACCCACTTTCACAAAAAAAGAGAAAAAAATGATCAAGGGGTCTTTTGATTTTATTGGCATCAATTATTATACTTCAAGATATGCTAAAAACCTCAAACCAGATCTACATGCAACACCTGAATACAGCATTGACTACTTAACAAATACCACAGGTAAACTTATAGACTACCACATGTAAACTTAATAATACTAGTATGTTAAGAAGACTACTTAATGGTGATCTTGCTCATTTTGTGGTTGCTGCAGCTTATAAAGATGGAGTTCCTATTGGTCCTAGGGTAAGAAAATCATTATTTGAAACATTCCTCTGAGATAGTGTCACAAAGAATTAACATTTATAGGTCATCATTAATTGAACAAAACTAGGCTCAATCTGTCAATCATTGTTTAATTTCCATCTTGAATTGCATATATTTGCTAATAATGCATAAATTTCTTGAATCGCAGGCAACTGAAAGCTCTTTTATTTACCTTTATCCAATAGGGCTGCAGAAACTTTTGGAGTTTGTGAATCACAACTACCGAAAACCCACAATATACATTACTGAAAATGGTTGTAGCTTGTTGCATGTGTTTTCCCCTATATATATAGTTATATACTCATTGTGATATTAGTAATATCTTGTTGATTTTTCATTATAGGAATTCCTGAAAAAAGGGACGATAGCCTTGAACTTACTGAGGCACTAAAGGATCCACATCGAATCAACAATACTATCGAACATCTTCATAAGATCCATGCTGCGATGCAGTAAGTCATTAACCTTACTTAATTTGCAACACTAAGAACTAGAATATCCTTTGTGCTTGTGTTGATGTTTTAGTATAAATTTTGTTAGACCTATTAGGACTATGCCTAAGTCTAAACTTGTAGAACAAGTAATCTGAATTTACATGCAACACCAGTGAGCTAATCATGCTACAGATAAAATAAAGTTAGTCCAAGGTTGCTTTCCCATAAATATCTTGTGTTGTACAGTTATACATGATGGAAATATGCATGTATGTAGCGGAAATACAACGGATCTACTTCATTCATAAAAGTTAACATGTATTATACAAGTTTCAGAATTTAAGAACAAGAGAGTGTACCTTAGAGCGGTGAATTTGAAAACTAAAGATCAGAAACACTTGGGAAGACTTTCAATCTTCACTCAAATTCCACTAATGCTCAAGATGTGTGGTCTCTCAATCAGTTCCAAAGGGGAGAATGTCAAGGAGTGTCTACCACTACTTACACCACTTCACAATAGTATTCTCACAATTCTCTCCAGAAAATTCTGTATATTTCTCCCTTTGTGTCTAACCGATTATTCTAATTGGGCTGGCCTTTTGGGCATTTTCAATTAGGCTTAAGTGTGTGGCTTGGACTGAGACCAAAAGGGACCAATAAGACACTAGCTCCAATGGGCCTTAGGCTTTTCTGTCAACTCTTGACAAGTCCAAAGTTACCATTAACTATATTTAATATCACTATATAAATATAGTTGCACTTTAGGCCTTATCAATAAATTATATCCCAAGACTTTATTGTACATGCAACCCCTTCATAAAATATACGTAGTAACACAAAGTCATGAATGTAGACTGCCACTTTGTAAATTACTACATCTTATCCTTGAGTACCCGGTTTAATCCTTTAAGTTATTCATCATATATTTATGAAATCCAATTTTATAAATATATACTCTAGTAACTATTTACTAAAATAGTTAGGCCTAACATTCTGAATAACAAACCCATTAAACTTATCTCAAGGGAATATTTTGTATCTCCGTTAAGAGACTACGAATTCCATCTTGAGAATATATGTTCCATCAACATTAAATGTGGTTGCCCAACATAGTGAGGTTTTGACCGTAACTCTAGATCTCACTCCTGATATATCAAAGTAACCTACACCTCATGATCAAGTCCATTATTCTCTCAGGATTAATAGTTCATGCAAATATAAGTCGTGAGTTTATTATTCACTTGATAATCGTTAAAAGAATAATAAATCTCACACCGGTCCTATTCAATATGTCTTAATTCTTAAAACATATCAAAATACCAACTAGAAATCTCAATTTCCATAATCAAGACAAATCATCTTAGTTGAATGTTATAGTCTTTGCAGATGAAATGCCCAATCTCATCACCGACTACGAACTACATTTTGAGTTTACAAGGAACTTGTGATTTACATCTTCTGTGACTAAATCACATACAATGCATCTCATGGACTGTATGATAATGTCCTAATATTCATGTTACCATTATTTTTAGATAATAATAAAACAACTTTATTAAACACAACATTAAGTCATACGTAACGTCATACATAATAAAGTACATAGCATCATACAATAGGATTTAAGGGGACTAATCCTAACAATACACACATGGATCAATTTAATTTGCTCTCTTTTCACACTCTTAATCAAAATCTTCAATGAAATGAATGATTAGTTCCATAGAATTAGAAGAAAAAAAAAACCAACAACAACAAACAAAAGAATGCATTTCTTTATTCTCTTTAGCTAGAATTGGATGTGATACGTATTATCAGGTTTATTGACATAATTATGCTTTTATGTTTGCTTCATACAAACATCAATTTGCTTGATTTCACATTGTCATTTTTACAGGAATGGTGTGAATGTTAAAGGATACTTCCATTGGACTTTATTCGATGACTTTGAATGGGGGGAGGGCTACAGTGTGAGATACGGGCTTTACTACATCGATTTCAAGGACAACTTGAAGCGCATTCCCAAACATTCTGCTTTGTGGTTGAAGGATTTCCTAAAATAAATGCAATAATAGCAAAGCTTAAAAAAAGGTCTCATGTGCCTCAAATATGTATATATTAGTTGATAACCTATATAATATATGGAAAAGTTTTAACAAAATAAGATTTTTTTCTTCCTCTAAATATAAAGTTTGATAATTATGGTAATTATTAATAGGCATTTGTGATATATTTATATGTTAGTCGATAAACTATGTAATGCATGAAAAAGTTTAACAAAATAAGTTTTTTTTTTCTTTTTTTTTTTCTAAATATAAAATTTGATAATCTATATCTATATTTTATATATTACTAAAAGCTGAAGCGTAGCATTTAATGTTACTATGCTCACATAGAGCCACGTCAACAACTATGTCATTCCCATCCTCTTTCCTAAATTTATCCTACAAGTTTAAAATAGTTTTTATCAATTTTAAAATACTAGTAAAACTAAAATTATTTCTAGCTTATCTCCACCATAAAGCCTATGTCTTATAAATTTAATTCCACCAGCCCACTTCTTCTAAATTTAATTCCAACATAAAGTCCAAACTCAAGCCTTCTTAACCAAAAACCCTTTAAAAATCACGGTTACAACTTCCTGGATTTCCTTCCCTTTTTTTTCTCACGCAAAATGTGTTCCTTCCCCTTCCCCACATTCTAATGGCAGACTTCTAATGCAAAACGTGTTCCTTCCCCTTTCCAACTTTCTAATGGCAGCCTCTCTGTCTTCCTTCGTTCTCTCCTCACTGTATATAAATACTAACAGAAGTTGGATGCTTCAGTTGAGGTATCTCTAAATCCCAGTTTGTTTTGTGCTCTATTCTTTTGCTTAATTACTTGATGTTTTTTATTCCCTTTTTGCATTTTGTTACTGCTTAGTACCTCTTGAGTGCTGTGATGCAACTCAAATTAATTCGTGTAGTCTGTGCAAAATAAGGCAATATTGTTGCGGCTGAAGTAATTTTCTATGTATGTATTACAATGCCAACTATTTGTGTTAGTGTAGATTGATATCTAATGATAGGTCAAAAATGTATTGACCTCTTGTGATAAATTAACCAATTAATTAGCCAAGTGAATTAATTATGTTCAATTACATGCAACAAACATGACAGCATAAACAAATCACCAATTAACTAAATATGCAGCGAAAATTAAATGACACGGTGATTTGTTTACGAATGGAGAAAACTTACACGGCAAAAATTTCACCGGGTGATTTTAAGGTCACCACTCCCGAGAATCCACTATTATCAAAACAAGCAGTTACAAGTAAAAGAATGCCAGTACCTTATACCAACCTACAGCTGAACCCTTACGCCAATACCCAATTGGACTTGTTCTGTAGTGACAATCTTTCCTTATATTGCACGGCTCCCAGTACGTGACTAACTAGTAGATGCGCGGATCCCAGTACGCAACTTTATCACCAACTTGAGAAGGATGTTGGTTGCAAAATTCTTTTGTTCTTCAACACATGAAGATCACGAATTTGCTTGGTCACAAAACCCTATGGTGTACAAACACAGCAGCTTCTTTAAGAACTAGGGCAAACTAGGTTTCCGGTTACACTTGAGGAATTATGCTCTTGTGCAATTGTGCTCTTGGCTGTGCAACCTGATACAGCCCTTAAAATAATCTTTATATATGTTTAGGATTGTGAGAAAAGAAAACTCAAACATACATTCACGGATTGGATGGAAATCAGAACTGAAAATTTGAATTTCATAAACCTCAATAGATAACTTAGCTATCGAGCAGTTGTCGAGCCTCGGGCTAAAACAACTCTTTTAAACCTCGATAGATGCTAGCTGCCGAGCTTTAATGAACAACACTTCTTCACTTGTTTCTTGGATATACTTGCATGACTTTAACACTTGAACTTGAAACTTTGTTTCTTGAAGTATTAAACACATTCTAGATCTATCCAATTACAAGTAAAGTGCGTTTTGTCAAAGGATTAGCCAATACATAAATGTTGACATATGTTCCTAAGATCCAATTACATATGTCCTAACACCCAAGGTCATTCGATTAGAGTTTTCAATACTGTAGCAACTCTCCTTTGTGATAGTGGGATGATAAATCTATGTATGTATTACAATTTAAAAGTTCTATATCAAATATTTGTGTCCGTGTAGATTGATACCAAAGGTAATTTGATAGGAGTTTTGAATATTGTAGTAGCTTTCCTTTGTGATTGTGGGATGAGAAATCTGTGTATGTATTAATACCTATGGTATTTGGATTAGAGTTTTGACTTTGTTGTTTGTCTCCAGTTCTATCAAACGGTGCCTTGAGCAGTAACACTAGAGAAGGACTAGGCACATCTCTATTGCTACGCTCGTGGCATTTTTATTTCATTCAAAGGGAAGGTATTAACTGCAATTATAGCAGTTGGAAAAGCAATAAATTTTTGACCCAAATTCACATGCTTGATTAAAATTTTAGACTATTTAATTCCACCATATACAAAGGGAGAATAAAATAGGCAGTGGAAGGTTTTAACACAAAGTGAAAGAGTTAAAACAAAGGGAGATTAAAAGCAAAAGCAGAGGGAGATTAAAAAAAATGAGGTTGGTCTAAAAAACGATGTTGGTTTAAGTATTTGGGTTAGGTCTTACCTTGTGATATTTTCATTTTTAATGGAACTGAATAAAGGCAGGAATCTCCAAATAGTCTTAGAAAAATGGCCTTCATGATACTTGTGTGAACGTACTTACCAACCAGGAAGACACTATCAATAGATGAGAGCAAAATCAATGCACCCCAAAACATAAAATATTATAGTTTTTTGAGTGTGTGAGTGTGTATTTGCATGTGAGTGTTTGTGTTCATTCATCAAAATTTTTTTAAAGGTCTTGGTGTTCAATGATGTGGACACCTGTCACCGTTTTGATTACTATTTTACTCATCAGTTGCTCATAGGTATCCTGTTAATTTATATATTTTTAAGCTGGATTGTTTCTTCAAGTATTTCTAACTCTCAATTATAAATAAAATGAAAAGGCTATGCTAAAATATTTTTTTTATATATATTTTCTTTTGGCTGTGTAGATTGTTCATATTTTCTTCCAGTTGATTACGAATTATCTATGAATCTTGCAATATATTGGTCATACATATATAATGTAGCTTAAGTAATAATACATAGAAAAATATTCAAAATTATAACACTATCATAAAAAAAAATTTATCACACGCAACGCGCGGATCTGTGACTAGTTTATATCTAAAAGTTAAAGCGTCGCATTTAATATTATTACGCTCCTATTGAGCCACCTCATCCGCAAGTTAGTCTTTTTCATATTTATTTTTTACCTTTAATTTTTTTACAATATTAAATATAAAAATATATTGGTTTTACAAATTCATTATAGGCGGTTTTAACTTACTTATTCATCTACTTTTAATTTTGATGTATATCTAAATAATAAATCAATAGAAAATTCAAACAAAAGTGTTGTTTTAACTTTAAATATTATTTTGCCCTTTTATTTACCTTTATTGTAACTCTTGTTATTATCATCCTCTTACTATAAATTTGTTACTCTCTCCCATTGTATGTATATTTTTCCCAAACAAAAAATGTTCTCTCTCTCTCTCTCTCTCTCTCTCTCTCTATATATATATATATATATTCATTTTTGTTGAATTTTTTTAGTTTTTCTTGCCTCTCTACAACACCATATACTTTTGATGAATGATGTTTGTTATTGATCTGATTTGGGAAAAAATCATATTATAATATGTCATATTTTGTGTTATTGTCGGGTTTTAGTTTGTTTGAAAAACAACAGGATAGTCTGGACAAGTTGATGAAGAACAATTAGTGCAGTTTCCTTTCATTGTTTGTAAATGTTTTGTTTAACAAATTAGTAACAAATTGTTATATCTTTATTATATAATGTTCTTAAATACTTGAGTAATTGTTTTAAGTATTTACAAATATTTTATATTGTTCTTTATCTTCCTTATCTTATTAATGTATTCTTTGAGATTTTTAAGTAAACAAATTCAATTTTCTGTTTAAAATTATTTATTTATCTATTCATTTTTCACATATTGGATTAGATGTTATATTAGATTACGACAACATTAATACAATATTTCTTCTTTTTGCAAAAACATTTCTTTACTTTTTTTTTCTTTTTGGAATTGTACTCTTGGTTGTTTTTTTTTTAGCGAAAAAGAGTTACAGTCTTTTATTTTCCCTTTTTTTTTTGAATTGTAGTTTTGTTGAGTTTTATTAATTATTTAGATAAGTTTCTCGGTGTTTTTGATTGTATTGTTTTGATTTTGTTACGACAGAAATTATATATATTACATTTGTGATTATCTCTATAATAAATGAAAATATGATTATGAATTACATTACTATTTATTAAATTAGTCCAAATTAAAAAAAAAAAAAATTAGTGAGACCACCCTAAAAGTATTATTACATGTAACATGTAGGGTCCACGACTAGTTATGGTAATTATTGATAGGCATTTGTGATAATCAAGTGGGAGGAAATAGGAGGGGAGTCAGACTTTTTTTTTTTTTTTTTTTTAACTAGCTATAGCAGATCAGTGCATCACTCTTTAATAATGAACACAACCATAATGAAATGTGGGGTGGGTCTGGACTATTGCTAATCAAGAGAAAGGATTATAAATTCATGGGGAAAAATAATGAGGTAGATTGCTAATCCAATATTCCTAGTTTTTTTTTTTTTTTTGATACGCCAACATTCCTAGTTACTCTCTCTCTCTCTCTCTCTCTCTCTGCAAATATAACTTAATTAAAAATGTTTAATCTAAGTTTAGAGAAAAATTTAGTCTGGCTGGTGATCAAATGCTCTAAGATCGTGGATTTCGAGTTATTTCAAGTGTGAGTTTGGATAACATTGAGAATGAAATTTTCAGTTGCGTTTGGTGTTTTGTGTGGGTCCTGTGCACTGTTTACAGAACCTGTAAGTACGAACTTCAGCAAATTTTTCTTTAAAACTGGATCTCACTGCACTATTCACACATTTAAAAATTATTTTGCTACAGTATTTTCAGTTTTCAACAATAAGCGGTATCTAAACATACCCTAAAACTATAACCTTTTTTATGCATTTTTTTACAACTATTTTTTATAGTAGATTTTAACTGATTATCTATCACTTTTTTATGAATCCTTCGCTCGATCAGCTATATTAAATAATTATAAAAATAAGTGTGAAATATAGGCTCACTTTCCGTGGATCTCACCTCAATTGCAAGAAAAAAAGTAAGTTATATTGGGCTCCAATCTCCATATTGTACACACACACACATATATATATATTTTTTTTTTTTTTTGGGATATGGTGTACATATATAGTCGAACAGACAATATAATTGAACCTTGGAAAGTGGTGAAGCTTTAAAAAATTAACATTTTTCGCAACATATGATTCTTTGTAATATTTCCTGCCTGCAGGCTGCAGAGAATAACTGATAACATAAAACTCAAAATCTTTTAAATCTTTTTCTATTTCGTGTTGGAACTTGGAAAGCGTACGCTATTGACTGACTCAGAATCTTATCTCTCTCTTTTTTTAGTGGATATTATCTGATCTCATTTTTAGTGCATTATCGTTTTGCGTTCATTAAGAAAATGACACAGAATCCCTTGTAGTTTGATTGTAATATAACTAAACTATTCAACCAAAGAGAAATGGAAAGGAACACCAAGAAAATTTTGCCATTTATGAGGATGAGGCCAGAAATAGTAATTGGCCATTTGGTAAAATGGTTTGAAGTTCATTATACTTAAATTGACCAAGGACCAGTGGAAATATTGCATGCTGAAATTGACCAATGACTAGTGAAATTGCAAAGCCACATGGGTGTTCCAATATGTCTCAATTAAGCCGTGAATATCATTAAAAAATAATAATAATAAATCATAGTAAAACTTTAGGAAGTCATAAATAATTAAAACCTCTATCTCTTATTTTACAACCAAAAACTTCATCAGTTGAGTTAAATGAAGTCAAGGAAATCAATTTCTTACCAACCGTTTCAGTTTGACTAGTAGAACAAAATATTTTGGTACCAATATACTGTTTCAAAGTAATCGCTATTTGTATACTTCCATACATAATAAATACTATATATTTGAATTTATCAACTTATAATTTAAAATCCACATATTTTATAAGAGCATTCTCATGCAAATATTTTAGCATTTATCATATCAAAATTCTACTTTATCAATTTTAACATACCACTTTACAATCCACCTAATATGAAATATTCTATCTTTTTTTACAACTTCATTTAAATAATATTATTTTTATTTTACCACTGTGTCTCTCTCTTTCCACCTTTTTCTTCTCGGTCCAAGCAACCCTAGTCACAGCTACACTCACAGCTAGCCACTGCCAGCCACCACCACCATAAAAATAAAAAAAAACCACCAACCAGCAACCACCACAATCCCCAACCACCAAAATCACAAACCCAAATCCACAACCTCATCACCACCCAAACCCACATCCTCATACCACCATCAACAAGAAAAACAAAAACAAAAAGAACCCAGAGACCTGCGACTGCCACAATTAGCACCGCCTCAGCCATAGCAACCACGCCTCAGCCACAACAATCACACTTCAGTCACGGTCAACCATTGTCACAGCCATGGTCACACCCGCAACCACCACAATCACAACAAATTGCAACCCACCACATCCAAAAAAAATTAATCACCCAAAACCACCATCAATGTCACCCACAACCTGCAAATCCGAACCCCACCACCGCAGCCCAGCCTCACCCCAATACCAACAACCACCACAGAACCCCCCACCCACCCACCCTAATCTCAACCCCAACCAAAACCCACCACCACCCACCCACCTCGTTCTCAACCCCAACCAAAACCCTCCACCCCGATCTCAACCCCAACCAAAACCCACCACTCTGATCTCAACCCCATCAAAATCGTCGTCGAGCAGCACCGATACCCACCAAATCATAACCACAATTGCTAACCACAAACCCTTGACGCTTAACAGAGAGTAGATGAGTTTCAGAACAAAACCAGCGTGATGAAAAGGGAAGGGAGATGATGCCTAGGTTGTGAGGGAGAACCAGAGAACAAGAGGGAGAGTTTGAGAAAGTGAGTCGTGTCTGAGGAGAGAGAAAATTAAACATCAATAAAATATTACACAATCTTACTTCAGTGCACTCTCAAAAATGAGAGTGCACTATAGCAAGATGCCAAATTTTTTAGTATATGCAAGTTTTAATGGAGTGGGTTTTTTGGGTTTCAGATGCTAAAATTTAAGCTTTAGCATTTTTGCATTCTTTGATGAAAATGCTCTAAGCCTAATATATATTAGCCTAAGTTCTGATGTATTATTAGTTTAAATAACTTTTTTTTTTTTGTTCCGGCCAACAACAGGTACAAGTACAACTCGATATTTTATACCTGTACCGTATATGTAGCCAGCTTGTTCCATCCCAGTATTGTGTTGACTTCCTTGACTGAAACTCACATATTTCGCCTCATGCCAAACTTACACCTCATATACTTTTGTGTTAGACTTGACCTGAAACGTTTAAATTCTAAAGCATCTCTCTAAATTTCTAATTTGGCGCTAACTCTAGTTTTAACAAACTAGTGTAGCGTGGTGCCTGTATTCAAGCCACGTTTCAACAGATTATTGTATGATTATTTTTTCTAGTTGCATGTTGCCGACTTACCTGGGCGGTGCAGACATTAAATAATCACAAAAGCTCTCTCTGAAAATACATTAATGTCCATGCACTTCAGCATAAATAGTGACCACTTCAAGTCTAAGTTACATAAACTAGCATTTATATCTCTCTATAACTGTTTTCATTTGTGACCATCTTTGCAAGCCATCATATGGCTCTTCTTGATCATGTTTCTCTTAGAAGTGCATCATGTCCTCAGTCCTTTCACTTCACTAGTGAAAACAATGTCTTTGTCACATTGCCAGTTAGAGTGCCTTCTTTTAGGAAGGGCTACCACCATTCCACTGTGAAGTGCTTGAAGGGAGAGATCAAGCTTCCTACTCCTTTAAAGGATAAAAAAAAAGGTCATGATTGCAAGCCTTCAACCATTTCAGGACCCCAAGTTGTGAAAAGAAAAGATTTCCCTTTTGATTTCATGTTTGGAGCCTCCACTTCTGCTCTTCAGGTCTCTCTCTCCCTCTATACATACATGCATGCATCATCCATGCATATAAATATATTAATGTTTGTTTATGTGCATGTGCATGTATAAATGTACTTATGTATTTGACAATAAATGTGATTGACATCATATCAACAAGATATATAATAAATAAATTTCTTAAATACTTATTTGTGTAGTGTTAAAACCTATGTAATAAACTTTATAGTAATCCTGTAATGTATAAATATTTTTAAGGGTATGGTTTGCTTTGGTGCAGACTGAAGGAGCAGGTGATGAAGGAGGTAGAGGGCCAAGCACTTGGGATCGGTTTATACAAGATGGAGTTGGAGAAAGGGACATAGCTGTGGATTCATACAACCGATACAAAGTATGTGTATAAGCCACAGTAGTTGCAATCATCAGCAAAAGTACTATTCAAGAGATTGGAATGAAAGTTATTTTGAAACAATTTTGAAGTGTTTGATCAACTGCAAGTCTGTAACATAATATCCAAGGGTAGCTTCATTTATATATTATTGATAACTATAAAAAGATGTAGGATCTAATTAAGAAAAAACAAGTTTTGCATACTTCAATTACCAATTGTGGCACAACTGGATTGTCATCTGTAACATCCAAAGTTTGGATCTATGAGATGGATTAATTTACTAGTAAAGATTAAAGATAGCTGTTCTTTTCTGTAGGAAGATGTGCAGCTGCTGAAGAAAATGGGTGTGGATGCCTACAGATTCTCCATTGCTTGGCCAAGGATTCTACCTAGTAATGTTCTTTGATTATGGTCTATCTGGTCTCTGAGGACCCTTACATTCCAATTTTTCAATCAACCCCCAGTTGCTTTTGAAATATCAAATGGCTTGGTTTAGGTTCTTTATGGACCAAAGGCAAAGAAAGTTTATCTAAGTCCCCACATATATTCAATAATAATAAAGACAACAAGTTTGTAAATAAAATAATTATAATGATAATTTGGATCCAAAATGCAAAAGATCAGTAAATCATCTTATTAATCATTTTATTCTTCATCAAAAAACTTGCAGAGGGTACTCTGAGTGGGGGAGTTAACCAGGAGGGCATTGATTTCTACAACAATTTTATCAATGAGCTACTTCAAAATGGTAAGGACACAATGTATATTTATTTTCAATGCCGCTTATTCTTATACTATATCATGAAGGCTATCGCTCTCAATCTGTACTTATTTCATGTTTTAATTTTAACTTGTGAAGGCATAACACCTTTTGTGACATTGTTCCACTTTGACTTACCACAAGCTCTTCAAGATGAGTATGATGGCTTCTTGAATCGCCAGATTGTGTAAGCAATTTTTTTTTTACACATTTGAAATATGTATAAATACTAATTTTGCTTAATGATCAGTTGGAGTTTGAACTGTTACATCATTTTGTGTATACCATGTAGTGATGATTTTAAAAACTATTCCGACCTTTGTTTCCAAACCTTTGGAGATCGAGTTAAACATTGGACAACAATCAATGAGCCACAAGTTTTTGGTCAATATGGCTATAAGATGGGAAGTTCAAATCCAAATCCTAACCCTGCCACAGATCCCTACCTTGCTACTCACCACATCATACTAGCCCATGCTGCTGCTGCAAAGCTATACAAGGAAAAGTACCAGGTAATTTTTAATCAGAAAGTTACTTGTCTTGTACTTTTTGGTTTTATTTTGTGTTACTAACATTTTTAACAGGCTACACAAGGTGGTGAAATTGGAATTTCACTGGTGTGCCAATGGTTTGAGCCAGAAACACGATATCATTATGATAAAGATGCTGCAGATAGAGCTGTGGACTTTTTGATGGGATGGTCAGTTGAAATTTAATCACAATTAACTTGTTAATGGTAATTCATATCCATTTTTTAACTTAAGGAAGTTTATGCTCTGCTAATTAGGTATATGGATCCATTAGTTTATGGAGACTATCCATTTGTAATGAAGTCTTTGGTTAGAAATGCGCTTCCAAAATTCTCAGAAGAAGATAAAGAATTAGTTAAAGGTGCCTATGATTTTATTGGTGTCAATTATTATACCTCGCGTTATGCAAGTACTCTTCCAATCGATGCAGATGACTCACCTCAAAGTCATGACCAGTACCAATACGTTGATCTCAAAGGTACATGCTCCACATCAATATATATTGAAGATTATTATGACCGCTTTTACTTCATATGTGCAGGGACAGATAACATCCTAGACAACCCAGGCTGGCCATTACATGTTACTAAATTAAATTCTCTGGTCTAATTGGAAAACCATGATCCTTAAATTCATATACTAGATGGATTTTATGATGTTGTACTAATGTATGTTGTTTTTTGTCACAGTGGACAGGAATGGAAAACCAATTGGAGAGTTGGTAAGAACATAATATTTGCAATGACTAATTAATATCATCAAAACGCAGATATGCTTGATTGAATTAATTATATTGTGAATCGGTTGTTGTAAAAGTGAATGAATATAATAAAATTAAAGAATAAAAAATAGGATTATCAGTATTATAAAAAAGGCAATTCTGTCTTCAATTTTCTGTTCTACCTCTTATAGGCTGAAGGGAGCGATGCCATTTACATTTATCCAGAAGGGCTGACGGAAATCCTTGTTCATCTTAAGAAGGACTATCAAAACCCCAAAATATATATAACTGAAAACGGTAAGTTGGTCAATTAGATTAATATCACACAAACACGTCTCCTTGTTTGTCTGATTTTCCATGTTGTACCTTAGTTTTTTTTTTTTGGTAAATGTTTATTTACATTTCCATCCTGTGAATTAATGAATCTTATTTGAACAGGGGTTCCTTCAAAAAGGGATGACACCATACCAGTGGAGAAAGCATTGGAAGATGATTACCGAATTGAGCACATTCTTGGACATCTTTATGCTGTCAGGGAAGGCATGAAGTAAGCACCAAACATTTCTTTATAAGCCTTGCAAACTTCTTTTAAAATGACAGACATAACCAAAGAAGCATGTTTGCATAGATTAAGTTATATGAAGTGTGGTATCGTTATAGAGACTGAAAAAATGTTATACTACATATATCTACATATGAAAATCACTTTGCATGGTGGGTTGGTGCAGGAAGGGAGCCAATGTGAAAGGATTCTTCATATGGGCATTGATGGACAACATGGAAATGGGATCAGGCTACAATGTTCGATTCGGGCTTAACTATGTGGATTACTTGGACAACCTAAATCGTCATCCTAAGAAGTCTGCAAAATGGCTCCGTTCTTTCTTGAAAGAATGACAGTTGGAAGGACTCAATTGTGATCTTAGTGATCTAACTTTTAGCTTTTTGCTTTCCTTGATGAGTTTGGTTGTTATCTTTTGCATGGTTCATTGCTTGTGGTGTTTCAAGAATAATAATTGAGGATATGTCATCCTCTCTTTCAGCCAACAGTTAATTTTCTACATTTGATTTATGTTTTAGTCTTGGTGTACACAGGTTTTATGTGTTATAGAGATCCATTTTCATTGAGAAATCATTTACTCCAGCCTTGCAGGATGTAGGAGGTTTCAAAAAAACAAAAATGACAATCATTTTATTTGGCAAAAACGCAGAGATAATGGTTGTCTTATTCTTCAAGAAAGCCTTGGGCAGCCTCATCATAGCACATAGTATTCTTGTAAGTTGCATCTATGCTTGTATAATGCAAAGAAGAAATACTAACCTCAAGGCTATAAGTGAAAGAGGTTATGGACTTTCAGCATAAGACCAAACATTATAGTTATAACATAATGCTAGTAGTGATCTAATTGAACAAAAAGCTTACAAATTCGTATGAAATGACTTACAAACTTACAAATGAGTATACTCATTGAGATTCATCCCAAAAGAAAAGGGAAAAAATTTACTCATTGAGATGCTTCAAAATTTGCCTGTACTGTGTCTGCACATGCACTCAGGTATGGGGTATGCAATCACATCTCTATCTCTCCTGTTAGCTCTTATCTCAGGCTGCACCTGAGATTTTCTGTGGAGTTTCCTCATGTTGCTTCCAAATTCTGCATCAGAAAGGGAGGTATCATTGAAAAAAGAAAGCATGCCTCGCTTGTTTGGCTTTATATATTTCCTATGCCCGATATAGGTACGATGACCCTGTTAAGTCAACAATACAAAGCACACAGACTGAGATAAACTAGCACAGATTTAGCAGTTGTACCACAGACATAAATATGATTTTGACATCATGTCAAAGAACAATGACTTCTAGTTTCCACTAATCAGGTGGCTGTTGTCTGGTTTATATCCAAAATGCCTATGCAGATTGATGATTTGTAGGATGAAATTACATAACAATATATAATGGAAACTTTCAATTTAGGAAATATCACTTCAATAAAACTAGATTGTACCATCTTTAGCAATTATCAATTCCATCAGACTATACTTAACCATCTTTGTGTTTTCTGCAATAAGGGGCTAAACTTAAAATTGGTAGCCACTATTTAAGCAGGGTTGCCATGAACTGGTGTCATTTGGAGTTCCTCATGGAAGTAGCTATTTCAGAAGTCCCAAGCACTTAACTTGCATTGCTGGTCCAAATTTCCACCGTGGGAAGGTACAAAGACATCGCTGCTCAGGGAGACAATGTAGTCAATGGCAGCCAGAGCTGATGACATGTTATGTACTGTGTGAGTTCTCCATTTTGTGCCAACTTCTGCTTGGTCACAACATTCGGAAATTCTGCCACAAGTGGCTGCAAAGCCTTGTTTCTCCCAAATGGCTCACCTCCTGCAATGTATACCCGTGCACTTCTGGGTGCTCCTAGAGCCTTTAGGAACCTGCGATAACACCACATTTAAAATTCTCTCCAGTTATAGTCTTAAAAATGTTTATCAAGGATTATATATATATAGTTAGTTTCTGATATACCTCGCCATTTCTAATGCATTCAGAGGGCATAGTCCAGCAAGTCTTCGTTGAATGTAGGCCATGTTTAACCTTCCTGTCATGTAATCAGGTTGAGACTCTCAAACCTTGGTGATGATGTCATCATATTCTGTGCCTAAATCAGTGACATCCAGTTCTGACCCACGCATCCTTCTCTAGCGGGAGATGGAAAGCAATGAAAGAACCTTCAATCCACATTCTCCTTGCAAGCCGATTTCCAAGCTCCCTAATTGGTGCTGCATATATCTTAATGCATGAAAGGCTACCTGCAATATGAAGATGAAATGGGAAATAATTAGGCTATAGAATTACACTGATGATTGTTTGATATGAATATAATGGAGATTGATTTCCAATGTACCTTACATCGAAGCTTCTGGAGATCAGAAGGAAGATTCTTTGAAAGTTCAGAATCTAAACCTTTCAACACCAGAACACCATCTTCATTCAGCTGCATGAACCATCAAATTTGAAAAGTATGAGGAGAAAATGATTTCTCTGTGTGAGATTCAAATGTATTTGAAGACAAACTCAAATATGTATGACTTTTAGAGCCACTAGAACAACTGGCACTGGCACACGTGCACTCACACATATCTAATAGACTGTTCTTTAAGAAAAAGAAAATATCATAATGAGTGCATCTTGAATTCTGAATTTCGCATTCTACCAACAAAAACTTCGTTGGTGAAATTTCTTTAAATTAATACAATGTTAAGAAGTTATAAGTGTAAACTATATGCCAGTATATATATATTTTTTAATGCTTTCCAGTCCTAACCTCACCTTAGCAGCTAAATCATAATAAAATGCAGCAGATGGAATTTCCATCAACAAAAATTCCTTATTTGTCTAAAGAATCTGGTTCGAATCCAGAGTGGAGAAAGATCATAAGGAATTTTGGTTACAATGGTTTTCCTTGACATTGAATGTGTGGAAGGCAGAGATGATACAATGCGTACATCAGCTTGTGAAGTCCTCTTGAAATGTTTTACATCAAATATATCTGAAAACTCACTGCAGTTATTACGAAAACAAATTGACTAATTGATTTCCATACATAACTTCCTTCAATACAGGACAATTCTAACAATTAAATGGAAAGATTGTAGAGAAACCATGTTGACCTGGCTCAAATGTGTGATAGATGCTAGAAACATTAAGAGGTGACCAATACTTTAATCCACTCATGACTACTATTCATATGTCACAATAAATGAGAGCTGGAAATATATACATTTAAAGGACTAAAGTACTACCACCGCACACCTTTGGTGCAGTGGTCACTCTACAGGTATAAATACTTGTGAGGTGTGGGGGCAAAGGCCGGGGTTCAAGTTTCTAGGAGGGAGCTTCACACACATATACACTTAGATTAGGTTAGAGTAAAAATTCTATCTTGTATCAAAAAAAAAAAAGGACTAAAGTACTAAACACATCAAATTTAGTCACATCTTTCTCTTTTACCTTTCATCTCCCAGATTAGATTAACCTGCAAGACTGGCACAACCAATGCAGCCTCAAGAATTCTTGCAATAATAACAACATCAACAATCTGATTTCTCTGCTGATTTAGTCCCCCAGAGGCCACCACCACCAAGAACCTCCTCTTCTCCTTTGAAATCTTTGGAGACGCTTTCCTATAATCAATACTAAATAAAGCATAAATTACAGAGCTTACCCTTGAAATCTTCCAACAATTCAAAACTTGGAGCAATTCTACAGTGTAGTGGCTAAGAACACAATTTTTTTCACAACTTGCTAGTGTTAAGCAATGATTTGAGCAACATATCACCTTCGCATTGGCTCACCATTTACGTTATTACTATTATGGATTAAGTATAGTAGTAGGCAGCTGTGAAAAAAAAATTGTAAAAAAATTTATGTCCCCTAATTTATTGAACACACTTCTAATAACTAAAATGGTTGATTAATTTCTAAACATTTTAAATACTTTTTGCTAAAAAATTTACTCTCCATAAAAAAACCATGTGAATGCAAAATTCAAAAGTTTTTAATACTTGATAATATGTTTTAAGCTGATCATGGAAGTTTACATGTTTTACATTTTTTTTTAATGAATAGTTTACATGTTTCACATCATATCCAATATATGTATTAAAGTTTACTTATAAAAGTACATGAACAGTCGGTTTTTTTTAAAATTATTATTATACTTTCTTATTATAATTTATGTCTAAATGTTATATATATATATATATATATTGATAATTAATAATTATGGAGGAGGAAATTTGAACCTTAGACTTCTCCATCACAAACATCAAGATCTGATAGTTGAACTACAAACCTATTATTATATAAAATTGAGATATTTGTGTGAAAAAACTTGTTCCATGTTTAGGAAATGGGAGAAAACATAATAAATAGTCAACCCATATAAGTTACTAATTGGTTTTTTCTAGTCTTGTATGAAAAACAAACCATACTAATATGTAGTAGCTAGTTTTCATGAAGTTTACAACCAATTAAACCTGCTTGTAAGTCACCAAAACTTGAACTACGTACACGTTGTCTACTTGTGAACTTCTAGCATATTTCTCATTTTGATTAATCCATGTGAGTAAAGAATTTTTTTTACCAAAATGGCTGTTCTCATAATCTCGTTACCAATAGAACCATTATTGGGTGATCCAACTGTTATGTCAAACCCTAACGGGTCGTTCTAGAAATATAGCAACAATTCATAATAATTTCAAATTAATTCTTTTTTTTAATGGATATTTCCAAATTAGTTTATAATTTCACACATTGACCATTAAAAAAAATTTAAGTGTAAATTATGGTGGACCCATGTGTGAGATAGTAGGGTTTTTTTTTTTTTTTTAAAAAAAAAAGTAATTTGCTAATTTAGGAATATTATGAAACTATTATAAATTTTTATTGCGTTCATATCTTTATTGAAACCTTATTATAAAACTAGAAGAACCTATGTAATATAGGAAAAGCCATGTTATAAATAATCAATGTTAAAAAAACTCAATGCTCTTTCCTTCTTTATTACACATAGAACATTTTCATTCGAGAATGTAAAAAAAAAATGCATTTTGCCTACTTTAAACACCATTGTCCTCTCAAAAAATATATACATTCCAACTTAATAATGCACCCTACATTCAGAAACTTTATACTTTTTAGAGAATTCCCATTTGTTGATTCAGGAACTTTTCCAATACTGCTTTTGAGGAAGAGGAAGAACAGCTGATATTTCACAAATTGCCATTGACTCTTTTGCAAGCTTGTGCCATGCATCCTATTCCTACCTACGTCATCCTATTGCTTTTGATAGGAAGAGGAAGAGCAGCTGATAGCCATCACTGTCACTTGATAATCTTGATATTAATTAATGTTACAGCATCTCATTTAGAAACCATGAATTAAAGTCTTAGAAACATGGGAAAAAAGAAGAAGAAGAAGGAATAATATAAAGTACCTATGGGAAGAAAAGAATTACGCTGTGACAAAAGTCACAAAAGCATTTAAAGAATAGAACCAAGCATAACTTCTTATATCACCAAGAATCAGTATTTTTAAACTAGAGGAGTCTCATCGCTGTTCCTAAAAGAGTTGTACCATATTAAAGATGTGCTTGATGTAAATTTTTGTGATGTTACGTTATGCTTTAACTTTCAACTTTCAAGTAGATTAATATATCAACAATAAGTCTACTCAATTTTATTTTATTTAATAACCCCACAGATACAACGGGAGATGAGAGATTTGGATCTTAGAATATCTCTATTGAAAACTCTAGGAAGTGTCAATTAGTTGAGCCCCAAAGCTCTTTGCAGGTCTACCGATTAATTTATGTGTCCTTTATATGCTTAAGTTGCATACTGAATTTCACATCAATTAGATGTTATATTTATTTTAATTAAAAAATTCCTTATTTTATACTATAATAAAGGTTAAGGAGATTATGTTCCTAATGGATTGAATTCGCACTCTCTCTTACAATAAACGATGAACTTACCATCTGAATTACAAGATGTAGTATTATTATTATTATTATTTTTTTTTTGTGAAGAATGTAGTAGTAATTCATTAGTTACTAATTCAATAGATTTCTTAGACTATAAAATAAAACCTATATAATTTAAAAAAAATACTTAATCTACTATCTTATATTAATTAATATCTCACAAATATTATAAGCCATAAGCATTCATGATTCAACATTTCAACTACAAGATCCCACAAAATATATAAGAATGCTCTACAAATCAATTTTCCTTCCTCGTACATAAAACGCATCAAATGGGCCATAGTTAATGGGCCCATAGCCCAGAGAACTTATTCGTTCTTTCATAGTCGTTTCTGTCTGTAAGTAAATTTCACGCAAAGCCCATAAACACACAGAGAGAGAGAGAGACTCTCAGTATTTAAACAAAGAGACACGGTAGGCTTTAATTTCGTGGAAGCCATGGCTAAAGAAGAAGCAAGCTCAGTCGTCTCTGATCTCATCAACTTCTTAAACTCTTCCCCAACTGCTTTCCACGCTGTTGGTAATTCCTCTTATTCCATCTTTTCCATTTCACTTTCCGTTTGTTTCTTGGGAAAATCTCCAACAAGAAATCAAAAAATATTATATTTATAAAATAAAAAAAACACTTTCCACCGTTCATTTCTTGTTATTTTGTTTGGATTTCAAATGGGGTTCCTTTATTTTTTTAGTTAATAATACATTGATGTTTCAGAGGAGGCAAAGAAGCTGTTGAGAAGCGTTGGGTATGAGCAAGTTTCAGAGAGAGAGGATTGGAAATTGGAAGCTGGGAAGAGATACTTCTTCACGAGGAATCACTCTACGATTGTTGCTTTTGCAATTGGTAAAAAGTATGGTTCTTATTTTGGTCTGTTTTGGTTATTGGGATTTTAGCTCCGTTTGGTTGCTGAGAAAGTGTAGGAAAAGTTTAAGCAATGTAAAGTTTTGATCTTTATGCTTGTATCCGTTAATATGGCTTAATTTGATGTGGGTTTAGCTTCATTATTAAATATACCATTTCCTAATTGGCATAGTTTTTGGATCAATTGCTAATTTATCTTTTAACCATTAGTCTATCAATCCCCTCACGTGTGGGCCTGTCACGCGAGATTTTTAACCTTTTAAATGAGAAGTAGAGTGAACAAAGTGTTCGAACTCAGGACCATTTGCTTTAATACCATGATAAATTAACAATTGTCCCAAATGCATAAGATATTAGCAAATGGTTAAATGATTATAACCATCATTCTAGACTAATAATTCTAGAATGATAGTGTGGAAGCATGTTGCTGAGATGGGATTCCATGGAGTTGGTGCTCATGCTGCTTGTGTCCAGTATTGGAAAAACTTTTACTGATTATAATATGGCTTATTTGATATGGTTTTAGTTTCTTTGTAACCAATTTTGTGGAACTTGTGCTTAGGTATGTTGCTGGAAATGGATTCCATATAGTTGGTGCTCATACTGATAGTCCTTGTCTGAAACTGAAGCCTGTTTCCAAGGTGCTCTCTTAATTTCATCACTTTTAACTAGATTGAGATGTTAACTGTATGATGTTGTATAATTGGGTGGTTTATGGGGACTTCTAAAATTTTTGTTTTGAAATATGGGTGAGGTGTGCAGGTAAGTAAAGCTGGGTATTTGGAGGTTGGTGTCCAGCCATATGGGGGTGGCTTGTGGCATACTTGGTTTGATCGTGACTTAACAATTGCGGGAAGGGTGATAATTAGAGGAGAAAAAGATGGTTCTGCTTCCTACTTGCACCGTCTGGTTAGAATCGAGGAGCCCATAATGCGGATCCCAACCCTGGCAATTCACTTAGAAAGGTTTTCTTTTCTGTGACATGATTTTTTAGGTGTTTGGTTGTTGTGTGGTCATAATTGCGATTGAAATATTTGTTGGTTATCTTGGGGTTACCTTGTTTTATGTGATTGGGTTCTTTGCCTCTGTTGTGTTCTGTTAACAGGGGTGTCAATGATGGATTTAAGGTGAATACGCAGACTCATCTTCTTCCCATCTTGGCAACATCTATTAAGGTAATCCTGGGATTACACACTTTTATATGTTATTTATTATATGCTTTTACTCATCTTTGTTGTGAATCGTTATGGATACATGCGTTTGGTGTTTAGTTACATTTTCTCCTTTAATGATTACTCTATGGGGAACATGATTATGAGGAAGTGAGATGTTTTCAATGATTAATTGATTACACCTTATTGGAATCACAATTCATATGATGGATTTTACATTAGGTAGAGTTGTTTTAATTAGACGTTCATTTTGTTGTTTATGTATACTAGTATGGGATGTCAAACCATGATTACATGTATCCATTATCTATTGAAAAAGGGATAAAGTTAGATAGTCATACCTTGTTTAAGATTTTGGTGAATATGTCTTCCTTTTGTTTCAAGATTTTCTTTTCTTTATCCAATGAACTAAATTTTGCAGGCAGAGCTCAATAAAGAGGTTGCTGAAAATGGTTCAGTTGAAATTGAAGTTCAGGCTGACGAAAAGAAAACAAAGGAGAAAACTACCACTAAAAACTCAAAGCATCACTCACTCCTATTACAGGTTAGTAAAATCTGAAACTGCATGTGGCTTCTTTTTTTTTTTTTTTTTTTTTTTTTTTTTTTTGAGGCTGGGGAGGAGGGGAGGGGCATCAATTTACTTTCATGGGTAGAGATCAGAGCATGCATGTATTAGAGGTATGAACACATGTAGTTCAACTTTAGGAGTATCTCAGCTTGATGATTCTGGGTATGCTTGTTAGTGATTGTTTCGTTTTTCTTTCATTTTTTTTTTCTAGCTTCTTGCGAGTCAGGTTGGCTGTCAACCAGATGATATATGTGATTTTGAATTACAAGCATGTGATACTCAACCAAGTGTTGTAGCTGGTGCCATGAAAGAATTCATTTTCTCCGGGCGACTTGACAATCTTTGCATGTCATTTTGCTCTTTAAAGGTATGTATACAGCACCCTTTTTTTTTTTTTTTTGTTGAGATGCAAATAAGAGGTTTATACTTGAGTCTATTTTTTACCATACCAATTTCTTGATTTTGCAATGTGCTAAAGACTGTACTCCACTTGTTTCTCATGTCAAATTAGAAGACTTTTGAGTTCTCCATGCCTGATAAAAACTTATAAGCCACAATATCTTGTTGATTTATGACATTAATAAATATGTAAATCAAGTATGCCTCACCTGAAGGTAATGATTTGTATATTGAATTTTCTCTTCTCATCATATATTAGATTGCCTTGATAATGGTCTTTTGTGATGTCATTGGGTTGGTTCTGTCATCAAATACAATTAACATGTTTATTTTAAGCTTTTAGTTACACGGCCAAGTAGAGATTGTGTTGTGTTCTTATCAATGTCTGATCTATTCTTATCTCATAAGGTACAAAGAATGAAGTAAATTATGGTAGTTGTTTGCTTCTTCCTCTCTTGTGCTAAATTCCATTGGGTAACACTAATATACTTGTTTGGTATTAGTCTAATCACAATTTGGTATAAGGACCTATCATTTGGACGCAAGGCTTGGCCATTTTTTCAGTAATGTGCTTAGCCTCTCTCTGGGGTAACATGCTGGTTGATTCCTTGTGGATAAACTACTAAATTATAAACTTAATTGAAAAAATTTGGGAAGTTATCACAATGGAACTAAGATGACAACATTTTCTTGAACTGCCAAGAACTAGAGAAAGTTTACTTATGTGAAGTGTTTGTTTGAGCTCAAGGGGAAAAATTTTTAAAATACAAAAGAAAGAAAGAAAAAAAGTAATTACTTTTCTGAGCTGTAACTCACACAGACATCCTACTGCATGTTTTGCTGCTGAAACATACCACCTGTGATATATTCTACCCACCTCAGTATATATTACCATTATTACTTTCTTCCTCATTGAATTTTATTCAACTCTTCTTTGTTGTTTCAGTTCAAAACAATTGATTGGTCATATACTTTTTGTTTTTAATATCAGGCATTGATCGATGCTACATATTCTGAAAGCAGCCTTGAGGATGAGACTGCTGTTAGCATGGTGGCCTTGTTTGATCATGAGGAGGTTGGGTCTAACTCAGCCCAAGGAGCTGGGTCTCCTGCCATGCTAAATGCTTTATCGCGAATTACCAATTCCTTTGGTTCAGATCCTAAGGTGATAGTTGCCCAATGTTCTTTTGATGATTCTAAGTTTTGATAAAAAAAGAAAATATGCATCTTAAAAAAAAAAGGAAAAAGAAATGTTCATTGCTATCATCAGAATGGTCTCATGCCTTTAAAAATCTAAATACATGTATATGCTTATTTTGCCACTTACATCCGTGCTTAGTTAATTTTGCTAATAAACTTGTAATGTATGATGCTTCAGAACTTGTTACCCAAAATTCAAACTTGTAATGTATTATAGTCATATTCCCTTACATTGTCAGTTAGATTCACTGGATTGCCACATACATGGCATCAATAGGAATGTGTGAATGGCATAATCACATCAACTTTTTCTAAACTTCTTTTGGTTTTGTTTGGATGAAGATTTTGATAAGTTCTTAGAATTTTCAAAATGATAGAATTTAAATTGATGAGAGTGCCAACTCATCAATTACAATTTCCATGCTTTGGATGAGTATATAAAAAATTAAGAAATGTGAGCACTCCCTCCATCCCATTTTGTTTGTCTTATTCCATTTTTTGTTGCCCTAAAATGCTTGTCCAGTTTTAAAAGGAAATAGTCATTAATTTACTCACTTACCAATCTATCTCTACTATGTATTGTATTCATGTTTAAATTCTTGAAAGTTTATGAGGGTAATCTTGAAAACTTCTTTTAAAAGTTTTTCTATAAGAGACAAAGCATTAAATAATGTTCCCTTAGAAAGTTAGATTCTTTAAAATGGACAAATAAATGTATTAAGATTACAATGATGATGGTAATAACGATGATAAATACTTGGTGTATAGTATTGTGGTGGTGGTAAAGGCAAGGGTGGTAGTAGAAGTGGTGGTTGGTGGCAATGGCAACGATTGTGGCGATGGTTGGCAGTGGTGGTGGTGGTGGTGGTGGCGGCAGGTTTGATGTCAGTCACAGAGGTGGGGGTGGTGATGGCCACAGTGTTGATAGCAACAATGATTGTGGTGATGTCAACAGCAATAGGCTATTGTGGTGATAGAGGTGGTAACAATAATAGTGGTGGAAATATGAAGAGTAATGGCGATGGCGGTATAAGAATGGTAATGTTAGTAGAATTTGTATAAAGACATCTTCGTCAAGTTGTATTTGGATGAGAGAATTTTAGGTAGGATTTTGCTTAAAGTTATAATTTGGAATTTTCAAATGTTAATTTTTTTTAAATTAAAAAAGAGTCGTTTCATAAATTCTGTAGATTTTTGAACTTGGGATTTTCAAGCATCCAAATTCTAAATTCAAATTCTATTGGGGAAGGTGTCATTGCACAAATTCTACAACCATGACCAATCTCATACTACAACCGTTATCCTTCGCACTGCCCACATTGCGTCAACCATTGCCACCCCATCACTACCAACATTACCAATATCATTGTAACTTATTAACTGCTATAATAATATAAATTTGTAATTTTAAATATATACATCCGATGAATAAAATTTAAATTAATGGGACTAATATTGCAATCAACTTAAATATAGTCATTTTGAAATTTTATAATTTTTCAAATTTCTCATTGAAACACAACTTTTTGGAATTTTAACTATGGATTTGAATGCATGAAATCTTTAAATTGATGGGATAATAGTTGTATTTTAAATTCCATCATTTTGAAAATCTCGAGAATTTTTCATCTAAACACAGCCTTCTAGAATTTTAACTCTAGATTAGAATGCATGAACAATACTAAGTTCAAAGTTCCATGGAATTTTGGAAACAACTCTCTTATTAACTCAAATAAGGAAAATCAACTAGAAAATTCCAAAATCCCTCATTCAAACACAACACATTGATCAATGATTATGTTGTCATCTAGAAACTTATTTGTTTTAATTGCCTTTGATTTCTCTCCAGTTAATTGAGAAAGCGATCCAGAGGAGTTTCCTAGTATCTGCTGACATGGCGCATGCATTACACCCTAATTATATGGTGAGTTGGCAACAGTGCTTATCTTACCCGCTTTGACACTATATGGTTTGTTTCTCCATATTGATTTAAGGTTCCTCCTTAGGACAAACATGAAGATAATCATCAGCCTAAGTTGCATGGAGGGCTTGTCATTAAACACAATGCAAATCAACGCTATGCAACCAATTCAGTCACTTCCTTCATATTCAAAGAGATAGCAACAAAGCATAACCTTCCTATTCAGGTCAGTTTCTCCTGACATTGAGTTGTGAAAAGTTCTAGTGTACTCAATTTCTATAAAAGGAATCATTCCTCAAACTGAAAATGTGATAGGAACTTTATCTTTCAAGGAGGATAACAAACTGACTAGATGAAACTATGGTGTAAGAATTTTTTTTGGTATAACAAGTGATTATAGCAGAGGAATTACTTATAATGCAGGATTTTGTGGTCCGCAATGACATGGCATGTGGTTCAACCATTGGTCCTATCCTTGCAAGTGGTGTGGGGATCCGTACAGTTGATGTAGGTGCACCACAGCTATCAATGCACAGTATAAGAGAAATGTGTGCCGTAGATGACGTGAAGCATTCATATGAGCATTTCAAGGCCTATTTCAAAGAATTATCTCATCTTGATGCAAAGATTACGGTTGACATATAGGTCTCTGATTTTCTTTAGAACACATTCAGAACAATGTTGTGATCATCTTTAGAACACATTCAGAACAATGTTGTGATGTAATACGTTAAACAATGTTAGATCAACTAGAATGTTGTGTATTTGCCAAGTACTCAGCAGATTTCAAATAAAGTTCCATCAATGAATGCTACTTAAAAACATTTTGCTTCAAAATGATATCCTTTTGTGGTTCATTTCCAGTAATTATTTTTTGCTACACTTTAATGTCCAGAGTTCAAGTTGACCCAATATCAGATCTGTAGTACTATAGAAAATATCTCAACTTATAATTAATGTCCCAGTGGTTGCTCATCTGTTTTTGAAAGGAAAAGAAAATGACTTCAAGCTACATGTTAATCAAACCAAGTTGAGAATAACACTCTTTTTGATCATTCAATTGCTACAAGTGGGGGTGGGGGTGTTTGGGAAGGAATTCGAACTCTAATTCTCCTTGTCAGATAGACTAGGCAATGTTATTGAGTTACAATACTCTTTAGCAAGTTGAGAATAGCACTCAAAAGCTGGTTAAATGGAACTATTTCAAAAAAAGAAAAAAGAAGAAGACATGCTTTTAGCAGCTTGTAAATAATACTTAAAGTTGGTTAAATGGAACTGTTTAAAAAATCAGAAGATAATGCGCTTAGCAACTTGAGAATAATACTTAAAAGTTGGTTAGAAGAAGCTGCATAATATTGTTGATTATGCAGTGTTATTATTGAGAATTCTTTTTTTACAAAACATACAAATATTGTAGAAATTCTACCGAAAACATTGAGCTAAACAGCATGGTTAGAAGAAAAGTCTATATGGGAGGATGAAATATTGAGCAACACATTGTTGGAATAGTCCAGATCTAACAATAGTTATCCGATTGATAGAGCACCAAGTCAGATTGGAAGTGAAGGTTGACACATATAGCCACTCTTTTTTTTAATGTGGGTTGGACCTCATCTCTTTCACGTGGAACACAGTTGAATTTTCACAAAGGAATTAGCAGCACTGATTCCCATCTCCTTTGGGGTTCATTTTTGAACTTTTTAAGTCTAGCTCAAATAGTCTTTTGCACGTGTGAAGTGCTTTCAATTTTCAAATTCGCTAGATGTGTCCCATATCGAATAGATACAATAACGCGGTGCAGGATAGCTGTTATAAAATGGCAGCTCATTTCATTTCAAAAGCACGCAGCCACGCGGTGAGCACAAAGCGAACTATTCTTTCGCCTTTTACTAAAGAATACCGTGTGCACGCCGCAAATAGTGGCATACGCCTATTTTTGGAGGGGTTTCCCAAAGGGAAACTCCCTACAATGCTAGTTTAACGTTTCTTAAGCGATTTCTGTAGGATGAGTACTCTAATGACATAACGAAAAGCTGTAGTAATGTTTAATAAATAATTTCTCGGTAATTTATTAGCTTGCATGAAGTGGATTTAGTAACAATTATTAGCGAGTCTGTTAACATGACTTGAGCCAAATTATCAACAGTTTGGGAACTTGTTAACATGCGTAAAATGGGTTATTAACAATTGCTGGAGAATCTGTTAACGTACTTAAACCAACCCAACGTTATATAACATTCTTAAACTAGGGAAGTAAATTTATTAGGGAAATGTGTTTATCTTGTGAAATTGGTTTCTTCTTGTGTCCAGCATTTTCTCGTATCTATTTTATTTTGTCTTAAGAAATAAACCTGTGAAGTAAGGGTAGTGCTTAATGCTTACAAGTGATTTGCGTTGGGTAAGAAAATTCGCATCCCGTTATGCAAAAGAAAAATCCCGAAAACCCATTTTATTTATTCTACATCACCATTTTAACAATGCATTCTACATCACATTCTTTATTTTACAATTCATCTCATTAAAATAAACTTATTTTATCAAAAAAATAAAATAGAATAATGCCTTTCAAAAAAAAAAAACATACGAAGTATGGGTACTGATTGAATGCTTACTACAAGAGATTTGGGTTAGGTAAGATCTAACAAGATTTAGAACCCAAGAAAATTCTTCATATTTGGGGTGAAATTTTGACTATCTTGAGTCTTGACTACAACGCTAATCATCGTCAGGTCGCACTACCACTGGTTCCTAAGCAATCTCTTTTTGATAGAACAACTGTTCAAGTCAGCCAATGCTATTTTGGCAAAAACTAGAGAGGAAATATGAATGTGATGTAGTGTATTGAAACTCTAGAATAATACCTATCTGAATGTGATGCTGTATCAAAAAATCAAATTGCTAACCTGTAATGAAACCCAGTGGTGTATAAGGGTAATGATTGAGAATAAATGAAAAATTGACTTACTTCAAGCTAGTCTTCTTCCAAGAAGAGAAAATTTAAGAGAGAAAAGTGAAAAAATTGTGTCTTATATTTATTTAATGATCAAAATGCCCGGATTACAGGTATTTATACAAGTTATTTGGAAGTCCAAAGTGACCCACTTAACTTTAAACTAATTTAGCTCCATTTCAAAGGCTTTTCCTGCCATCTAAACTAACTAGGCTCCTCTTTTTACAATCTTGCAATTAATCTTTTGCATTTACTTACTAAGAAAACTCTACAAAAATAAAATCTTTCATCTATATAATTTAACAGAAAATCATGGTCACAACTCACAAGCAAACACTGCATGCCAAATGATGAGAAAAACACTATTCCAGGTTCCACTCCAGTAGTCCCTGAAGATTTTTCAATCCTTATTTCACTTGATTATTACCTTTGATTCAGTTTCAATTTCAAAACTCATCATGCTCTCAGCTATGCTTTTTGCTTGAGGAGGGCATTTCCCATTTAACTTAAAAAGGAGTTGTTTTGGTTTTGGACTTCAGACTGTAAAGACTTATTATTTCTTCTGACCCACATTGAAGAAACATGAGACAGTAGTTGAAGAGACCTACTATAAAATTAGGGCTCCAGGGAATGTACCTTATACGGAGCTGTGCGGTGAGCACAGAGCGAACTATTCTTTCGCCTTTTACTAAAGAATACCGTGTGCACGCCGCAAAAAGCAGCATACGCCTATTTTTGGAAGGGACTGTTTCCTTGGAGAAGCCCCTAAAATTAACTACTAAATAATTTCATATATGCTTGTTTATTTAAAGGGTTTTTTCCCCAAATGTAAATCTTAAGATGTTAATTTAATTTTAACGGATTGTTAGATGAGATGGGTTTAAGTTATATTAGGGTAACTCTAAATATTTTAATTAAGGACTCATTTATTATTTCTTATTGATGAGGATGTGTAAAAATTATATTTTATCTCTCAAATTTCAACTTGTCATATCATCTTATCATATACTTGAATAACTACAATCTCACTCAATCAATTCTAATACCCATATATAAATTCAATCAAATTAGAATTTTTTTTGAAGTGTTATTAAGTGTGGTAGGATGTATTAAATTTTAAATAAAATGTTGATGTGACAATTTTTTATTAAATGGTGTAAAACATGAGTTTTACACTTCTTCATTACCAAATTCGAACTCAAAAAGAAAGGTATATGTCTCTTTCTCTCTCTCCGCCACTCTCATTGCTCTCTTTCTTCTCAAAATTCCAAAAATATTACTTTGGACCAACATGCGGTAATTCCTAAAATATGTTGAAATGGACCACCATTGTTGGCTTCTTTCTCTCTTATTGAACTTATCCCAGAAAAAAAAAAAAAAACGAATTTATAAGATCTTTTTTGCATCTAATTCAGAGGACCATGTGGTAATTTTTAAAAGATAAAAAATACACTTTCATCTTATGAAAAAAAAAATTGCATGGCTAAATCTTAAGATGGAAACTTAAGGAACAATACCTATATAATGTACCTAAATCTTGCCAATTTCTAGAATATGTTGCTAAAGTAATATTAAGTGTGAACCTGGGAGTGTGAGTATTTGTAAGGAGAGAACATGAGCCCACTATTTCATCTCTTTGCCATTCATTTTTCAACAAACCTAGTTTCAAAATATTTCATTCTAATTTATTCGATCCCCAATAACAAAGAAAAAGCACTCTCGTACACATAATAGAAACATTAAAACTCAGTACTATATTAGTTTCCACAATACAAACTCATTTTTCAATGAAGAAATAATCAACCTTCAACTGCAGCGCTCAGATGATTTGATCGGCGGCTGTGAAAGAACTTAGAGAGAAGTGGAGAAAGATGGGAAAAGAGTAGGAGGAGAGAGAGGGGTAGCAGATGTGGCGTAGGACACGTTAAATGCAGATAGAGAGAGGGGGAAAAAAAAAAGAGGAGTAATACTAATAAATATTAATTGATGACATGAACAATGATATTTTTCAACTGTTAGATATTTTAGAAATCTAGGGTATAGAAAATGTATAATTTTGTAAAAATGTTACATCAAGTGTAATTTGAATCTATTTCTGGTTAGATATTAGTAAATCTTAATCTAAATAATAAATCAAATTGTATTACTAAAAAAAATGTTATTGTTATCTAGAAGAATGATATTTTAGATGTTACTGTTATCTATAAGAATTGACCAAAACGCAAAAAAAAAAAAAAAAAAAAAAAATTTAGTTCTTATTTTTTTTCAGCAAATATTTCAGCTAGGCCTGTCCAACCAATCCGAGCACCCGGCCCAACCGACCAAACCCGACCCATCCGCCGTCCGACCCGACTGTTTGGTGGTCGGCGGCGGGTTCCTGCCATCCCAAACCGACTCCGGCGGGTCGAGTGACGGGTCTTCCCTTCCAAAACCCGATCTACCCAACCCGACCGTGATATATAACCTGTTAGCTCTCATATAGTTCTCAGTTCTCATTCTTTCTCAGTCAAGCCTCTCTCTCGCTCTCTCAATCTCTCAACATCTCCGACACGTACTGCTGATCTACACTGATATCTCAACATCGCCGAGCTCATCGCTGTCAACTTCATCATCGCCGATCTGCGCCGTCGTTGTTAACCTCCATCATAGCCGATCTGCGCCATCACTTCACCTCTATCGCTGTCAACCTCCATCATCGCCGATCTGCGCTAAAATCTCAACCTCCATCGCCGATCTGCGCTGATCTCTCTACCTCCATCATCACCGATCTGCGATTCTCTTCCGTTCAGCATCGTCGATCTGCAATCTCTGCCATTCAACATCTCCGATCTGCGAGTCAAGGTTGTAGTTTTCAAAAAATCTGTTTGTGTTCTTTAGATTTGTGGGCTACTGGTGTTTGGTTTTGTAAACTTGTTCGTTAGTATAGATTTTTTTCTTCCAGATATGTGAAAATTGTATCAAGTTTGGTTCTTGATTTGTGTTTTTTGGTTGAAGTTGGATCCGACCGCCGTCTACCTGAGCCCGATCCGACTCGACCCGTGGTGTTTCATGGTCGACGACGGGTCTTCTGTTCTGCAACCCGACAGGATCGGGTCGGTTCCGGGTTGGGCACAAACCCGACCTGGACTGACCCGTGGACAGGCCTAATTTCAGCAACAGGACACTTAAATCTCTCCATGTAAAAAAAATAAAAAAAACTTTAGTTATTAAATTAGAACCCATATTTTGGGTTAGAGGACTTTGTTCTTTATATCATTTACTTCCACATTTTAGGGATAAAAATTTCCCCTTCTCTCCGATTCCCCTCTCACCACCAAACATGGGTAAAAGTCATGGGCTTTGAAAACTTAATGTAAGTAGGTCTTTGGAGCCTCAAGCTTTCCGTTCAAATGTGAAGGAGGCTTTCAATACTAATAAATAAGAGCCAATCTTTACATTCAAGAAATATGCAAGTCCTGGTTGCAAAATATGCCCTATAATGGCTTACACATTCTAGGCTCTCTCTCATTTCTCAGAAGAGCAAGTTTTCATTAGGTGTGGCTGTCCCACGATAAGTATGAAGAATAGTGAAATTGAGCTGCTTAGATATGTCACTTTCTTGAGGGGTTTCTCCCATAGGTAAAAAGACTCCAACTCTCCAAGTGAAAGTTAACTTATTGAAATGTGATAGAGGCCTATAAAAGGAAAATCTTAAGCTCTATATTTCAGAGGGTTAAAAAAGTGCACGAGGTTGGTGATATCATTGGGTTTAAGATAGGAGAATGGCATTATTATTAGAATCCTCATTTTGTCACTTTTGATCAATGTAGAACACTTGATAAAAGGCTATCCTACGGATCAATGGTATTCATAAAATGCAATCTTCTTGCTTATGTTGATATTGGCATATAGAATTAACATTACTAGTATATGCATCAAGGTTTTAGCTAGATATACTTGGTTTTTATGGGAATTGTGCTTAATTGCAGACTCATTGATTCAGTTGTACGTGATTTGGAGAACGTTTTTGGTGCGCTCCAAGAGTTTGGTGGCCACCTATTTGGTGGCCACCTTTGGATATAGAGTAAAAATGTTGATGAATGCGGTTCACCGAAGACAAAAATCTTTTTTAGAGTTCTTCTTAGATCCTTATCTTCTAAGTAGTTAATCATCTTCTTAAAGCAATCTATATGATGATAGTTCTTCTAACTAATTTCTATTATGTAACTAGGGGCCATTGTTGATCTTAGTCCCGAAACCTCATAAGCAGGAAGAACTACAAGTAGCTAGTAAGGTGGAGGAGATATAAAAAAGGCTGGTCTAGGGAAGCCGGAATTGAGGCGTATCCCTTACACTTCATGTATCTACAAAGAAGACAACTAATGGAGGCAGCTAATGGAGGCAATGGGGACCAAGATACCCACTATGCATGTATAAAAATCTTTTCTAATTCTGAGGATTTCATATTTTTTTTAAGAATATATGGTATTTCGATTAGATTCAAATTTTGTTCATTTTTTACTTACTGAATAGAAATGTTCATTGCTATCATCGAAATGGTCCCATTTCTTGCTGAATTGAAATGATTTAGATGAGTAACATATAGACAAAGTGCATATACTTTTTTTTTTGGAGGGGATAGCAATGATTGCAATGAATTGAAATGTTCATTGCAATCATTGCTATCACCTCCCAAAAAAAAAGTATATGCCCTTTGTGTATATGTAACACATCTAAATTATTATTAAAATCATCATTTTGTCACCTTTGATCAATGTAAAACAACTGATAAAAGGCTATCTTACGAATAAATGGTATTCATAAAATGCAAGCTTCTTGCTTACATTGATATTGACATGTAGAATTAACACTACTAATATATGCCTCAAGGTCTTAGTTAGATACACTTGATTTTTATGGGAACTGTACTTATTGCATTCTTAACCTGAACTTCAACTTCAACCTCAACCACAACTTCCCCAAATCCAACCCCAACCCCACGTTCAACCCCAACTTCAACTTCAGCATCAACCCCAACTTTCCCAACCCAACATCTCCAACCCCAATCCCAAGTTCAGCCCCAACACTTATACTTCCTTTTCCTCTACTGTGGAGGATTCACAGTTTTTGTATCTCCCAACTTCACTAACGAAGTCCAACCCTCAGTTGAAGTGTTACAAAGATTGTTGAAATGGGTTGCTGACCCAAAATGGGTTGCTGACCCACAATAGGAAGAAATCTTGCATAGCCGTGTTGATGTTCATTGCATTGTACAATCTGCATTTGTTGCTTCTTCTCTTCAACCTGATGAAGAAATGGGAGGTATGTTTTAATGTTTTCATATACTAATATATACATATATTTTTTCCCAAATCCAGTACATCATATGTAGTCAATGCCTGGCTTTGGATTCATACAACATATTTCACCAGACCAGAGCATAATTAACAGGGATATCCTGGATTTCTTAATAAATAGGATATACATCTTCTTGATAAATTTACACAAGATGTTTACTTTACATAACCTTCTACCTAAACATGTTAGTACTATAAGGAATTTTTTAAACATTGAGAACATATATAAACCATTTCATCATCTACATATGGAAGGACATCTGGTTTTGGAGATGTTTACATATGTATTTGCAATTTTCTTAGCACTCCGGTTATCTGCCCTATTAAATTAATTGCATAAACTGTTTTCTCACTACTGTTATTCTTTTCCATTAATGTTAATTGGAAATTTGCAATCTTGGAGCTTTCTCTTCTAGTTAAATATGGATATGTATATGTTAAAAGCATTTAATATGAAGTATGTTTCAATGTTTTAATATTATAATATATATATATGGGTTTTTGTTCAATAGGTTAAATATGGATCTGCATATGTGAAAAGTATTTAATAGGAAGTATTTTTTAATGTTCTCGTATAATAATATATACATATATATATGGGTATTTGTTTCCAAATCCTAGGTTAAATACGAGTCTATATATGTTAAAAGTATTTAATATGAAATATGTTTCAATGTTTAATATCATAATATACATATGGGTTTTTGTTCAATAGGCTAAACATGGGTCAGCATATGTGTTGAAGCAAAAGAAGCAAGCAACATTGAGCAACAAAGACATAAAACACAGTTTTTTTTAATGAACAAACATAAACTACACATGCCAGTGAAAGAAGGAAGGGTAGTTAGTGGAGCTAGCTATCAAGCAAAGATTGGTTATGCAATTCGGAGTTAGTTATTTGGCACCAAATCGAGGCTCTGTTTTTTGTGTATATATAGATTAGTTTGTTAATTATATTGTAACTGTTTTCATATCATTTTTCTCTCTGTGATCAATAAGATTTTAGTTTTCTTCAAGAATCTCTCTTTTTTACAATATGTGAAAAGTATTTAATAGGAAGTATGTTTTAATGTTTTAATATAATAATATATATATTGGTTTTTGTTCAAGAGGTTAAATATGGGTCTGGATATGTGAAAAGTATTTTATAGGAAGTACTTGTTGATTTACTTTTGACCATCAAATAAAATATTAATTGCATTCTAATAATATGGACTTTTGGCAATTAAATCATCATAATCTAGATTTAAACACCTCGAAAAGTTCTTCAATAGAAGGAAAACTTGTTAAGCTTAATGTTAATTTTAGGTTTATTAGCTCTTAATTTCTCTATCCAGTAACCCACATAATTGTAAGAACCTCCAAGTTCACTAAGTTCATGCATTATTTATCTTATTGATTCAGCTATACATGATCTGGAGAACTTCTTTGGTGCGCATCAAGAATTTGGTGGCCACCTATTTGGGGTTCGTTGCAAAAGAATCCGAGATATTTGGATGAGGATTGGGGGAGCGCCTCAGATGCACATTGAGTAAAGAGCAAATATGTTGATGAGAGCAGTTTGCCTAAGACAAACAGATTTTTTAGAGTTCTTCTTAGATGCTCATCTTGTAAGAAGTTAATCATCTTTTCAAAAGAAAAATATATGTATGATAGTTCTTTTAACTAAAAAAAAAGTGCATACACTTATTTTTTTGGAGGGGATAACAATGATTGCAATTAATTGAAATGTTCATTGCAATCATTGCTATCCCCTCCACAAAAAAGGTATATGCACTTAGTCTATATGTAAGACATCTAAATTACTATTAAAATCATCATTTTGTCACCTTTGATCAATGTAGAACACCTGATAAAAGGCTATCCTACGAATAAATGGTATTCATAAAATGCAAGCTTCTTACTTACGTTGATATTACCCTCAGTTGAAGTGTTACAAAGATTGTTGAAATGAGTTGCTGACCCATAAGAGGAAGAAATCTTGCATAGCCGTGTTGATGTTCATTGCATGGTACAATCTGCATTTGCAGCTTCTTCTCTTCAACCTAATGAGGAAATGGGAGGTATGTTTTAATATTTTCATATACTAATATATACAGATATTTGTTCCCAAATCCAGTACATCATATGTAGTCAATGCTTGGCTTAGGATTCATACAACATATTTCACCAGACCAGAGCATAATTAACAAGGATATCCTGGATTTCTTAATAAATAGGATATACATTTTCTTGATAAATTTATACAAGATGTTTACTTTACATAACCTTCTACCTGAACATGTTAGTACTATTAGGAATTTTTTTAACATTGAGAACATATATAACCATTTCATCATCTACATATGGAAGGACATCTAATTTTAGAGATGTTTACATATGTATTTGCGATTTTCTTAGCACTTCCTATTCTCGGTTATTTGTCTTATTAAATTAATTGTATAAACTGTTTTCTCACTACTGCTATTCTTTTCCATTAATGTTAATTGGAAATTTTCAATCTTAGAGCTTTCTCTTCTGGTTAAACATGGATCTGTATATGTTAAAAGTATTTAATATGACGTATGTTTCAATGTTTTAATATTATAATATACTAGTTGAGTTACCTTATTATTAGTTTCCTCCAATATTTCGATTAGTTGTACCAAAAATCTTGTAACTTAACTGATTGACACTTCAATTTTCAATAGAAATATTAAGATTCAGATCCCCACCCCACAACTATCGATATATAAAAAAAGATATTTCAATAAATTTCATTGTAAAAAATTGTAATATTTAGTTATCTTATATATAAACAAAATAGAAATATACTAAGAGTAGTATAGTTATTTGATCATACTATATATGTGTTTACAAATTGAAAATTGTATGATATAGTAGCTAATATAGATAGGCATGTTTCATGCCTACTAAAAAATGCATATATCCTTCAATTATATATATTTTTTTACATTCTTGATTGTGTGTTAATAAAAAAAATTTCCCCTTTTTGTTGGACATGGTTTCAATTGTTGCAACAAAAAAAAAACAACAACAACAACTAAATTTGAGTAAAAATGCCATATTTCAAATCAATTGTTTCTCACATAAAAAAACCAATTGTTTCTCATATAAATCTTAGAAAAATGATATTAAAATTTCATTATGCTTAAAATAATTAATATAACAAAATAAACTTATTTATTATAGTAGTAATCTTTCTAATTACATAGAATACATGCTACAATGTTATTTCCACACACATACATACACGTGCGGGCTCACACACACACACACACACACACACGAAGGAGTTAGGAAATTTAAAGGATTAAGATTAATTTTAGTGAATTCTCAAATATTTATTTTTTTATGGCTTTTGCGACAATTGTTGTCAAAACAACTGAACATGAGTAAGAATGTCATATGGGTATTTGATCCCAAATCCTAGACTAAATATGGGTCTGTATATGTTAAAAGTATTTAATATGAAGTATGTTTCAATGTTTAATATCATAATATACATATGGGTTTTTGTTCAATAGGCTAAACATGGGTCTGCATATGTGTTGAAGCTGGAATAGTCAGTAGACGATAAGCCACAGTAAATGAAAATAACAAATGCAAGCAAAAGAAGCAAACAACATTAAGCAACAAAGACATAAAAGGCATAGTTTTTTTTAATGAACAAACACAGACTACACATGCCAGTGAAAGAAGGAAGGGTAGTTAGTGGAGCCAGCTGTCAAGCAAAGATTGATTATGCAATTAGGAGTTTGTTAGTTAGTTATTTGGTGCCAAATCAAGGCTCTGTTTTTAGTGTATATATATAGATTAGTTTGTTAATTACATTGTAACAGTTTTCGTATCATTTTCTCTCTATGATCAATAAGATTTTAGTTTTCTTCAAGAATCTCTCTTTTTTACAATATGTGAAAAGTATTTAATAGGAAGTATGTTTTAATGTTTTAATATAATGATATATATTGGTTTTTGTTCAATGGGTTAAATATGGGTCTGGATATGTAAAAAGTATTTTATAGGAAGTACTTGTTGATTTACTTTTGGCCATCAAATAAAATATTAATCACATTCTAATAATATGGACTTTTGACAATTAAATCAGCATAATCTAGATTTAAACACCTAAAAGAGTTCTTCAATAGAAGGAAAACTTGTTAAGCTTAATGTTAATTTTAGGTTTATTAGCTCTTAATTTCTCTATCCAGTAACCCACATAATTGTAAGAACCTCCAAGTTCACCAAGTTCATGCATTATTTCTCTTATTGATTCAGCTATACATGATCTGGAGAACTTCTTTGGTGCGCACCAAGAATTTGGTGGCCACCTATTTGGGGTTTGTTGCAAAAGAATCCAAGATACTTGGATGAAGATTGGGGGAGCGCCTCAAATGCACTTTGAGGAAAGAGCAAATATGATATGTTGATGAGAGTTGTTCGCCTAAGACAAACAAATTTTTTAGAGTTCTTCTTAGATACTCATCTTGTAAGTAGTTAATCATCTTTTCAAAAGCAAAATATATGTATGATAGTTCTTTTAACTAATTTAATTTCTATTACGCAACTAAGGGATATTGTTGATGCCAGTTCTGGAACCTCATGTGCAAGAGGAACTACAGGCAACTAGAGAGGTGAAGGAGATAAAGAAAGCTGGTCTTGGGACTCCAGAACTAAGGAAAATTCCGTACACTCGATGTATCTACAAAGGCAACGACTAATTGAGACAACTTTGCGGATTTCATTTTTTTTAGTGATATGTTAAAAAAATAAAAACTAGAAAGACCATCTGCCCATTTATGCATATGATGCACTATTAGCTTACCATATGATGCACTATTATCTTTACCATCTGCCCCTATGCATTGTGCAACAACTCAAAAAAGCCTTCTTTGCTGTTGAAAGTTGAAAGCTGTTCAAACAAAAGCCAATTAAGAATTCACAGTTTTGAAATTAGCCAATGAAAAATTCTTGTCTAATCTTTCACATTAGCCAATAATGAGTAACATTAGACCAGTATATACCATACCCAGGAACATGATCACAAAGCAGATAATAAAAAGTTACCAAAAAGATCTAACCATATAAAAGCTGAAGTTGGTCTGCCCTCTCAAATTAAAGCTCACCTTCCTATATAGGATTCAAACTAAGCCAGAATACCAATCTCAACATCAAGATGTCAATAGATTGAAATGAAGTAGCTCATGCACCCTCAAGAAACAATCCTAGTAGCTAGAATGGCAGCAAGTATTCAACAAGCCACCTATCTTGCAAAAGTTTAGCAGTATTTGGGATAAAGATAATAAGGACACAAATTCCGTAATGTGTAGGAAAACAAACTCAAGGTTCAACATATCTCTACCATTTCAATAACTGTCAGGTCATCTACGTTGATATTTTAGTACATATAAGCAATATAAAAGTGCTGCATAGATAATAGTTTATGATTCGAACTATTAGATTCTCAATGAAGTTTCTATTCAGCAGAGATGCAAATGCTTTGAAGAATGACCATGACCTATAGGCTATAGTATGCAAAAGCACCACATCACTTTAGAGAAGGGGAGGCAATATAGAGGTTTCTTAATAATTTGAGACAATACATGTTATATAAACTCGCAGCTATTTCCATTAGTAAGCGGATATGCAGTATCTAATTTAATATTGTCAGTCATGTTATCCTCATCATCTGATCCCTCTGCACTTTCAAAGGCACTAGCACTTGCAACAGGAGCTGGGTGGACAGTTGGTTTGATAAGAAAACCAAATATCTTGCTTGAACTTGCATGCCTAGCAAATTTCTCTGAAACAAAAAGATTTGAATTCCAAATCAATAAATGAGAGGCATCAACTGCACTACATTCCACCCCCCCCCCCCCCAAAAAAAAAAAAGAATGGGAATAAGAAATCATTTTTTTTATTTTCCCCAAGACCAGAAGGGGTGTTGCTAAATTTCACGATAGCTAAAGAAATGAATAATCCTATTTCCAAATTAATAAGTTAAAGAGTGGTGGGTTCAACCAAACTTACATAAATTGGTTAAACTCGAAAGTTGAATTCACAACTTGCAATCAAGATGAAGTCACAATATTGGTTAATTTAAATGAAAATACTTCATAAAAGATTGAATTGTCAAAGCTGGAAATAAATATCTATGATGAGATTCATACAGAAAAGTAATTGAAATAAAAAGATTTCAAATGAAAGCAGCAAATTATGTACTTCTTTAAAATTGTTTTTAGGCATAAATACACTTTTAATCCCTACATTTTGACGTTTTTCTATTTTAGTTTTTACATTTTAATTTTACCACTTTTAGTCTCTAAACCAATTAACGCGTGTTATTTTCATCCTTTCCGTCAGTCAACCGACGGAAATAGTTGAGATAGCAGCCGGAGGTATTAAAATATTATTAAAAAAATTATTTTGCATTTTTTAAATGCCAAAATTAAAAAAATAAATAAATTACTCAATTTTAATAAATAAAATAAAATAAAAAACAAACAAACGAAAGAATAGAAACCCAGCAAAAGAACATTATTACTTACCATTATTATTTTTCAAAAGAACATTACAACTTGTTCTTCGTGTTCTTCCTAGATCAAACCTAACAACTAAGAACACAAATCCAGCAACCAAAAACTCAAACCTAGATCACAACAGCACAAACGAAAAAAAAAAAAAAAAAAAAGAAGCAGAGACCAAACACAAACACATACTCAAATCACAAATAGAGATCAAACACAAACGAAACCCAGATCTCAACCCAAGCCAAAATCAACAGCGGACCCAACCACCGATCCATGTTCACAACACCCACATGCAAGCCTCCAAATTTTTCCCATTGTTTTCATGGCATCAAGACCCCATGGCATCCATGATCAAAACCTTGAAGATCAGCCTCTTGATCTGCTTGCCGCTGGTCAATATCGGGTGAGGTAGAAAGAGGTGTGAGAGAACCACTGTTCTTGGCTTCACAACCACTGATCTGGGCTCCAATACCAAATCGGTGACTGGGTTTTGTACAACGGAGTCATAATTACACAGAAACAAAACTATAAATTTTCTTTATGGGGTTTCGTACGCCTAATCGGCGGACCTTCTTGATGGGTTCGATGGGTCGATGGGTTTTCTTTCTTTGACGGCAGCGGCAACTTCATCATTGAGTCTTGAACGAGTTCGACAGCGGCGACCTCATCACTAAGTCTTGAATGAGATTAGAGAGAGTTTGGGTCAGTCAGAGTTTGAATCAGATTGGAGTTTGGCGGATTAGTGAAGATGAGATTTTGAGATTAGAGAGACTTTCCATCCAAGGAGGGTGAGGAGAAAGAGAGTTTGAGAATAGAGAGAGTGTTTGTTAAATGTGCTTCTGAAGAAAAAAAAAAAAAAAGATTGTATGGACTGACGAGTGTGTTTTGATTTTGTTTTGACGAGTGCATTGAATTTTAATTTGGGTCTGGGTTGGTGAATTTTATCTTTTGTTTGTGTTAAATTTTAATTTGGGTCTGGGTTGGTGAATTTTATCTTTTGTTTGTTTTTTTTGTAAATTAAAATTGAGTAATTAATTTTTTTTTAATTTTGGCATTTAAAAATGCCAAATAATTTTTTTAGTAATATTTTAATGCCTCCGGCTGCCACCTCAGCTATTTCCATTGGTTGACTAACGGAAAGGATGAAAATAACACGCGTTAATTGGTTTAGGGACTAAAAATAGTAAAATTAAAATGTAGGGACTAAAATGGAAAAACGTCAAAATGTAGAGACTAAAAATACATTTACGCCTTATGTAAATTGCTTCTCATTGATGGGTAGTTCTGAGCTTTTGATAACAAATTTATTTTACAATCAATTTGTTAGAACTTTGAACACCTACAATCTCAGCTCAAGTAGTAAGAACAAAATACTAAAAAAACTATTCTAGTATGTCATAAAATATTAAAATGGAAATGGAACCTAAAATCATTGATATTAATAAAAACAATTTTAAAGAAGAAGAAGAAGACCTCGGATCATATGCAGCAAAACTCCCATATGTTCTTTTCTCTTTTGATCTCAATCTCAATCTCAATCTCGATTTGATCACACACGCACCAAGTTAAAATCCCTTCATTTCTGTCCATCTCCCCTGTCTCCTTGTCAATCTCTCCAACTCTCCTGTTCATCTGGTCGATTTAGGCTTTCCTTGTGCGTTTTTATTTGGTGAATCTATAATTTTGAATAATATATTGTATTAAATGTTATACAAGAAATGGTTTCAAAGAATAAAAGTTTAAAAAAAAAATGACATATAATTATAACCCATTATAGTTTCATAATGATTCTAAAAATAATAATAAACCTAGTTGTAAAAAAAAAAAAAAAAAATCTTAAATGACAATTTGTTACTTATTATTGACGTTTACTGATGGGCAAAAATTAAGTAATTTCAGTGATAGATTAAAATTAAAAACAATAAGAATTTACCACCTATAGTTTTTTATAAATACATTGTGGATATAACATTTTTCTTATTTATTAGAGCATTTGCATCAAATAGTACAAATTAGCTTGAGGCAAAAAAATTTCCCAAACAATCCTAAAAAATCATCCCCATCAGCATATTAGGTAAAATTGTACAAAACTCATATATATAAATTTGCACTAGCACGCTTCATGTGTGTTTTTTTTTTTTTTAAGTATCTTGATGACGAAGATAGTGGATGACGGCTGTGGTGTCTGAATTGTGAAGAGAGAAACAATTTTTAAAAATAAATAAAATTTGATATTTTAATGAAATCGAATTTAAAATAAATAATTTAGTGTACATTTGGCATTGATGAAATTTGCCAGTTAATTTTTGCTACTATTCATGAGTCTCATTGCACTTTTTGGTACTATTCATAGGTCTTATTATACTATATCAGCTAACTTTTACCTTTATCTACAGTACTTTCAGCAAAAAAATTCAGTTTCAGCAAAATAAGCGGATCTTAAACAGACCCTTAATGTAAGTATTTTTGAAAAGTGATTAGGTAAAATAAAAATAGTAGGTTCTTATTCTAAAACAAACATAAATTTTTACATGAACCTATGTGAGGACTATTTGGTTGTTATTATTATTATTATTATTATAGGTAAATAGAGGAAAATATGATTAAAGGGGCTCAAAGAGAGAGTTGGCATTTTAGGGGAACCCACCCATCATCCTCCTTACACAAACTCAAAGAGAATATATTATAGAATCAATAATTGGAAAGATAACATAAAAAACACACTTACGTAGCACAAACTCTACCATAACAAGAATTTAAATTTTATTTTGTAACAAAAGGCTTGCCTTAATCAATACAAATTTTCCTTAATTTGTGTTTACACCTCTTAAGTAAAACACAAACCCAATTATATAATTAAATAAAAATAAAAATAAATTTACTTCTGAAGATTTATCATACCTAGACACCATGTGCTCCCTCATGGCCACCATGATAATTTGAGAGTCAAAATCATTACATGAAGAAAACCGAAATAAGGTCAAACAACATAAATAAGGCAAATTTGTTGCCGTTGCTTTTAGATCCTTTCACTTCTTCGAGAATTATATATTTTACTCTAATATCCATTCAAAAAAAAAAAAAAGCATTCATCATCATTTATTAATTTTCTGGAAACTTATATGAATATATCCAGTAGCTTTCGTAGCATATCAACTTTTGTCCTAGAAATAAAAGTAAAATAAAAGCATAAACGAATAATTTAAATAATAAACATGCTATTCTCTTGACTTCAATAAAGTAAATAAAGATATCATGTCAAAAACTATTAAATAATCATATCCAAGAAACTACCTAATTATCAAACTATTAACAAAATATATACATACATACATATATATATATATATATATATATATATATATGAAAGGAAAAGAAACCACATGATGAGGAAAATATTATATGGTGGTGTCTTAATATTATCAAGTAATCTTCTCTTCCAAAATATAAGTTAGGGTTATCAACAAGATAGCATGCAACATTATCACATGCTCCGCATACACACCTACCAAATCACCACATGTGAAAAGTATTTAATATGAGAACAAAACAACGTCACACACTTCTCGATTTACTTTGGGCCATCAAATAAAATATTAATCATTCTAATAGTATGGACCTTTGGAAATCAAATCAGCATAATCTAGATTATATATAAACTCCTCGAAGAGTTCTACAAAATAAGGAAAACCTGTTAATCTTAATGTTAATTTTATGCTTATTATCTTTTAATTAATTTCTCAGTCCAGTAACCCTCATAATAAATGTAAGAACCTCTAAGTTCACTAAGGCAAAGTTCATGCATTCAGTGGTATCGTGAAAACATATTGATACATTAATGATGTCCTTGAAAGCAAACATCAGATGTATGGTCGTAATTACGGATTCAGATCCTCTAGATTTCCTAAGATACTCTACCAGTAGATTTCCTAAGGTACTCTACCAGTAAATATCCTTAAATCCTAACCACTCTTTAATGATTTAATGGTCAAGATTCTGCCATCTCAGCATTCCACTAACAATATTCTTAAAATAATAAAATAATATTGCAAACAAAACAATTAAGATTATTGTTAGTGGAATGCTAATATGGCAGAATTCAGACCATTAAATCATTAAAGAATGATTAAGATTTAAGGAAATTTATTTAGTAGAATACCCTAAAAAATCTAAAAGATCTGAATCCCCTAATTACCCGGATTATTAGGTTCCCCTGCAAGCTTCAGATGCATTGTAATAATTAATGGTGTGATTTGCTAGCGCAAATTAATTTGCCTTTAATTTGGACACTAGCTTCTTTAGTGAAAAGCATTGAGAAATAGGGTGACAATATATAAAAGGAGTCATCCAATCAACACAAAACATCGAAGTCTCCTAGGTGGTTCATGTTCATGGAGACCATAAAAAATATATAAAGCCCACAACATTGTCATCCAATTCATAGAGCAAGTATTTTTAAAAGATAAACAGAGGGAAAAAGTCTGATGGATTCATCATTATTAGATTGTGTCAAAGTCCTCTTTATATCGCATCCGAATTGAATTTATTCTCTTCCTTATAAAATAATTATTAACATTCTTCCAATCAAATTAAACAAGGGGGCAGTATCAAGAGCCTTATATTTATTTTAAAATAATAATAAAAATAAAAATAAAAAAACAGAATGCCAGTGATATGCTTTTGAGCCAATTGATCAAAAATCCAAAGTTAAGGTGTTTAGATTTTATTTATTTTCAATATCTTATTTGCATAGTGTTTATCAAAAAATATAGTTTGTATTCATTTTTATATTAAATTTCCAAATACCACCATTTTGCAAAATTTGTAGCAAACTAGCACTGTTTTGAAAATATTTAGCAATGTACCACTTTTTTAGTACCCGAGTTTCACAAAATCGAGTTCTAAATAGTACTCGAGTTCACTGAACTTGAGCTCGTAGGGAGTCACCAGCGTAGCACTACTGACCTAGAATTTGTGCAATTAAAAAAAATAATGTGGTACTCGAGCTTAGTAAACTTGAGTTTCATACAACACAATACTCGAGTATACCAGGCTCGAGTTCTTTGTAAATAAAATGCTCTTTATTTTTTTTCTACGGTACTCGAGCTCACGAAGCTCGAGTTCCTTGTAATATGGAACTCAAGTTTGGTAAGCTCGAGTTCCTTATAACTTTTTCTTTTCTTTTTTTTGGATAATCGACAAATAAATATAAACATAAAAATAAGTAGTTTTTTATGTTTTTATTTATTTAAATAGAAGCAATGTAAAATATAGAGATTTTGATTTCAAAATATGAATTTTTAGGCCACTCATACCCCTTGTTCATTCATTTTTAACACACTCATCAATTTCTTACTTCTCAGAAGCGTTATGGTCAAATTGGTTAAAATATTAGGGTTACAATGAGAAATTAGAACAACATGTAAAAGAAAAATCTCACTCCATTTTTAGCCATGGGCACACCAAGAGAAGTTTAAGCTACATATTGCTACTTTATCAATCATGTTCCGAATTACTGTACGATCAAATGATTGATAAGTATTGCAGAAAGAGTGGACCACTTGGATATAAAGAAGAACTTAAGCTTTACCACATCTGGATATGTAAATTATGTAAAAAAATAGAACGTCCCAGCCACAGCAAAACTTTATAAAAATAAAAATAAGAGAGAGAGAGAGAGAGAGAGAGAGAGAGAGAGAGAGAGAGAGAGAGAGAGAGAGCATGATTTGGACCAACTCCTCTCTCTTTCCCTTAGTTCTCTGATCTGATCTGTGCAGTGTGTCTTCTTGGTAACAACCAAACCCCTCCACTCTCCAGTGACCCCAAAGCTCCTTCTCTCCCCCTCTACCATTTCTCTCTCTGATCTGATCTGTGTGGTGTGCCTTCTCAAAGTAGATCATTAACAACCGAACACCCTCTGGCCTCTGGCAACCACAAGCCTCCTTTTCTCTTCCTCTGTTGTTTCTCTCTGTGCAGGTTTTGGGTTCTCTATCTTTTGGTCCTTGACTCTTTCTTCCTCAGTATTTTTTTTAATAGTTTGGCTTTACTTATAGAGAAATGCTATGTCCATGACATTTTTACAATATTTTTACAACAAATTCTATATGGTGGGTTGTTATGGGTGGGCAAAAAAGTAATTTAAGTTATAAATTCAAATTAAAACAAATAACAATTTACCATCTATGATTTGTTGTGAAAATATTGTGGACGTAGCAATCCTCTTACTTATACGCGTGTTATGTTTTGAGTTTACTTATTTACACGTGTTATTTACTAATTTTAAAGGTTTTTTTTTTTTCCTTTTTTTGGTTTTATGTTTTTCTCCTTATGAGTGCTCTAGGTTATATATATATATATATATATATATATTGGGATATTGGGTTTTATCTATCTTATGGGTTTAGTAATGGTACAAAAATTGTATTTTAGACAACATTTTTCTGGTATTATTGTACTTATTTGCTGTTATTACTTTATTTAAATTCTAAAATAAACATATGTTGTCTAAAAATGTTTAAAAATATATCTAAATATATTAACTAATTGCCGAAGCCCGACATGTCATACGCTTATTTGTCAAAAATTGCCATAACCCTGTACCCGTGTCGTGCAACATAGCCTAAAACTGCTGGCGGAAAGGATAGGTTATTGTACTCTAGCTCGGGAGAGTATCAAGCTGGGAAGCACGGGTGCGGCGTTTGGGCCGCCACACCCGCGTCCGACGCGGCCCGACGCGAGGACGCGCAGGCGACGCCGCTACCCTGCGCGTCCGTGCCAAGTCGGGCATTAAAAAATTAGTTTTTTTGGCGCGATTCGTGCCGATTCGGGCCAACGCGCGTGAAATCGGGCCGATTCGCGCCAATTCGGCCTGAATCGGTTCGTATCGGTAGAAATCAGGCCGGCCGAAATAGGCCGATACCAGCGAAATCGGCCGATACTGGCCGAAATCTACCGATACCGGCCGAAATATGCCGATACCGGCCGAAATTCAAAAAAAAAAAAAAACAACAACAACAACAGGTGCGTATGGCCCCAAAAAAAAAAAAAAAAAAAAGTGCAAACGCACCATTTGGAAAAAAAAAACCAAGACCCAACCCTTTCCCTCTTCATTTTCCTTGCACCTCTCTCCCACTCTCTACCTTCACTCTTCAGCTAGGCTCTCTCCTATTCTCTGTATTGTAGTTATTATTTACCATTGCTCTTAAATTTGGTATATATTTATATAATGTGAAAAAAGTATGTTTAGCAATATATTAAAAATATAAATAAAAATATTTTTAATAATTTTTTAATCGTCGCACCCTTCTGTACCCGCACCCTACTTTTTCAAAAATTGCCGAGTCCCGCACCCGCTCCTGCACCCGCACCCGAATTCCGAAATGCACCCGTGCTTCATAGGTATCAAGTGGAAAAAGCTTATGAGCTACTGTGTCATCAGGAAAGCAATTTACAACAGATGAGACATCAAAAAATTTTAAAACAAATTTGGTCTCTAATCAGGAAAGTCAAACTCTTTGAAAATTCTTAGTTTTATATGGAGACTTCTTCAAGACTGCCTTCTAGTGCTCTGGTGTGTGTGTGTGTTCTGACTTTCTTCCTTCCTTCAATACTCCAAAAAAAAAAAAAAAAAAAAACCTTAGCAGTAAAGGCATCTCAGTCACTTAGAGCACAGCAGTGGAGTTAAAAATTTAGTTTTTTAGCTTCACAAAAAGTTACTTTATTTATTTTACCTACTCACTTTACAAAACATACAGTGGATTTATTTTAGTTTTTAACACAATAAAATAATATATCTATACATGTGCACGGTAGCTGAAAGCTAAAAAAAAATAGATATACCTCCACTGTCATAAATGCTCTTATGCCCCGTGTAATGAAAGTAGTGAAAATTCGTCACACCTCTTTCTCTATTACCCTATGGCTAGAGCTGTGCGGCTTGGGTCTGTCCTTCCTATTAGAACTACGTACAGAATCATATTGAGAGTTGGAAGTGATTATTTGAGCACAAAATATAACATAGTTTCTTAACTAGTTTTTTAAATATATTTTTACACAATTTTCCAATGCATTATTTGCCATGTTCCACCAATGCTGGGGTCATATGCCATTTTGGTACATCCTTGTTCAAAGCAAGGCAAGATAACTACCCTACAAAATGCTCCGGCTGCTGAGCTTTATATACCCATCAGTTTTCAGTTTCTTCATTTTCCAATCATTCATGATACCATTTGCGTAATACCATTTGCATCTCTCAGTGATTAACATGAATAGTGACCAGGTAACTAACATGAACCCTTTGGTAGATGCATTTTCCGTATCAAACGTTGTACAGTTCCATTTCAATTCAAAATGAAGTCTGCTTGACTCCCCCCATCAGGATCCACCCACAATTAAGACAACAATAACAACCAAGTCTTGTTCCCAAAATTCTGGGGTAATCTCTGGATCCTCAGCAGTCTAGTTAGGTTGGACATCGCATTTCTTTTTCTTTTTCTTTTTCTTTTTTTTCCTTTTGACAAGTAATTGAGGTCATACCCTGCAATTTCATCTAGAAGTGAAGGCTATCTAACATTTTAACACAAAAACTAACACAATAGCACATACCACTTTTTTCTGCCTAACAGGTGGTGTTTGTATTTTTTAAGGAAAAAGAACAAAGAACAAAATCATACATAGAACACCTGTCAGGAAAATACTAATACCATAGACAATTAAATGAACATACAACATCACAAAAGGGCAAGATTTTCAACAAAGCAAAAAAATGTGTAGCACCAGCGTGCAGTTTCACGCTTTTATATTATGTATAGGTAACTCAATTAAACCTCAAAAAGTTGACAGCAGCCGTCATTAGCAGTTTGGAAAATCAATAAGTGATGCAACTAGTCAGAAAACTCAACAGTATATCAAGATACAAAGGGACAAACACTATGGTTCCCAAGGAATGCGATCAACTATAAGTAAGATGGAGGGAGCTGTTTTTACTAAGACAGCACCTTCTGAACCTCAGCTGTGACCTCTTTGGGAGGTTTTTCAGCATGGAGATTAGCAACAATACTCTTCTTGGAATAATAATCAATAACCTGCATTCCAAACATGAATAACGCCATTATACTTCCTAATAAAACTATTTAAAGAGTCAGATTAATGGTACAAGAAGAAGTTTTAGTATGAGCTAATGAGTTATCCAATGAACACCCCCCCCCCAAAAAAAAATAAAAACCCTTTTTCCACCACTTTAAAAAAAAAATGAATAAAATAATTCAAGTTATCAACCCATAAATTATATCAAAGTTCATAATTAAGGTTTAGACAAGTTGGTCAATCCTTGCCCAGAAATCTTTGATCAACCCCCCAACCCTTCCTCTCTAGTGACAACCTCCCAACAGCACCTGACAGTATAACATATGTAGTACCACTCCAACAAAGTCCACACTTTATATAAATATAATGACCACTAGTATTTTGTACCAAAAACAACTTATGACAGTTTTTATAGAGAAATTGCAGTGAAAGGGAGCCATTAAAAACCAGGTCAAAATTCAATTAGGAGTATTTCAAGAGGATACATTCTGAAAAGAGTGCAGATCACAGAAATTTAATACAAAGAATTATAGTTTATATTTTCTATTCATATGAACTTAAGCAATCAAATTCAAAGGACAGTAGGAAAGGCAAAGAGAAAGAATACCGGTTCAGTTTGCTTGTGAAATGCCTCCAGCCTTGATTTGAGAACAGCTGCAGTATCGTCCTTTCGCTGAATCAAAGGCTCTCCAGTAACCTTAACAAAAAACATAGGAAGAGCAAGTTATATACCAATAAAAAAGATCATATTACATTAATATACAGTGATGGAACTCACACAGAGGATCAATAGTAAGCCTAGTAAAATGAACATTGCCATCTAAACCAGATTAACACACCAATGATTAATATATATATATATATATATATATATATATATATATATATATATATATACACTTTTACTGCAACATAACTTTTACCACTAATATTTTATATGCCCATCTCTAATGAAAGCTCCTTTGATGTTGAAATGGTTCCTAAATCCTAAAGGCATCAATAAAATTTTGAATTGAAAAGGAAACAGCCTTACATCATCAACACCAGGAACTTTGGGAGGTGCAAATTTTGTGTGATAGGATCTACCACTGGCTGGGTGTATCCAGCGACCAGTAATTCTCTCCTCCAAGATCAAATCATCAACTGCAAAGTTGAGCACCTTATCAACTTTGGCTCCCTTCTTTTCCAGCATCTCATCAAGCTGTAGAAAGAAGAAAAAACAAAAGTATGGTTGGATGCATAAGTATACACAAACATATTTGCAAAGAACAAAATCAAGGAAATGAAAAATTATATCAATATGACAACGTCTGGATGCTACACAATGTAATACCTTCTGTGCTTGGACCACAGTCCTTGGAAATCCATCAAGAATGAAACCTTTCTGGCATGAAGGCTTCTGAAGAGCTTCATCTATAATGCCCACAACTAAGTCATCAGAAACAAGTTCTCCCTGCAAAATAATTATAGAACCCCTTCTTAGCAATAATCTACAACAAGAACTAAGAAGCTACTCAAATCAAATCAAATCAATTAGACTTAACCCAACTAATTTGCTTCGGCTACATAAAGCCTTGAACTAAGATGGATACAGAACAAATCTTCAAGAAAAAAAAATATAAATACATACAAACAGAGATCTACCTTATCCATAGCCTCTTTAGCCTTAACGCCAAGAGGGGTTTTAGCAGCAACAGCGGCTCTTAACATATCACCAGTAGCCAAGTGGCACAAGCAGTATTCATCCTTAATTATTGGTGACTGGGTACCCTTTCCTGATCCAGGTGGGCCTGCATCACACAATTTTGCATGATTAAATATGAAACCTGTGCTAAATTAATCTTCAACATGGCAAGTCGTCAGAAATCAGACAACAATTATAAAGTCCAAACATTCAAAGCGTTTAAAAAAAAAAACTAATGCATTATGACATATTGACAGTTCTAAGAGCCAAAGCTAGAATAGCCTCAAACTCAGTTTTTTTCTCTTTTGCTTCCTCCTACCTCAGTTTCTGTCACTTCAACCCATGCAAAGAGACTAAAAACAAAGTTTGAATATCTGCCAAGTACCTGGGGGAACACGATATATACTTAGCCAATTAAACCCAACAGTGGAAACTGGGAATTGCCACTTACAGATTAAATTTTCTTTCTAGTATCTATTTCCTACTTGATCTAAGATTTTTTTTTCCCACCTCACAATCCCTCATATTCAATATTTTTTTTTCAAAAATGTATCCAGATCTAAACAGACGGTTGACAATGTTGGCAGCAATAATATCAACTACCATAAGTTAAACATCCAATTCAGTGAAAAACTGAAGATAAGAAAAGAACATGATTGAAGTTTAATTTTGCTTAAAGGTCTAACCAATGCATCTACTATTAATGAAACCAACAAGGGAAAAATACCACAGACAGACGCCTACATCCTGAACAATATTACCAATCATGTCATAAAATATTGTCAGCTACCTAAAGTTTCCCCTCCACCCCACCATTGATACTCAATGTTTGCAAAGTGCATTATACTAAAAGTTCTCGCTCTTTTTTTTTAAGCTTCTAAGAAGTAAAATATTAAAATCCTATAGAATAAGGAAATCCAAATTACAGTGAAATCCCAATAGCAACAAAATGACCATGAAATAAAATGCAAAGGAAGGGCTAAAGGTACTTCAAAAAAAACTTATAAACTAACATGAGAATGAATGTGATTGGTGACACACAAACAACATAACAAATAAATTTGCTAATTACTTTTTTGCTTGGGAGTTAAAAGTCAACACTTGACACATCAAGTTTGTAAAAGACTAACAGTTTTGTAGTAAAACAATGCAAAGTCATTCTTTATTCTAAACAAACCATATAGCACATATTCCAGATCCAAAACAATAATATATATTTTTAAAAAAAAATATTATTTGCTTTTGGGTCTTTTTTATTTTCAGCTAAATTTAGTAAAAATTAAAACTTGACACCCTACATTTTCTCAGGAACCAAAAAAAAAAAAACTCAAAAAACATAAACCTCCAAACAATAAACCCACGAATCACAGTAAAAAAAAAACCTTAAAAAGCATCAAACTTTATCACCACAAACACATTGTATTATCGGATCTGAAAGGATTTCAACATAAACAACCAAAATTCAACAGAGAAATATACATATACATGAACAGTACCAATGAGAATGAGGCGCTTGTCGGGTTTGGAGGAGCACTTCATGCGGCGGAGGAGCTCGGACATGAGATCAACGGAGGGAACATCTTCCAAGTTCGCTGATGCAGCACTGGTCGCCATTTAGGGTTAGGGTTTTTCTCTCTCTAGGACCTGAGGTTTTAGAGAGAGAGAAAGAGTGACACGAAGTCTTACGTTGTTGTTTTCTTGGTTTCGGACCTTCCAATGCTTCTAACTCAAGCAGAGGTCTTACCAGGTTGTGTGTGCGTGTTTTTTTTTTTTTTTAAATTTCGGAATTACTTTTTTTGCCCTTTGATTTGCTTTGAAATGCCACGTGTGTCCACTCCTTTTTTTTCTTTTTTTTTTTTGATAAATACAAATGCTATCTTTTGAACGCAATTTTTTAAAAATAATACTAATAAATTCACAACCCTTTTTCTTTTTTTTTAAAGAAAGAATTCACAACCTTTTAGGTTTTATGATTTGTTAATATGATAATTTATTATTAGAATAATATCACTTTGAGTATACTATTAATACCACTTTTATAACTTTTATTTTAAGTTAATAAAACTGATAAATAATAGTAATTTAGTCATGAAGAACTAATGCTATCAATACTTAAAACACTTATATTAATGGGTGTATAATGAAAAAAATGTGTAAAATTTACACTTTTTTTTGCCTAAAAAAGACCGGAATTAGTGAATGTATAATTGTGTAGATTTACAAGTTTGCTAAAATAATCATCTAAATTGTAAATTTGTAAATTTACACTGACATTATTCATTTTACATTTTTTTTTTATTCTTTCTTTATGTATCTCGAGGTTGAATGAAGAAAACTAATGGTGGTTGTTGTATGTGAAGAAAGAAAAACAATTTAAAAAATTAATAAAATTTGATATTTTAATGAGATGTAATGTAAAATAGATAATCTAAATATGAAATGTTTTGAAAAAAGAGTATGTAAAATTGAAAAATAGGTTCTTATGTTAAAATAGACACACACAAAATTGCATGAGCTGACTTTTTGAATACTCTTTGATTTCAAACTCAAATATTAACCTCAACCAAATCACATTCAATTATGCTTTTGTCACTTGATTATTTAATGGCAACCCAAACCTTTATATATAAAAGAGTACCATTGTTTGCTTTATTTTTACATCTTGATTGACTTAAATGGATTAAAAACAGTACCACTATGTGATTTATCTTTATATCTTGATTGACTTAAAAAGGTTCTCAATAGTTTGGTGCGATTGGATTAGAAATATTTAGAAGAAAAGCGAGAGAGAAAAAGATGAAAGAAATGAAAATTTTATTGATTCGAGCACAAAGTTGATTAGCTGATTTGCTTAAAAAAATTTGAAAGTTGGGTGTGTTATTTGGGTGATGAGTCATGAGTCAAATGGAGGGGGAAAAATAAAGAAAAACACTTTGTTGAAAGGTTTTTTAAGATGGACAAAGTTTAATTATAAAATTAGTTGTAACCTAAGACTATGATCTTACTCAATATTTTCTTATTGAAGGTGAATTTTGAGAATTCCACCATTAGATTACATATTCTTCTAATATTCTCCATGCTTACAAAATTTATAGAAAACTAAAGATCAATAGCTATGCTATTAATAAATTATTTAAATCACTAATTTTTGTAATTTAAAATTATGTATAAAATATAAACTTATAGATCATATAGTATATAATATCCAATGAACAAAGTTTAGTCACAAAATTAGTTGTAACTTAAGGCTACAACCTTACTCAATATCTTTTTATTGAAGGTGAATTTTGACAAATACATTTTTAGATTACATTTTGTTCTTATATCTTCCATACTTGTAAAATTTCTAAAAAATTGAAAATCAATAACTATGTATCAATAAATTGTTTAAATTGCAAGTTTTTGTAGTTTAAAATTATGCATAAAATATAATATTATAGATTATTTGACATGTGTATTAAGAACGTAAAGAACATGTAATTCAAAAGTTAGATTTTCGAAATATGTAATAAGGTTGTACTTTTAAGTTATAATCAATTTTGTAGCTAAGATTTGTCCATATCCAATTGACACAAAATATGACATGTGTATTAAGAGTATAAAGAACATGCAATTTAACGGTTAGATTTTCAAAATATATAGTAATGTTTATTTTATTGAGTAAAGTTTTAACCTTATGCTACAATCAATTTTGTAGTTTAACTTTGTCCGATTGAGAAATTTTCAAAATATGTAATAATATTTATTTTATTAAGTAAAGTTTTAACCTTAAGTTACAACCAATTTTGTAATTAAGCTCTATCCGATTGAGAAATTAGTCTATATGTTTGAAGTTCCATGAAAGTGGGAAAAATGAAGTTCCATGGGAAATTAGAGATTAATTCCTTGGAAGTTACTTATCTGGACTTTTTTTTTTTTCTTATTCTTTTTTCTTTTCTTTTTTCTTTTTGTGGTAGAAGCGTAGAAGATTTATTTTGTTCAATACTATAGCCACCTAAGGCATTGATTTCTGACTTCTATTCATTTCAACTCACTAATGATGGTTTACAACCACCAACTATAGCCACCTTTCTTTTTCTTTTTCTTTTTGATAATTATAGCCACCTTTCTTTGATAAGGAGTCCATTAGTTACACACAAGAAATAAAATGAACTCTCAATTCTATGTTTGACAATAAAAATCGATTGTAACCTACCATCAAAATTCAAATGTAGTCAGATTCAACTAATTATAATCAAGATTAAAAGTAGTTGAAGAAACACAAAGCAAAGATATTCATATACATGAAGCATTTCATACAAGAAATTACTTGTAATATGGTAACAATGTTAAAAGGAACCCATGAATTACTTCAATTTGAATTGGTTGCTCGATATAAATAGGTTCCTACTTCCTACCATTGTCATAGTGCCATACTAAAATTTTTAAAACAAAAAACACAAGATACTGATGTCAAACACAAAATTGGATCAAAATAGAGTGCTGCATCTGCAAAGTCTTTAAATGCCTAATATCAATCCATAATTCAGACAGGAAAGTGACCCATTTCTACAATTTAACAAAGACATCTCACTGAACATTTATCCCTGATTCACTCATCATCTTCATTTTTTGACTTCTTTTTCTTCTTCTTTTTAATTTCACTGGCAGACTGCAGGTCCTCTCCATCTTCAACCTTGCTCTTCTTTTTCTTCTTCTTAGCTGTTCCATCCTGCTCATCTGAGTTCTTCACATCTTTATCCTGTTGCTCCATCTTTCGTTTCTCCTTTTTCTTCTTCTTTTCTGATTTAGAATCTTCCAAAGCTTCTTCTTTATCCTCGTCCATAGCCTCACCATTCTCTGCAGCTGCAGCTTTTGATTTCTTTTTCTTGCTTTTCTTTCCTGAAGCTTCTGTTGGAACTTCTTCTGTTTCCATCTCTGTGTCTACAAAAAGCAATTACAGACAGTCACAAGTGGTACCACCAGGGAGAACCAATAACTCGTGTAAAAATGCAAGGATCTAATTTACTGAAACTAGCCGCTCCCACAGAATAATGGCCAAAAGCTGAAGGTGTGGAAACCAATTCCTGGTCCATTTGGATAGAATGCTGGGTCATGTCATGTTTTATCATACCACAATGCAAGTGAAAGAATCATGCCCTGTTACCGAACAATACAAATTTCTTATGCAACCGAATCAAATTTGGAACCAAAAGTCCTGGTCCACGTCTAATGAGCACAATGCAAGTGAAAGCATCATGCCACATATCCAAATGGAATCTAAGTATCTCATACAACCAAAGAGCAGGTGTTCATTTATGTAAAATAATGTTGAAAGAAAATAACTAATATTATCTTCTCTTCCATGCACACCTTTGTTTTGATTAATTTCAATTGCAGCTTTCATCACATCAATATTTTTACGAGGTGCAACTCCATTGTCATAAAAGTCAAGTCGCTCCTCAACTTGTTCACGAAGTTTCTCCCCAAAAACAGTAGATCCATTCTCTGCATCATAAGACAAGGCAACAAAATCAATAATGAGGGGCAAAAGCAGTAATGCTTGAGAAATGTCTGGAGTGATTGCTGTATCAAGAGGGTTAAAATTACCTGCAAAGCAATCAATTCGTGATGCAATAGAACACTTGTTTGCGAGATAACGAGCCATTCGACCTTTGTTCTTTGCAGATGCACGACCAATAAAAGATGAATGGAATATCAGACCATACTTGGGTGTGTTTCCCTTAGTTTTCAATGCCCTGAAGAGAACAAGGAAATATGAGGGCTTAATAAGATTGAGACAAATTGTCATTGGAAATAGTATTTTCAGCCAAAAGAATACAACACCAATATATTTCAAGAATAGAAGTTCAAATTAGTAGACAGAAATGAAGAGTTTCAATACGTGTCCAGCTTTTTATAAGATCCAAAAGCAATTCTACCAAAATAAGAAAATATCGGTCAGTTTAAAACCTGAAGAGTGCCTTCTCTGCTCCAAGGATCTGAAGGGTAGAAGAAGGGCACTTGGCCAAATTTGTGAGACTACCAGCATGAGAAATTAAGCGAGCAGCAACGACTTCACCAATTAAAGAGGCCAAATTGGGTGCAATGTCACTCATTTTTGTGACCAGATAATCATAAAGCTTCCTCCTATATTCGGACAGGTCCATTACTCTCTGTGCAAATTGCTGGACATTAATCAAGTCAATTGGGGACAAATCCTGCCCTGCAGAGAAAGACAAAAAAGAAAAACCAAGTGAATAGAGAATGCTAAAAGGATCAGTAATATAAATGAGATTTATATTTTGCAACTTTTTCTACAATTTCCTCTGCCTTATCAATTCCTACCCATGGAAGCCTTGGCAGCTTCTAAAATCTCCTTGGCCTTATCCTCATCTCCAAGTATATCTGTCAAGCCTGGGATTTTGTCTTCAGTCAACTTTGACTTATCCTCTATAAATTTTGCAGCTTTTGCATAAAGATAGTTGTCATTGACAATCTTCACCAACTCAGGAAAATGCCATGAGTACCATTCTCTGCATAGCAGTGATAAACCAGATGATAGTTAGATGAATTATCTAAAATATTTGATTTCCACATTTAATTGATGCGACATGGGTATAATGCTCATGAATCAGCATAATAACCAAGAAGTCTCCCAAGAGGACTATTAGGATAACAAGCCTGGATACTTTTATGGACAACAAAGATGCCAGTTTCAAGAACATAAAATGTTTGTGTAGAACAAGAACATGCCTGACTCTCATGGAAAAGGAGTTGACATCCTTATCAAGAGTATCAAGAAGGAAGATTGCTTGAATCACCATATTGTCAACTCGGTTAACATTGAACTTGACTTTGGCTCTGCTGTAACTGTGCCCCAGACCAAGTTGGGCCTTTTCTAAGTCTCCAGGCTATAGAATTGAAGAAAAAAGAGGATAAAGAAGTCAATCAGAAGAAAAACAAGTTCATATCTAGAATAACAACAAAATTGGACACATAAAATTAAAAGCAGAAAGAGATCAAAGAAAGAATGCTAACCTCTAGGTCCTTTATGAACTTATTGAAATGTAGTCGCACACCACGAAGCAACTCATGAACAAAATCACCACTTTCACAAGGAATTTTAGTCACGTGTTGGATATGTGACCCAATCTTAGAGTCAACTAATCCTAATTTGAATTTTGGCTTCTTGTCTCCCTTGACTTTCGGGAGATTAAGCTCCAAAAAGCTCCTCAACTCATCAGTCATTAGCCCTGAAACCCCCAAAAAAACTATTAAGCAAGGAACCCATCACTTTAATCAGAAAATAACTGCCCAGAAAACACATTGTTGACAATAATTCTTAACCTGCAGCTTTTAGTTGCTTTCAACTCTCTGAAAACAGGAAGTCCCAGCTAATCATAACACAGACACTCAATTTGAGTTTCTCATATTCTACAAGACTAATTCCAAATATTAATCTAATAACTTTCAAAGAATTCTCAACAACCAAAAAATTGAAACTTAAAATTTAACCATTTGCAAAGGAAGCTCGGAATGGCTCCATCAGAGCCCAACTATCCGAAGCCTAGAATAATTAGCGAAACCAGGGACAAAACACAGAAAAATAGTACCCCCACAGTTCCCAAAATCAGAAACCAATTACTGGACTTTGAAGCACAAAAGAAACCTAGAAAAAGGCAAAGTACTTATAGCTTACATAACAACTAGAATCGTTACAACACATAAAGCTAAGCATGAACTATACAAGCCTGCTTGGTAGCTAAAAAATGTACAAAAAGAACCCAAATTTCCAATACCATAATGTTTCAGTTTTTTTTAACCCAATAACAAAAAGACACTCGACTTTTCCATGTTTTCAAAAAACAAAAACAACAAAGGATTCCCCCTCCAAAAAGAATAAGTAAAATTTCTATCTTGTCCTCAATTTTCCCATCAATCAAACACGGAATAAGATTATAAAAAAAAAAAATCATGCAAACAAGTAGCATTCAGTCCATTCATGAAACCCAACACTGCCCCATTAAAGCTATCATCACCAAAAACACATACAAACCCCAAAACACAACACAACCAAAGCAAACCCAGAAACCATTTTCACAAAAAATAACCAAAAGATTGAAGCTTTTTTGACAACTTAAGAGAGCTCACCTTCTGACACAGCGTTACACTGATTGAGAGCGTCGAGGGCAGACTCGAATGGGTGAAAAGCAGTGAGCTGGACGACCTTTCCGAACCGGTTCAGGTCAGTTATGGAGTTCCGAACCGCCTCAGTGTTCTGCCCAATTTCATCGAGGCCATGGGCGTGCAATAATGCGTACCCAGAAGCTGACTCGTATAGAAGATACAACGCCATTGATCTAAAACCCTTCTCTCTATCTCTCTCTCTCTCTCTCTACTGTGAGAATCGGCGGGTTAAAGAGAGAAAAATTGGGCTAGGGTTTAAGCTTTTTATCGTGGTCTGAAATCTGTGTTTAGGGTTTATATATATGACGAGGAATTACCATCTTTTTTTTTTTTTTAAACGAGATATTTGCTTATATGGTGTTTTAGACGTGGATCGGGTCAGGATAATCGGGTTAAAAAAAAAACAAATATTTTTTTTAGGGTAATTTATAATTTATTTATACGTAGTTTGGTTGAAATTTAAGTTGCTTACTTGTGTTTTAAAATTTGACACTTTACCTACTTGAGATTTTATCAAAATTTAAGTAGTCTACCTGTGGTTTAAAATTCCTTGATGAAAGTGTTCTGATTGATAGTTTTTATTTTATTTAATCTTGTATTTTTATGTTTATTGTGTTTTTGAAGAAGAGAGACTTAAAAGTAGAGTAAAATTACATATTTAGCTCTGTTTTTAACAGAGATAGGTTATAGAAATCTAACTGAGCTAAACTTAGGTGGCTAAAGTGTCAAATTTCAAAGATAAATTATAATTTGCCCTTTTTTTAATACAAAAAACAAACAAATAATTTTAAACTGGCTGTAAACAGATGAAATTGAGTCAAGTTACGGGTTATTTGTATTTTTCCACATGTAAAAAAAACAAAAACAAAAAACAAGAAGTACTGAATATAAAAAGACAAAATATTTATAAAAAAAAAGTTAAATAATACATAAATTCTTAAGTTTATGCAATTTAAAGTTTTTGTGGGGGTAAAAACAACCACTATGAAGATGGTGACAAAGAAAGTGACTTGCACAATTAATTTATGAAAGGAAAAATGTAAAAAATTCCACAATGGGATATCTAAATAACAAATTATAAGATAATTTAATAAGGAACAAAAACGCTTTTATTGATATAAGAACGATTTTCTCGAGGTACAAAGGATAGGATTGAAAGCTAAAAACTCTTAATCATATTCTATTATTACAACTTTCTCTCTCTTGTTATTTCCTAAATTTTTTCTCTCAATTTCGCTGAATCCCATTTCTTGTTGCACCTCCCCTCCTTTTAAAGACAATTTCCCCCTTCCCTCTTTCCCGCGCTGTCTTGTTCCTAGTTGGATTTAGGGGATACTTGTCCCATCATCCATCGGCTTTGTCATTCTTTCATCATGAATGAGGACTTTGGGGATGTTTTCATTGTTCAAGCCAGTCGATTAGCATTTAATGTGGAAGAAATTAGGTGAAAACCTCTCATTAATGTGGAGATGACTGCCCCAGTGGTTCTTATCTCTTCATGATGTTTTTCGAGGTGAGCGTGATGGAAGGTGGCATATTGATCCAGGGGGGAACTGGTCAGCCATGATTCATTGCATACTTGATATGGGAAAAGTTTTGTTTATTACCTCGGTAGTGATCCTTGGTAATGGTGGTTGGTCCAAATCTCTACGGGATCCGTCCCGTGAAGTTATCTTTCATTCTATAGCCCTCTTTACTCATATCCACGCCTTTGGGCCGGGCCCATCTTTTAAGAAATGATCCGTTGGGCCCTTGGCTCTCATCCCGAGCTCATGGTCATCCCCCACAATTCTCTTTAACCCATGTTTTTGAGTTAAAAAGGGCAAATGAATTAGAATTTGGGCCAACTTCTTCCAAATTTTCTTATTAGTATAATATACATATATATATATATATATATATATATATATATATATATATATCATAATTTATATTCAATAAACTAAAAGGAAGGAGAAAAAATTGGAAGAATGCTCTTTGACCGAAGTTTCTCTCTCAAACTCTCACACCTCATTATGGATTTTATTATTGATTTATCATCATTAAACTTACATTAACTTTTTGAGTTTTGTTTGCTAGCCTAGTTTAAGAAATGTACATTATTGTTCGTGATCACACGGTGGTGGGTTCGATGGTTCAATTTGGTATTTTGGTGGCTTGGTAATGATCTGATTTGGTATGGTGGTGGAAAAATGAAAAGATGAGAAATTTTTTTTATTTAATTGAGAAGAAAAATTAGAAAATAGAAAATATTACTGCCATGACCCCTATTACATAAATTTTGAACAAATTATTTCTTATGAAAAAAAGAAAAAAGAAAAGAGAGTTAGAGTAAGAAAAATAAAAACCAAATCTTTAACTTAAAAGAGAGGAAAAAATACAAAACAATAGAAAAGGCCGAAGGACTAGGAATAGATAGGTAATTTCCATCAAACCCTCACTCTTCTCCCCATTTTCTCTTGATTTGGGGGCTAGATTTTGGTGAGCCCAATAAAAAGAAAAAGAAAAAAACAGTCAGGCCCTTCCCCCTTTCAACCAAACACCTATTTTACCCAAAATATCTTATATTTTTCCCTACCTTTTTTTATTCCTCCAAAATCACCCCAACCAATCATACACAAAATCAATTTTATTTTCTTGTATGATTTTGATAAATTCACCATGGTTTAAAAAAATCATACCAAACCAATTGATTCAACTAGAAACTGAACCGACCACCGTACACCCTTAGTGTAGTGATCATTCCACAAATATAAATGCTTGTGGGGTGTGGAGGGGCAAGACCGGAGTTCAAGTCTCCAGGAGGGAGCTTCACACACCTATACACTTAGATTAGACTAGAGTATAAATTCTATCTTGTATAAAAAATAAAAAACTAGAAACTGAACCTTCAATCGGTTTGGCGAAAAGAGTTAAAATCGACGGTTCAATTGAGAATTGGACATGGAATTCACCCACAAAAAAGAAAGGGATAATTACATTTTGCCCACTTATGGTTTGTCTCTAATTTGATGTGTCTACTCGTGGTTTAAATTTTGACACTTTACCTACCTGTGGTTCTCACCGTTAGTCTCATGTTATCCACCTCTGTTAAAAAAAAGGGTAAATATGTATTTCTGTACTATTCTTATGTCTCTCTCCTCCCAAAACATAAAAAACATAAAAATTCAAGAGAAAACAAAATCATAATGTGCTATTGGTAAAAAAAATTATGCAATTTCTTAGAACTTCAACTTGTATTTGAACTTATCATCTCAACCACAAGCAAAAAACTATTCAGATTTAGATCCAAATTTTTACAAATGAATTCAAGAACAAATGAATTCAACTCAGGCATATATTTTCAACTTAAGAACAAATGAATTCAACCCAAGCACAAATGAATCCCAAGACCCATGGCAAGTTGCTACCCACAGCCCCACGAATCCAGGTCCACCCACAGCACCACGACCCTACGCTGATGTCCACAATGACAACCCAAAATCTCAGATCGACCACCATTAGAACCCAAATTGCAACCTACATGTCACGCTCCTCAAAACCCAGACCCCAATCAGTCATGCTCCTCCTCCACAAATCAAAACCCAAACCCATAGATTAGCTTTGCCGGCGACGGATTGGAGATGTTGGAGGTGGGTATGGCTTTGCCGGCATGAGGGAGATTTTTGCCTTGGTGGATTAGGTACATGTAGAGCTCGAAGTGGGCGGAGGTGAGAGAAGAGAAGAAAAGGGAGAAAACTCACCGGTTTGGCGTCGGAGTGTGGGGTAAAGCTGCGTCGGACTGTGGGTGGACGTCAGACCTTCGACAGAGTGTGGGGGTAGAGCTACGTCTCTCCGTCGTCGGTGTGTGGGGGTGGAGCTGAGGTGAGCTTGAGGATGAGTTTCAGGGTGTGTGAGGAGTGACCAATCCAGATATCTATTGAAGGTAAAATGGAAAGGGAAATTCATTTTCGGCATGGGAAGCTTAATTTTACAGTCAAACTGATTTCTATTTTTAGTTTGACTGTATTTTCAGTTTGATGAAGTGTTTGATCTGATTTCTTGTTTGGTTTTTTGATGAAACTTGTCAGAGGAGCGGAAAAATTAGAGGTGGGTTACATAGCATAAACAAAATGAATTATGGGTGGATAAAGTATCAAAATTTAAATTACGAGTAGGCACATTAAATTAGAGGCAAATCACAATTGGGTAAAATGTAATTATCCCAAAAAAAAAAAAAGACGCTTACTATTCTCCCTTATCCATTAAAAGTCACTTTGGCCAACTACAGGTACAAGTGAGACGTTGAAGCGTGAACCCAGCTCATTTACACCTTCAAAACGGTGCGTTCTCAAACCCACCTCTTGCTTCTGAACTAAAAAGTGAAAAGTGAAAAACCACAGCTCAGAAAAGAGAGGGAGGCCGATACTCGATATTGCTTCAAGCTGCTCAAACTCAACTGGACTATCACATACCAATCTCAATTGTCAACCCAGGTAACAAATCTTCATTCTTTTTCACTTAAAGCAACTAGCTTTAATCTCAAATCAAATGTTTCGCTTAGTTTGCTTAAACCTCCCACAACAGTTAAAGCACAGAGCTTTACCACATAGCCATGCCCACTTGTTCTCAAAACTCTCTAATACCATTGAAACACCATCTTTTCCAGTCTCTTTCCTTCAAAAATCATGTGGGTTGTCCTTAGAATCTGCCATTTCAGCTTCCAAGAAGCTCAACATTGTGAGCACAAAGAATCCCAACTCAGTTGTGGAACTTTTGACAACTCACGGTCTGACTCAGACCCATGTCAAAAGTTTAATTACTAGTCGTCCAGTCTTGCTTTTGGCTGATTTAGACAATACCCTGAAGCCCAACTTGGAGTTGTTTGAGTCATTGGGGTTTTCTAGTACTAGCCTTGGCAAAATGCTTACCAAAGACCCACGTGTGCTTGAAAGTGATGCATACACTGTGGTTGAGTTCTTTAGAGCTCATGGTTTCAGTGATCAGCAAATATCAGATTTGACCATGAAGCGTCCGACATTGTATTTGTTCAATGCACATAAGATTTTTAAGCCAAAGCTTGAGTTTTTCAGATCTTTGGGCTTGTCAGAACTTGAAATTGCAAAGATTTTGTCCACCGAGCCTTATATTCTAGAAAGGAGCCTCGAAAACCAAATCATTCCTTGTGTTCAAGAACTTAGGCGGATTCTTGGCAATGATGAGAATGTCTTAAAGGCTATAAAGGCATGCTACTGGGTACTTGAATGCAATGTGGAAAAAGTGCTACAGCCCAACATATCGATGTTGGTAAGCCGTGGTGTACCCATGTCCTTAATTCTGAAAATGTTCTTGATCCAACCAAAATCAATGCTTATGAAGACTTATCGGTTTAGTGAGATTGTTGATGAAGTTATGAAATTGGGTTTTGATCCCAATAATCTGCTATTTGTTCTAGCCATACGTTCCATGGCGGTTATGAGTAAATCTTTGTGGGAGCAAAAGGTAGAAGCTTTTAAAAGTTTTGGATTGTCAAAGGATGAGATTTATGCAGCATTCAAAAAGCAACCCATGTGTATGATTGCTTCAGAGAATAAAATCAGGAAATTGATGAGTTTCTTTGTGAACAAACTGAATATGACACCTTCAATGATCTCCAAGAATCCAAATCTTCTACTGCTTAGCTTGGAGAAGAGGATTATTCCAAGGTGTTCAGTTCTGCATCTTTTGATATCAAAGGGGTTGGTTAAGGAAGAAACTAGCATTGTTTATGTGTTCAGAATGACTGAGAAGAGGTTTGTGGACAAGTTAGTGAGCAAATATCAGAATGAGGTTCCAGATGTTGTTAGTGCACACCAAGGCAAGATAGAATTTCAAGGGTTCCCCTTTGATTTAAAAATTTGAGTTATTATGAGTTCAACAAATGGCAATGATGGAACAAATCACTGCCTTTGGCCACATCTTCATTTAGTTTAGTCCATCTATATTGCTCACATTGGGTGATGAATAGAAGCTTGTCAAAGTTGAGCTGAACCTTTTATGTATAATGACAAACCCCATGCACTTGTTTTATGGAGTTGGCTATATGGGCTGGCAATTTGAAATTTGAGTTTAGAAGAAGTCAGTAGCCCTTGGCCTGCTCTGATTACATTAGACAGGAGTATGGCATTGCACAAGAATCTTTATGATCCAGCTAGCTGGTGGTCCTCTCAAATTCCCTTTTTTCATCAACAGTAAGGGTGGATTCTGAGGTTGATGTTATTTAAAAATGTGATTCAAATGTCAAGTTACTCTACGATGTTTAGGTGTTTCAGGTCTTGTGATATTACTCAGAAACCATACATTTTTACAATTATTATCATTCCCCTGTTGTTTTCTCTAAAAAGGTTAGTTTCTATTCTTTTTTTT